>NW_027211770.1:0-600000 GCF_022749685.1 Semicossyphus pulcher | reverse complement strand
TAATTATGAGATATTTTCTCATAATAGTTATCTTTATCTTTTCTTGTACTTGCGTAATAAAAACTAATTAAAAAACAGTAAATAAAAAATATATTTGTTAAGAGCTGCACATGTGTGGCAATGGTGGGTTAAGCCAGTTTTCTTATGCTACTGCCAGGTTTCTTTCCCTACTGTTCTCTGCACTTATCTGACGTGGAGCAAACATGCAGAGAAAAAGAACATGTAATCCAACCAGAAGGAAACAATCGAACAAAGGATTTCCATTTTAATATTTTCATACTGAACAGATATCAAAAGTTTAATACAAACCAACCTAACGCTACCGAAGAAAAATCCTTTAGATTGTGCAGAATGGGCCAGTCTTTTCAAGTTAAAACAATTAGAGGGTTATTCTGATCGCACTATTTTTTTATTACTAGAGGAATGGTAACAACACTTATTTCAACAGATATTTCCACGAAATGGTTCTACACTTCCCTCAGAAAGCTTTTGGTATTTTATTCAGTATGGCTTACAGTATATGCTTACTTTGTTGTTTTGAAGCAGGAAGGTTGTTTCTGTTGGCAGTGGGTTCTCCATCAGATTGCTTCTGTGGCACTTGAGTGAGAGGTTTTTTTTTAGAAAAGTTGTCCATCACTGATTGCTTCACTCTGGACTATAAGGAAAGGGCAACATGGTAAGTCTTAATCCCCTCAGGAACAGAACAAGAATTAAGCGATTAAAACCCTCTATTGCATGGCGTTGCCATATGGCAACAATTACTTTATCTCAATTTTACTAAAGGGCAGTGATATAAAATCCATGTTTTACTGTTTAGTTGTGAAAAGGGGTCCTTTACTTTGAAAGGACAAATACTTAATGATGTCACATGACTAGGAAATCCTGTTTGCAGCCCCTTTCATCATGGACATTTGACACTGACAAGATCATGATCTGAGGGCTCCCAAAGTTGACTGATTGTATGATATCTTGGCAAAATTCCTTCAAGAAAAAAAGTGAAATACTATCTGGGGTAAGTTAACTTTTCATTTTTATCATTAAAACCAGTTTAGATGTGATACGTTTATTGTAAAATGGTAAAATGAATTTGTTGCCATATGGCAACTATATGCGATTATGGAAGTGAACTTTGTGCATTCAACCTATTGGACTGCAATTGACTTACATAGCACTAGGCTACTCTGAGACTATGTTACTACTTTTGATTACATTCATAAGGGAAAAAACATATTTTTGTATTTATATTTTGTAATTTCAGACATTTTGTAACTGTAACTTTTAACAACAATGTTTTCTTCCTTGAAGACAATATATTGTAGATGTATTACAGGTGGGAAATACACTGATATATAGTCCAGACAGTACGGTAATTGGAATTGTAGGCAGCATTTTGTGCTATTTTTTACTGTATAGCCAGTTTACATGCTGCTTTCATCCATAGAACATGCAAGCCAGATTCTTCTATGTGTGTGTGCACACACTTGAGTGAGTTTCTGTGCGTAAGGAGCTGACTTTGAGTTGACTTTAGGTAGGAGAATAGGTTACTGCAAAATGAATTTGTTACCCTTCCATGTTGTATGTAGAAAGTAAGATTTTTTTTAAAGTAAATAATGAAACTAAACAAAAAATAATATGTTTCATATATTGCAACTGTCCATCTGAGTTATTTACAATGTAAGTCCTTATGTTAAATTTCACCAGGTGGACCAGTGAGGCATGCTGTACCAGAGTTCCATAAGGTGAAAAACCTGAAGTGGCAAACAAAGAAAACAATTAAACCAGTGCCACAATGGAAATAATCTCTACCAGAGTCAACTGGAGTATCAGAACCAGTAAATTACTTTCGCCGCCTTTTCCACTGAAGTAATAGAAGATGTCGTCAGGCAAACTAATCTCTGTGCGTTACAGTGCGACGTCACTAGAACCCTCAATGTTACTGCAGACATGGAGCAGTTCATTGCACATGTTGATGATGACCAAATGAAATGAATGATATTGAATGAGAATGATTAAATGAAATTGAACAGGAACTAAATTTGATTTTGATCAAAAAAATGAGGTCCCCGTGTCTTATTACAGGTGTGTGTAACTATCTTATTACGATGTTATTGCCAAATAACAATTAAAATTATATTAATTTAAGTGTGTAAATATTGAGTTATACATTTCACTAAGTATAAGTTGGATTTGTTTAGTCTTGCTTTTAATAAAGGGATGTTTTTAGAGAAAAATAAGACTTTATGGTACTTTCCATGATTGCGCATTGTTGCCATATTACCAAGTACCCCCCTATAAAAATATTTTTAAACATTTTTCAAATATTTCCATGATTTAAGTCATTTTAAGTGATAAAAACACATTAACATTTTTATCATGTTTAAGTATTAATTCATGCAACAGAGGGTTAAAATCCATAAACCCATTGAAGTAACAAACTAGAATTAACGTCTTATGGTTGTATGCTAACGCCAGTCACTCAAGTTGCAGTGTAAATTCATCAGTGTTTCCAACAGAACTGGGATCACTGTTGCTTGGACAAGGGACTGGAGATATATTTGCACATTGAAAAGATAGATACAGAAAACGTATGTTTACATCATTGATCTTAATGTAATTGGACTATATTACCAGTTTTAGGTGAACACCTGGCAGTGTTCACAGACCTTGGACTTTTTAATGTCAAGCACTGCATTAGATTGTCTCCTCTAGTGTAGATTTTATAACCACTGACCTCAACATCAGCCGCTTTGACAGGCTGGATGGCAGCAATATTCTCCCGAAGTGGCTCCTTCTTAACTGTTGCTGCAGGTGTCACATCCTTCTCTAGCTCCTCGCCCTTTATCTAGGATAATATGATATAAGCTAAGTTTACACAAAGTTGTCTAGTGAATTCAAAGTAAATGTTTTGACATTCTTTTTTATGGACAAGCTGACCACTTGACCTAAGAGAATACACAAGTGATCTGTATGTCAAACTGAGAAAAAATATCTAGCAGAAAATCTTTAATGGTAAGAATTCGAAAGATATGATCAGATTATAGAATCACTAGCAGTTACCTGGACTCCTGCCTCCTCCCCCTCATCAGACTTCTTCTTCTTCTTTTTCTTCTTTTTAGTTTTAGCTGCTCCATCAGCAGCAGTCTCAGCCTTGTCCTTCTCATCCTCATCATTATCCTTAGAAACACACATGGATAAAACATGATTTAGAATAAAAATACAGCAGCAACTGAAAGTCTGAAAATGTCAGATTTCCAAGTCTAACTCTATATGCATTTAACATGACTGTTACATGATTCCCACAACTGCTATATAGAAACTCCCCACATATAATAAACTCCTTCTCTAGTCTATTTAAGTCACAATGAATGTGATACTCTTGTAAAACGATGTACTGACTGATACAAAAATAATCCTTCTCAATCATCAGTTGCCCAACCCAATTTTGATGGGGGTGCCTGTATTTGTTAACTGCCCATATTTAAGAATTTTTGTATTATTTTGTTGTGCTCTGGTTTTTTGGATGTCAGCCTAGTGTGTATCCCCGTGCCCATCACAGCTTGCACGTCAGCACATAGCAACAACATTACATCTTTGTCTCCTCTCGCCACGCGAGGTTACAGCTGGCAAGTTGAACGGCTCCAAAAGGATTTTAACAGAATCTGCTACAGCAAGGGTTTTGCAGATTTCTGAGCACTTTTAAGTGCTTTAAAACATAACAGCCGTGAAACATTGCCTGCAGCGAAAATGGTAGTATTTCGCTCCAGCGTCTCTCGCTGGGCCATTCCCTTCAGAGGGAGTGGCGCAATGCACGCTGGGTGTTGTAGGAATGTAGAATGGGTGAAACCACACGCTGAACAACTTTCTCCACAACTACGGCGTCAATTTCATTATTGCTTCTATTGATTACAGAGAACACCAGCTTTCACTGACAGTGGCTTTTTCCAGGGGTGAATTTCTCCTTTAAGAAAATACATGTTATACAGTTGCAAGAAAAAGTGTGAACCCTTTGGAATTACCTCGATTTCTGCGTAAATTGGTCATAAAATGTGTTCTGATCTTCATCTAAGTCACAACAATAGACAAACACAGTCTGCTTAAACTAATACCACACAGACAATTATATGTTTTCATGTTTTTATTGAACACACCATGTAAACATTCACAGTGCAGGGTGTAAAAATTATGTGAACCCTTGGATTAAATAATTGGTTTATCCTCCTTTGGCAGCAATAACCTCAACCAAACGTAGTTGCATATCAGACCTGCACAATGGTCAGGAGGAATTTTAGACCATTCCTCTTTACAAAACTGTTTTAGTTCAGCAATATTTTTGGGATGTCTGCTGGTGTGAATCGCTCTCTTGAGGTCATGCCACAGCATCTCAATCGGGTTGAGGTCAGTTGTTGCCCTGTTGTTGATTTACTTCTGTGCTTTGGGTCGTTGTCCTGTTGCATCACCCATCTTCTTCTGAGCTTCAATTGGTGGACAGATGGCCTTAAGTTCTCCTGCAAAATGTCTTGATAAACTTGGGAATTCATTTTTCCATCGATGATAGCAATCTGTCCAGTCCCTGAGGCAGCAGAGCAGCCCCAAACCATGATGCCCCCTCCACCATATTTCACAGTTGGGATGAGTTTTTGATGTTGGTGTGCTGTGCCTTTTTTTCTCCACACAGTGTTGTGTGTTCCTTCCAAACAACTCAACTTTGGTTTCATCCGTCCACAGAATATTTTGCCAGTAGTGCTGTGGAACATTCAGGTGCTCTTTTTCAAACTTCCATTGTGCAGCAATGCTTTTTGTGGACAGCAGTGGCTTCCTCCGTGGTGTCCTCCCATGAACTCCATTCTTGTTTAGTGTTTTACGTATCGTAGATTCGGCAACAGAGATGTTAGCATGTGCCAGAGATTTCTGTAAGTCTTTGGCTGATACTCTTGGATTCTTCTTCACCTCATTGAGCATTCTGCGCTGTGCTCTTGCAGTCATCTTTACAGGATGGCCACATCAGGCAATGCTTCTTGAGAATAGCAAACTCAAAACTGGTGTGCGTTTTTTATAGGTCAGGGCAGCTTTAACCAACACCTCCAATCTCGTCTCATTGATTGGACTCCAGGGGTCCATTTCACAAAGCAGGTTTATTGAAAACTCTGAGTCTGTTAACCCTGAAATGAGGGAAACTCTGAGTTTTCCGTTTCACAAAGGGAGGTAACTCAAACCAGAGAAAGAGGGGTAACTCTAGCCTGTTTCACAGAGAGAGGTAACTTAAGCTCTCGGTCAGTTACCGTAGTAACAGACTCTATGAACCTAACCTGGTCGGGAGCAGGTTTTCTTCAGGAAACTCAGAGTTTCGCTCTGTCTCCTCCCTCTAGAATATAAAACCCTCATTCGACTTCCTCATTCATTCAGCCCGTCTCACGCGTGTGTTTGAGCGGTTACCGAATTAAAAGAAGAAACGTTGCGTCTCTGTGCTGCTCTGACCGCTTTGCAAAAGTCTTTTATAATTATGATAAAAGTAATCAAAAGACAAATCTGTGTCAAAGTCATCATTTTTAGATTTTCCACCACCACTGCCGAGAGCACTCAAATAAGACGCCGTAAGTTATTGGATCAACATGAATTATAAAGTATGTGAAGTCAGCATCATGTTAGGGATAAAGCTAATGCACATTGAAACAGCCACTGAATGATGTTTCATTAGTTTAATATTTAAAATATGATTGAAGTGCTTCCATGTACGTTTTTTTCTCCCGCTGCATTGCTCCTAAATTAATATAAATTTTAGCTTCCGGTCGTGATTAAGTATTCAATAAATAGACCAGTTCAAACTTGCAGATTTACAGCAGTTTCTTCTCACGCCGCTTCTCTCTCTTTTGCAGCTGCAGCCATGTTACTTTATTTTTTCTAAAAACATGCTCGTATTCGCTGAAAGTCCGCATGAGGATTTTGAGCTCCACTGGTGTGACGTAGGAGGACCTCTTTTTGTGTACCGTTGCCATGGTGAATCGTGGTATCGGGGCTCCATTAATGCTGGCTTTTTACAGTCAGCGTGCACGCACTTAACTCTGGCTGAACCTACTCAGAGTTGATTGAACTAACTCTGACCGGCTGTTCTGGAACCGAAAACTCAGAGTTTCCTATCTCAGAGTAGATCAACTCAGAGTTCAGGGCTAGACTCAGAGTTTGTTGAACCTGCTTTGTGAAACGGACCCCAGGTTGGCTGACTCCTGACTCCAATTAGGTCTTGGAGAAGTTAGCCTAGGGGTTCACATACTTTTCCACCCTGCACTGTGTGTTCAATAAAAACATGAAAACATATATTTGTTTGTGTGGTATAAGTTTAAGCGGACTGTGTTTGTCTATTGTTGTGACTTAGATGAAGATCAGAACACATTTTATGACCAATTTATGCAGAAATCCAGGTAATTCCAAAGGGTTCACATACTTTTTCTTGCAACTGTATATTTGATTTACAGCTTCGGACTTATATACCCTATACCTTGCTTGACCACTGCTGCTGTCTCTCTAGCTTGTTGAGCCAGGGAGGAAGTTTGAAAGGTGTGTTTTAAAACAGCAACTAAACATTCTAACTCCTTTGCCATTATGTGGAAAATTCAGATGTCCCAGATATTGCCACCATTTAGCAGTTTGTTACTGGTTACTGGTAGTTCAAATGTGCAGTGGGTGAAAACAAAGCCTTAGTTGTTGGTCTGCACTTATATGATGACGGTTTAGTCATTTGACCACTCATAGCGCTTTACACTACATGTGAACTCTAACCCATTCACACACACATTCAAGTACCAACTATGATGCCATGCAAATCTCATCTCGTACATTCACACACAATCACAAACTTAAGGAAAGTCTGTTTTTTAGCCAACTCAACGGCAAAACATAATTTTAAAAAGCCTGCTTTTGTCCCCCAGGTTTTTTGATACAGCGTTGGTGTAGCTCTATAGCATCCAATATTCTAAGGTTGGGTCCTCAAAATAATTTGCTCTCTGTGTCTGTTGCTGGGTTACTGATGTGCTAATTTTACAGTCTTGCACTTGGAATTGCAACACTGCCTTTTTTCAACATTTTTGGGGCCGATTCAGATATTGGGGAATAAAAAAATTCAGATATATCGGCCGATATATACAGTTGCAATAAGAAGTATTCAACCCCCTCACCTCGAAAGACATTGTGATGCACCTGGTCTTTCTCACACCAGACATACCGCTGGTCCATGTGTCCAAAAAGTTCCAGTCCATAGAACTGTCTCCCAAAACTCTGCAGTCTTATCCAAATTTCTCCTGGCATATTCTAGTCAACCTTTAATGTTCTTCTTGGTCAAGAGTGGAGTGCGTCTTGGAGTCTGTTACGATCTTCGGGGTTCGGTGTGTTTGTTTTGTTGTGTTTGTTCTTTGTCTGTGAGTCAGGACCGCGGCAGACGTCACCAGTGCCTCAGAGGGAATCCCCGCAGGGAAACGCCTTGGGACCACCCACCGTCAGCAGATCGCAGTGTTTCCTTGGCTCCGCCCTCTTCTGTGCCATCGGTCTGGCGACCAATCACTTGCCGCCTCAGCGTCCAGCCCAGCCTTAAGAGCCGCTTCGCGCGGTTGTGGAGGCACCTATTGTCTTTTGGATGGCCTAGAGTGCTGTGTCTCTTGTTTTGGCTGTTGTTAACTCGTGTTGAATAGTTATTGTAACGATAACTTAGTCCGATTGTCCAATCTAGATGTTAACTAGAAATGAGGCACTAGTTTTGTGTTACTTTGGGGAACTGGGCTTTAGGTTTAGTTGTTTGTTTGTCACATTCAAGTCACACTTAGGTTATTTACATTGTTAGTTCACACTAGGTTATGGGTGGCTGCTACTTTGTATTTCTGTTTTGACAGGTAAGTTTAGAGTAGTCAGCCAGAATGTTTTCGTTTACTATGTTTTCTTTGATAGTCAGTTAGTAGGTGAAACTGAGGTAGAAAGAGGTTTTGATTTTGCTTGTTTTATGATCTGGCGTCACCCGCCGCCCTCTCATATTGTTCTCTGCCTCCTTTGTGTTATAGTTTTGGGCCTGAAGGTTTCCACTTTGTGTTTGAGATTTGATTTCGCTGTTAAACAATAAATGTCTTGCTTTGCCTGAGTACATCGGCGTTGTGTTGCTTCCCTTATCCCTAGATTTCCAACATGGGTTGTAACAGAGTCCTGCCATGAAGTCCTTGTTTATTCATTGCTCGTCATACAGTTGCCACAAAAGCACTTGTTCCGGCCTTGATCAGGTCATCCTGTAGGCATTTTGCAGTAACACAAGGGTTTTTTCTTAGCTGTCCTGATTAAGTTGCTAAGGGCTCTTAGCATCTGAAATTTTGAGCTTTCTCCCACAGCTAGGCAGGTTTGCAACTGTTCCATACGTTTTAAACTTTTTTATAATGCTCTCAATGGTGTCTCTTGAAATGTTAGATTTTTTGGAAGTCTTCTTGTACCCATTGCCCTTCAGGTGCAATGAAATAAGTTCCTCTCAGTTTTTGTAAAAACTCCTTTGTCTTACCCATGCTTGCAACTCACCTTGGACACCTTCATGGGTGGGGTTTGTCTATGAAATACAGCTAAAGCAAATTAGGTATCATTATAGAGTTCCCAAAAGGCTTGATTATGTTTTAACTCCACTTAAGACCATAAAAACTTTCAGAAGGTTTTGAAAACAGCCATATTTTGAAGGGGTTGAATAATTGTGACATGGCTATATTAGCAAAATATCCTGTTACTCAGAAATATTACATTATACATTTTATTTGTTGATTTTATGTATCCCTCAACTGATAAAGAAGTTATCCAAAGCAAAATCTAGCTTTCTGAAAAAAACGTCATTGGCAAATCCTTAGTCTTTGGGGGGCTGAATATTTCTGATTGCAACTGCATACAAAAAAAGAGATTTGCACTCTGCCAGCGATAGGGACGGTCCTCATATCCCATCATGCCTGCCGCCTAGTGCTGATTGAGTAGTTTGTTAAGTTGTTAAGTTTGTTCTTTTATGTTCCAAAATGCAAATAATATTTTTTCTTAGTGTTTGTAATGTGTCTATTCAGAACATAAATTCTGCATATAGCATATGTTGGTGATTGTCATTTTTGTGCTGTTTATAGTTGTTATTACGGGTGAGGTGGCTGTTGCATTTCTTGACTCCAACTATATTTGGCATGATGGGTTATGGGCCTGGCTCATTCGTTGAAAAGTAAGTATGGCATCCGCTGTTTTGTTAAAAAACAAAGTAACACTGCCTCATACTTGTTCAGGCATATTTTTAAGTTTTATATTCTGCAAAAATTCATATTAATATCAGAGCATATCGGAGGATATATTCGCCAATACAGATATATCTGCGATATGCGAATATCGGCCGATAAAATCATCTGACCGATAAATCGATCACTTTAATTATAACAATTCCATTAAATCAAATTAAATTACATAACTGTTTTCTCGCTATGGTAGCTCAAAATGACTTCTATGAAGCACAGTCTGCATACATTCACTTAGTATTAAAGAAATTGTCCAATCCGTCCCAATTAAAGAACACACCTGTGTGGGTGTACAATGGGTGTGCAAGGAAAAGTGCAATTTTTAAGAGACTTGTTACTCTAATTATGATTAATTTTTGGGCATATTTACAGCTGCTCCAACCAGCACATTAACTGTAGTAGGATCAAAGAGGGTCTGTTCTTGAGCTGGATGGGAATCAGGAGTGGGCTCCTCATAGTTGCCCCAGGCTTCAGAGGGGGCATTCCAGTCAGAGCTGTGATTGACTGAAACACCATCTGAGAAACACAAAAGCAATAGGAAAAAAAGAGAAAGGGTTTTAAATAGTAGTTTGAAGGGAGTATCAGAACGACATATGTATTAATTAAAGAAAAATGAAGCACTCAAAGAAATCCAATATATCATCCTTACTGAGTCCAGACCACTCGTCATCCACTTGGGACTGGCTGAGCCAGAGCAGCTCCATCATAGCCTGGGACTCTACAAAAACACAAAAACAGTGACAGAAGCTGCAACCAACAAGTCATACTTTGGAACACTGTGACATCTAGGGGTCTGAGCCAGGCTATTCTCCTTTTGTCCCATCATCAGTTTGTTTACTTACTAGCAGTACTAGAACTAAGTCCAGGTAAAGACAGATTTTGCTCTGATGTGGGCATCCTCTTCTCAATCACAGTCCATGACTCTGCAATATACACATGTCACACATATTATCATACTATTGTTGCCCACAATTAATTTTCACTTATCAATCACTAGATGGCTGTGTTGGTGAGGACTGCTTAAGCTTTGTATTGCTCAAAGTAACAATTCCCTCACACTGTTCAGACCTGTGTCATTTTTTCATGAAAATTGTCTTGGCTCGACTACCTACATTTTCTTTTAATTGATCAAGCTGCTGATTATTTTCTCATCAATTGGGGGTCTGGTCAAAGGCAAGCCTGACCTATCCTTGACAATAAGCTCTATCAAACAGTAAAGTTATAAGTTTTAAAAGTAAAAAAAAAGAAAGGGTGCTTCCCAGGTTATTCTACAGGAGAGGAGCCTGATAATTCAAGGGTGTTAGCGGACTAGAGTGACGACGTGATATAAAACTTAGTTTGATCTCTCTCTCAATGAATAAACACAGACACGATCTGCCTGTGTGTCCGTGCACACTCCGCTCTCATGCATAAACTACGTTTACACAGCTGGAGTGACATGAGACAAATAAATAAAAAAATGATTTTTAAGAGACACAGCGGAGAAATATTAAATCAGATAGGAGTGATGTGTTCACACTGCCAGACCTATGTTGATAAATGCGTCCCAGACCTCCTCCGTATGTGGCCTGAGTGATCGGATCTGAATGCGTCTTCAATCCGTCCTGGGAGCGTTCAGACCTGTAGTGAAGGCTGTCCACTTGTGATCCGATCAACCACATGTTGATACCAAATGTGAACGGGGTCTTACAGCACAGAGAGGGGTTGAGAGAGCTGCTGCGCACGAGCAAGGAGGGAGGGAGCGGATGATCGCGGACTAGCGTGACCACGTGAACTAAAACTTAGTTTGATCATGAAGACTGATTTCCTCCACAGCTCTGTGTTTATCAAATATATGATACACAGCAGACTGGAGTCTCTGTTAACAGTGACAACAGACAGAAAGATCAGCATGATTAACACACAGATCCACGTTATGAAGCATCGGTCTCCTCCCCGCTCTGCGTTATTATAAACTATGATGATCTGCACGCGGGTTATAGCTCCTGCTCGTGTCATTCATGGCATGTGATGTGAAGATGTAGTTTATACTTTATTGTAACTGAGCACGAAAATACGGGACAGATCGTGACTGCAGCCAGGAGCAGAGCCTGAGGAACACACGCAGATCTGTGTCCTCCTCACTGCGCTGCATGATTAAAAACTCTGATTAACTTCATGTGGATCACTTGATTTTTAAACTGTGATAAACGGCTCCTGGATCATATCTATGACCCGCGCCATCTAACTCCCTGATCGGGATCGTCCTGCATTAAATAATGAAATTATCTCTCTCAATGATATATACAGACACGATCTGGCTGTATTTCCATGCACACTCTGCTCTAATGCATAAACTACGCATACACATGCTGGAGTGACATGAGAAATAAATCTGCATAATTTTTTATGATAAATTGGCCAGGCCATTCAACTTACTAATATTATTTTCAATTGATCATCTTGCCAGTTATTTTCTCAATTAATCAATTCCTTGTTTGTCTATAAAGTGTCATTAAATAGTAAAAACTGCTGTATTTTTTTGCAAACACCAATATGGAAACAATATATATTAAAACTAGAGCCCGACCGATATTAGATTTTTGGGGCTGATGCCAATTCCAATATCAGTGAGTAAAAAAAATCAGTATCAATATATCGGCCGATATATTCACATATATTCAAAATGTATCTGAAATTAAAATATTAAAATTCCAAATCTGACACACAAAATTCAAATAAAATAGTGTTTCTGTAGCAACTTAGCACTAAAATAAAATATCAAATTAAATAGAAGTGAGTATAACACAAAAACACACAAAAGTAGGAACAAAAAATGATTTTCTTGTTTTTCCCACCTTCACACAGTGCTGCTGAAGATAAAAGTCACTAAACACAGACCAGCTCATTTGGCATTCTGATACTGTTAATAATAGTAATAAAGGCTTAATGAGCAGGATTTTCCATATTAAATATTCCCTCTTAATCAACATCATAATCCAGGAGAGGTGTGAGATGGTGTCTGTATCTGCAGAGGATCTGCCCTTTGTCTGTGTTCCTATTCTTATTATTCTGCTCTGTTTGGGGCATTTTGGACGATCTATAGACTGTCTATGGCGGGGCAGAGGTCTGGAGCTCAGGCAACAGTCCTCAGGTCGGGACTCAATCAAAACGTAGCATCACGGTGGCATGGCTATCTCTCTGCTCTGCTCTCTATCTGTCTGTAGCACCGTAACATCGTAACTTTAATATCTTTAGGAGACGTGAAAGGGACTTCACAAAACGTCTTCATTTGCCGTTCTGTGAATGAGAACAGTGCGCGTGCTTGTGTCTCACTGCTTTAAGGAGCTGCAGGTGTGACGGAGGGCAGAGTAGACAGACGCACACACCTGGCAGCAGCGCAACGATGGCTTATTAAAAACAAAACCCTGTATCTTCCTGCGGGGTTGTACAGAGGTGTAGGCCTGTTGTTTAGAGTGTAACCGCTGTGAAACTAGCAGACAATGAAGCTTAAATCTCCTGTACCTTTGCTACTATCGAACTTCAAACTAACTGAACAGACTGTACACACGGGATCTCGTCTTCGCAGTTTAGATGCACAGAGGGTAGAAACAGCAGTGCTCTGAAAGCAAGCTGTCTTTGGCTGATTACTGTGATTTTAACATGAGTTTGTTGTTCACAAAGTATGGGAAAGTATGGGAAAGATAATGCTTCCTAATGCTTCCCTTTGCTGTGTGTGCTGCTCTGCTCAGCTGTGATGCGCACTCTGGCAGCAATAGGGAGGTCCTCCATCATTTCCCATCATGCCTGCCGCCTAGTGCTGACTGAGTAGTTTAAGTTTTTAAGTTTGCAAAAAAATATTTTGTTAGTGTTTTTAATGTGTCTGTTTAGAACATGTTCTGCATATGTCGGTAATTGTCATTTTTGTGCTGGTTTATAGTTGTAACTAGGGATAGACCGATTATCGGTCGGGCCGATATTCGGCATTTTGGCGTATATCGGCATCGGCCTTTTTTTAAAATCCGACGGCCGATAAGAGATCAATTTAAAACTGGGTTATTTTGGCTCTGATGCAGCCGCGCCTCTCTGTCTGCAGTCACTACTCTGTCTCCAGCATTGTCCCACCCACAGCACTGATTGGTTACACGCAGAGCCATGGCACGGGTAACAGCCAATCAGCAGTGAAAGCTGTGCATGCAGAGTGCTCACACACACAGCGGAGAGGAGAAAAAGTTCATTCCTTTGCAAATTGTATTTAACTTTGTTTTATCTACTTTATAAAACTTCAGGAAGTTATTTATTTATTTATTTAAATTTTCAGTTAACTTTATAAGAGATGCTGCTGACCCTGGGAACTCCCTGCGCTTTTTGTTTGTTTGTTTAATAAACATATGCTTAAACAAAGTTAAGTGTTGGAGTTTGTATTATTGAAAATTTTTACGCCAATATTTTCACTTTTACTGCAAATGAATATCGGCTCCAAATATCGGTTATCGGCCTCCTTGACTACTAATAATCAGTATTGGTATTGGCCCTGAAAAAAACATATCGGTCTACCTCTAGTTGTAACCATGAGTGAGGTGGCTGTTTCATTTCTTGACTTAAGCTGTATTTTCTTTATATGATGAAGAGCCTGGCTCTCATGCTGAAATTAAATTTAATCAATTAATTTAAATTTATTTAGGAACATATCGGGAGACATATACGCCTAAACCGATATGTCTGCGAAGTGCGAATATCGGCTGATAAAATCGGTTGACCGATAAATCGGTCAGGCTCTAATTAAAACTGAAACAAGCAATTGAATTTTAACCAAAATCAAATCATTAGTTTTAACATTTTAAGTTTTGTCAGATTCATTTGTTATGGATCGACTTATCAGTAGACTGTTAATGCAGTTCTAATAGTCTATTCTGAAACCTAAGCAATATTAATTCACAGTATTAACTGTTCCAAAAACATAAATACAGACCAACCCTTCATTTTCTCTTGCACTGATAAGCTCCTTAAACTCAACAAGAATCCTACACTAGTCCAATTATTTTTCTTTTTCTCTTCAAAATATGCACACAAAAAAAATTGTGAAAAAGCTTTTGGCTCATTCTCGATATGAAAGTAAATGAAGCTGCTCTAAAAGCTAATGTCTTAACATTAAGTAGATATTGTTTAAGACAAAAAAACACACCTTTTTGC
The DNA here is from genome assembly GCF_022749685.1 of Semicossyphus pulcher. Taxonomy (NCBI): domain Eukaryota; kingdom Metazoa; phylum Chordata; class Actinopteri; order Labriformes; family Labridae; genus Semicossyphus; species Semicossyphus pulcher. Next base: position 585,553 of record NW_027211770.1, on the reverse strand, counting down.
AACCAAAGCATTGAAACACACCTCAATAAGGATCGGCCACATCTGCCAATACAACCTCTGGAAATAACAGAGCTTTGAAGCATCATAGTAACAAATGTAGGGTTTAACAACCAAACAGTTAAGTTGTAGGTGTAAATCATTTTACCCTCAATCTCAGCCCTCCATAGTGATGCTGTTTCTCTACTGGAGGTCCAGGGGTCCATCTTTAGAGCAACAATGTGAGCAGGAACCTTTACAGCCACATCAGTCATACCAGGAGCTGCTGCTTCGGAGCTGTTCACTAATAACAACAAAAACACAGATCCAGTTTGAGATCTTAATGAAGCATATGAACTTTGGGTCAATCAAGAGTTATCATTGCTTTGGTAGAGTCAATGGTTAAAGTATTTTTTGCGGATATTGACTTTGGGCCTTAACCTTCTCAGCATTAACTTTTCTTTATTTTGTTAAAAATAATTACACAAGTATGATATACTGTATATATCAATATACAACCTATTAGTAAAGGGTGCAAACCCCCAAGCACTTCAGAGATAACTTACTTTATTCAGTTCCTCTCAAAGCCTCTATTTGTTGTGTTGGAGGTAGAGCCTTCAATTACCAGGCCCCCCTCCTCTGGAACAATCTACCAGTCAAGGTCCGGGAGGCAGACACCCTCTCTTCTTTTAAGAGTAGACTTAAAACTTTCCTCTTTGATAAAGCTTATATTTAGGGCTGGCTCAGGCTTGGACTAGCCCATAGTTATGCTGCTATAGGTTTAGACTGCCGGGGGGATCTGACACACGAAGCTTCTCTCTCGTTTATGTCTTCCTCTCTACAGTCAACAGTTTTTCACTGAGTCATTTCCAAAAAAGTTTAATCACAGGCATCAAAAACAGCCAGAAAACTATATTTTTTCCTCAAGAAAATCTTCTGTTTTTTTTCACAACACTGAACATTTTATCAATCGATCAATCAATCAATCAAATTTTATTTGTATAGCGCCAAATCATAACCAGGGTTATCTCGAGACACTTTACAGAAAGAGCAGGTCTAGACCGACTCTTTGTTAAGTTATTTAAAGAGAGGCCCAACATGAATCCACCATGAGTAGCACTTAGCAATTCGGCACATTGGCAGAAAAACTTCCTTTTAACAGGCAGAAACCTCGAGCAGAACCAGACTCATGTTGAACAGCCATCTGCCTCGACTGGATGGGCCGAAAATGGGATAGAAGGAGATGCAGGATAGAGACAGGCAAAGAGAGCAACAACAACATATGTTCTTGTTACCACAACAACATATGTCCTTGTTACATGAACAACAACAGACACATACTTATGGTTACAATGCCAATAATAGTGATAGACTAGGGTGAAGATTGGCTAAATAAATAAATAAATAAATAAATTAGCGAGAGAAGCAGAGTAATAATAAAGGCTGAGGTAATCGTAATTGTAACAGTTGAAGTCAACAGGTCTACTATTAGCATTAGCAGCAACAATAATGATACTATGGGGAAGACTGATGTTAGTAGTTGTTGCACTCGAGCAGGTCCACAGCAGCAGGTGGTCTGCAGCAACGATCCTCAGGAACCTTCAAGACAAGGGAGCACAAGAACTCCCGGGAAGATATGTGGTTAGTAATGGTAATGGGACCAGAAGATACAGAGTTAATGAGCAGCATTAATATGACAGAGAGAGAGAGAGAGTCAGAGAGAGAGGAAGAGAGGGAGAGAGAGAGAGAGAGAGAGAGTCAGAGAGTCAGAGAGAGAGAGAGAAGCTTGGTGTGTCAGATCCCCCCGGCAGTCTAAACCTATAGCAGCATAACTATGGGCTAGTCCAAGCCTGAGCCAGCCCTAACTATAAGCTTTATCAAAGAGGAAAGTTTTAAGTCTACTCTTAAAAGAAGAGAGGGTGTCTGCCTCCCGGACCTTGACTGGTAGATTGTTCCAGAGGAGGGGGGCCTGGTAATTGAAGGCTCTACCTCCAACACTACTCTTAGAGACTTTAGGTACCACAAGCAGGCCTGCATCCTGGGAGCGCAATGTTCTAGAGGGGTAATATGGCACTATGAGCTCTTTAAGATATGATGGTGCCTGACCATTAAGAGCTTTGTAAGTAAGAAGAAGGATTTTAAATTCTATTCTAGATTTTACAGGAAGCCAGTGCAGAGAGGCTAATACAGGAGAGATGTGATCTCTCTTCCTAGTTCTCGTCAGCACACGTGCTGCAGCATTTTGTACCACTTGCAGAGTTTTTAGTGACTTATTAGGGCAGCCTGATAGTAACGAGTTACAATAATCCAACCTGGAAGTAACGAATGCATGGACTAGTTTTTCTGCATCGTTTTGAGACAAGATGTGTCTGATTTTTGCTATGTTGCGAAGATGAAAGAAGGCTGTCCTTGATATTTGTTTTATGTGGGAGATGAAGGACATATCCTGATCAAATAGAACTCCCAGATTCCTAACAGTAGTGCTGGATGCCAGGCTGATGCCATCTAGGGCAGCTATATCATTAGAGAAAGAGTCTCTAAGGTGTTTTGGGCCGAGCACAATAACTTCAGTTTTGTCTGAATTAAGTAGCAGAAAGTTTCTAGTCATCCAGACATTTTAAATGTGATCAATCTAGTGAAAATTTGCTAATATTTCAACCATAAGCAGTCTACCTTATACCTGTTCCCCCTCCCCGCACCTCCTCGTCCGACAGGAAAAAGGCGATAATTACCTGGGTCTACTGCAGAGTCATTTGACCCGGGTCTGAATGCCGATTGTAACCTTTCCCGTTAAGCAAAAAAGCCGGTGTTAGCTGTTTTTTTGACCAGTGGGAAAGTGGCTTAACAGAGTGAGGGGTTTTAGGCTTGTAGCTGGTGAGCTGTCTGAGACCCTTCCAGACTGAGCCAGCATCCCCTACCTTTAGGGCTGTCAACGAATATTCTAAATGTGAATATATAATCGAATTGTAATAAAAAACGGATATTTGGATATTAAAATTAATATTCGTTGGGACAAAAAAATCAGCACTACTGCGGCTGTTTGCGAGTTCCCAAGTTCTTGTATGTCCTCATGCGCACTCTTGGTTACGGAGCATCCTTTAATGCATCACAACGTCACTATGATACATTAATAATTAACTTAAAACAACAACCGTGTGGCGTGCGGTAATGATGTCGGAGAATTTAAATCCCAGCCAGGCCAGACAGAGAGATTCTCATCCCCAGCATAACAGACAGGCGTTAGTATGTTGATTTTGTTTTTTAAAGGCTATGTTTGGATAAATATACCTGTCACAGCACAGCTCGCTTGGAATGCTGAATGTCCGTTTTACCGTAACCTAATTACTTAATTTGTTTGTTTATTTGTTTCTGTTTAAATCAATATATCTTTGCAAGTAAGTTTGTCTCTCGTTGTGTTGGTATGTCCTCTTGTGGACATATTGTGCAAAAATAGATTTTTGAATAGTTCGAACATTTGTGGGTTTTTTTAATCGAACGTCATTTTTGGCCAATTTTGACAGCACTACATCCCTTGTTTCAGTTTCTCAGAGTACAGACGCTTAGCTTCTGTCACCGCCCATCTGAAGGTGCTGTTTTAAGCTGTTTTTGAAGATGATGTGTCCATGGTCCAACACAAGAAATACAGATCCTGGAAACTAAAGGGAAAGCTGATGCAGCATTACAAAGACAGGCTGGTATTTGTTCCATGTCCAGGAAAGTCAGATCTGGTGTGTTTTGTATTGCTGGATTCGGCACAACCTCACCTTTCCAACAAGCCATCATATGTGTTCCTATGATAATCCCTGGCAAAGCAACTATAAAGTAAATGATAACATTCTGCATAGATATATTTTTTTTGAATGTTCGCTTATTTTAGTTATGTGTTTATAGTCCTCCATCCATTTCATACATCAAGATATTCACATCCAGGTTTTTCTAGTAGGTAAAGCAACTCCCTGGCTACTAACATGCCAAGTTTCAAAGCTCTCGGAGCTTGTGTTATTATTCTGCATTAGTTTATATGTCTAAACTCCAATACGGACAGGCTATATTTTAGGCCTTTTTTTAGTTTGGAGGTATATGACAATATCTGTCAATTTCACAATCTTAGCAGTGAAATAATTGTATCCAAGAATCCATTTCATATATGGGAGACCTTAGAGATGAGGAAAAACATTGTTGGGTTTAGTTATACCTCCGGTAGGGGTATCTCAAAATTTCAGGGGCATTGTCACTAGCCTAATGGTTGACACATGCGCCTAAAACAGGCCTCTGAAAAAAATAAAAAGTGAATATTTCAACTTTACATGATACATTTACATTGTAAACATAAACATACATAATTATTGTTATTATTATTATTATGTACATGCCCCTTTGTACTTCATGGTGAGTTAATCATTAACAATAATCCTACTTCACCAAGTAAAGTCATAACACAATTATCTTTGTAAATATCAATAGCCAGTAAGAACGCAAATAGTCACTACAGTCAGCAAAACACCGTAAGAAGCCCGCATGACATGAACTGAGAAATAATTCATCATAATTTATTTTTTTTCAGAAGCCTGTTTTTGGCACATGTGTCAACCATGTACAATTAAAGTGTTGGAAAATGAAAAAAATATATAACAATTTAGAGGAGCTGTGAGTGTGTTTTTTGTTTTTGACCAAAACATTCTATTTGCATGTAATGATTCACTTACATTGTATCAACCTTGATCCCCCATGTAGTGCTCATTACAAATGGGAGCCGCAAAAACAGAACTGTTAATAAGTGCATAATGGAGGATTTATTAACGTTAATAAGGCACTGTTCTTGCTTTGGATCCAGTAGCTGCAAAGAAGCATAATTAATTCTTAATAAGTGCATATTATTATGCATTATTTGCTCATTACTGCATAGTTAAGTATGTATTCATCTTAATAAAGCAACTGTAAAGTTTAGTAAAGGCTTAAGAAAGGCACAATAAGTGAGTATAAACAATTATAAGATACTTATAAGGCTTTTAAATGCTTATAAATATCTTATAATCTTGTGCTTATAAACATCTTAAATCTAACAATAAACATGTTTCTAATACTATTATTAACACAAAAGTCTTATTAATATATATTTAATGTTACTAAGTATCTTACAAGGACTTATAAGGGTCTTATTATCTATTAACTAATGCTTATTACAAGGACCTTAATATAAAGCGTTTCCCAAAAAAGATATGTGCAGGCCTAAATATTACTAAGCCCTTATTCTGTGTGTTTCTCTCCATCACTGCCAGAAAGAAATGATGGGTGTTTTATGAATGTATGCTTAAATGACAAAAGGTGTGCACATTTGCCTAGAAACATGAGGTGGCTCACCTTGCCCCACTCTCCCCTAATCCTCAGTTACTATACATCTCTTCTCATCTATGTTCTGTGGTTAGCTGTTGATAAGTTGCTAACTGGTGCTTGCAGACAACACTGATGGTGGTTAACTTAGAAGGGGCTGGTTCTGTTAGATTATTTATTTGAAATGATCTGAGTGAGTGTTCCTCCAAGTAAACTTGTGAGCTGTCCCCAGCAGCAGAGACGTCGCAGGCATCTGCTAAAGGATTAGACCAGGGGCCTCATGTACAAAGGGTGCGTGCACACAAAAACGTGGCGTACGCTCTTTTTCACGGCAAAGTTCAGATGAATCAAGAGTGAAATTATCGTGGAAATGTGCGGTGCCTCACGCCAACTTGATGGCTGGCGTACGCACGTTTCTACAGCTGTTGATCCTTTGGCGACACTTAGAGGTGATGCTGGGAAATGTTAATACAATTAGTCCTCAGACTGAGGGATGTGCACATCAGAGACACATGACCAATTAACACTGATGAGCAATTAACACACCAACGTGTCTGCAATTACATGAGTGGATATAAAAGCATGCGCAAAGTGGTGCAAAAAATACCATTAAAAACAATGGCTGCTTTAGCAGTATTAGAAGACTTTGTAAATGGTGCAATACGAAGACAGCGTGTGTTCAGAGACAGAGAGGATTTACTGGCACATGATGACAACTGGCTCATCAGCCACTTTAGGTTCCCGAGGGCAATCCTCCTGGAACTGTGCGCAGAGCTGCGGCCGGCCTTGGAGCGCAACATAGCGAGGAAAACACGGGGCCCCGCTGCTGTAATTATCATCACTGCGGTTATTCAGCTGCTGTGTACTTAAACAGACACTAGTTTTCATCAAGCACTCTCGTTGTTGCATTAGCGTCATATCTGCTAAACCCTTAACTTTATACTCGCTTAGCCGTTAGCTTAGCAGCTAGCTTAATCAATTAAAATGGCTTCTCCTTCTCCCTCCTGCTCTCCTGATCTGCCCTGTTCGGTGTGTCAGATGTTTAGCTCTACCTTGACCTCCTTTACGGATAAGGGTACTTGTATGAAATGTAGTATTTTTGGAGCCATGGAGGCGAGGATCACGGAATTAGAGACAAGGCTCCGCACGTTGGAAAACCAAGCATCGCTAGCTGCTGTAGTCAGCAGCAAGCCCCCAGGGCCAGTAGCCGGTGCGGGCCGACCTAGCGTAGCTTCTCCCTCGGCAACTCCCGAGCAGCCGGGATGCAGTGGCTGGGTTACTCTCAGAGGGAAGCATAGCCGCAAGACGAAGCACACGGTTCACCATCAACCACTTCACGTTTCAAACAAGTTTTCCCCACTCAGTGACACACCCGCTGAGAAACCAACTCTGATTATTGGCAGCTCCATAGTCAGAAACGTGAAGTTAGCGAAGCCAGTGGCCATAGTGAAATGTATTCCTGGGGCCAGAGCGGGCGACATCGAGTCCAATTTAAAACTGCTGACAAAGGATAATCGTAAATTTGATAAGATTGTAATTCATGACGGCGTTAATGACTCCCGGTTACGCCAATCAGAAGTCACTAAAATTAATGTTGAGTCGGTGTGTGCATTTGCAAAGACGATGTCGGACTCCGTAGTTTTCTCTGGACCCCTGCCCAATCTGACGAGTGATGACATGTATAGCCGCATGTCATCATTCAATCGCTGGCTGTCGAGGTGGTGCCCAGCAAACGATGTGGGCTTCATAGATAACTGGCAGACATTCTGGGGAAAGCCTGGTCTGATCGGAAGAGACGGCATTCATCCCACTTTGGATGGTGCAGCTCTTTTGTCTCGTAATATGGCTAAGTTTGTTAGTCGTAAAACCTGACAAACCAGAGTTGAGACCAGGAGGCAGAGCTGTAGTCCTACACACTCCTCTGCGCTTCCCTGTGAGCAGTTTCCCAGCCACAATGTTAATGTTATAGAGACTGTGTCTGCCCCCCAACCCAGGCCTTTTATTACAGTTAATTCAAACTTAAATAAAAAAGGAGTAAATCAAAAAAATTTGATAAAAATGAAAGCAACAACCGAAGTTATGCCAAAAAATATGAGAATTAAATGTGGTCTGTTAAATATCAGATCCCTGTCATCTAAAGCTCGATTAGTGAACGATCTGATATCAGGTTATCACATTGATTTACTCTCTTTAACTGAGACTTGGCTGTGTCAGGAAGAATATGTCAGCTTAAATGAATCCACTCCTCCCAGTCATCTTAATACTCATATTCCTCGAGACACTGGTCGAGGTGGTGGAGTGGCAGCTATTTTCAGTTCTAGTCTTCTAATCAACCCTAGACCAAAACTTAGTTTCTGCTCTTTTGAAAGCCTTGTTCTGAGTTTTTCACACCCAGCTTGGAAAACTTTACAGCCTGTTTTATTTGTGATAGTATACCGCCCTCCTGGCGCATACTCTGATTTTCTAACTGAATTCTCAGAGTTTTTATCAGATTTAGTCCTGAGTTCAGATTAAATAATTATTGTAGGGGACTTCAATATTCATGTAGATGTTGATAATGATAGTCTTAGCATGGCATTTATGTCCCTTTTGGACTCTATTGGTTTCACTCAAAGTGTAAACCAGCCTACTCACCGCTTTAACCACACCCTCCACCTTGTTCTAGCTTATGGTCTTGAAACCGAAAACTTAATTGTCTTCCCACAAAATCCTCTTTTATCAGATCACTATTTAGCAACATTCGATGTCCTATTAACTGACTACTCTCCAGTTAACAAAAATGTTCTCACAAGATGTTTGTCTGATAGGACTGTAGCTAAATTTAAGGAAACAATTCCAGCTGCTTTTAATTCTTTACCAAATCTGTTTACTACAGAAAGCTCTTATGCTAATGTTAGTCCCTCTCAGCTTGATCAGTTTGTTGATAGTACTGCAGGTTTGCTGAGAAGTACTCTAGACTCGATTGCCCCCTTAAAAAAGAAGATTATTAAACGACAGAGGCTAGCTCCATGGTATGACTCAGGAACTCGTAACTTGAAGTAAATGTCGCGTAAATTTGAAAGAATGTGGCGATCCACCAAAACAGAACAGTCTCGTTTACTCTGGCAAAATAGTCTTAATAAATACAGGAAGGCCCTACGGCATACTCGAGGTGTCTACTACTCCTCCCTCATAGAAGAAAATAAAAACAATCCCAGGTACCTTTTCAGCACTGTAGCCAGGCTGACAGAGAGTCACAGCTCCACTGAGCCAAGTATTCCTATAAGCCTCAGCAGTGATGATTTCTTGAGCTTCTTTAATGACAAAATCCTAAAGATTAGAGACAAAATTTGTAACCTCCTGCCGTTAAGTGGTGCAGATGTATCTTTGGAAACTGCTCAAAAACCTGATGTTTACCTTGACTGTTTTTCTCCAGTTGACCTTCCTGAGCTAAATTCTCTGATATCTTCGTGTAAACCATCAACCTGTCTTTTAGACCCGATTCCAACCAAGCTGCTTAAGAAGTCTTTCCCTCAATTAGCACTTCTTTACTAGATATGATCAATATGTCTTTATCGACTGGCTATGTACCCCAGTCTTTTAAACTAGCTGTAATTAAGCCACTTCTTAAAAAGCCTACCCTAGATTCAGGCACCTTAGCTAACTATAGACCTATATCTAACCTTCCTTTTATCTCAAAGATCCTTGAGAAGGCAGTCGCTAATCAATTATGTGACTTTCTTCATAACAACAGCTTATTTGAGGACTTTCAGTCAGGATTTAGAGTCCACCACAGCACTGAGACAGCAGCACAGCACTTCTCCCTGTACTCGTCCTGTTAGATCTTAGTGCCGCTTTCGACACCATAGACCATCACATCCTGTTACAGAGACTAGAACATTTAAATGGCATTACAGGATCTGCATTAAGTTGGTTTAAAACTTATTTATCAGATCGATCTCAGTTTGTTAATGTTCATGATGTGTCCTCTATGCACACCAAAGTTAGTCATGGAGTTCCACAAGGTTCTGTGCTTGGACCGATTCTTTTTACCTCATATATGCTTCCTCTTGGTAATATCATGAGGAAACACTCCATTCATTTTCATTGTTATGCAGATGATACTCAATTATACTTATCTATGAAGCCAGACGAAACCAATCAGCTATCTAAACTAGAAGCATGCCTTAAGGACATAAAGATCTGGATGACTAGAAACCTTCTGCTACTTAATTCAGACAAAACTGAAGTTATTGTGCTCGGCCCAAAACACCTTAGAGATTCTTTCTCTAATGATATAGCTGCCCTAGATGGCATCAGCCTGGCATCCAGCACTACTGTTAGGAATCTGGGAGTTCTATTTGATCAGGATATGTCTTTTAACAAAATGCTGCAGCACGTGTGCTGACAAGAACTAGGAAGAGAGAGCACATCTCTCCTGTATTAGCCTCTCTGCACTGGCTTCCTGTAAAATCTAGAATTGAATTTAAAATCCTTCTTCTTACTTACAAAGCTCTTAATGGTCAGGCACCATCATATCTTAAAGAGCTCATAGTGCCATATTACCCCTCTAGAACATTGCGCTCCCAGGATGCAGGCCTGCTTGTGGTATCTAAAGTCTCTAAGAGTAGTGTTGGAGGTAGAGCCTTCAATTACCAGGCCCCCCTCCTCTGGAACAATCTACCAGTCAAGGTCCGGGAGGCAGACACCCTCTCTTCTTTTAAGAGTAGACTTAAAACTTTCCTCTTTGACAAAGCTTATAGTTAGGGCTGGCTCAGGCTTGGACTAGCCCATAGTTACGCTGCTATAGGTTTAGACTGCCGGGGGATCTGACACACCAAGCTCCTCTCTCTCTCTCTCTCTCTCTCTCTCTCTCTCTCTCTCTCTCTCTGTGTCTCTGTGTCTCTCTGTCTCTCTCTCTCTCTGTCATATTAATGCAGCTCATTAACTCTGTATCTTCTGGTCCCATTAACATTACTAACCACATATCTTCCCGGGAGTTCTTGTGCTCCCTTGTCTTGTAGGTTCCTGGGGATCGTTGCTGCAGACCACCTGCTGCTGTGGACCTGCTCGACTGCAACAACTACTAACATCAGTCTTCCCCATAGTATCATTATTGTTGCTGCTAATGCTAATAGTAGACCTGTTGACTTCAACTGTTACAATTACGATTACCTCAGCCTTTATCATTACTCTGCTTCTCTCGCCAATTTATTTATTTTGCTAATCTTCACCCTCCCCTACCACTATTATTGGCATTGTAACCATAAGTATGTGTCTGTTGTTGTTCATGTAACAAGGACATATGTTGTTGTTGTAACAAGAACATATGTTGTTGTTGCTCTCTTTGCCTGTCTCTATCCTGCATCTCCTTCTATCCCATTTTCGGCCCATCCAGTCGAGGCAGATGGCTGTTCAACATGAGTCTGGTTCTGCTCGAGGTTTCTGCCTGTTAAAAGGAAGTTTTTCTGCCAATGTGCCGAATATTGCTAAGTGCTACTCATGGTGGATTCATGTTGGGCCTCTCTTTAAATAACTTAACAAAGAGTCGGTCTAGACCTGCTCTTTCTGTAAAGTGTCTCTGCACACACATTGCTATAAAAGCGCCATCACATGATGAATTCGTATTCGTAATTCATGTAATTGTCCTTATATTAATCCCTGTGAAGCGCATTGAGCATCAATGTGCGCCCCCAAATTCTATCCTGTTTTCACAGCATCATTACTAGTCAGTGGTTAAAGTTAGTGACTTGTTGTTTTTTGCTGGTTAAACTACAGCTTAAGATCTTTCTAACAAGCCCCTGATTGTCTCTGTGTGCAAAGTACTCATGTTAATAACCCTGTGCGTAAAGTGTGCAATGTCTTAATCAGCCTCACCTTTTACGCATTTTACGCATGAACCTCTATCTTATAGGGCTGTGAGCAGGCTACTGTATGAACACATTTGTTGTGAGTTACACAAATACATAGGTATTTACCTTGGGGGTAATCAGAGTCACCCACATGTGCTCCCAGCACCCCTGAGAGAGCAGTGTCACCCACAATTGTGGCGACTCTCTGTTCAAACGGGGGTGGGCCCCTCTTCTCCTGTCCCCCCGCCTGTTTTGGCCACACTTTGGCGGTGGGCAGCCATCCTCCGCTTCACATCCACCTTGATGTCGGACCACTTCTTTTTCACTTCTGCTTGTTTGCGCTTCTCTGACCCCACAGCATTGACAGCCTCACACACACTCTCCCACTCACTTGTCTTGCGTTTGTGGCTTATGCCGGAGGACAGCGTGCCAAACAGCACATTTTTGCGCACCTCTACTTCAGCGAGTAGCGCCTCCAATTCACTTCCCGTGAAATTCTTTTTTTTCCCCGTCTTACTCATTCTTTTTCAATTTTCTGATTCGTGCAGAGAGGGGAATCTCAGGTGCAGGGCTCATTTAAACATGATTTGCGTATTTAAATGGGGGCGTGAACAGGGAGGGGTCGGGTACTCCAACATGTGCGCTCAATTCCACGTTGATTGGGATGTACAAAGGAAATGTCCTTGGATTCATGCGTGCACAAAGATTCATACATCTGGATATTTTTGTGCGTAAGACGTTTTCTGGATTTTAGCGTACGCCATGTCTCAGTAGGAAATCCACGCAAGTCTTTGTACATGAGGCCCCAGGTCTATTCAATTAGCTGTCCACAGGCCAGATCCAGCCCTTTTTAATTTTTCTCTGGCCTGCAAGAAGCTGCCTACACATCCAGCTGATGTCTGCAATATGCTAAATATTACTAAGGTGATGAACATCCAGTGTTTCCCATGCAGTCTTTACATAGATGGTCCACCCAGGTACATTAACAGCTGCCAAGTATCATTGATGACTCATTTTAGCATTTGATCAATTTTGGGGTTTTTTCTCGAGAGAAGACGCCACCCGTGATCAAATTATATAAGACTCTGCTCACGCACTCCTGTTCATTATGACAGGCACACGCTCTGCTGTGAACACTCTTATTATGCACACATGTCAGAGGATTGTTGTGGGACCTCTCCTTTCAAATGCCTACTAATGCCATTGTTTTCTGAGTGCAGCTGGTTGTATCCGATGTCATTCGTTAACACTTACACGTTGGTTCCGCTCGTTTCAATACTCCAGGCAAAAAAAAATCTACAAACATCCTCCACACGCTATTCACCTGCTGTTGTGAAACAGACTGCGGGTGGAAAAAAGACTGGAGTTGTGTTTTTAGGCAACTTCATGAAACATACAGCTGATGGAGAAGGACGTCAGAGCGGACACACAGGGAGAAACAGATGTTACTATGGGCCCTATTGTCCACCCAGCGCAAAGTGCCAAGGCGCAAAGCGAAAGTGTCATCTTCCACCCGTTGCAGTAGTCATTTTCACGCCCAGCGCCCACGTTGTGTAAATAGCAAGTGATCTTGCACCACCATTAGCACCCATATCTCTAAGAGAACCAAAGCTGACCAAGTCTGTTCTACCTAGTAATAACCCCAGATAATTATTGTTCAATGGAGAAGGAATATAGCAACACTAGTTTATTTTATTATTGAAATCTATAAACATTTTACTGTAAATGGAGGAGCTATTTGAAGCCATTTATTGTCAAAATATTCTGTGTGGCCCGTGAACCCCCTGTGATCATCCTATGTGGCCCACTTGCTGTTGTAGTTGAATAGCCCTGGATTAGGCTGTGATGTTGTCATACAGAAATACCGCTGTCCACTTCACATACAAGTCCACGTATTAAGTCATTAACTGATCCTTAACAGTTATACTTCGGAATGGCGGGTGCTAATTTTCCAACCCTGGCGTCAATAAAAGTAGCAAGACGTGTAGCCCAATGTAATGGAATACAAGTACATATTTTTTAGCGCAAATTCACTCGAGTAACAGTAAAAAGTATTCTACAAAACAAGTACTCTTAGAAGTAAATTGTTTGGAAAAAAATACTCAAACACATGTAACAGACTAAGTGTAACGCATTACTACCCACTACTGGTTATAGACAATGCGTGTCGAAACGAACAAAACCACCTGCTGAAACCGACACTATACAGCTGCACTCAAAATCTTTTAAAAGTGAATAATAAGATCTATATTTAACAGAAGACGTCACATCTTAATCAATGCATTTACAGGAGGGATGTACCTGCAGGTGTGTGTGTGTGTGTGTGTGTGTTTTTTTTCTGATGAATACTGCTCCAGGTATGGGAGAGACAGAGAACAAGGAGAGAGTGTCCAGTAAGTTAATCGATCGTGGATGACTATGTTTGACAGATAAAAACAAAGAAACATGATAGAATTAGTGTATGAAAGGGGCTTCAGTGTAAATAGTTACACAAAGGCTACACTAGGCTTACTATGGCTGGATAACCGTAGGAGGTGGAAATATAGTTAAGATTTTGACGGGAAAATATACTTATTACATAATTATTCATTTTTAGCTAATCTTGTTATTTTATTCATGCTGCGTTTATACAGAGTAACGAATATTTGCTCTACTTTTTAAGTGACGTTTGATATTATCAGCCTGCGTGAGGAGTGAACCAGTCAGTTGTTGTAGAGTCTGTATATATGTCTGCTATAACTTAGTGCTGGCCGAGGACAACATAGTTACCAAAAAGAAGACTGAGTCCATATCTGTTTATGGGTGCAATAGATTCTGTTTATTGAAAAATCTTTTTAACCGTTTACCCTATACTGTATATTTATTCAGATGAGATCCCATTTTGTTCATAGTCTTAAAAAGTAAAAATACAATTTAAAACCCTCTTCTCAGAAAGAAACTAAGCTTTTATTCAAAAACAATTAAAGTTAGTTAGGTGTCACACCTAAATTAGTTAGGTGTCACACCTAAATCAATGCATTTATAAGAGGGATGTACCAGCAGACATCTCTCTCTATTTGTCTATATGTGTGTGTCTCTGATGAGCAGGTGTGGAGACCCTCCTCGCAAAAATACGCGAGGGAAGATTGTTAACTATTAAGTAATTTGCGGATGGCGATGGTATACAGATAAAAAAGAAAAATGCTACAATTGGTTGGAAAATATACTTGGGCCGCAGTAAAAATGTTTGGGAAACACTGCAGTGCAACATGGAGAACTAAGTTGGTTGTCTATAATACCTTTTTATTTTTTAACCACTTAAATGATCCTTAATAAGGATAAAAATCATGACACTTGAAGTGCTTTGTGTAGTATACACAAGTAAAAATAATTACTGTTGGAGACTGTACATGGCCACCTTTTTTTTTCTTCTGGCTGGAAGGTGCGGTGGCCTTGGGCTGCTCTGGAGGGGTGCTCACAGGTATGTACCCTCCTCCAGGGCTGGCTATGCCATCACTAGAACTCTTGTCCTTTTTGCGTTGTTCACGTTTCTCCTTGTTGCTGACTTTTGTTTCCCATGTACCTGAAAGAGGAACATTAAGTCTAGTGAGGAATTTGTTAAAAAATAATGCAAGGCTTCATTATAGTATTAGGAACTATGTTGTTGGAGCTATTCACATACTGAAGTTAAGTATTAATTGCTTATTTATCATTTAGTCATTTATATATTTGTTGTCATTTGGTTGAAGCAATATAGGCAAATAAGTTTAACATAAGAATTATTATTTATAGGGATGCACTGATCAGGATTTTGAGGGCCGATACTGATTACCGATTTTACATTTTTTTAATCTGCCGATCACCAATTTAAATGCATTTTTCCAACATTTCTAAGAATGTAAAAATCATAACACAGAGAAATTAATACATTATTGTCTTAGTGTTTATTAGCCATTGCAGTTGATAACTGCATTGTTCAGAACAATTAAGTGTGCTGCAAATATGTAGACATATAATGCAAATAAACAAACATATAGGCTCAAATTTTGCCTGAAACCCGTAGCCTCTGCAATCATATTAAACAACAATTAAATGGGGCTCTCTGTGTCAACTGTGTCCACAAGAGACAGTTCTGAAACATTTAGCATTAGAATGTTAAGAATAATAATTGCAAAAAGATTAGAAAGTAATGATACAAACCAAATTTGTAAAAATGTGACATCAGAAAAGTTCTGTGTTTATCCAGTTAAAAAACAAATAGTTTTAAGAACAAATGAACCCAATCTCTGTAAACAATTAAACAAAAAACAATATTAAATCAGGCCTATGTCAAAACATGGTAGACCTTCAAGTGCAAACAAGAAACTTCAACAACAGGCTCCTGGATGCAGAGGGTGATCTAATTTAATTATACTTATTTTTATGATTTAAGTCAATTACACCCCTGTCCTGTTGGAGTGTGAACTATTTATTTTTTATAGTGTGTTTAACAGACTGCCGTCTTAGGAGTGTATCTGTGTCTGTGATCACTGCAGGTCACAGAGCGGTGACGCTGCACCACTGGAGCAGGAGAGCATGCTGCAGGATTTCTTCCTTGTAAAGTAAGTGCTTGCATCCGTTGAGTGAATCTTGCTAACTTCTAATCACTTCCCTGGGATAAATGTTGCCCCACTTCTAAACTTTGGCTGAAGTGGCATCGGTAATTCCAGCAGAGTGCAGGTTCAGCCTCAGAACATGAGAAGTTTTCTGTCTGATGCAACGACGCAAAACCAAATGACAATCGCCTCTCCAGCAATCTCCCCTGATAAGCACAAGCAAGTGTTTTATTTGCCTTCGCTGTCACTGCAGAAAAAAAATCATTAATCTGCTTGGTGTGGTCAGGGATTTTGTAGGATTAAAGTCAGGTGTATGATCAACCAAGTATAACAAACAGGTGCTAATGATCATCAATTTCACATGTAGGTTGAAAAACAGTAATTAACTGAAACTGAGGAACTGAGGAACAGCCAAATTCTGCTACCAAGGTGAGGTTGTGGAAGACAGTTTCATGTCACAGGTCATACACCATAACAAGACTGAGCACAGCAATAAGACACAAGGTAGTTAGACTGCATCAGCAAGGTCTCTGCCAGACAAAGATTTCAAAGCAGACTGGGGTTTCAAGATGTGCTGTTCAAGCTCTTTTGAAGAAGCACATAGAAACGGGCAACATTGAGGATCGTAGATGCAGTGGTCGGCCAAGGAAACTTAGTGCAGCAGATGAAAAACACTTCGAACTTATTTTCCTTCCAAATGGGAAGATGTCCAGCAGTGCCATCAGCTCAGAACTGGCAGAAACCAGTGGGACCAAGGTACACCCATCTACTGTGCGGAGAAGTCTGGCCAGAAGTGGTCTTCATGGAAGAGTTGCAGCCAAAAAGCCATACCTCCAACATGGAAACAAGGACAAGCGACTCAGCTATGCACGAAAACATAGGAACTGGGGTGCAGGAAAATGGCAGCAGGTGCTCTGGACTGATGAGTCAAAATTTGAAATATTTGGCTGTAGCAGAAGGCAGTTTGGGCTGGAGAGCGCTACAATAATGAGTGTCTGCAGGCAACAGTGAAGCATGGTGGAGGTTCCTTGCAGGTTTGGGGCTGCATTTCTGCAAATGGAGTTGGAGATTTGGTCAGGATTAATGGTGTCTTCAATGCTGAGAAATACAGGCAGATACTTGTCCATCATGCAATACCATCAGGGAGGCGTATGATTGGCCCCAAATTTATTCTGCAGCAGGACAACGACCCCAAACATACAGCCAATGTCATTAAGAACTATCTTCAGCGTAAAGAAGAACGAGAAGTCCTGGAAGTGATGGTATGGCCCTCACAGAGCCCTGATCTCAACATCATTGAGTCTGTCTGGGATTACATGAAGAGACGGAAGGATTTGAGGAAGCCTACATCCACAGAAGATCTGTGGTTAGTTCTCCAAGATGTTTGGAACAACCTACCAGCTGAGTTCCTTCAAAAACTGTGTGCAAGTGTACCTAGAAGAATTGAGGCTGTTTTGAAGGCAAAGAGTGGTCACACCATTGATTTAGATTTCTCTTCTGTTCATTCACTGCATTTTGTTAATTGATGAAAATAAACTATTAACACTATTAACACAATTTATGAAAGCATTCTTAGTTTACAGATTTTTTTCACACCTGCCTAAAACTTTTGCACAGTACTGTATATATACAAAATAATTAGCCTCAAGGTCGTATTGGAAAATTACATCACTGAAGGAGTGATCGGGTCATTGTTTCTCTGCATATTGAGGAATATTGAGAATTTGAAATTTGTTGGACATAGGATGATGCACAGCAGTGATTGTGCAATAACCTAGCTCATTGGAGACCCTCATTCACTGATTCGCTGACACTGAGGAGGCCTGATGCAACAATATACCCTTTTCTGTGGCTGTCCAGTACTGCAAATAAAGAGTGTGGAAATAAAATCAAACTGTTTGAGAAAAGAAAACAGGAAAAAAAGAGACAAAGTCGGACATTGAATTAAATACAAAGATTGACACAAAGTCTGTGCCCGCTGTTAAACAGAGCTTGAAGTTTACCACAAAAGGCTTGGGATTTAATGCTAAAACATGCTGAGAAAAGAGGCCCTTTTATTGCAAACAAGCAAAGGGGTAAATGAAACAACAGGTCTAAATAGAATCCACAGTCACTGTGAATTATGTGCAACAGATATCAAGAACAAGACAACTGAGTTCTTATGCTGATCATTTTGTCTCAGAAAAAGGTGATAGAAATAATATTCTGACTGAATCTCACCCTGAGGCCCAAGCTGCTGCCCTCAGGCCTAAACAGACGGTGGTCACACAAACTGACAGGAGACCACTACAAAGTAAAACTCAAGAACAGTGTTTCATGATGCTCAACAAATGGGACGTGAATCTTGACTGAACCCACCATGCCACAATAACAATCAGAATGATATTGTGAACATCATGCAACTCCAGAATGACATCACTGCATCATCGGTTCAGCTAAATTTTGCCTCTGCTTTGCCAATGCAAAATATGCCTGTGCTTAATGCAGCCCAAACATCTTTTGAGGAGTTGTCAGCATCTTCCTGGTCAGGGATACCATTGGGCTAAAGCTCTTTTAGGGCTGCTATTGGAAAAAACGTACATCTTTTTTTTCTGCGATATTTATTGTGATTTTAAAAATTAGAGGAAATTATACCAAATAAATGCAATGTGTTTTCATGTCCATACAAACAATTAAGGAGGGCGACAGGGTGAAGTCTAGTCATGGAAACCCCCA
This sequence comes from Semicossyphus pulcher, assembly GCF_022749685.1. Classification (NCBI taxonomy): domain Eukaryota; kingdom Metazoa; phylum Chordata; class Actinopteri; order Labriformes; family Labridae; genus Semicossyphus; species Semicossyphus pulcher. Next base: position 567,126 of record NW_027211770.1, on the reverse strand, counting down.
GCCTCAGAAATTAAAAGAGGCCTTTGCCCGAGGCACTCCTTACGAGAAGAATTCGAAACGAGCAAAATGAATTACATCTGCAATCACATCATTCCTCTGCAAGGATAAGGTTCCAATGTACAGGAAAATGATTGAGGGAACTAATTAAAACGCTAAACTCCAGATATGTTCTGCTAAGCCGCTGGCATTTTAGTGATGAAACTGAGCATGCTCAGTCTCGGAACTCACCGGCTCTGTTTACTTTTCACTGAACAGACATGTTAATTGACCGACATCATGTTGACCAGCATCATGTTGTCCAAAATCAACACTGTTTTCATAATACCAGAGTTAGTATCATGTTAGCTGGCGAAGTTATTGGTCAAGCTAGACTGACAACACTGACATATGCACTCAGGTAGTATTTTGGTTGTCATTATGTTAGTGAGCATGCTAAGGGTAGCCAACTAACTCTAACATAACTACACTGCATGGATCTGGCTTTGTGCTTCATAACCAAACGGAAAATTACTAAATTACCAGCCAGATCAGCCACGGGAGTCTGCGTGACTTAGTTGATGTCATCCACTTGACAGTGTTTTGCTACGTTGCCTAACTGCCAAATCACCTGCGACAAGCTAACATTTGCTTGTTTGCTAACAGTTGCTTGTTGCCAGCTTACAGCTCGCTGGCTAACCTTAGCCTAGGCAGATAATGCAATGATATTGGCTAATAGAAAACAATCGTTAGTTATACACATTTGCTTTGTTCTGCTACATAACTTACTGTTGGCCAAAATCAACACTGTTTGTCATGTTGGCTGGCAAAGTTATTTGTCAAGCTAGATAACTGACATACACACTCAGATAGTATTTTGGTAGTCATAACGTGAGCAAGCATGCTAAGGTTAGCCAACTAGTTCTAACATAAATACACTGCATGACTCCGCATAGTGCTTTGTAACCAAACGGCAAATTACGCCGGCGAACCAGCAAATCATCACAAACATCAGCTAACATTAGCCGGGCAGGGCGGGGCAGCTGGAGAGAGCTGGGACGAAGCACTTGTGCTGTGAGAGAGAAAACGCTGCACTCAACAATAATTTGTGGGTCCGTTTTGATCCCGAAAAGCAATCGAAGGTCTCTCCCTGCCCTATCGATGTTGACTCTAGTTTTCCCCCTGATGTCGGTCACAAACAAAACAATGTTGTTGAGAACTAATGTTACAACAGAGATGGTACTATGCTTAGGTCTGAAACCAGACTGATGATGGCTTAAGATAGAATACTGTGAGAAATACTTGGAGTTGGTCGTTTACCAGGAATTCCAGGGTTTTTGCCAGGCAGGGAAGTTTGGATATTGGCCGATAATTATAAGGATCACTGTTGTTTCCTCCTTTGTATAAAGGAATCACCTGAGCAGTCTTCCAGATATTGGGAAGTAAACCAGTACAATGGAAAGATTAAAAATATATGTTAATTGCTCGGTGATGAATGAGGAAGACAGCTTTAAAAAGAATGGATCCATTTCCAATGGATTTGTCTGCTCCGGTTGATTTCCTGGGATCGATGGTTTCTAATGTGTTAAATACATCACAAGGGGAGATGGGCTGTAGTGTGAACTGAGAAGCATGATTTATAGGGTGTGCACAGGTACTGTCATTAGAAGGGGTATCTATGCAAACATCATGACATAAATGGCCAGCAGCAGAAAAATGCTTTTTAAAGGCTAGGCAGATATCTGTCTTGTCCGTTAATACAGTTTTTATATTCAATATATGCAGTTAAGATATTTGTTGTTTATTTTTTAAAGAGTTTACTGCCCTCCAGAATTTTGCTGGATTTGATTGTGAGTGCTGAATTAATTCTAAATAATAACTTGATTTTGATTTCCATACATAGGCTGTGCATTTGTTTCTGAGCTGCCTAAAGATGAGCCAATTGGACGGGTGCCCTGTGCATCTAACAAGAGACCAAGCTGTGTTTCTTGTTTTGAATCGATGGGCTAGCTCCAGGGAGAACCAAGGATTTGACCTATCTTTAATTCAGAGCTTCTGAGGTGCGTGTTTATCCACAATTGCAAGGAAGTTCTTTGAGAAATATTCTAATGCCATGTCAACATTGGGGACTCCAGAGGTAAGATGAATGTCACTATGATAGACATCGGTTATGAATGCTTGTGCATTAAAGATTTTTATATTTCGTTTAAAGACAATTCTTGAGTCCTTTTTTTCAAAAGGGTCACTTATTCCGAGATCAAAAACACCAGATGCAATTTTCTTACTACTATTCGTCAAAATAAGATCTATTAATGTGGATCAGTGATCAGTTGTGTGATGTTCAAATTACTGCATAATTCCTTAAGGTGTTCAGAGGCATTAGATAACCAGTCAAGGCTGAAGTCACCTAGGATGATTATTATTTCCTGAGTGTGAATATTGAGAAAGAAGGTCTTGCAGTTTCGCTATGAAACAAAGATCAGCTGAAGGAGGTCTATAAATTCCTACCACCACAATTTAATTGTTTTGTCAACAGTCAATTTTAAGGGCAATAAATTCAAAAGTATTTAGGTACTGTAACGGCATTTAGGAAAGACGAAGTAAAACAGATTTTTACATATATAGCAACACCCCCTCCTCTACCATTCCTGTCTATTCTATATAAACTGTAGTCATGTATTGACACATCTGAATCATTTATGCTTTTTTTAAGCCAAGTTTCTGTGATTAACAGAATATCAGGATCTGTCTGTGAGACTAATATGTTTAAATGATCAAATTTTTCTATGTGACACAAATTTCTGATGTTCCAAAGATCGACGAAAACAAAGTGAGGGCAGTGGACCGGAGACGACACACTGCCTTACGCTTTCCAGCGCAGTGTCAATCTTTGCAATAAAATCTTGCTTGACTGTCTCGGATTGCTGGGATTTAATGTCATTAGACCCAATATGTAAAATGATAGACGAAACACTGGGGTGTTCTTGGAACCCCCGTCTGCATCTGAGCGATGCTATAGTAGGGAACGGTGGCATCCAGATCTCCAATACCGGCGGCAGTCTGCGCTGGGCCAAATGTTATCAGCAAGTATATAAGCATCTCCCCCTCTTGGATCTGGTGTAGAGTGGAGATCCTCTCCTGTATTTCCAAGATCTCCTGACTTCGTTGTATGCAGTTTTCACATTAAGTGTTCTGCGTTAAGTGGAGCTATACCAGAAGCAGTTGCCGCAGCAGTGTAGAAAGAAGTCCGATCGGGACACAAATAGTTTAAAAATCCAGTAAAATCTGTTGAAGTAGTTAAGATCAAGTTAAAACCAAAAAATCCATTGTGGCATCAAAATTACCTTAAACACACAACACGTAGCTGACTCTCTCACTGTTACCGGCAACTAGTGCTGCTCCTGACTTCCGGGTATCTCATTTTCCAGCTCTGTATGAAAATGAAGACTTTTTAAAAGACATCATATCATACAAAAACGCGATGCAGATTCACAGCACAGAGGGGGAAGCTGCTGCACACGAGCACAGAGGGGGGGAGGGAGGGAGGGAGGAAGGGGGTGACTATGGACTGAAGTGAAACGGGATATAAAACTTTGTTTGATCATAAAGCCTGATGCTCCTCTGCAGCTCTGCATAATCAGTGAAATATATGAACTACACAGCATATGGACTTATGACAGCATGCAGAGACATAGTTTATACTTTTATAGTAACTATGCACAGAAATACAGACACGATGTAAACAATTCCAGCTGCTTTTAATTCTTTACCAAATCTGTTTACTACAGAAAGCTCTTATGCTAATGTTCAATTAGCATAATCCCTCTCAGCTTGATCAGTTTGTTGATAGTACTGCAGGTTTGCTGAGAAGAACTCTAGACTCGATTGCCCCCTTAAAAAAGAAGATTATTAAACGACAGAGGCTAGCTCCATGGTATGGCTCATGAACTCGTAACTTGAAGCAAATGTCGCGTAAATTTGAAAGAATGTGGCGATCCACCAAAACAGAAGAGTCTCGTTTCCTCTGGCAAAATAGTCTTAATAAATACAGGAAGGCCCTACGGCATGCTCGAGGTGTCTACTACTCCTCCCTCATAGAAGAAAATAAAAACAATCCCAGGTACCTTTTCAGCACTGTAGCCAGGCTGACAGAGAGTCAGCTCCACTGAGCCAAGTATTCCTATAGGCCTCAGCAGTGATGATTTCTTGAGCTTCTTTAATGACAAAATCCTAAAGATTAGAGACAAAATTTGTAACCTCCTGCCGTTAACTGGTGCAGATGTATCTTTGGAAACCGCTCAAAAACCTGATGTTTACCTTGACTGTTTTTCTCCAATTGACCTTCCTGAGCTAAATTCTCTGATATCTTCGTCTAAACCATCAACCTGTCTTTTAGACCCGATTCCAACCAAGCTGCTTAAGGAAGTCTTTCCCTCAATTAGCACTTCTTTACTAGATATGATCAATATGTCTTTATCGACGGGCTATGTACCCCAGTCTTTTAAACTAGCTGTAATTAAGCCACTTCTTAAAAAGCCTACCCTAGATTCAGGCACCTTAGCTAACTATAGACCTATATCTAACCTTCCTTTTATCTCAAAGATCCTTGAGAAAGCAGTCGCTAATCAATCATGTGACTTTCTTCATAACAACAGTTTTTTTGAGGACTTTCAGTCAGGATTTAGAGTCCACCATAGCACTGAGACAGCACTTGTGCGCGTTTCAAATGATCTACTTACTGCTTCAGACAGAGGACTTCTCTGTACTCGTCCTGTTAGATCTTAGTGCCGCTTTCGACACGATAGACCATCACATCCTGTTACAGAGACTAGAACATTTAATGTTCATTACAGGATCTGCATTAAGTTGGTTTAAATCTTATTTATCAGATCGATCTCAGTTTGTTAATGTTCATGATGTGTCCTCTATGCACACCAAAGTTAGTCATGGAGTTCCACAAGGTTCTGTGCTCGGACTAGAGATAGACCGATATGGTTTTTTCAGGGCCGATACCGATACCGATTATTAGTAGTCAAGGGGGCTGATAACCGATATTAGGAGCTGATATTCATTTGCAGTAAAAGTGAAAATATTGGCGCCAAAATTTTGAATAATACAAACTCCATTAACTTTGTTTAAATGCCTTTAAGCATATGTTTATTAAACAAACAAACAAAAAGCACAGGGAGTTCCCAGGGTCAGCAGCATCTCTTATAAAGTTAACTGAAAATTTAAATAAATAAATAAATAACTTCCTGAAGTTTTATAAAGTAAATAAAACAAAGTTAAATAAAATGTGCAAAGAAATGAACTCTTATTGGCTGTCGGATAAAAATTTTTTTAAAAAAATAAAAAATAAAAAAAAGGCCGATGCCGATATGCGTCAAAATGCTGAATATCGGCGCCAGTAATCGGCCCGGCCGATAATCGGTATATCCCTAGCTCGGACCGATTCTTTTTACCTCATATATGCTTCCTCTTGGTAATATCATGAGGAAAAACTCCATTAATTTTCATTGTTATGCAGATGATACTCAATTATACTTATCAATGAAGCCAGACGAAAACAATCAGCTATCTAAACTAGAAGCATGCCTTAAGGACATAAAGATCTGGATGACTAGAAACTTTCTGCTACTTAATTCAGACAAAACTGAAGTTATTGTGCTTGGCCCATAACACCTATGATATAACTGCCCTAGATGGCATCAGCCTGGCATCCAGCACTACTATAAGCAATCTTTCATCTTCGCAACATAGCAAAAATCAGACACATCTTGTCTCAAAACGATGCAGAAAAACTAGTCCATGCATTCGTTACTTCCAGGTTGGATTATTGTAACTCGTTACTATCAGGCTGCCCTAATAAGTCACTAAAAACTCTGCAGCTGGTACAAAATGCTGCAGCGCGTGTGCTGACAAGAACTAGGAAGAGAGATCACATCCCTCCTGTATTAGCCTCTCTGCACTGGCTTCCTGTAAAATCTAGAATAGAATTTAAAATCCTTCTTCTTACTTACAAAGCTCTTAATGGTCAGGCACCATCATATCTTAAAGAGCTCATAGTGCCATATTACCCCTCTAGAACATTGCGCTCCCAGGATGCAGGCCTGCTTGTGGTACCTAAAGTCTCTAAGAGTAGTGTTGGAGGTAGAGCCTTCAATTACCAGGCCCCCCTCCTCTGGAACAATCTACCAGTCAGGGTCCGGGAGGCAGACACCCTCTCTTCTTTTAAGAGTAGACTTAAAACTTTCCTCTTTGACAAAGCTTATAGTTAGGGCTGGCTCAGGCTTGGACCAGCCCATAGTTACGCTGCTATAGGTTTAGACTGCCGGGGGGATCTGACACACCAAGCTTCTCTCTCTCTGTCTCTCTCCCACTCTCTCTCTCTCTGTCATATTAAAGCAGCTCATTAACTCTGTATCTTCTGGTCCCATTAACATTACTAACCATATATCTTCCCGGGAGTTCTTGTGCTCCCTTGTCTTGTAGGTTCCTGGGGATCGTTGCTGCAGACCACCTGCTGCTGTGGATCTGCTCAACTGCAACAACTACTAACATCAGTCTTCCCCATAGTATCATTATTGTTGATGCTAATGCTAACAGTAGACCTGTTGACTTCAACTGTTACAATTACGATTACCTCAGCCTTTATCATTACTCTGCTTCTCTCGCTAATTTATTTATTTATTTATTTTGCTAATCTTCACCCTAGTCTACCACTATTATTGGCATTGTAACCATAAGTATGTGTCTGTTGTTGTTCATGCAACAAGGACATATGTTGTTGTTGTAACAAGAACATATGTTCAACATGAGTCTGGTTCTGCTCGAGGTTTCTGCCTGTTAAAAGGAAGTTTTTCTGCCAATGTGCCAAATATTGCTAAGTGCTACTCATGGTGATTCATGTTGGGCCTCTCTTTAAATAACATAACAAAGAGTCGGTCTAGACCTGCTCTTTTTGTAAAGTGTCTCGAGATAACTCTGGTTATGATTAGGCGCTATACAAATAAAATTTGATTTGATTTTTGATTTGAATTTGATGTTATTGATTCAGGTGCAGAGGATGAGAAACACACAGATCTGCATCATATCTGTTCCTCTCCTAACGCCTGTCTCCCCCCTGCACGGCACTCTGATAAACTACGTGTGGATCACCTCCGGCTAATCTCATTCACAGCGTACAGTGGAGATGTAGTTTATGCTTTATAAAGGTTGTTCACAGAAATACTGGACAGATCGCGACCCTATTGTGTCAGGGGCAGAGCATAAGAAACACACACAAATCTGTGTCATCACTGCACTGCATGATTATAAACTGCTCACTGCTGGGTAACATTGTTATAAATTCTCATAGATCACACTCTGGATTGTCTCTCTCTGACCTGCACCGTCTCTCCCCTTTGTTTACACACGATGGAGTGACATGAGAAATACATAGAAAATAAGATTTTCAAGAGACACAGCTGAGAAATGTTAAATCAGACAGGAATGAGAGGTGAGTGATCTCCCTTATCCATGTAACTGTTGCCATGGATACGGGGAGACTGGTTGGTGCCTCATGTTGCCCAGGACACATTTGCAAACACACTGCCAGACTTATGTTGATAAATGCGTCCCAGTCCATCTCCGTATGTTGCCTAAATGATCAAATCTAAATGCGTAGTTAAGGCTGTCCACTAGTAATCCGATCACGAAAACCACATGTTAATACCAGATTTGTTAAGAGCCTGAGATAGGACGATCTAGTTTTAATTCACAATCTACTTTAATCTGATCACTTTGCTTTGCTTTAGTCCCCTCAACACACCCGCACCTCTGTTCTCTGCACAGCTGCTGGTCCTGACCCCCTCTTTCCGTCTGTCTCTCTGTCTGCTTTGTTGACTGTCTTCATCAGCAGTCTGTTTAATTAAGTCACAAAAGTTCAATATTTTCTCTCGCAATTCAGTTCTCACAGCACATGAGCCGCGTGTGCACGAGGGATGTTATTAATGATGCAGTGATCAAAACGATCGATCGATCGTTACCAAATGATATCTGCACCTTTTATAAGCTTTATAAACAGCGACAATCAATGCATTTACAGTAGGGACATAGTAGGAGTTAGATACACAATTGCTCTAGTTTCAATACAATATTGTGGCATGGCATCTTAGTCCATGGGCCAAGACCCAAAATGTAACATATTGGTACCATCTGGGTGGGCAAATTCTAGATCCCTAGATTATGTTTTGATATGATAGGCCTTGCCGACTGGAAAGTTATTAGTGGCCATCACCTCTTAAAGTAATGGACTGCTGTAGTTCAAAATCAGGAAAGTGCTTTCACTTGAAATCCTCTCTTTCTTTTTATCCTCTCCCTGGGGTATGTCTGGATTACTAGCCATCTATAGATACTCTACTGAAGATGACACAGATGATGACAGGGATGATGACATAGATGATGACAGGGATGACAGGGATGATGACATAGAAGATGAGAGGGATGATGGCACTGATGATGACAAAGATGATGACAGGGATGATGACATAGATGATGACATAGATGATGACAGGGATGATGACAGAGATGATGAGAGGGATGATTACATACATGATAACAGTGTCATCATGATGATGACGACCGAGATTATGACATAGATGATGACAGAAATGACAGAGACGATGACAGGGATGATGACATAGATGATGACAGGGATGATGACATAGATGATGACAGGGATGATGACACAGATAATGACATAGATGATGACAGAGATGATGACAGAGATGATGACAGGGATGATGACAGTGATGATGACAGAAATGACAGCGACGACGACAGGGATGATGACATAGATGATGACCGTAATGATGACCGAGATGATGACATAGATGATGACAGAAATGATATAGATGATGACAGTGATGATGACAGAGATGATGACATATATGGTGACATAGATGATGCCAGTCATGATGATAGAGACGTGGACAGTGATGGTCACAACAGTGGTGATGACAGAGATGACAACATAGATGGTGATTTGCAGCAACTACTGGAGGGGATCACATCAGAAATATGCAAATTGAAAATATGGTTCAACAGTAATAAATTATCATTAAAATTAAAAACTAAAATAATACTGTTTGGAAACAGCAATATAAACACAGAAACAAAGATTCAGATAGATGGGGTTAATATTGAGAGAGTTAATGAAAATACATTTCTTGGGATCACAATTGATGACAAACTCAGCTGGAAACCACACATAAAACATGTCCATTCCAAAGTGTCAAGAAGCATTGCAATATTAAACAAAGCAAAACAGGTTCTAGATCATAAATCACTCCACATTCTTTACTGTTCTCTGGTTTCACCTTATTTAAGTTACTGTGCAGAGGTTTGAGGCAGTAACTACAAATGTACAATATATTCACTTTTTATTCTCCAAAAAAGAGCAATAAGAATAGTTCACAATGCTGGGTATCGGGATCATACAAACTCACTATTTTTACCGTCAGAAATGTTAAAATTTGCAGATCTGGTGGAATTTCAAACTGCACAAATTATGTTCAAAGCAAAAAATAAGCAACTACCAGGAAATATACAAAAAATGTTCACTGAAAGAGAAGGAAGTTACAAATTAAGGGGATTATTTAATTTCAAAAATGTTAGGGTGCACACAACCAAGAAAAGTTTTTGTATTTCTGTCTGTGGGGTGAAGCTATGGAACAGTTTGAATAATGAGCTCAAGGGATGTCCAAACATAAACCAATTCAAAAAGAGGTATAAGGATATGATTTTCACAAGGTACAGGGATGAAGGTGTCTCATTATAACCGGGTGTTTGTTTACTGTTAATTAATTGGTTTGTTACTTATATACATTTATATCGATAGTAAATTAATATTTTGGGTTACAATAAATAATTATGTAAATAATGACGTTATATATTTGATATATGAACATATTAGTAATATATTTGTATTAACACTATATATATATATATATAGGTTTGGGTCAATAATTATTGAGATTTATATATAAGGAAGCTGGAAAATAATTGAAAAATTACTTATGGAGAGGGGGTGGGATTAATTAAGTTTGTACTTCTTCCCACTCCCTCTCGGATGTGTATACAGAGTCATCAACTATTTGACAATCTGTTACTGCGTTATGCTTTCTATTTGTGTATTATTGTTTTCTGTATGACCTATTGTACAGGTTCGAAATAAATCTAATCCAATCCAATCCAATCCAGAGATGACAGATGATGACAGTGATGACAGAGATTATGACAATGATGATGACACAATTACACAGAATGGGGTCATTTGTCACTGTATGATGCCTAGTTCAAAAGTTATGTAGATTTTCAATTTTCGTCAGAAATCCAACCTGCAAAAATGGCTGCCAAACAGACCCTTGGGTCAATATTTCGAGTTGGGAACATCAAAATTTGTTTACTAGACACCTTGAGGATTACAAAAAACTAAGTTCGAAAAATATATCCACGGGGTGCATGGGGACCCTATCTTCCTACTAGACTATTTAATTTGTGTAAAATATTTTGCTTGAAAGTGAAAAATGTGTGCATTTGTTTGTTATATGACAAGAAACCCCTCCCCTTGTACCCTCATCAGGAGCTCCAGGTAATGTTTTAAACACAAAAAGAAAAATAGAGAGGGAAAGATAGAGAGAGGTGTGTTAGAAGAAGACAGGGAAGGCAGAGCTTGGGTGAGATGCCCTGTCCAGGGATTGCGCTCACCCCCGCCGGATTGGGCTGTACGCTCTACCTCCCCCTAAGAGAGGAGAGAAGAGAGCAAGGAAGATGGGGGATTTAGGCTAAGGTTGTTAAGAGTAACTCTCACCCCAAGCCGATACTACCTACCCTACTGCATGGCTTTGAACGGCCCCCACAACTCAAGCTTGTAGTTAGAGGGGCAGCGAGAGGCAGCACATCAACAGGGTTATCAAGTAGGCACCTCACATGATGACAGAGGGACCACAGGTCCCTCCAGCTCAGCTTCCTCTTCTTTACACTCTCCCAGTTCATCCACTGTCCCTGCTTAGCCTGAGCCACAGCCTTAGTACACCTTACAACTTTTTTTTGTCAGCATACCAGCTCCACTACCAGCTTTCTTCTTTCTCTGTGACTTGCTTTGTTCCACATTGGTTTACTCTAGCTAAGCCCCAAGCACTCCCAGCCTTGCTGCACATTGCCTACAATCTCTGTATGCCTAAGAGCTGCCTTTGCTTCCTGTACTGCTTGTCTTGGGTTCCATTTCCTCCCTCTCGTTGGATTTGGGACCAATTTACTCACTACCATGGCTGCTTCCCAAGTCTCTTATCTGATAGCTCCTCGCTTCTCGCTCCTCGCCCGAACCGGAAGTAGTTCCGGAGCCGCCATATTGAGGACCGTCTCAAAGCTCTTATCGCTGCTCGGAGGAGCGAGGAGAGAGGAGAGAGGAGAGAGGAGGGAGTTCCGAGGAGCAATAAGCGAGGATACACGAGAACAGCCTCCACGGAAGTCTTTTACTGGCCGACACGCCCCTTATTAGATATCAGTTACTGATTGGACGCTGCAGCAGATCGGACTGTGAAACTTCACAACATCACCGGAGTTTCGTATCGCAGAGAGGAAGAAGCGGGCCTTAAAACAGACTTTACAGGGCGCCTTGAAACCGACTATAAACAACGTCGGTATAATGATTTGGTATTTGACAACCTGTGATCGTTTAGAATAAAATATTGATCATAACTTGTCGTAAAATATATAAAATGCAGTGAATAACTGCAGATTTGATTTGTTTTCTGAGTCAACATCTGAGTAAAAATAAGTTGTCTAAAAATCAAAAGCAGCAAAAACAGATTCATTTCTATTAAATTTAATCTAAAGAAATACCTCTCGTCATGATCAGTTATTTCCCTGCTAACTTTTATTACAGATGAATGAATGAAGAATTCAGAGGGAGCAGGAGAGTCTCTCTGTCAGCAGGTAACACTTTTTACGTGTGAGCGTGATCATCAGGTCGGGTTTGATCAGCGTGACGTGATTTCTATTTATCCTAAAACTTTTAGCCTAATCGATCACTTTCATAGTTCATGAACAGACAGTATTTGGGCTTATTAAATAATTAATTCAGATCAGATGATCAGTGATCAACAATGTAAATAATGAACAAATAATATAAAGGCATAGTGCTGTAGGAAATGTCCGTATGGCTCTGCAGCAGTAACACAGACTGCAGCCTGTTCTTCATGTGCAGGTGTGTGTTACACAGGTAACAGGTTACAGAGAGAAAACACTGTTACTGTGTGTTTTATTAGAATGAATACAGTGCACATGTCTGCAGACACAAACAGCTGTTAAAGCAAACTGACAGCTGATCCAGCGATGATCAGCTGACGCGATGATCACAAACGAACGTCGCAGCACGTGATGCTTCATCAGAAAGGACGTCTCATGTCTCTTAAAAAACGTTCCCTCGTTTCCTCTCTCCTCTCTTGGTTTCCTCGCGTCTCTCCATGCATCTCTGGTGGGAGGGACTAAGACGCAAGTGAAAGACGCAAGTGAAGGGAACATGGATGCAATTTAAGAGACTTGGGAAGCAGCCCATGTCTTTGCTCCCTAAAAACAACAATTCTGTCCTGAACTTTGCACATTTAAACTCCTCTGTTAAGCTAGTTATTGGTAGCTGGAGTATGCCTTTCCCGTAACTCCAAGCCATTTCCTAATATACAAATTTACCAGTCTTTCTAGCCTTTCCACCTTTGATATTGGACATTTCATAGACTGTCAGTGGCCACATCAGCCCAGGGAATAGTCCAAATTGCAAACACCATAATTTTAGCGTGCCTGACTTCTCTATCCTTCCTTTCCCCTCTGCAACATCTTTCAAATGACTCCAGTGGCTGTCCCAATTTGCCAGGAGTACACTGTCCTGCAATAATGGCAAACTGGTACAATGTCAATAAAATCACATTTAAAAAAAAGAAGATGAATGTGAAAGTGATTTGTTTTAAATTCTAATTTACCATTACATCTCATAACTATATAACAACTACATACTACCAATTGGTAACCACAGAATATTATGTATCTACTTACCATCACAGTTCACTGCAGAGTTGAATATGTTCTACACTCCCTGAAGAGATGTCATGGCTGCAGAACCTATATAGCATTTTTTTTTTTTTATCACATATTTGCTTATGATGAGCTCAGTGTTGATTTTTAGTATGTAGTATCCATAAATGACTAAGTTTAATGTCCCACTTCACCCTTTTATTATTCACCCTATAAGTACTTATTTAAACAGCGTTTTTTTCCTTTTGAAACAACTGAATGTGTATGCACATTCAAATACATTGCTTAAATTACTGTTAACAACCTTTATTAATGTTTTAGTTGCCTTAGGTTCAAAATTCCATCACTGTTAATATAACATTGGCTGTTTCTGTGCTTTTTGCAAATCATTCAAAAGCGTAAATAGGGAAAAATAAGAAAAAGCTCACAAACTATGAAAAGCTGCTCCTGTAGAAAGGCTATCATATTTTAATTTACTTATATTGACCCTATAGACAATTTAGGATAGTTAAAGTTTTGCCCACTCAGATGGTATGGATATCTGGTCTGGCCCTGGGACTACCTCAACAAAACAAAAGTCAACAAAAACTAAACTACATAAAATCAGAATCCATGGCAGTGCTGTTGTTGTTTACTTGCATTAGATTGTTCACGTGTACCTAATGAAGTGGCCGGTGAGTTTATAAACACGTTCATATACTGTATACACACATACACATATACTAACACAATATGTCTATATCAACATAATTTTAAATCAAGGCCCCATTCAAATTAATTTAAAAAACGTACAGCCTTTGAGTCATTACCTATGTGGCGCAATGCCCTGGGTATGAAAAGAGATTGCTTATTAAGAAAGAAAAAATAAATGAAAGCACCTTCTTCTGGTTCTTTGCCATCTATAGTCATTGTCTTGGCCTCCTTTACAGCGTGGTTCACCTTCTTCTTTGACTTCTTCAACTAAAAGAAGAGAAAAGTGATGATGAAGTAGAGAAGGAAGACATTGTATATGACAAAAAACAATCTGGGAATAGGTTTAATGAAATAGGGAAACAGCTACAGTGGATTGAATCTGCAAGAACCAAATCTAGGTAAGAAAAAAATACTGATTAAATGACAGTCAAATCAGCATGCTACAACCATGTTTAACAATGTTTATTTATAAGTTAAACTATATCCACTCCCCAGGAGTTTCTGTTATTTTGTGGTACCCAGGAGTTAGGGGCATTAGATGTAAGACTGCACCTTGTGTTGTGCATGAGCCAACCTCTAGGATTTTGCTGTATCTGCTAGTTAAAAACTGTAACCCAATACTGGCAGCTGGTCTGGTTACATCATTGCAGAGTGACATTAAAGCCCCTGGAAACTCAGCTTGAAATAGCAAAAATGCATATATGATATCAGTTGTGAGTGTGTCATAAAGCATCCACAAAAATCTTCTTGAAAAACGTTCAGAACCACTAGAAAATCTTCTTGAAAAACAGTTCTTTTGGCTGTGCAGACAATTTCTCAGGACTGTGTGGGCGTGGCAGCTCCCGTGTTGATTGACACCTGCCGGGGTCCGCCTGTCCGAGTTCTCATGGCAACTGTCAACACAACAATGGCGCATGGGAAAGCAGTGTTTCCTCTAGGATTTTTTTCAGGATAGATGGTCTTGTACTACCCAGGTATGTGCGCATGTGCACATCATATCAAAACTATTGCTGTCAGGTGATTAAAAAAATGAATCTAATTAATTACAGGCTTTATAATTAATTGATTTCAATTAATCTCAAATATCAATGATTTCTGTGAGAAGCACATCACATGTAACTTACCCTCTTTCTACATGGTTATTTCTTACTTCCACACTTTAATTGTACTTTCTTCTTCACCTCATTAAGTTTTAATTCACAAACTACTTTAATCTGATCACTTTGCTTCAGTCCCCCAACACACCTGCACCTCTGCTCCCTGCACCACTACTGGCCCCGCTCAACCCCCCCGCCCCCGCTTCTGTCTGTCTCTCTGTCTGCTGTGTTAACTGACTTCATCAGCAGTCTGTTTCATTAAGTCACAAAAGTTACATATTTTCTCTTTCGCAATTCAGTTCTCACAGCACGTGAGTCGCGTGTGCACGAGGGACGTTATTAATGACGTAGCGATCTAAACGATAGATCGTTACCAAATGACATCTCCTTTTATAAGCTTTCAAGCGACAATCAATGTATTTACAGTAGGGACGTACGGAGTTAGACAGACAATATCTCCTCATTTCAGTATAATATTGTGCAGCTTGCTGGAGGGAGATCGCCAGGGAGCTGAAAGTTTGATACTGAGCGTACAGCTGATATGGGCACGATGATTGTTTACACTGCGTATTAGAACTGCGTATGTATGCCGATGTCAGCGTTGCGGAGCGGACCCTCTTTTGCCGTTAGAAGTAAACTGGTTCCGCTGTTGTTTATATGGTTGCCAAGACTTCACGAGTTCACTGTTTCAGTGGTCTTCCTCAATGAGGAGAGGATGGACGATCGTTGATTTGCAGAGTTGTTCAATTACAACTTCTGAAGCAGCGGCTGCAACAATTCATTAAATGTATGTGGCTGAAACACTGCTGCTTCTCCAAGTCCGCCGCATTTAGAAAATAAAGAATGACATGTTGTCATCTCAGATGGTGGATGTGTACCCGGGGACAGCACACACAGGCATGATGGGGAAAAAAGGCGATCGTTAGGTAGGTAACTGCAACAGGTATGTGCAGAGATGTTCAAGGTGTGTGGACACAAGTTAGCGCAGACTCAGAGAGAGGGATTAATCGCAACCCAGAAGTGTTATTGCACCTGTGAGGGCGGGGCAACTGCTGTTGATTATTTCACGATTGGTTCGAGAAAATGTATGATGACATAAATATCTTCACTGACCACGCCCAATTTAACCCTTGCGTCAGGGAAGTTAACAAAGTAAGAATGGCAATAACTCCAGTTTGGATTAAAAGTCATTTCTAAAACATTTAACATGCTTACAAGTATGTACATAAGACTTTAAATTGCATAGTGAGAAGGATTTTGTGGATTTGGGTTTCCAGGGGCTTTAAGAAACATGGATTTCTCTCAACAGCTTGTCATTGACGAGAACCCCCCCCCAAAGAAAATAATCATGTGACATCTATTTGCTGTCATCTATTAGATGTCTTCTAAGCAGCAACAAACATTTATACAAACATATTCGGTGCACCTCTATCACACTGGACGATTTAATCTGTTCAAGTCATAGATATGTTGTGTGTTGGCACGCCTTGATAGAGCAAATTACCTCTGTAACTTTTTCAGCCTTTGCTTCTGGTGGGGGCGAGTGGTGATATGGCACACTCTCTTTCGACATTATGGCTTCTTCATGTGGTTCAGTTACAGCTCTCCCATTTGGCTGGGCTTTCTGGAAGGCATCGATAAAGAAAAAATGTAAAGGGCCATGTCCATTTTCAGTCAAATTCCTTTCCTTTCATCAAGCATTTAATATGAAACACCACACAAAGCTAGCATTGCAGGGCGGACGCTCACCTGAAGCTGGCTATGGTTGTAAAAAATAACAGAGATTTAACTTTCACTTGGATGTTAGCCTAACAGCTCACTTCGCTAACGGTACGGCTATAAACCTAGAAAAATAAGTTGACTGGTTTCATTTACGTGCCTTGTCTGCCTTCTTTCTCTTTTTCTTCGGTTCGTCGAATTTAATGAGTTTAGAGTTAACGACTCCTCGCTTTAATCCAAAGCTGTTGTCAACGGGCCTTACAGCGGGTCGTTTCTTGAAGACAGCCCGGCAGACTGAGGCCCAAAGACCGACCATCAGCACCACACCAGTACATGCCGCTGAGAGGATCACCCATGTCGGAATAAGCTCCGGCTTCAGTCCCAAATTGACGCCGAGCTCGGAGTGCAGCAGCCCCAGGCCTTTAGACAACAGTTCATTCAGACGATTTGTAATCGACTCGACCTGCTGAGAGGCGGCGTCCAGCCACTGTTCCATTTATTGTGTTTTTCAAACAGACCGATAAGTCACGCTGTTCTTGCCGTTGCTCTAGCCTGCAGTGCTAATTAAAAATAACGGAACGATTTCGACATGATGAAAACCAATAAATTCATCCCATCATCAGCCAGCATCATCAGCCTAGGCAAACAGCCAGCTAACTAAATGTTGTGTGGGTTGCGGTGACAAAACAGATTAAAATAAGATTGCAACCATTAGCTGGACACCGAGGTGCATGCGCTGTGAACGCGAGTATAGCAGGTTCACCTCATACGGCTCCGTTTTGACTTAAGGAAATGCGTTGCCTTCACTGTTACTTGTAAACCGAAGGTTCCACTGTGTAAATCGTAACCGCGTGGTAACTGTTCAAAAGTTGAACAAAATAGTGTGGCCATTTCAAAAACTAGTGGCCCGTTTAATTGTTGTCAATATTCGATATCTGTTGCGTCGTAGACTCACGTAAAGTACATTCTGATGTTTCGGCCCAGCCTACTTAACTATGCACCCCTTTTCATAAAATATTTAAAAGCCACCGCAAATGAGCCCTGAAACTCCAAAGACGTGGTCGGGGCTACGATGATTCGGTTCAAAATTTGAAGTCCTACTTCAGGAAATTAAAAAAAAGTGCGGTGTGTTTACTGAACTTCGTCCAATGCTTTGTCAATCAGTTTAACACTTGCATCCGAGGCTGCGGTTTCATCCATACAAATTTTGCGATTTTGCAAAGCTTCTTTCTGTAAGACTTTTCTTCACGTTAATTTATATGCAAACATGCTTTCATATCATTTCCAATAAATCTAGTGCAAAGCAGTGAATTTAAACACCTAAATTTAAATAATAGTACTAATAACAGTGGCACTACAGTTGCGTGCATAGCTGGTCGAGTCACAGATAAGCAGCCTCATAGCACACTTGTACAACAGTAACACACTTCACTTGCACTGAGGCCCTACTGAAGCCCCTTATTAAAAAAAAGACGAGGCAACTTATTTGCATCCAAGTTTATTTTGAAATTCCCTACTCCCACCTGTACAAGAAAAAGAGGACGTTCCACAAAGGCAGCAGTGAACTGTCATTGATCATACTTTTTCAGGGAAGGGGAAAAACTTATAGTCACAGTGTGTCATTTCTTCTTTCAAATACTTTTACTGCTGTCATCTTTGGCTGGGTTTTGGCTGACAGCCTTCTGTCGAACCACATTCCTGGGAAGCAAAGGTTTAAGCCAATAGAGCAGGGCTGTGGGCTTTATATTTTACAGTGCCAATGGAGGAATGTTCTGGACTGTATACCTCTTTTTCTGAAACACACAAAAAATCGACAAAAATAAAAAACAATAAGCTGTTTGTGTTCATAATACAAACAAATATTACCGTCTAGGGAGATAGCGACAGTATGTCGAATTTCATAAAACTGTATAGACGGAAAATTAATCTACAAAAAAGGAGCTAGGTAAATAATTCACAACAGTAAACAGGTTTTCTTATTCCTTTTTTTTTTTTTTTTTTTAACTCTTTTCTGTTGAACCACTACACAAAACCGAAATTCTTGGTCTTGATGGCTAGCAGGAGTTTCTGTTTAAGTATCTGTTTTGAAGAATATAGTGGCACATAAAGGCGTGAGATGCAGGTATTGGCTGTGGGGAGGTGCTGGTCGTCTGGAGGCCGGATGGTGATGGAGGGCATTGGCTGGAAGCCCTCCTCGCTGGCTGGTAGAGATGGGCTGGAGGTCCAGAAGTACACCTGAGGATAAGAACATCATTATTCACATTTGCCATTTCCATATGATGAGCACTGTATGAATTTTAACAGTTTGCGATCTTTTGAAATGATCTTTTTTTCAGACATTTTTTGGACCATGTTTGAGTAGAAATAGCTAACGTCTGTTCTGTAGTAAATAAAAAGACTTTAAAATCCAGCTGTAAATATTTAAGTAACATCCTGACAATGCATGCTATTATGCATTATGTTGATGCAAAAATGCTACCAGGCTTTATATGTGAACTAACTTTTGGTACCTTTACTCTTATTATTATTAACATATTGAATAAAAATGAGCATATTATTGTTGCCCTGATATTTTTTGTTTCTTGGGGCCTGGACATGGTATTGAAAAAGGCATACACATCTATTGTGGACCAACTGACATTAAAAACAACATCCAACTGCATAATTCAAAATCTTGTCAGAGTACAGCTTAAGTGAAGAAGTAAACTATGTTTTTTCTTTCATTGGATTTTTGCATCGGCAACATTAGACTACCCGGTAAATTGGAGTCTATTACTATTTAAATTAAAAAACAAACTCATTTTGCGTTGTCCTTTACAAAAAGAGAGACACTTCAGAATACAGGAAATAAAGGTTTTGATTTCAAAATTTCATGGGGTAGAACTCCCAGACCCCTGGGATTGTACAAATACCCCTGATCTAGGGGATGTGTAATTTTAATTCACCTTACCTTAATTTTTCTATTGTAAGTCTACCGCCTGTTATAAATATGGCTACACTCTTCTACTCACATAACTCTTGCAAATGTTTATGCAACAAAAATATGACTTTATTTCCTTTATGTCTTAATTTTGACATAATCCCCTACCTGCATTCTTACTCATTAGTATAGAAGTTATGGTCTCTCAAAAAGTGCTTCTATTATTCATTGTTTTCTGCAAAATGTTTTATCTCTGAGACATTTTGTTTTCTAATTCTATCTGCAAGAAATTATTAATTTTTTTCACATGTTCTTAAATCCTACTCAAAAATGTATTACATCTTATACTCATTTACAAGACCATATACAGTATATTAAAATATGGATAGTATGGTTCCATATGGTAGTAAGGCAATATCCGATCATGCTCATGTAGTCCTAAAGAACAAAACCCAGTAGCCACTAAAACATCATTAATGGCCCATTAAGTTATTAGTTTTGTTTCTACTTACATTGTGACATTCCTGAATATAAATTTGTTTGTCAGGAGATCACCTACTATTTGGGAACTATCTGGGACAACTATAAATTTAGGGTGGCTGTGCCTCAGTGGTAGAGTCGGTCGTTGGTCATGTATATCCTATTGTCAACTTATTTTATACATTTCACTTTATTTGCTTTATTTTTATACCGACATTTTGTACTGATATATCATATCAGATCATATCATACAATATGGCTATATCGTTGGACTTAAAACTAATACGGTTGGAAAGCAAACTAAATTATAAAGAAAAAAAAACAAGCCATTATGTAAAAAAAAAAAATACATCCATGAAAACAGTTTTGAAAAGTGTCCCTTTGGAAGTGATTAAAATGGTTGATTATTCCTCAGTGTTGGGGACCTAATGAACATGGCGTTGTAAATTCTAATCCTAAATCTGAACCTCTTTTAATGGACCTTCAACAACTGACATTGCTTAGCAATCCTGAGAGGTCTGTGGAGTCTTTTTGTTTTTTATTCTAAAAAAATTTTGATGAGTAAAGACTTACCAGGTCTTGCCTCTCAGTCATGCTCATCTTCTCCACTATGGACCAAAACCAGCGTTTAAACTGCAGTAGTTTGTCTGCATTTTCCCCTGTTGGATGAAGTATAAGCCCTTGCTTAATATGTTACAGCAAAAATGGACAACAGTAAATCTTTCATTTCAGAATTATTGCAGGTAAATCAAGCTAAAATTAGATTATGGACAGAACGAAGAAGATGCAGACAGAGCATAATACCAGATTCATCATTGAAGGAGGTGAAGCTGATAAGCATCTGAACATTGACTTCTCCGCAGCCGTTGACCAGCAGCCTGAAGTCCTCCGCTGTCAGGTCCTCCAGGGCATTCTTAGGAAGTACATCCAGTAAACCTTTCCTCATTGCCTGTACCAGATATAAATCAAAGTTGGTGTGAATACATTTTAGTGACAAACATTTTTCTGTGTGCCAAAAAATAGTTATTTAGTGTTCTCCAAAAGTGAGTAGAGTATTCACAGAAAATTAAGAGAGGTTCATTTTTAAATGTGTTCTACTTACATGGAGAGGCTGCTCAGGCACCACAAGCATTCTGTGCTCTGCATATTTCCTGACATACTCATACACGTTGAGAGGAGTAACTGGCATGTTAACCCCACCAGACAGAAGCTCCACCTGAACCAGTAGAAAGTTAGGCACAAACACTTAATAATTAATAGCATAACCACATTTTAGAGTACTATAAACTGTATATGACACATACATACAGTAAAATGTTCAAGTTTCCTTAAAAAATAGAGGTGTTGGTGAGCCTTTGCAATTCTAGTCATGGTTTTACTGTTTCATGTAAGTTTGCTATTAGTAATAGCTCCAGGTAATTATACTCATGTACCCTTTAATGGTTGTGTTTTTAATTGTTAGAGGGGACAGAGAAGAGTTTCTTCTTAAATCAATGACTAATACTTAAGGTATATTGGTGTTTAAAATGAATATGTTTCGAAACAAGATGGATCATAGATGGACACAAAATGAATGGAAAATAGCTACATTTTATCTGCACAACAGTTGTAGAAGTGATCAATCTTAACTCTGTGACTAATCTTATTGTAATTATTGGAGCCGTATCATCTGGAAAACTGTATCATTGTATAACTATTGTAATGACTTACTATACAGCCCTGGGTATACAAATATGTACAAAAATGGTAAAAGTGCACAACCTTTCTTTACCCCAGTCTTACTGCTGATGACAAATAATTGTCCTCACTTGACATAGACATACTGTTGCCTCTCAGTAAGAAACTGTATGTCCACCTTTGGCGGGGTACATACCACAAGATAATCGGGCCGATTTTCGGCATTCGACAATTTGCGATATCAAAGATGTCATTTTGCAATTGTTACGGCTAACAAGTTGCGTATTGCTTTTCCTGTTCATTATAGAAGTACTCCCCTCCACTTTAAATCAATACGAGCATGAGAGATGCCTGTCTGTCTGTGTAAACCCCGCCCCTGCATGCGCGGAGTGTGTGAGTGTGGAGAGGCGGGGGAGCAGAGAGCGCATTTGTCTTCAAAGAATTGAAGACAAGAAGAGCAACTGCATTTTAATGCAAAGAGAGCGGCCATCGTCATTACATGCTGTTTCAGAAAACACCGGGAAACACCGGTGGCAGCGAAGTGATGCCTGCGCAGTAAGCATGAAAAAGTTTTCCTAATATGCCACGCAGACGTTAATGGGCTTAATGAATAAACAAATTACCTTTAATAAAGCCTACATTTCGTTTTCCTTCTTTATTTTGCTTGCAGATTACCATCTAATTGAAATTTTTAGCTTTGCCATATATAGGGTAATAAAGTGGGCAGCTTCGCTATATACTGATTTAAGGATAAACAACATTCAGCTGTGAGTGTGACGAGATGGAGTGTGAGTGGGGAGGGTCTGGTTTGAGAAAGGCCCTGTGCATATATGACCAGTTCAGTCTCACAGCACCACACCAGCATTACCGGCAGCTGGCACTAATGCTTTCTTCTTCTTTCATTAGTTAATGGCGGCAAAAAGCTTTCAGATGTGCTACAGCCACCGTCTGGCAGTAGTACTGCACTACAAGCTGGCACTACTTTTTTGATGCACCTGGAGACATGGCTTCAAGATCCTTGATATGTATGACTCTCAACTTGTGAAATGTCGATAAATAATCCATATAGTAGGGCAGTGATTCTCAAAGTGAGGTCCTAGAACCTATGGGGGTCCGCGGAATAATTATGATAAATTTATAATAAATTCAAAAATGTGCTGTATCATTAAAAACTGCTCGTCAACAAATGAGGTCCATTTGCGCCAATGAAACAAGCATATTGTGTCCATAACTCCCATCCACGTTAGCTTTGGACCAATAGAAACTGAAATGATTGTGACACATCACATCAATCTGTCATGAATCACACAACTCACTCAGACGGCAACAAACCATTCCTGCAGCTGTCTTACTACTGTTCATTTTCTGAAAGATTTTAAGACTTTCTCCCCTCACACAGGTGAACATCCAGGAAACGGACATTGAGATTGTGAAATCATATAAGGACCTGGGTGTCCACCTGAACAATAAACTGGACTGCTCAGACAATTCAAACACACTCTACAAGAAGGGACAAAGTAGACTATCTGCTCAGGAGACTCAGTCATATTGTTTGGAGTAGTCTGCCAGGAAGAGACTAAACAAACTTGTGTCTGCCCAGGGCAGACCAGCTCTGTCCTGGGTTGCCCTCTTGACCCTGTGGAGGTCTGTTGTGTACATTATGCACATATACTGTTCCCTATCTTATTAGCTCTGTAAATATTTTTTAGGATACACTTGTTTACTTACTTATTTTTATATGGTCTTTAATGTTGCACTATCCACTTTGCTGCTGTAACACTGTACATTTTCCCTTACGAATAAAGGATTATCTTATCTTATATTCATATCAGTGGAGCAGCTTCTTCAATGTTTGGTAATTTTACCTGAGGCTTACTAGTCTCTCACATGGTCAGATCTTGTTTTTTAAAGGACCACACGCTTGCTACAGAGCTTTGATGCACTGGCAAGTGCTGTTAGCTTCATTTCTTCCTGAATGTGAACCAATGTCTGTTCAGGCAGAACGTGCAGCCTGCTAACCATCTGCAGCAATAATTTCTGTGGTCTGTTTTCCCTTATTGCTGCAAGCGAATCTGCCACGAAACACATTGATAGTTTACAATTAACAATATAATTAATATATGATATAAATGATCAGTTTTTTTAATAAACTATGTACTATGCTTTCAAAGCCTTAAGAATTTCCTGCCCATTAAGCCGGCAGCGAAGGAAATAACAGACATGTAACAGAGATGAATCAACATTGTAGTAAACAGGGGAGCAGTCAGAAAAGAACAGCGCTGTGTGAGTGCATGTAATGCCCGTGCTGTTTGTTTACATGTACTGCAACACACCAGAACAGTGTGTAAAATCACACCGGGGCAGCACTATGACTATGTTGTTTGGCCTAGAGTAAAAAGCAAAGGCGGCTTAATTGTTAAGCATCAGTACTGAGTCAGATTTCTGTATAAAAAGGGCTAACGACAATGTAGTCTGTTACCTGTCCAGCCCCCTCCTCTTTGCAGAGGTCAATGGCAAAGGCGAGGTCCATGGCAGCAAATACTGCTTCTGCTTCACCAGCCTGAGAATGGCGGATTAGCTGCCGCAGGCTCTCATACATGACTGGGTCAAAGAATGCAAAGTCATGCCAGTTCACCTGCATTAACAAAGATGATAACACAATTTAGAAACTTCATTCCCAAAACATCGTGCAGCCAGTTCCTACTCTAGGTGCATGAACATTTATTAAAAAATATTTTCTTTACCTTTCTCCCAAGCAGCACTTTGATGACATGTCTGTTCAATGTAATTGGACAGAGCTCATTCTGAAGCAGACATAACCCCAGTATTCTGTCAAGGAATATACAACATTGCACTTAGTGTCTCTACTTTGTTTAAGATGTTACTAATTGTCCCTAACTATGTCCTTTCTGGTTAGATTTTTTTTTCTTTAAAAAATTTTTTTAACAAAAACTGAACATGATTCTATTTATTTGGACACAACACAAAGACAATTCACTACCTGCCGATGTTGCGGAAGCAGTTAAGCCTGGCTTCTGTATTCTTGCCAGGTCGAGGAGAGTAGAAGCCTCTTTTGCCAGGCTGGTAGAAGAGAGGAGCATTGTCATCCCCATCATCTGGATCATCCAGCTCCATGTCAACTACACTGCGGGTTGAACCATGACGCTTACGGTTCTCCTGCTACAAGAACACAACAGGGAGGAGAGGACGACTGTTTAGTGTGTTAAGTTTGGCTGTTTGGAAGGTATGCTTTGTATGATGCTTTGTCATTTGAAGTCTAAGGGAAAGAAATATTAGTCAGTATGCCTAACCAACAAAAATGTTTCACAAAAATTATCAACAGATCTTAAATGACAAACCCTACATGCTTTGATTATACAGAGGGCTATCTGAGATGTTAAGTTTACTTGTGCTTTCTCTGGAGCCTCCAGGAGACCCAGGTCCAATATACTGTCAGCACCATTTTCCCTAAAGAGACAGAGATGGTTAGTTTGCAGTTAAAACTTCGTATTAAATAATCGTATTTAGCATTTATGTCTGTTACAGATGTGTAACATTTTACTTTGTTACCTGCCATGTGCAATGAGAAGCTCCATAGCCTCCTCCACCCTTGCTCTGAGAGAATCTTCACTAGCCAGTAGCAGCAGCAGCTGGGCAGGGGACAGCTCCAGCAACATGCCTGTGATTTTACTAGCAAATGCCTAAAGAGAAAAACATATAGCTCATGTAAGTACAATGTAGAACAAGTGTACCTCTTAGACTAACTGGTAGGCACATGTATTTATACAGTAGAGTAAACTCATTTGAAAACCGAGGGAGCTTTATGACAGCGAAGTAAACACAATTGCTCTTTAAATGCATTTCTTCATCTTCCTGTTTGAATGTGCAAATGTCAATTTAATGCCAATCTAGAAAAGGACAAGATATGTTGACCTGTTCTTAAATTGGTAAAAAAAAAAAAGCATAAATAGATGCGAAAGAATTATTACCGGCTGCATAGCATGAACACGTGGGTAGAGTCTTTCACCTAGGGCTTGTCTGTGTGCAGGCAGAGGGTCGGGCTCATCACTTGGGTTACCCTCTGCTGAAGGCCTGAAAGGCCTTGTGTCTATTGACAGCTGTCTCCTTGAGTCTCTGCAAAAGACAAACATACAGGTTTTGTCTCAGTGGGACATAAAAGCTTTTTTTTTTTATTGTAAAAGGAGAATATACGCATTACCGGTAAGTCTGTGATTACCTGTCGCGATCTCTCCGAGATCCCGCTCGAAGCCCTCCACTTCTCCTCTCTCGTTCCCTATCTCTGTTTCTTAAGCGCTGCATTAGATCTACAAACACACATTGAATAGAACAAGTTCACATGTGACCATACATTTTAGTGTAGAAAATATCTTTATTGGTGGTATAACTGAATTTAAGCAACATAAAAGTATACTGAATGTAAACATGAAATAAAGTTCATTAATACGTTATAGTTTCTATGTATTGTCATACTTGAATTGTAATCGTGGTGACACGTACTGCTGGCCTGCATGCCCTTGCTGACACTCTGAGCACAGTCTAGATTCGGCAGCTTATCATTGGAGAGGAGGGCCAGGGCAATTGCCGTGTAGAAGCTGCGTGCCACGCCACTTCCCTCGCCAGGTTCATCTTTGAAGGTGACCTTCACCCGGTGCACGGCCATTGGTGTTGTTGTGCAGCGCCTGCCAAAGTGCGTATTTAGCTGACGCATGGTCTGCTGTATAAGCTGGTCTCGATCCCTGTCCACCTCCAGGGCCAGGTCACGGGACTGCAGGTTCCTCAACTTTTCCATCTCCCGACGGAACTTAGATTCCTTTACCTCAAAGCCGCCTAGCTCTGTGAGGATCTGGAATAAACAATGAAACAATAACAATATTATGAGCCTGCTCACCAACATTAACTATTAAGATGTAAGTAGTGATAGAGGACTCTACTAGGATGCATATGTTCCTCAATTTACACTGAGAGTATACTGTATATAATATTAGGTAAGGCATTTTCTGCACTTAAACAGTTGCATGTGTGCTTATTCATATATTAGTGATGCTTATTCATATATTAATCCATTATCATATCATATACATCATAAAATCTAAAGCATTTAAGCCGGCATAAAAATAGTAATGCTGGACCAACTGGTACTTTGCTTAGTTATAATTATTATTTATTATTTAGATAAAAATGTACAGATCCAGGCTCAGCTCCAACATCCTCCATGAAGACACGACCAAAGAGCTCCAGTGACAGACGCCAGCGGCCTAGTAGCATGTCATGAGAGATCATCATCCCCATGAAACTACAGTGAGGCCTGAACAGAAAGAAGAGAAAGGTGAAAAAAAATTTGAGCAAATTTGGTGCAGCAATTGCATTCATTAGTATATTAAAAAAAATGACAGTACATTAAAACATTCATGGTTTCCGAAGTTATGATCTACATTTTATAGTCTTCTATGATGGCTTTGAAAACTGATGTCTTTTCCAGCATTAGATGCAGAAGTTAGCTGAAAACAGTTCCAGACAGCCATTAATGTCTAAACCGCTGGCAACAAAAGTGAGTATATACATGTATATATGTGTACATACATACATATACACCAATAATTTTGCAATAGCACTTCAGTCAAGCCAAAATCGCATACTAGAATATGGTACCTGAATGATGGGAGAGGAGGTCCATCACTCTCAGTGAGGCCAATCTCAGCAAGAAGGCTGCTCTTCAGCTGGGCAGCAAGGTCATGGGGTGATGGGCCTGGTTTTGAAGTTTCAATCTCCTGCTCTGCCAGCGACTGGTTCCCTGTATTTCCCTGGCCAGTTTCCATACTCATCACATTTTTCAGGTTAGCTGAGTAAGACATCTTAGTGGGCAGGATCTGGTTTGGCAGTGTTCAGATGTCATTTAGTACTATGAACACATGTATGTCTTGAGATTACAGTGTGATGTTGAAAGAATGGATATATGAAAATAGACACGGAACAGATTCAATGTTCTAATATCCACAATAAAATTTCAGCGTATGCAAAACTACCACCATAAATAACATTTCTTGTTTTCAAGTATTTCCAATGCTCTCAAATGCCACTGGAAATAATGAGTAGGACATAATAAATCCTGGAAAGTTCTTTAAGATTTCTATTAAAAGGTTTAATACTTAATGGTGTTTGTTATGAGTGGATATTAGAACACATCTGCCAATGTGTTTGCCCGGTGAAGAGGGGTGATATACCTGAGAGGGGGAGGGTAGAGAGGAGCCCATGTTTACCTCCAGGCAGTTCCTGTCCATGCTTGCTTCAGCCAGGCTTTTGGTTGCCATGCAGGAGGAAGAGTACAAACCCTGAGAGGGACGACCAAACAGATCCTCCTTTCTGGCATTAGGCTGTTAGAGAACAAGCACAATTAGTTAAGCTATCACAATCCTTGGAAACTTAACGATATTACTTGTGGAGTCTAGTGCATGCAGGCCATGGCAGCCTCTGCCGCAGCACTCAAACATCTCTCCAAACTCCAGTTGCATCACATCTGTCAAGACTCGACTTTACAATAAACTGGATAAAAAATTATCCCTTGGCCACACATTACCATCTTGTGGCCATGCATTTTTTTGTTTTTCATCAAATGTCACCAGAGGGGATCCGTACAAACCTGTTTCAATTTCTCCCTGCCACTCCAGTCCCCCTGTGAAACCTATACCATCTTTGTGACTATGGTAGCCCACCTCCTAGCCTGGCAGCCATGTGGGACAACCAATAGGGAGATAGTATGCTGTTAGTTAATCATAGAGAGTTTCCGACTATTACATATAATCATGGAGAAAGTTGTGTCAGTCTAACTAAGTCTAAAGGAATGTTCCACTGCTCACTAGCACTACCCCTTTCGCCACAGAGAAATGAAAAAAAAACCCCCAGAACAAATGGAAACTGGGCACCATAAGGCTAAAAGAAAAATATGGACAAATACTTTGCTAACTAATAAAGAACAGAACGTGTATACAACTTTATATTTGGAAAATACTAGTATGGCATCATACCATCTCGTAATTTCTAACTGTGTTCAAATGTATGTTTAAATCAGAGTGATCGGCCCGGTAATGGTAACTCTTTGAAACGAAAGGTCACGTCTCCTTTTGTTTCCACAGGTAACACTTTTTTTTTGCCTGTTTAAGGTCCATTGAGACATGCATGTCACCTGCCTTGTGGACCATTCACCTTTTACCGTTTATCATTACCAGAATAACCCAAAGAATCACATAAAGGTACTGAATGGTAATTCTGACCTGCAGGAGGTGGGGCTGGTCGGCCAGTGGAATGGCTTCAGCTAGGGGAACATCGAAGGGGTTGGGTGGGATACAGCCCAGGAAGGTCATGGAGTCAGAACGGCGGAAGAAGGGGTGGTTCTGACCTGTTTCAGCTGGAACTGGGTCATCGTCCTTGTCCTGCAAAGTTGAACCTGGGTTGAAGAACAAACAAATCAACGCTGAGCACACACAACAAAATGACAAATCAATTCATTAATATTCATTACACATCTTATAGTAAATATTAGTGATCTGGCTTACTTTGGTTCGTGTCCTCGTCATTCTCATGTTCAGAATCCTCATTGTCCAAACCCAGTTCTAAAATCTCACGATTCCTACAAAAGTTAAAACAGCTATGAGGAACTTTCATTTTGTGTCTGTTTTGGTTGCCCTTGGAGACAAAAGCATTACGCCCTTTGTCACAAAGATCTTGATCTGATTAGCATAAGCATATATTTTGTAAGCAAGTGAAGTGAAGACAACTTTTTACCACTATTATTTGTTTAAACACAGCTGTTTGCAGGATGCATATCAGTGAGGTAATGTTTTTATCTGTGGTTATGTCAGATTGATACATGTAATATGACAGTGAAACGTCATAACTTGGAGAAAACAAGTAATTGAAAGCTGTTTAATGTTTAAAAAGAAATGTTTCAACTTTGACTTTGACTTCATGCAAAGGATGTGTGCTCGCAAATATAGGCAGATGTAAAGATGTAATGTCTTACAAATGAGCCCCTGGTTGTGCCCATACTCTGACATTCCTTACAGAGCAGAACTATTATTCATGACAGGTGAACCTATGGCCATTTGGTATTATCAATGTGTCCTAAGTGATCTGATCACACCTGGCATTAACAAGCCGCTGCAAATGCAGCCTTAGTGACCATTTGTGATCGTGATATAAAACTTTGACCATGAAGCCTGATGGTCCTCTGCAGTTCTGTGGTTTATCAGTGAAATATAGACATGATCTGTCTGTGTTTTCGTGCACATCCCGCTCTACGCATGAACTCTCTCTTCATATTCTTAGAATGACATGAGAAATAAACGAAAGTAAAAGATTTTCTTGAGACACGGGAGAAGTATTAAAACAGTCAAGAATTACAGGCAAGTGGTCTCCTCTTATCCACATGATTGTTGTTGTAGATACAAGGAGAGTGCGCGGTCCTTAATGTAGTATAGGACAGGTGTGTACACACTGCTGGACAAATATCGACAAATGTGTCCAAGACAAACACCAAATGTGGCCTTAGTGATTGTATCTCAATGCGTCTGTGTATACACTTGTACTTAAGGCTGTCCGCTTGAGTGATCTAATCACTCTGGACACATTTTCATACCAAATGTAACTTTGCTAAGTAATAAAGAACAGAATGTGTATACAACTTTATATTTGGAAAATACCTCCGGAACAAAATGTTTACAGTATTTTGTCTGGTTTTCTAGCCACCTTTCCCTTGCCAATGTGATCATAGTGACATAGTAGGAAAAACTTGAGTGTTACAACTTTAACATATACATTTAAGACCCCTGTTCATAAATAAAAGACAAATTCAGATTGGTTTTGAAACCTTTCACATGCCCCAATTGTCTCAATTTGTTTAATGACCAACACCAATGTGTACACACACCCCTACTTCTTTTTTTTTGGCAAACATACTTCTAACTTTTAAACTATGCTTTAGAAAACATTATAACAGGCTCCTTTTGGTATTTGCCATGTCAATCAGTTTGTCTGGATTGGACCGTGGACAGCGATGACAGTCATTATGAATAACCATGCTATACTACTATAAAACTGCTATAATACTATAAAAAAATGTTTATATTGTCATTGATTGCCTGATTTGCTTTTCCAGGTCATATAGAGGCATCAGTATTAATTTGATACTGTTTTAAAACCAGTTAAAACATCTCATAGAAGGTTTGATTTTAAATGGATAACAAATACTGTTAAAAAATATTTGTCGTCAAAGAAGTGCTTATTATAAAGTTTAACGCTTGAATGCTCAAATGCCCCATCAACCATAATTTTTGATGTTTAATTTATAAAGCAAAGACAAAATAATGTAAAAAGGCTATCATATGCAATTCTATGCAAATAATTATTTGTCTAGGGACACAGATTTCAATCAAAAACAACATAATCAAAAAGTGCAAAGTTTTGACATTTTTCCCACATTTACTAATACTATGAAGAGGGAAAAGCTGAAGTAAACTATCAGTATTTTAATATAAAGACGGCATTATTCCTGGTCTTATACATTTACCTTTTTCTGTCCATTTGTTGGTTGTCCAAATTAGTCTGCTGGTTCATGGCTTTAATCCAGTAGATAAGAGCCTGGAAAACGTATGCCACATGTTTGAGTGAGCACACATCCAGCACAGGAAGTACATCAGAGTGCTCATCATTGTGGGAGCGCATCAGTGATAAGGCATAATTCAGGAAGTCTCCCCGCGCTGACATCATGCCGTGGCGAGCTGTCAGTAAGGTTGCTGCTCTCCTGAAACAAATACAAAACACAAACAAACATACACACTTAATTAACCCAACTTGAATTCAAAATAAGTTGTGCACCAAATATTTTGTGCAAGCACAGCTGGATTGAACTTAGATAGGGACTGTGAATACACTAATGGATACTTAGGGAGTAGTCTTTACTTTTCTGCAGTTTCTCAGTTATCTTGTTGATTTTGTGTGTGACAAGACTCACACAGTGTTCTACCAAGACTTATTATCACCCAACCATTATCAACTGATCAGACTAATAAGGATGAGAAAGATGAATTACAAAAACTTGGTTTATTAATGTATGTCTTTTTACCTGCGTCCTTCCAGGGTGCGAAGGCTGGCCTCCTCACGAGCTGTCATACGCTCCCTGCGAGCGGAGTGCTGGGAAGCATGGAGCGGATGACTGGGATGACCTGGGTCACCAGCAGAGGACAGGGCTGAGCCATATCTTAACTGAGCTTCCGTTGAATCCATGATGGACACCATCCAGTTCCAGGTGGGGATCAGCTTTTCTTCAACATAGTTCTGGTACAACGAATGACAAACATTTCACACATTTTTTCTACTTACTGGACAGATCAGAATTTTATTAAAAACATAAACTTGAAACTGAATTCCTTTTAACTTAAAACTGAATGTAATATTCTGAAATTGAATAGTTTCTCTGAAACTGTATTTTATCCTCAATAAAAATTCAAATTGAGTTCTCACAATTCAAATTCAGTTCTTGAAATTCAATTTCAATTTACTGAGACACATCAGGTTGATGAGGTAGAGCAATCGAGTGCAGATTTACAGCACTCCTATTTGGCCAACTATTGCACCTATACCATTTCCTTCACTACATGGATCCATGGACTTCCAGGAAGGACAAGCTCAATTCTGCAATTAAGGCTTAACAATACAAATTCAAGAAACACTTTACAATAATGGTGGGCTCGTATGCATTTGTTAAAACTTAATTAATGAGGGCTCATGAGGAACTAAGACACTCATTAATGATTACCACATCAGCAACAAAAAAAGTGTAATGATGATTCACATACTGACTTATACACTGAACAAAAATATAAATGCAACACTTTTGTTTTTGCTCCCATTTTTCATGAGCTGAACTCAAAGATCTAAGACTTTTTCTATGTCCACAAAAGGCCTATTTTTATATATTGTTCACACATTTGTCTTAATCTGTGTTAGTGAGCACTTCTCCTTTGCCAAGATAATCCATCCACCTCACAGGTGTGGCATATCAAGATGCTGATTAGACAGCATGATTATTGCACAGGTGTGCCTTAGGCTGGCCACAATAAAAGGCCACTCTAAAATGTGCAGTTTGATCACCCATTACAGTGCCACAGATTTGAGGGCAATTGGCATGCTGACTACAGGAATGTCCACCAGAGCTGTTGCCCATGAATTGAATGTTCCTTTCTACCATAAGCCGTCTCCAAAGGCGTTTCAGAGAATTTGGCAGTACATCCAACCGGCCTCACAACCTCAGACCACGTGAAACAACACCAGCCCAGGACCTCCACATCCAGCATCTTCACCTCCAAGATCGTCTGAGACCAGCCACCCAGACAGCTGCTGCAACAATCGGTTTGCATAACCAAAGAATTTCTGCACAAACTGTCAGAAACCGTCTCAGGGAAGCTCATCTGCATGCTCGTCGTCCTCATCGGGGTCTCCACCTGACTGCAGTTCGTTGTCGTAACCGACTTGAGTGGGCAAATGCTCGCATTCGATGGCGTATGGCACTTTGGAGAGGTGTTTCTCTTCACGGATGAATCCCGGTTTTCACTGTACAGGGCAGATGGCAGACATCGTGTATGGTGTCGTGTGGGTAAGCGGTTTGCTGATGTCAACGTTGTGAATCGAGTGGCCCATGGTGGCGGTGGGGTTATGGTATGGGCAGGCGTATGTTATGGACAACGAACACAGGTGCATTTTATTGATGGTATTTTGAATGCACAGAGATACCGTGACAAGATCCTGAGGCCCATTGTTGTGCCATTCATCCAAGACCATCACCTCATGTTGCAGCATGATAATGCACGGCCCCATGTTGCAAGGATCTGTGCTAGAGCCTGACCGATTTATTGGTCGGCCGATATTCGCACTTTGCAGATATATCGGTATCGGCGTAAATGTCCTTCAATATTAATTTATTTGATTTTTTTCAGTGCTGTGGGAAAAAGCCAAATGACAAATAGAGGGCGCAGTTTTAACTTGGACAACATGAGAGCTAAGCTCTCAGTTTCCTTTATCAAAATACAACTGAAGTCAAGAAATGAAACAGCCACCTCACTCATGGTTAAACTATAAACCAGCACAAAAATGACAAATACCAACATATGCAGAACATATGTTCTAAACAGACACATTAAAAACACTAACAAAATATTTTTTTGCATTTTGGAACATAAATAGCAAACTTAACAACTTAAAATACTCAGTCAGCACTAGGCAGCAGGCATGATGGGAGGATGTCTCTATTGCTGCCAGAGTGCGCGTCACAGCTGAGCAGAGCAGCACACACAGCGAAGGGAAGCATTATCTTTCCCATACTGAACGAAACATTGTGAACAACAAACTCATGTTAAAATCACAGTAATCAGCCAAAGAAAGCTTGCTTTCAGAGCAGAGAGATAGCCATGTCACCGTGATGCTATGTTTTGATTGTGTCCCGACCTGCTGACTGTTGGCTGAGCTCCAGACCTCTGCCCGGCGATAGACCGTCTATAGAACGTCTATAGAACGTCCAAAATGCCCCAAACAGAGCAGAATAATAAGAATAGGAACACAGACAAAGGGCAGATCCTCTGCAGATACAGACACCATCTCACACCTCTCCTGGATTATGATGTTGATTAATAGGGAATATTTAATATAGAAAATCCTGCTCATTAAGCCTTTATTACTATTATTAACAGTATCAGTCTGTCAAATGAGTTGGTCTGTGTTTAGTGACTTTTATCTTCAGCAGCACTGTGTGAAGGTGGGAAAAACAAGAAAATCCTTTTTGTTCCAACTTTTGTGTGTTTCTGTGTTATACTCACTTCTATTTAATTTGATATTTTATTTTAGTGCTATTTCAGTTGCTACAGAAACACTATTTTATTTGAATTTTGTATGTCATGCAAATGTGACAATAACTTTTCAGATTTGGAATTTTAATATTTTAATTTCAGATACATTTTGAATATAAGTGAATATATATAGGGGCGGCTGTGGCTCAGTGGTAGAGTCGGTCGTCTTTCAATCGGAAGGTCGGAGGTTCGATCCCCAGCTCCCTCAGGCTACATGTCGAAGTGTCCTTGGGCAAGACACTGAACCCCAAATTGCTCCCGGTGGCATAGCCAACGGGTATGAATGTGTTATCTGATTGACAGTTGGGCACTTTACGTAGCAGCCTCTGCCATCAGTATGAATGTGTGTGTGAATGGGTGAATATGATATGTAGTGTAAAAGCAGCTTTCAGTGGTCGCAAAGACTAGAAAAGCGCTATATAAGTACAGTCCATTTACCATTTACCATATCAGCCGATATATCGATATCAGAATTTTTACTCCCCAATATTGGAATCGGCATCTGCCCCAAAAATCAGTATCGGTCGGGCTCTAATATGTACACAATTCCTGGAAGCTGAAAACATCCCAGTTCTTGCATGGCCAGCATACTCACCGGACATGTCACCGATTGAGCATGTTTGGGATGCTCTGGATCGGCGTATACGACAGCGTGTTCCAGTTCCTGCCAATATCCAGCAGCTTGGCACAGCCATTGAATAAGAGTGGACCAACACTCCACAGGCCACAATCAACAACCTGATCAACTCTATGCAAAGGAGATGTGTTGCACTGCGTGAGGCAAATGGTGGTCACACCAGATACTGACTAGTTTTCTGACCCCCCCAATACAGTAAAACTGCACATTTTAGAGTGGCCTTTTATTGTGTCTTAGATCTTTGAGTTCAGCTCACGAAAAATGGGAGCAAAAACAAAAGTGTTGCATTTATATTTTTGTTCAGTGTACATAAATTACGTCTGCTTTCATTGATTGATTCCCTGTTAATATCTAGTATTAATTAAAACTGTAGATTCATGTGTTATTTACCGCAATGGGCCGATGCCCCTTTGTACTTCATAGTGAGTTAATAATCATGTCTCACCAAGTAAAGTCATAACATAATTTTATATCTCTGTAAATCTTAAGTTAATGATTCATTTAAACAGATTCTGATTTCACTTAAGGACAATAGCCAGTAGGAACACAAATCAAGTCACTACAGCCAGCAAATAACAATAAATCTGAGTAAGAAGCCTGCATACAAGTCATGAGCAGAGAAATAATTCAAAAATAACTTTTATCATTGATGACCATCATCTGTTTATTCTACATTGATTTACATTACAGTTTCCAAACACATGCCTTCACCAAAGGAAAAAACAGTTTGGCAAAACATGGGTTAACAGTTCTTCAAATGAGAGACAGCATCTTCCAGGTTCAGGCTGTTTATTTGTTGGCTCCCAAATAAAGGTACTGTGAAACAAAATTACACAAAGAAACAACTTGTCACATTATCAAAGTAACAAATGCATATTCAATCAACTATACAGTGTAGCACTTCAAACAACTCCTTGTACAGCGAGCATAACTGCCACATCCATATATAAAAACATAATGGAAATTGCAAATAACAGTCTAACAGAATTGTGACTGCGGGTCATTTTTACTTGAGAAAGAAGAAATCTATTTTACCCAACACACCTAACAAACAACATGATATACACTCACAATAACGTGCCAATGGCAACCTGAGAGGAACGGACTTAAGGACAAAACTCCAAACTGAGGTCAACCTGGCTCAGGGGCTGAGCTGTACTATAGAGTAGTGAACATACATATGAAATAAAATAAAAATGTTACATATCCCAATATATATGTCATCAATGTCTGCACACAGCGGTCGCTGTATTTTAAATCTGTTGGGAATTTATTAGTTCCATTTAGCCCCTCAGGTTGCCGTAGGCTGGTCAGTGTTGAGTGTTAAACCTTCAGAGCAGCAGACCAGACTAGCATTTTTGAATTCAGTTTTCACAGATTATATGGAGTATATGCCTCTAAGTGTGAGTGCATATTGTTTTGTTTGTAAAGTGTGTTCAGTGAAATAGATTGTTTCTATAGTTAAAATGACCGCAATCGCGATGCTGATTCTGCTAGCCCACTATAGGCAATTTCTGTTATTTGTTTAGCATCAAGCTAACAAAGCAAGTGTTAAGTTTTCCTATATGGATGCAGCAGTTATGCAAGCTGTACGAGAAGTTGTTTGAGCAATGTGCTTACACTGTATAGTTGATTGAATATACATGTTACTTTGATAATGTGACAAGTTGTATTTCTTTATTTTACAGTACCTTTATCCGGGAGGCAACAAATAAACAGCCTGAACCTGGAAGACGCTGGAAACTTCAAAGAAATCTTTTTTCATTGGTGAAGGCATGCGTTTGGAAACCGTTGAAAACCGTTGAAAATAAATTGCCTTTTTCAAAGTAATGATGGTCATCAATGATAAAAGTTATTTTTGAATTATTTCTCATTGACTCATGACTGGTATGTAGGCTTCTTACTCAAATTTATTGTGAACTGCTGGCTGTAGTAACTTTTTGTGTTCCTACTGGCTATTTTCCCAGAGTAAACTCAGAATCTGTTTAAATTAATCACTAGCTAATAATTTACAAAGACAGAATTATGTACTGACTTTACTTGGTGGGGCACAATTATTAACTCGCTATGAAGTACAAAGGAGCATCAGCCCATTGTGGTAATTAACACATGAATGACTTGAGCATCATACATTAAAAACCTCACTTGTGAATGTTGGAGCGTTTACATGTCTTAAATATGTAGTTGCTAACAAGTGGTTAAATGGGACTACAGAGATAATCAAGATAATAAAACCAAAAACTAACCAACTTGCCCAACATGGATAAGATGAAAGCTTAATTGACATGGTAAATGAGAATGCTCGGAATTACTCTATCTCGCTATAATTAAATATCAGTCCATCACTCAGTCAATCACTCACTCAATTCTTGGTGCATTGGTGAAATAGTGGAGTCTATTGTAAACACCACAAGATATCAGGATCTCTTACCTGCAGGTTTACTGCGTCCTGGTAGGTAAGCTTTACAGCAGCAGGGTACTGTGAGTAGACTAAATGGTTGTATTTGGGAATCAGACTCATGAGGTCTGAGATTTGCCGAATGACAATGCTGTAGGCCCGTGCCAGGCTGCTGGCAGATGTCAGATAGCTGCTGGAGTTGCTGGCCTCGAGAGCCGCCGCTGCCGCAGCACTTGAGCTGATAGCACTAGAGCGTCGCAGGTTGGTAGGGTCAATATATATCAGGCCTGTGGAGCTTGCTGTGAAAAGTACAAATACCATAACAGGTAGAATAAATATATCAATTTTGGTGACAGTTACTTGGAACTACAAAAATATACAATTATCCCACAAAATTTCACAGACACAACTTCACTGACCAGCTGGTGTCGATGAGCTGGAGGGAGCATTCCCAGCTGCCCTCTGGCTAGGGGTGTTTCTTACAGCCCACTGCATGGAGCGAGGAGCCTGGGCTGCACTGTTGCCATGTGAAGTGCTAGTTGTCCTTTCCAGAGGTTCATCCAACAGGAACGTCTCCTGGTCAACGTCGTCGCTTTGACTGCTGCTGCTATCTGAGTCACTAGAGTCATTGGATTGGGAGTCATCCTCTGAAAAGAAGGCAGGGACACTGCTGGCACCTTCAGAGAGGAGTAGGATAAGGTAGAAAGAAAAAACCGAAGGAGACCTATTCAATGGTTTGTATAATCACCTCCCTGTCTTTGTTTTCCAATTTTTCACATGTATCCAAACAGGAGTGCAGGTTAGTGAATCACACCACTAAAACAGCAAAAACACAAATTTGAAGGTATAACGCTGAGGCTTTGAGTCAGACCAACAGCTATACTCAATGTTGATGTCACACGCTGTTTGTTGAACAAATGACCAGACTTAAAAGATTATTAGAGATTATTTGATGAGAAAAACACAAGCAATGTATCAACTTACTGAATAGGTGGAAATGCAGCATCATCATCATTAGTAAAAAACATTTTAGACATTTTAGATGACCAAGGAGAAAAAACACCACATAATGTAGAAAAGCTATAAGTTGATTAGTGTGTTAATTGGGTGACAAAACAACAGGGCTTAAATTTGTGATGAGGGACAGTATAAGTTAAAACAGCACAATAACAGTGAAATGTGAGAAGGGGACGAACTGAACTAACTCTCAGCAGGACACTGTGTATGCATTTCGCAATCACTTTTGCCCTGACGTCTGTATATGCATTGAAGTAAAGAGGTGCTCATACCAAAAATAGGAAATGCCAAGGACACCCTACTGCCTGCAAATGAAATAGATTGGGTGTTCAGCCAGGGACCATTTTGCCTGTATCATTAACTCTCCAAACATTAATCCCCACAACCCAAAATGCTGACTGTTAAACATTAATTAACGTGTAAGGACAGAATAAGTCTGCATTTTGGGGGGGAGGGGGAATACACCACAATGCGGAGAAAGAAAAAGCAATTTCTATTTAGTAAGTAGTACGAGCCCTAAAATATTTTGAACCCTGTCAGCTTGAGGGTGCTTAGTAAGACGGAACAAAACTGTCACAAAAAAAACTCTAGGGAACAGTACTTGAAGTAGTATGAAGTAAGGGGATTTGAAAGAAAATCAAAAACTTTATCTAAATCATCTCTTTGAAACGGCCGTTGACCAACCTGCTTCAGAGCCAGCGGTTGCTGCAGTGACGACACTCCTGCGGCCGCTGGCATTATCCTGATTGCTGTGATTACTTTCACTGTCACTCTCTGTTTCAGCTGCAGCCAGCAGATCAAGCTCCATGTCACTTCCTTAAAGCAGAAAAAAGGAAAAATAGATACTTCACTACTTACTTAATTCAAAGTGATCTACTTCAGTCTCATTAAATTACCTAATTTTACCTTGCAACTCACTGTAAAACAAACTTCAGTGAAACTTGACAGGCAGAAAATAAATTCTATCAAAACCATATATAAATACTATAAATAAAAAGTAATAGTAAATACTCAACTTGAGAAAAAAATGCATATAATGCAGCACTTTGCAAAATGTTGTGGGTAATTAAGTTCAGGTATATTGCTTAGTTTAAACCCTTAGGAATATAAACCTCTGTCCAGAAGAAATACACTGAAATTCACTGTGAAAAGAACAGGAGTAGTTATTTTGAATTGATGAGCTAGTTATCTGCTGTATTTGTCTGGTTTACAGACCGGCCTGATTAAGCTGCGACTTACCAATAAGCCTACTAGACCATCAAAAACATTTGATAGAGAGTTTCTGTTCTTTCTCCAGCAGGAGGAGGGCTCAGAATAGATTTTTTTCATTTTAAAAACAATCGATTTATCTCCATTATGGCTTCTTAACCTGTATGATCTCTACCAAGCCTCACTGTGGGTTTCCATAATGTAATTAGTCTCTTTTCATCCATTTTGACTGCTGACTTGAGGGAAAATTTTAGTACTTCATAACAGTACAGAGCAGAGGAGAAAAAGAAGAGAGACTGAGGGAAATCCACAGGTGAGTGCTGAGTTGATGTACATATGGAAGCAAATCTGTCTCACCAGATTTTGAAATTTTAAAGCCTTCGAATTTCAAGCACTGAATTTTTTTAATTTGAAATTATGTATCTTAATTTTATGCCTCTGAATTCAACAGTTTTTTTCAATGACTAATTTTCACTTTTATTTTTCAATGTTCAAAAATTCAAGCTATAAAAAATTCAAACAATAAAAATTCAGGTGCTCAGATTTGGTGGGTGAAATTCATATCCTAAAATAAGAGTTAGAAAAGTCAGATGCAAAAATTCAGATGCAGCATTCGGGATACCAAGCAATCTATTCTGTCTCATATCGAACCATAATCCAGCCAATTAGGTTACACTCCGTTGGTCATGTGTGGTATGGCTTAGTCCAGGAAGTTTTAATTATTGTGACGCGTTTACCAATTTAACTGTCCCCACTATTTACTCGATATTTCCGTGGCATAACGATATTTTAAGAAAGCATAGCATATGCAGAGACGACACGTTTGTAGCGATCAGTGGTATGGCGAGTGTACGGTTCACTATTGTCATGTAATGTTGTCAACAGAAAATAAATGTCCCAGCTAACTGTGTTTGTCACAATGTCTCAAAAGACACCGATTTATTAATGAGATAAAGAATCAATAGCTCTTCCTTGGTATCCCAGATGCTGCATCTGAATTTTTTAACTTGTATTTTGGGATATGAAATTTTGCCCACCAAATCTGAACACCTGGAATTTTATTGTTTGAATTTTTTATAGCTTGAATTTTTGAACATTTAAAAATGTAGATACATAATTTCAACCCAAGAAAATTCAGTTCTTAAAATTTCATAATCTTCAAAATTCAAAATTTTGATTAAAAAAAAAATCAAAATTTGCTTCCGTAGGTAAAGGCTTAACTGACAAACAAAAACCCACAGAGCCATTTATTTGATCTGCTGAGAGATCTAATTCAAACTAATGTAATAGATAGCTTGCTGGCTACCTGCTTACACTAGCTGTCTAAAATATCAAGTTACCGTAAAAGAGGGAAAAAGGTCTTCTATAGCTATTTATTAATAAAAACGAATACCATATACAAGTTATTACACTTTAACAATATTTCAATGTATTTTAATTTAAAACACATTCAAAACACACACAAACTACAGCCTACCATCTGTTTTCGCCATGTCGAGTTTGCAATCCTGCTAGGTGAGGTAGCTAGTGGTAGCTGGCAGCCTACTATAACACTGATTGTTGTGAGGGCGGCGGCTGCAATGGCGATCATGACTGTGCATGTCCATGATGAAGCGTTAGCAACAATCAAGTTAGTTTTCTTCGCTTAAAACCGCGAGGAAAACAGCACTGCAGGATATTTCTAAGTAGGAGACGTTGTAGTGGCTTGGAACCGGAAACAGTTTCATGCAGAGATACCGGATAGAGCCAACGTCTGGGTAAAATACCTTAACACAATAAAATACCTCTCTGCATTTCATACTGGTATATTGGTTGCACAAGTATATAGGACAAAGTCCATCTTTCAGATGATAAAATGTATTACTCAAATATTACTTTCAATTCCCTTGTATTTCCACAGAATACAAGGTGTGTCTCACCGTCCTCGTCATGCTCATCATGCTGCCCTTCTGCCTCAGCATTTTCCTCCCCCTGTTCCTCCTGGTCATCATGATGGTCTTCCTCACCCGCAACTCCCTCTACCACTTCAACCTAAGAGACAACAAAGCAGACCACAAGTGAGAAAACAATAAAGCAAGACAGAGATATTTTGTTTCTTACCAGAAAGTATACCAGAAACGCAGTGAACCACAGTAAAAAATATAAATAAAAATATTATCTACGTATAAAATACTGTGGGCTCTGGCTGGAATCATTCCTGCTTTGAAACTAGAAACCACAGCTTCCCTTGTATACAAATTTCATTATGGTCTCAATGGTTTCATTGATTCCCACCTCTTCCACATCTGCTGATACAATGTCATCCTGCTCCTCATCTCTTCCTCTAACAGGCTGAGACTGGCTGCTGCGTCTAGGCTGGGGGTTCCTGATGATATAAGAGGCAGCTGTCTGGCTGGAGCTGGAAAAAAAAATGAAGCACAACAACAGAAGTTTTTATAGGACTGGGCATTTTGCCATCCTTGTATGGAAGGATACCTGAAGAAAGAAATGGGTTTATAAATTGAACATGCTCTTAAATTGTCTCACACATAAAGGCTGTATCCTGGTATAAAGTAGAAATCATTAAAAAGTGTAAAAACACCACCACCAACTCTAGCTGTGCTTGTTTCTAGGATACTTGTTTGTTTGCATTAGGATTCCTTAGGTGTTAATCTTTCATGAGTTTTCATGAGAACGTGAGCTGAATAATCCGCACTTTCGATGTATCTTTAATTTCTGTTGATTCCAATTTTTTCTCCTTCACAAAAGAATAACATTTTCTTTATGGACAGCTTAAACATTGTTTAGTGCTGGGATTTGGGCTTGTGCCCCAGGATATATTTCGTTTAAAAAAAATAAATAAATAAAAACAGAAGACCAACTAGCTGCCCTATTTCTGATGTGTGATAGGTCGTTTATCACATCATATTGCCATCTATTTATATCGATGGTAATATGTCCAAAGTTTATAATTGTTATTGACATATCTTTTATCCCCTACTGAGATTGTTTTATTGCACAGCCGTAATTTCTTGTGTGTAATAAATGAGAAAAATATATTTTTTTAATGATAAAATCTAGTAGATGAAAGAAAAGTCATCGCATTTGAAACATTAACATTGGGTTCTTACATAACTTGCTGAAGAATTCTAATCATAATTTTCCATGAGGTAAAAATAAACTGTCAAAAGAGAAAATACACTTAAACCAACTGACCTGCTGGACTGGTCAGGTGAGGGTCTTGGAGGGAGGGGTTCGACAGAGAAGAGCTCCTCGCTACCCTGAACAGCATCAATACTGGTACTGGCTAAGGTGAAAGGAGCAGTGGGTCTTGCTATACCCATTCGCACTGGAACAATCAGAGACTCTGCTACATTACACAGTTCCTCCACAGCATAGGGCAACAGAGCTTGGAAAACTCGACGACATTTCCCAATGGGTTGGGGGATGAAGTTGCTATGTGAAGGAAATTGAAAAAAGACAGAAGTACCATTTGTATACTGTAAATTCGCGGTTTTATATTAATGTCAAACTGTGTAGGTTCAATAATCACTTAATTTACAGTTAATATCTAGAGCCTTTTGACTCACACTTGACTTAAAATAAAGTAAAAAAAATAAATAGTGTGTTCTTACTTTTTCTTCTTGGATGAGGCCATCTCGACACTGAGTATGACAAAAACCCGGGCTACAGAACGTAGGAATCTCCTGGTGACACTGACTGCCTCCTCTCTCCGGCCAGGGGTGTACTTGTTCTGCAGCTCCTTTACTAGTGTACCTAGTAAGGTGTCAATGAACTAATACAGGGGAACAAAAACACAACAACTCTTTGAAGACCAAATTTCTTTCAAAAGCAAGTTTATGTCAACAGCAATAAAAAGAGAAAATACTGTTAATATTTAGGTGGTATACTTCGGTTGATATTTTTGATTTCTTGAGCAAGAATTACTCAGAAATGGAGATTGTTTTAACATTCTTTGCA
Organism: Semicossyphus pulcher; assembly: GCF_022749685.1. Classification (NCBI taxonomy): domain Eukaryota; kingdom Metazoa; phylum Chordata; class Actinopteri; order Labriformes; family Labridae; genus Semicossyphus; species Semicossyphus pulcher. Next base: position 523,358 of record NW_027211770.1, on the reverse strand, counting down.
CACTTACATTTGTTAAGTAACAACAACAAAAGCCAAGTTGGAAAAAAACCAGCTAAGGAATAAGATTAACAGGACTCACAGTTATGTCAGGAGCACACTTGACAATGAGGCAGTGGGTGAAACAGTCAAGGCGAATGCTGCCACTTTGTTGATTCAAGTAGACCTGCTCTTCAGGTAGGAGGTGGGCTATTCTGCTGCTGGCACTAAGTCTGGGACAAACAAAAATACAGAGACATGTTTTAGTTCTTGAGTATCATTAACTGTTTTAAGCTTGCGTAAAGAACAAAATTGAGGTTGCTGTTTTGTTGTCATACTCACGGGTCTTTGTTCTCCTGAGAACCGAACATGATCATAGACTTGAGGGCGTTCCAGTCCTGCAAGACTCTCTCCAGAGCCAGCTGAGCAAAGCGGGGAGGTTCAAGATCATGATCTGGCATATCAGATTCTGAAACAAAGAAAAGGAGAATAATACATCATATGCCTTGAGGGAATCATGTTTTAAAAAGCTTCATGCTAGAGTATGTAGTAAAGAAGACAGTAAAAATGAATCTCAAGGAAGTGTGTAAAATCGGTGGTCTTTACTGTCTGTAAAAGGTGACGAACATGTAAGAATTATTCTGAACCTACCTTCTGCATTAGCAGCCTTGCGGTTCCTGTCTTCTCTGATGCGTGGTGGTCTATATTGACAGTGCTCAACACTCTGCCTGGCAACAGTCTGCACCAGAAATAGTAATATATGCTCTCCCCTGCGGATGGAAACAAATTCAGTAAGAAATACCAATTTTTCCTTCGTCGTACAATATGAAGTTACTTCAGTGTATAGTAGCATGCACAAATTATTTAAGCTGATGTAGCCTAAAATCACCCCAAGTAACTTGCCAAAAGCCAGCACAGTAAACACAGGGGTCTTACCTGCTGTTTGGTATGGTGACCAGGTTGGTGGTTGTGAGTAACCTGTACAGCAGATCCAAGCGAGCTGCCTTTTGGCCAGCAATCAATGTTTTACACTTGCATTTCTCCCAGCAGTCACAGTATGCTGTAGGGGAGGTCCTCTTCAGCCTTGGAAAGAACAGAGGCCAAGTTATGGTCATATATACAATGAATTGTGAAATGCAGGTGGGGAATTGAAAACACTGAAAGGTCAAATTCACATAAGGACTTACTTGCAGTCATGTCCTTTGTGACATACCCTTGCACACTCAGTGCAGCAGCAGAGGGACTCGAGAAGACCACAAGTCCGACACTCAAAGATGTCCTAAATACAAAGTGATGGTGATGAAAAATGTCAGTGGGCCAACCTGGTGAACAGTATCTATACAAACGCTTAAACATTGTTTTCTTAATCCTCAAGGTTGATCATGTACCGTGAAAAAATCAGCACTATGTGAAGCTATATCTTGTGTTTTGTGATCACTAATTTGGTGCCTACTGGCAATATTTTTTTATGCTACCTTAGTAAATAGCAGCAGTTATATGTGCTCCAGAAGAGCATTATCTGTCTCCCTTTTTAGGCTTATCAAGTTATCAGCTATATAAATGGCTTTAAAAACATTAAACTTGGAAAGAAATTTCAATCCCAAACAACACACCCACACTCCTTCAGTTTTCTGGTAATTTATGCTTTTCACCAAATTTAATCCCAAAGGGCTGACCTGATTAATGTGCTCAGCTCCTGTCCAGGTGAAACTGCAGGTGTCATTGCAGCAGAGAACATAAAGGGGCGAGTCATCTGGGTTGGTCCCCAAGGGACAAATCATTTCCATGAACACAGAATCTGCATCCTCCTTCTCTGCAATGCTCGGGTCACCCACTGTGTTGAAAACATTTGAGTAATAAATAGAACATGGAAACTGAGGCATGCCAGTTACATGTAGCTGTTGAAAGCAGTACAGCAAAATAGGTCAGGATTCGCATAACTCTTGAATAACCTTCAATGTTCCAGCTCTTACCTTACCTCTTAAAATGACAATAAATTCACAAAAAGAATGCAGTTTTTTCTGAATTTGTTGGACCTTAAAATTATTTTTTTTTCTGTCCCCCATTCTCTTTTTTTTCAGAAACACATAACAATACATGCATAGAGTATAAGTAATAATAATAATAATACAAAATAGGCAAAACTGACATTAAGAACAGATATAAAACCATAACAGCCAACTTCAAATGACATACCAGTTACAACATAAAGCAAACAGATTAGTTATTCAATTACCCTTAGCCATTTTCTGAGCAGCCTCCAGCACAGTGATGGCTGCAGGGTAGGCTCTCCCACTGACTGCCAGCATGAAAGGGGTCATTCCACGGGCATCCCTATCAAACAATCAAATACATGAGCACTTCAAATTGACAACTGGACAAATATATTATATATTATAATATAATATAAATTTATTTATTTATTTATTTATTTAGCCAATCTTCACCCTAGTCTACCACTATTATTGGCATTGCAACCATAATTATGTGTCTGTTGTTGTTCATGTAACAAGGACATATGTTGTTGTGGTAACAAGAACATATGTTGTTGTTGCTGTCTTTGCCTGTCTCTATCCTGCATCTCCTTCTATCCCATTTTCGGCCCATCCAGTCAAGGCAGATGGCTGTTCAACATGAGTCTGGTTCTGCTCGAGGTTTCTGCCTGTTAAAAGGAAGTTTTTCCTTGCCAATGTGCCGAATTGCTAAGTGCTACTCATGGTGGATTGATGTTGGGCCTCTCTTTAAATAACTTAACAAAGAGTCGGTCTAGACCTGCTCTTTCTGTAAAGTGTCTCGAGATAACCCTGGTTATGATTTGGCGCTATACAAATAAAATTTGATTGATTGATTGATATACAGAATAGCAGAGCGATCAAGACAATCTCATGTACAAAAAGGCACATTTGTTTTGTGTAGAGCAATTATTTAAATTATAAGCGCATGTAAATAAAAAATCATACTTGGCAGAAAGTAGCTCCCTTAGGTGTGGCCTCAGAACAGCACTGTCACACATCAGCTTTAGGATAAGGTGGGCATTGGCCTTCCTGTCTTTAGATTCAACCACAGATGACTCAGTGGACGGTCCTGCTTATATAAGAAGGAAATAACCATTAGATGACAAACAACACAACAGAATTTGAATAAACAAAGCACCCAGCATACAGTCGATGGATGAATAAACATTGATACAACATAAATGTTTACTAAGAAGTGATTCTCTATGATCTCTATGATGATTAGCTTAGCATATATTTAAAATTAATTAATGAAATTAATTAATTAAAAAACAACTCAGGCACCCATAGAAGTATTCCGTGAAACTACTTCACTGATTTTAAATATATAAATATATAATATACAATAAATATACAAGACTACATAATCTGAGAAATAACTTGATACCAAGGTCACAAATTCCCCGAGAATAACTACGCTGAGAATGTTTTTTTCATCAAGGAACCACATGGCTTCACTTTGTGAAAAAATACAGCTCACAATCTGCTGTATTAGTTTTTACAAACCATATGCAAGAAACACACTGACACAACCTGACGTACACGTAATAAAGCCTCTATGCTTAGAAGCTGTATTTGTGTAGCTGTTTCTTTATAGCCCCCCAAAGTGACAGTCCTTGTAACATCACCACAGTACTGTAACATTATTTCCTGTCATTGGCCTTCATTTAAGCAATATCACATGAGAGGAAGTGATGATGTACTGAATATCATCATGGCTGTGGCAGGGAATCGGTCGTAGGTTAGAGGCCGTAGAACAGTGAATGTCAACTGGCGGCCTGTGGGCCACGTCCGGCGGCCAAAGCGTCCCATACGGCCGGCAAAATAATACCTGGGTTTCCGTTATCCAGTAATTGCCGTTTTTTTTACAAGTAAAACCTGGTGAAGTCCGACATGAAGTATGACAATAATATATTTTCCAAAAACAAAATATCACTGATTCCTGATAACTCCGTCCCCTCAGGGGCTTCAGGAATATGCTAAACCAGCCATCCACGTCAGCAGCACCAGCCACAGCTCTTCTCTTTGATGCCACAAGCGCACGAGATGCCAGCGCTGTGATGCCAGTGTTCCGCTATCCCGATTCATATATATTCATTAATAGAATCAGAATCAGGTTTATTGCCAAATAGGTTTACACATACAAGGAAATTGTTTTGGAGGTTACGGTGCAGAACAATTGACACAGAACTATAATAAGAAAAATAAGTAAAAGACTTAAATAGAATAAGATAAAAAACTGTCAATAAGAACAAAAATATAAAAAGCAATAAGTATAATACAAAATGTGTACAACAGGTGTGAATTAAAATAAAAGTCCAGTGTGCGTTAATGTAACGCATAGAGTCTGAATTAGAGTCTATTAAACATTCGTGGAATGTTGTAGAAGAAACTGTTCCTGTGTCAGGAGGTTTTGGTCCTGATAGACTGCAGCCTCTTGCAAGAGGGAAGGGTCTCAAAGAGACCGGGGAGAGAGGGGTCAGGCACGATCTTACCTGCACGCCACCAGACGGTGATGGAGCAGGTGAGGATGGACTCAATGATGGCGGTGAAGAAGTGCACCGTCATTGTCTTTAGCAGGTTGAACTTCTTCAGCTGGTGCAGGAAGTACATTCTCTGCTTTTCCTTTTTGATGAGGGAGCCGATGTTCAGCTCCCTCTTGAGGTCCTGGCTGATGATGGTCCCCAGGAAGCGGAAAGACTACACAGTGGAAACAATGGAGTCACTGATGGTGATGGGGGCGTGTGTGGCTGCTCAATGAGGGTGGTGTCATCTGCGAACTTCAGGAGCTTGACGGACTGATGACTGGAGGTGCAGCTGTTGGTGTACAGGGAGAAGAGCAGAGGTGAAAGAACGCAGCCTTGAGGGGAGCCGTTTTTGATGGTCCTGGAGTCAGAGACGTGTTTACCCAGCTTCACGTGCTGCCTCCTGTCAGACAGGAAGTCTGTGATCCACCTGCAGGTGGAGTCGGGCACGTTCAGCTGGGAGAGCTTGTCCTGAAGCAGAGCCGAGATGATCGTGTTAAAGACAGAGCTGAAATCCACAAACCGGATCTTGGCATAGGTTCCTGCTGAGTCCAGATGCTGGAGGATGAAGTGGAGGGCCATGTTGACTGCGTTGTCTACGGACGTGTTGGATCTGTAGGGGAACTGCAGGGGGTCCAGGAGAGGGTCTGTGATGTCCTTGTGGTGGGAGAGCACCAGGTGCTCAAAAGACTTAATTACCTCAGGAGGTCAGGGTGACGGGTTTGTAGTCATTAAGTCCTGTGGTCCTTGGCTTTTTGGGGACAGGAATGATGGTGGAGGCCTTGAAGCAGGCTGGCATGTGGCAGGTCTCCAGTGAGGTGATGAAGATGTCTGTGAACACCGGAGACAGCTGATCGGCACAGTGCTTCAGGGTGGAGGGGGAGACCGAGTCCGGTCTGGCTGCTTTGCGGGGGTTCTGTCTCTTAAAAATCCTGTTAACATCTCTCTCCAAGAGAGACAGTAAAACTCACTGAGGTCGTTGGCAAGGCGCAGGTCATTAACAGAGTGGGGGGGTTTTCGGCTTGTAGCTGATGAGCTGTCTGAGACCCTTCCAGACTGAGCCAGCATCTCCCCCTGAAAACTGCTGCTGTAGTTTATCAGAGTACAGACGCTTGTGCACGTGGAAACGGAACGGAAACCCTGCTAATTAGGCCAAAATATTTCTTTTTTTCTTTTTATGAAAGTCTGGCCCCCACAGTGTCTGCTTAGAAAAAATCTGGCCCTTGGACCCCTGCCATAGACTGTACAACAGTTTGTACAACATCATGACCTCGAGTGTGATATTGCTTTTATAAAACATTTATACAAGCAGCAAATAGTAGTAAAAAGTATTAATCAACAACACCCGGTTGGTGGAGCAAAACTAGTTCCACAACTTAACTAAAACTGGACTTTTGATGCCAAGCAACACAAAAATTCTCCTGCAGCCTGTGTCTACAGGTTACCACAGATCAGCTGTTCAATCATGGACATCATGGACAAAGCTTTAGGTAGGTATGAAAAAATGCAAGTGTTAATAGTTTATTTTCATCAGATCAGGGCTCTGTGGGGGCCATACCATCACTTTCGGGACTATTTGTTTACTTTACGCCGAAGATAGTTCTTAATGACATTGGCTGCATGTTTGGGGTCATTGTCCTGCTGCAGAATACATTTGGGGCCAATCACACGCCTCCCTGATGGTATTGCATGATATACAGGCAGATATGACAAGTATCTGCCTGTATTTCTCAGCATTGAGGACACCATTAATCCTGATCAAATCTCCAACTCCATTTGCAGAAATGCAGCCCCAGACTTGCAAGGAACCTCCACCATGCTTCACTGTTGCCTGCAGACACTCATTATTGTACCGCTCTCCAGCCCAAACTGCCTTCTGCTACAGCCAAATATTTCAAATTTTGACTCATCAGTCCAGAGCACCTGCTGCCATTTTCCTGCACCCCAGTTCCTATGTTTTCTTCCACAAGTGAGTCGCTTGTCCTTGTTTCCATGTTGGAGGTATGGCTTTTTGGCTGCAACTCTTCCATGAAGACCACTTCTGGCCAGACTTCTTCGGACAGTAGATGGGTGTACCTGGGTCCCACTGGTTTCTGCCAGTTCTGAGCTGATGGCACTGCTGGACATCTTCCCATTTGGAAGGGAAATAAGCTTGATGTGTTTTTCATCTGCTGCACTAAGTTTCCTTGGCCGACCACTGTGTCTACGATCCTCAACGTTGCCCGTTTCTATGTGCTTCTTCAAAAGAGCTTGAACAGCACATCTTGAAACCCCAGTCTGCTTTGAAATCTTTGTCTGGGAGAGACCTTGCTGATGCAGTATCTTGTACATCTTGATCAGTACCTTGTGTCTTGTTGCTGTGCTCAGTCTTGCCATGGTGTATGACCTGTGACATTAAACTGTCTTCCACAACTTCACCTTGGTAGCAGAGTTTGGCTGTTCCTCACCCAGTTTTAAGCCTCCTACACAGCTGTTTCTGTTTCAGTTAATGACTGTGTTTCAACCTACATGTGAAATTGATGATCATTAGCACCTGGTTAGTATAATTGGTTGATCATACACCGGACGATAATCCTACAAAATCCCTGACTTTGTGCAAGTGTAACTTTAAGAATTGATGCTGGTTTGAAAGCAAAGGGTAGTAACACAAAATATTGATTTGATTTAGATTTTTATTTTGTTCACTCACTTATCATTTTGTAAATTAATGAAAATAAACAATTATTTATATTTTTGGCCTACAGACCAGGAGTCGAACCTGCGATCAGTGCAAAAAGGGCTGTAGAGTACATGGGGTGCCCGCTTCTTCACTGGTGCCCCTGCCACTGCCTCAAGCTGTCCGCTTCAAGGTTATAATAGTTTAGAATTAGTTCACTTGTTTTTATTTTTATTTCATTTTGACTTTTCGTTTAATTTCAGTTTAGTTTTAATTGGTTGTCAATGCTGGTTTGTTGATTTGGTTTGTATATTTTTTTTGTTTAATAAAGTTTGGTTTTAGTTTTGTTTTAATTAGTCTTAGGGTGCTTTCACACCTTAAGTCCGTTTGTTTGGTCTGAATCAAATTGTTACAATGTTGCATTTTTCCTAAAGTTTGGTTTGTGTTCACACGGCAGCTTTTACCAGCGGACCAAAAGTTTTGCGTGAGGAAACTGCTTTCTAAATGGTCAGAATTTCCACATGGGAAAAGTCCCTTAAGTAAACAAGAGGGAGAACACACTCTTCAATCACTCTCAACATGATTTTTCTGAATTTCCCCCCTGGGATTAATAAAGTATTTCTGATTCTGATTGCAGACTTTAATGTTTTGTTGTCAGTTTTTTTTTACTTTTATCCAAAACATTCCACAGTTCGATCAGTTCCATTCTCCTTTTGTTTTTCACTGAACACTTTTACCTGCCCAAGACTTGTATGCTAGACTGCACGCCATGTACACTCACATCATTAGGTACACCTGAAAAATCTAATGTAATCCGATACACCAGCTCAGCCATACGATTTGCTTTTATGTTGCCTGTAATGTACAGGCTTTTTCTAAGCTGTCATACGGGTGTTCAATGATATTTCAGTGTCTAGGTCATAATTGGTTGTGGGGCTGTACTGAGCTGCATTATATTCAGAGATGTTTTTAATACTCTGGCCCCCTCATGTATGTAAATAGGGAGGACAAAAATTAGAGACACATCTCAATATGATTTAGTTCAGTGCAACAACACCTTTAACTATGGCCTCAGTAATAAACTTAATTGAATTTACACACTTCTGACTCTCAACAAAACAAAAGCCAACAAAAACTTAACTTCAAAAAAGCAGAATCCATGGCAGTGCTATTGTACTGAATTGCATTAGCTTGTACAGTTGTACCTAATGAAGTGGCCGGTGAGTGTATGTACTGCATGTTGTCAATGTTTTGATGTGTGCTGCTGCTTTTTTAACTTTTGACTTTGATTTCCTTTTTAGCCCCTACCCCCATTCCCTCAAGAAGCTTTGCCTTTTGCCAGGAACATGCACTATAAGTGCACTATAAAACAGAGTTTGTGTATTACAGCCGGTTCACACTGGAATCGTGGCATGGCATGTGTGTGACGGAAGCGGGACGTCTTCATTTTCATTTTAAATGCATGAAAACAGATTAGAGTCTTCAGACTGACTTGCGCACCAAAAATCAAGAGAATACGAGGCTCACCTACTTTTACCGCAAGCTGTGCACGTTTCTTGCCCAAAATACACAGTGAAAATGAAATGTAATGAGTCCTATTGATCTCTGACAGCAATATTAACATCTCTTCCTGTAGAATATGTCAAAGGCATGGGAACTAAAGTATGTGAACACTTCTGGTGTGCTTTTCAGAGTAAAATACTGACTTCCCTTGTTTGTACACAATGCTATTATTTTTATGTGTTTCCACATGTTGTATTGTGGGTTTTTTTTTACTTTGTTACATTTCCAGGAAGTTAATTGGTAGATAAAGTCACTCACAAGTGAAACACACTGAAGTGAAACTACACAAAAACATAGTTGTTAAAAAGTTTTGTTGTTGTAAATTTTTGTCTTTAATGTCAGATAATCTTTTCTTGGCACAACAGCACAAATTATGTATTTTTAAAAGTATAAAAAATAAATGTAAATCTGGCATAAATGTTTAAAGTAGTTGCAGTTTGACTGAAAACCAATTGCACATATTTAATCATTTCCTCTTAGTATAGAATGGTGAAGTATTTTGATACATGAAAATGTACCTGGTATGGTGGAGGTGCTTGGTCCCTGGCTGGGCCCAGTGGAGGCAGTGGTGAGTGAACCCACAGCTGGTGCTAGAATGAAGTCGATGTCACCATCTGTTCATAAAATAAAACAACAGCTCTGTAATACTGCTAAGAATGTAGTTGAATGTAGTGTGTATATATGTATATATGTGCGGTATGTACACTGCCTAAAAAGACGTTACACACTCTAATATTTCCTTGGACCACCTTTAGCTTTGATTACGACATGCATTCGCTGTGGCATCGTTTTGATAAGCTTATGCAATGTCACAACAAGATCTTGTACTGATGATGGGAGAGTCGGGCCGCTGCGTAAAGTCTTCTCCAACACATCTCAAAGATGCTCAATGGGGTTAAGGTCAGGACTCTGTGGTGGCCAATCCATATGTGAAAATTATCTCTCATCAGTGGAGGTTCAGGAAATCATTCTTTCACAATTTGAGCCATCAGGGAAGAAAAAATTCATACCTAGAACAACCAACCAAGACCTGACCAACATAAGCAACCCCAGATCATAACACTGCCCCCACAGGTGTGTACAGTAGGCACTAGGCATGATGGGTGCGTCACTTAATCCACCTCTCTTCTTACCCTCATGCACCCATTACTCTGGAACAGGGCCAATCTGGACTCATCAGACCACATGACCTTTTCCCATTGCTCCAGAGTCCAATCTTTATGCTCCCTAGCAAATTGAAGCCTTTTCTTCCAATTAGCCTCACTGATGAGTGGTTTTCTTGAGGCTACACAGCTGTTTAGTCCCAATCTCTTGAGTTCTCTTCACATTCACTCTTCACTCACTTTCACTATGAAACATAGCCGTGAGTTCTACTTTTTTTACGATTTGAGTTCACCAAACGCTTAAGTGATCTCTGATCACGATCATTTCTTTTTTTTTTTTCTGACCACATTTCTTCCTCGAAGATGATGGTTCACCACTGTCCTTCAAGGTTTTAATAATGTGTTGGACATTTCTTAACCCAACTTTAGTAGTTTCATCAATCTCCTTAGTTGTTTTCTTTGCTTGATGTAGGCCAGGAATTTCACCCTTCTGAAACAGAGTTGCATCTTTTCCACACCCACAGGATATATCTTCTGACATGGTTATTTAAGATATGAGAAGCTACTTACTGCATCAATTATGGTTAAATAACTTGCAGATGTACTTACCAGGGTCCATAGGTGGTGGGTCTGGTACCCAACTTGGTGGGGCAATGGGTGGTGACACAGGGTCCTGGTGGTCACTGGATGATGGGCCAGACTCATGACGGCCGAGACCTGCTGCTCTTAGAGACCTCCGCATCATCTCTCTCAGACGAAGCCTGGTCAGAAAACACACAAAAACATGGCACTAAAATTAAGATCAATATATTACTTGGGTTATAATATAACTGCAAACTTTATAACGTAACTGTAAATTCCAGTAACAGTGAATTTTCTGTACAAACCTTTTCCCTTATATATTAAGAGTAGTGCAAAAAACATATTTACCCTCTGCTACTGGATGACCCTGTCCTATTCCCAGAACTGTTGCTTGAAACCACAGAGATGGCATTTGCAATTGCCTCCACAGCAGACAGACGCTCTGCAAATGTGTTCCTCTCTGACCTTTCAGCTTCTGAAAGGACACAGCATGGTCACTTGGAATAGAGATGACAGTATGGGAAAAGCTGATACTGATGAGCAAACACAAAACTAGAACATTGTGGTGACAGAAGTTCTCTTTCTAATTTCTTTTCCATTTTTAAAAAGGAGCTAAATGTAAGATTTTACATATATTCATCAATCAAATAGAATTTTTTATTGCCAATGTGTGAAGGGATAGTAGCGGAACTGATAAATTGAGACTTTCCCCAACTTCCTCCATTGGCCCCAACACCTGTGGGCTGATTTTTACATAAAGCATAAAACGTTTTTACTGGGAAACAAGAGGATGTGAGGCATCTGCGCGTTTCCGAGTAGAGCCCGACCGATTTATCGGTCAACTGATTTTATCGGCAGATATTCGCACTTAGCAGATATATCGGTATCAGCGTATATGTCCTCCGATACGCTACGATATTAATTAATTAAACTTTTTGCAGTACTGTGGGATAAAGCCATTGCACCTCATGACAAGCAGAGGGTGTGGCTTTGATTTTACCAATGTGAGAGCTAGGCTCTCAGAGTTCTAAACAAAATACAGCTGAAGTCAAGAAATGAAACAGCCACCTCACTCATGGTTACAACTATAAACCAGCACAAAAATGACAATTACCAACATATGCAGAACATATGTTCTAAACAGACACCTTAAAAACTCTAACAGAATATTTTTTTGCACTTTGGAACATAAATAGCAAACTTAACAACTTAAACTACTCAGTCAGCACTAGGCAGCAGGCATGATGGGAAATGAGGACGTCCCTATCGCTGCCAGAGTGCGCGTCACAGCTGAGCAGAGCAGCACACACAGCGAAGGGAAGCATTAAGAAGGATTATCTTTTCCATACAGAACGAAACATTGTGAACAACAAACTCATGTTAAAATCACAGTAATCAAAAGTAAACTTGCTTTCAGAGCACCGCTGTTTCTACCCTCTGCGTATCTAAACTGCGCAGTCAAGATCCTGTGTGTACAGTCTGGCTCTCAGTTAGTTTTGAGTTTGATAGTAACAAAGGTACAGGAGCTTTAAGCTTTATCGTCTGCTAGTTTCACAGCGGTTACACTCTAAACCGGGGGTACTCAATTAAACTTGAAAGTATTCCAGTTAGAGATTTTTTTTCTCAAGCAAAGGACCGTAACATCATAATGTCTGACCTGCGTTATGATTCAGTGCCATACATTTATACATTTTGAACGTCTGTCAAATCAAATAAAGAAAATACAATCAGGCTAAATAGATTTTACAACAGCGCTCATAACTTTTACACAGAGCTCTCATAAATTAAGAATAATAATAATGAATACTTCAATATTGGTAAAGAAATATAGTGTGTGTTTGTGTAAGTCGGCAGGTCTGGGGGGTCTCCCCCAGGAAATTTTGAGTGTCAAAACCTTTATTTCCTGTATTTTTGGTTTATTTTATGCCCCAGTTTGTGATGGAAGTGTCTTTATTTGTAAATGAAAACAAATAATATAACGTCTGGTACTACTGGTAGTATAATGTTATCCATGCAGAAATCAAATGAAAGAGAGACAGCTCTACCTCTTCACTTAAGCTGCTATCTCTCTGCCTCCTGACAAAATTATCAAGATTTGACCATAACAGGGGGATTCACTTTATATTTTATTTTATGTTTGTCAAATTTTATTTTATGTTTTGCCGAAATGTAGTTGCATTAGACTTTTTCTCATGGTGAGTTGGTGAGGAACAGGCAATGACTATGAAATAAATAACATTTAAACGCACTGTACACTAACGGACTGCTGGAGAGAGCGAGAGCGAGGGGGAGATAGAGAGGGCACATACCGGTACATGCAAGAACAAAACTGCGGAAATAAGAAGAAAACTAGTCATGATGATGAAGCTGATGTAGCTCTGTGTAACTCTCAGGTTTATCAATGAAGTATTTGAACTAAACTGCAGCCTGGAGTCTCAAAACGGAGTGACAGTGTCAGACAATGCCCACGTTTAATAATCGCCACAGTCACAGAATATATACGAGTCTGTCCAGTCGTAAAAGCTCGGTTTTCTCTACTGCTCTCATTTTAGAGCACGCCATGTCTACTTTTCCCTCACTCACTTATTTTCTCCCACTGTGTCTCTGTAACTCTCTTGTTGGCTGGCTCTTCAGTCTGTACCTGTATTTTCACACACCCACTGGGTCAGTCGCAACGTTAATCTGAGTGACAGATTTTATTGGCTGAGTAGCGTCACGTGTGATGATTTACAATGGCATTGGTCTGCGAGTTTCTTGGACCCCCAAATCACTACCGCAAAGACAAAAAAGCTGCGCAGGTTAAAATAGATGCGCTATTCAAAACTGTAAATAAGTCCGGGTATGGAGACGATGGCAGCTGGGTCCGGTCCGCCGTTTGGGGATTGCTGCCCTAAACAACAAGCTTACACGTCTACACCTCTGTACAACCCCGCAGGAAGATACAGGGTTTAGTTTTAATAAGCCATCGTCACGCTGCTGCCAGATGTGTGCGTCTGTCTACTCCGCCCTCAGCACACCTGCAGCTGCTTAAAGCAGTGAGACACGCGCGCGGTCTGTTCTCATTCACAGAACGGCAAATGAAGACGTTTTGTTAAATCCCTTTCACGTCGCATAAAGATGTTAAAGTTACGATGTTGCGGTGCTACAGACAGGCAGGGAGCAGAGCAGAGAGACTGCCATCTCACTGTGATGCTACGTTTTGATTGAGTCCCGACCTGCGGGCTATTGGCTGAGTTCCAGACAGTCCATAGATCGTCCAAAATGCCCCAAACAGAGCAGAATAATAAGAATAGGAACACAGACAAAGGGCAGATCCTCTGCAGATACAGACACCATCTCACACCTCTCCTGGATTATGATGTTGATTAATAGGGAATATTTAATGTGGAAAATCCTGCTCATTAAGCCTTTTATTACTATTAATAACAGTATATGTCTAATGAGCTGCTCTGTGTTTAGTGACTTTTATCTTCAGCAGCACTGTGTGAAGGTGGGAAAAACCTGAAAATAATTTTTGTTCCAACTTTTGTGTGTTTTTGTGTTATACTCACTTCTATTTAATTTGATATTTTATTTTAGTGCTATTTAAGCTGCTAAAGAAACACTATATTATTAGAATTTTGTATGTCATGCAAATGTGACAATAACTTTTCAGATTTGGAATTTTAATATTTTAATTTCGAATACATTTTGAACATATGTGCACATATAGGCCGATATATCAATATCGGAATTTTTTTACTCCCTAATATCGAAATCGGCATCGGCCCCAAAAATCCAATATCGGTCGGGCTCTATTCGCGAGTACTTCTGCCAAGAGTTCATTCTACGCCACTACAGTCAACAGTGTGCAACATGAGACGACGCAAGCTGTGAAATGGAGACGGATGCCAACAAACGACCGGCACCCACAACAAAACTAACACAAACTACACACAATAATAAAAAAAAAGTTTTATCTAGTGAACTCCGTCTGACCAAACAGGAACGTGATCGACGTCTGGGGGAAAACTAGAGTCAACATCGGCAGGGCATGCGAATCGTGGAGACCTTTGATTGCTTTTGGGGATCAAAACAGACCCACAACTTATTATTGTCATAGAAACAAACCCCGTGTGCAGCATTCCCTCACTGGGTGCAGCGGGTTTTTTTTTCAGTGCTTCATCCCAGCTCTCTCCAGCCGCCCCGCCCTGCCTGACTAATGTTAGATAATGCTTGTGATGATTTGCTGGTTTGCCAGCGTAATTCACTGCTTGGTTACGAAGCACAATGCCGGAGTCATGCAGTGTATTTATGTTAGTTGACTAACCTTAGCATGCTCACTAACGTTATGACTACCAAAATACTATCTGAGTGTGTATGTCAGTTATCTAGCTTGACAAATAACTTCGCCAGCTAACATGACAAATGGTGTTGGTTTTGTAAATTATGTAGCAGAGTAAAGCAAATGTTTATAACTACCGATTGTTTTCTATTAGCCAATATCATTGCAGTACCTGCCTAGGCTAAGGTTAGCCAGCCAGCTGTAAGCTGGCAACAAGATACCATTAGCTTGTCTGCTATCGCAAGCAATTTGCCAGTTAGGCAACGTAGCAAAACACCGTTGAGTAGATAACATCAGCTAACTCACGCAGACTCTCAGGGTTGATCTGGCTGGTAATTGAGCAATTTGCTGTTTGGTTATGAAGCACAATGCCAGTTCTATCTAGTGTAGTTACATTAGAGCTAGTTGGCTAACCTTAGCATGCTCGCTATCATTATGAGCACCAAATTATTGTCAGAGTGTGTATGTCAGTGTTGTCAGTCTAGCTTGACAAATAACTCTGCCACCGCACATGATATTAACTTAGGTATTATGACAAACAGTGTTGATTTTAGACAACATGATGCCGGTCAACATGATACCGGTCAATGAACACGTCTCGTCAGTGAAAAGTAATCAGAGCCGATGAGTTCCGAGACTGAGCATGCTCAGTTTCGTGTGTCTTTGGCAAAAACCCCGGATGCTTGTTCATGCATGCGAGTGTCCAGGCGAGCGTGTACAAGAAGGTTGACTGCAGCTCTCTCAACGGCCGACCGGGTCGCTAGGAATGAGGATTTTCTGAAAGTTACATTTAGCACCTTTAAGAAAGATGCCCTATTCAGATATTGGGAAGACACATTTATTTGTAAAAAACAAAAAACGATGGCTACTTTTGTCAATCGAACTTCAGTTATCCTGAAATCTAAAACCCCAAGATACCTTCTTCCTCTTTAGTCTCCTTGTTACTAACAGGGAAGCAGACAGAGACAGCTGCATGAAGGATGTTGCGGTTTCCATCACAGCGATGGTCAAGGATGGCTCCAAGAGCCTGGCTGCCCTGGTCCAACAGGAAAGCCTGCTCAAGATTCACCAGGTACTGCCGACAGGCCTCATAGTCACAACGCAGGACATGCTGCATCAGCGTCTGTTTCTAAAATACACAGAGAGGATGAGTAAGGACTGATCACGCATCTGGATGTCTTAAATGTTTCTGTGGGACTTAGACAGCACTGCCGTTTGCCTTACAAGAAAGATTTATAGTCAGAAAAAAAAAATTAAAAAAATGTAAAAGTAAGATAGAATGAACACAAGAGTACTGTTGAGGTAACACTAAATTCATCTATGTGTTGTATATTTTGAGTCTTCTTTGCACTGTATAAGGTCATGTTTACCTCAACAGCCATAATAATAATAGCAGCTTTCTTTTTAATTGTGGAGTTAGAAGGGAGATTTGCCAGAGAGTGCACCCCCATTCCCAGGCTGTTTATAGGAGGAAGGTCCAGCCAATCAGGATCTCGAATTCCACCCATACAGTCCTTAGCCATTGGATAGATTGTGCCATTTCCATCTCGAAGGATAATGGGAGATTCCTACAGAAAATAAAATTTCAACAATATTTGTATATAGCAAGGGTCTTTTAAATTAATAATAGGCAAAACTTCTAAAAAAATACATCACCTATTGGCGAGATTACCTCACCTGTCCTGCAGTAAAGATGGCCACATTGTGCTCATTTTGCCCAAGGAAGGCCTGGTTGCTAGTTGGGAAGTTATTCTCCTGTTCAGCTTTGCCTGTGGCCAGGTCAAAGATACAGTACCTTACCCAGTTAGCAGTTTTCAGGACTGCATGGACTCCTAGAAGATGGAGATATTTAAAAGGTAGGAAATACAAATCCACAGAAAACTATAGACCTCAAAAAATATATTGTTCAAGTATATGATGTGTTCAGTGTCACAAAAAAACAAAACATCCACCTTTGGAGTCAACATTCACAGCTAAAATCTCCGCCTTTTCTGGGATACAGAGCTTTTTAGGTGTTCGTTGAAAACAGTCAGGAACTTTAGGAGTCCCACCAGTTTTGACCACCTGTCAAGAGCATATTGAGTGAGACAAAACGTTTGTATAAATGTCAGGAGGATAGATCAGCACACCTGCACAAATAAATTAATTTCAAACTCCAATTACCGAGATGAAACAATATTGGATCAATTTAAGTCCATACCTGCAGCTCATCAATTCTGAGGAGCCGACAGTCTTGCAATAGTGATGAAGGGTCTGAGTCATTGGGAGCAGCATTGCTTTGGTTGCTCACACTGCTTGATGTTCCTGGAAACTTCACCGCAACATATGCGCCATCCACTTTAAGCACCTAGGACATAATATAAAGGTAATAAGTTCCTGAGATGTCATATAGAAAAACACAGAGCAGTAACATCATTAATAGCATCATCTGTGAGTAGCGAGCGACTCAAACAACCCCCATCATTGATTATTTCAACATATCACTACATTTGCAAACTTTGATGTGCACCCACCTTTCCCACGGGAACATTTTTAACGTCCTCCACAAACACCACCTCCCTGAGAGGCCACTGCTCCTCATTTACTTTCTCTTCCTCTTTTGGAGCCGGGGTGGATCGCCTTCGCTCTGTAAGTTATAGAGCATGCTAACTTTAAGTAGTTTAATCACATAATATTCAAAATAAAACATATTGATGCAAATATATGGGCAGAAATAGGTGCCAGTAGAAACAAGGGGTGGTCGAGATTTTTTAGAAATTAATGAGTTCATTGGTGCAAAATAGTAATAAAAATAAGGGTTGGTGGTAGTGAGCCACGTGTGAAGGAGGCTCGTCGTTTAAGACTTAAGGGCTAACCGTGATTGATAAGTGACACCATAACTACACAGCTGCACTTAAAAGCTTTTAAAGTAGTGGCATAAGAAGGTCCATATTTAACACAGATCTCTGTATGAGTCGCATTTCTCTGATGAGCATGTGTAGAGACTGCTTGCGAGAGGTAGCCTTCAGCAGGGGCACAGCGCAAGGAGAGGATTCTCAGTAATCATTCAATCTTGGATCTTGGACAGATAAAATAAGAAATGTTATAGAATTAGTGTCCAAATATACTTGGGAAAACACTGCTGTGGGTGTTCTGATGGTGGAGGAAGTAAATCTCTCTCATGTGTGCACTACTACCAAAACGTGTTTTATCCCGGTAATGACGGTATTTCAAAATCCATGTCATGGAAGTAGAAACCTAGTGGAAACAGAATTTAAATAATTAAGATTTTAATTCGAATTGCTCAACTTGAATAATTGAATTCAAAATTTGAATCACATTTAAATTGAATATATTAGTTTGAAACTGAATTCCAATATTTTTGAAACTGAATGCAATATTCTGAAATTGAGTTCAGATTATCGGAAAATCCTAATTCCATACTCAATTTTCACATTTGAAATTCAGTTCTCACAGTTCAATTTAAGTTCTTGAAATTCAATTTCAGTTTACTCTAACACACATCGGTTGATGAGGAAGAGCAACTGAGTGCTAATTCACAGCACTCCTTTTTGGCCAATCAGCCAATTGTGTTTTTTTACATTTCAAATTGTGTAATTCAAATTTAGAATTAAATTTTTCAAGTTGAGCAATTCAAATAAAAAGTATTCAAATTCAGTTTCTACAGACATACAGTCCCCTCCAAAACTATTGGAACAGCGAGGCCCATTCCTTTATTTTTGCTGTACACTGAAAACATTTAGATTTGACATCAAAAGATGAATATGAGATAAGAGATCAGTATTTCAGCTTTTATTTCCAGGTATTTACATCTAGATCTATTACAAAACTTAGAAGATAGCATCATTTGTAATGGAACACCAAATTTATAGATGAGCAAAAGTTTAGGAACTGACTTCAAATAGATTAGTTTACCCACTTTTGCATTCTTCTTTTGTGATGCCTTTCCAGGCTTTCACCGGAGCCTCTTTCAGTTGTTGTTTGTTTTGGGGGTTTCTCCCTTCAGTCTCATCTTTAGCAGGTAAAATGCATGTTCAATAGGGTTTAAGTCTGGAGATTGACTTGGCCAGTCTAAAACCTTCCACTTCTTTGCCCTGATGAACTCCTTGGTTGTTCTGGCAGTGTGTTTTGGGTCGTTGTCTTGCTACATGATGAAGGATCTCCCGATCAGTTTGGTTGCATCTCTCTTTAAATTGGCAGACAAAATGTTTCTGTAGACTTCTGAGTTCATTTTGCTGCTGCCATCATGTGTTACATCATCAATGAAGATCAATGAGCTCGTCCCAGAAGAAGCAATGCAAGCCTAAACCATGACATTACCTCAACTGTGTTTCACAGATGAGCTTGTGTGTTTGGGATCACGAGCAGATCCTTACTTTCTCCACACATTAGCATTTCTTTGGTAAAGGTTCATCTTTGTCTCATCAGTCCATAAAACTTTGCCCCAGAAGTTTTGAGCCTTGTCTCTGTACTTTTTGGCAAATTCCAATCTGGCCTTCCTATTCTTGTTGCTAATGAGTGGTTTGCATCTTCTGGTGTAGCCTCTGTACTTTTGTTTATGCATGGTGGCTTGTGATACTTTTACTCCTGCCCTCTGGAGGTTATTGGTGATGTCACTGACAGTTATTTTAGGGTTTTTCTTGACAGGCCTCACAATGTTTCTGTCATCAATTGCTGATGTTTTCCTTGGTCTACCGGTTCAACGTCTGTTGCTCAGTAAACCAGTGGATTCTTTCTTCTTGAGGACATTCCAAATGGTTGTACTGGCTATGGCCAATGTTTGTGCAATGGCTTTGACTGATTTTCCATTTTCTCTCAGCTACAAAATTGCTTGTTTTTCTCCCATAGACAGCTCTCTGGTCTTCATATTGGTACATACACCTTTTTAACTATAAATGCAGTCTGTACAGGCAAAACCCAAAGCTGAAACTGAGAGTAGACATTCAGTGCTATTCATTTTTTAAATAATCAGTGTGATAGGACACACCTGAGCAATGAAAAACACTTGTTAGTCACATGTTCCAATAATTTTGCTCACTTGAACAATGGGTGGGTTCAAACAAAAGATGCTATCTTCTAAGTTTTTTAACAGATCTAGATGTAAATACCTGGAAATAAAAGCTGAATTACTGATCTATATCTCATATATAGCAAAAATAAAGGAATGGGCCTCGCTGTTCCAATAGTTTTGGAGGGGACTGTATTTCTGCCCACACAAACACGTGAAAAAAAAAGAGAGCTACACAAAGTCACACAAAAATGTCACAGCCTAGCATTAAACAGCCATGTGACAAGGTCCTTGATTTTATGTATTATTAAATTCTATTCAATTATGCTATGCAGTAAGACAGACAGATGAAGTAGTAAAAATGTGTGTGAATGCCCCTGCTGCCATAATTATCTATTTTGTGCATCCAGTACATGAATTTCTGTGCGCTGGTCATTATTTACGGTCTGACTAGCAACTTATGATAATTAGGATTGAGTTGAGTTGGAGGGAAGATTTTACAACCAAAGATTTTTGGTTAAAAAAAATAGGGCAAAAGATCTTGAGTGTTTTTGAGAGAACTAGAGCTTGAGAGTGAAAGATAGCAAGAGAGAAGCTAACATACTGTAGGGCAGTGAGGCACTGCTAGCAATGGAAGAGGTATCACTGCAGGTAGAAGCTGGGGAGGGAGGAGGACCCATCTCAGTCTTCACAAGCTCTGGCTTGCTTTCCGTCCTATGGGATAATACCAAGATAGAAAGATGAATTTCAAATTAAGATATTCAGCATAGACTACACTCTGTCAAAAAAAATACATCAAAAGGAATAAAAGAAATCAAAATGCATAAATGAAACATAATGGATGTCCCCCAATTCAGTATCTAAATAAAAAAAATTTAAAACCCACAAAAAAACAAGAAAATGACATTCAGTGGCCGTGTTAAGCACAGATCGTCATATCACATTACATCTCATGATCATCCACAGAGCACGTTGCTACGTGACGTACAGAAAAGGACGAAACAACTGAACATCAAATATCATCGTGATCTCCACCCATCATTTCCAGATAGGGACCCCTTAGTGTTATTATAAACTCTGTAAATAAGCTGTTCAAAAGAAGGTATCCTAGCCAGCTCATCTCTCCATTCCCTGAAGCTGATTTTATCTTTTGACTACCAATGCCTCAGAACTATCCTGCTCCCCATTACAAGGGTTAGTTTCAACCAAGAACACACTTTTGATGACAAGTTAGCCTCCACTGGTAAGATACCCAAAATGCATAATGCTTGAACCTTAATGAACACTGTTTTCAGTATGTCGTTAAGACATTTGACAATAGCTGATCAAAAGTCCTGCACCATTTCACATTCATATAGCATATGGATCAACATGCTCCATTCTTTATTGAATCTCCAACAGCTATTATCCTCCCTAAGCCCCAACCTTGACAGTTTTGAAGGAGTCCAAGAATTCCTATTCACTATATTAAATATAAATTTGGCGTGTATGCATGTCTCGGGCTATGGAGAACCATGACTGTACCCTTTTTACCCAGGCCTCCCTGTGAATAGTGGTTCCTATATCTTTTTTCCCATGCAAGTTTAACGCCCTCATAGTTTGGGAATTGGTGTTTTCGAAGCTCTTTATAAAATCTGGATGTCCCTCCTCTAAGCTTCCAACTCGATAGCTATAACTCCTGAATGCAAGTAGCGGGGAATATTTTTGTTTCTGCAGTTATTATGCACCTTTGCATTTGAAGAAACTTACAAAAATCTGTATTTAGACACCAGCTGTTCAAGAGAGTAAATGTTTCCCGTCAAACAGATCTTTCATTAACATTACTCCTGCTCTCACCCAGTTTTCCCACAAGTTTTCAATAACTTAGTATACTATATGGATGATCCGTTGGTACAATAAGGATTCAACTTACAGGTCTGATGAGCTCTTCTCCAGCTATCACAAGCCATCACATGGTTTCTAAAAAGGTATGTCTCCTCCTGTCTGAGTAAGGGAAGCTTGTATTGAGAAGGGTTCCACCAGCTCTTTATCTATTGCCATCCATAGAGGAGCACAGGTTTCTGGTAGGTTTGATTAAGATAGCTGACTGAGTGAGATGTAATGGTACCAATCTAATTTTGGGCCTCCCAGCCCACCTTCCTTAGTTTGTTGGAAGAGAATGTGCTGTAAAAAAATCTGACCAAGCCAGTCCCTCTGTAGCTTTTTAGAATCTTCTGAATCCACATGTGCCCCCTGCTGGAGAGCTGTCTGTTTTGCTTTTCATATCGAAAGGTTCAACTGAATGACCTGTGCCCCCTCAAACATGGAATGTGAAGGTTAGCCCTTATTTTGTATGTACTTGTACCCTAATAGTTGTGCATATCAGATAGTTTAGTATAGTGAAGTCCAATGTAATGTCCTTTTTAAGTCAACCTTAACATTAGCCACACCAAATGTATAAAGTAGGCCAGTGCAACGGGTACAGCATGGCATATGAGATGTCCTTCATTGTTCGGAGTTGACGATTGACTTCATCATTTTTATGGGGTTCTGTACTATATCTTTAAGTCTTGTCTTAGGTATATGTACCGGCCCTGACATTCAACACTTCACTTCTCATGGGCAGCTTGTAGCGCCGCATCCTTGCGCTGAAATGAAAGAATTTGGCCAGAATATGCAGACTATACCTTGCTTCTGGGTTTGGCTTAGGTTGACACCTGTGGGCTTTATGGATCTGAAATCCTCCATCAATGTGCAAACCAAGTCCTTCCACCAACAATGTACACACAAATGCGCCCACGTCTCTTTTCTCTGAGTTTTCCAAAACACCAACTATACGGACATTGTTAAAGCATCCTGCATCCTCAAACTATGTCACCCTTTCCTGAAGTTGTACCACATTTTTCACAACTTCACACAAGTTACCGTTTACTCTTTTGTGTTGCATCCTTCATCCAAAGAGGAGATGCGGGTTTCAGCCTCTGTAATTCTATTCCCGAACTGTAGTCTGGAGGGAATCAATACCCCTTTTCATTCCACCTACACCAGTCGTGATTTCCTGCGGCATGGTCTTGATGGTCTTGATGCTAGCTAGCTCTGTAGCTGCATCAAACCGGGTCTTCCCGGTAGCTACTGATTCTTCATCTTCCTTCCTTTTCCCCTGCGTGGATTGTCTCATCACCTGGCATTGTCTCAAGTCGTTCAAATCAATGTTAGACTTTCATAAATGCACTGTCTTACTTTTAGAGGGGTATTTAGTGTTTAGCTCTGTGGAGCTCCTCGCTACGCAGCCATGCCAGGACGCAGTCCCACACGACCTCCCTCAATTCAGCATCTTGATAAAACAAGGTCTCACAGGTTTGACGCATATCACCTACTTTTCCCTGTGGGATAAGAATATGTCCAATTTCAAATGTAAAGATAAAGTCAGCTTTTCCATCCTCCATTGTCAGATGTATACATACTATGCCTTCATACTAGGGATGGGCACTTCCAGTGATATCAATATTTGAGGAATCTTATTACCTTACGAGCAAGTAATTCGAGTACTCTCGAGCAAATTATATATTTTTTTACTGTTAAAAAAAGACATACTTCGGAAACTGACCTCCCGGCCCGGAAATAGTAGGCTATATGCCTCTAAGAGAGCACAACCTTAACGGGCCCTTCAATTGCATTTATTGAACAACTGTAACAGGCCCTTCAATTAACGTTGTAACGTCACAGCAGTAGCGGACTGTATGGACCTCCGGTCTGTGTTGCTTATCACCTAACTTTAAATCAACAGCATACATTCCAAGTTAAAATAAATATTAAATTAACATCACTCAATGATGAGCCGTGAATAATACGTTCAACTTAATGATGATGATAATAAAAATAGGCTTACTGAGCAAACTAACGCTTTCATTACTAACGCATACATTTTTTCCACTCTCGTAGCTGTTGTCCGGAGTGATGGTTGTACTTATGCTCAACAAACGCCTTCAGCTCACGGAAGCCTTCTCCTTCCACAACACTTCATGGGAGCATATCTCCAGTCACCATTTTTGTTACTGGAGGCTAATCTTCTCCGCTCTGGTATAATCACAACAATGTGTGCTAACAGGGCTAGCAAATGATTGTGTGTCTCCGCTGGCTTCTCCTTGTGCTTTAAGCGCATGTGGTTAAGCAAACAAATCAAACAAGTATTTCTTTGATACACAAGTTTAACACCACACAAGTTTAATACCCCTCACTTTACCATACATGGTGGAGCAACACGTTTCTTAAAAAAAAAAAAACATTCTTACATTACTTATAAAGTATGTCGTCTACCATTTTTAACTATTTTCATTAAAAAGTTTTATCAGCGTGACCAGCCCTGGGATTTTTAGTGCAGGCCTAGCACCATCTTGACTGGCTGACTCGGGTCTTGGCTGGGCAGTGGATCTCTGCTCACAGGAACCCCAGAGTGCCCCACAATTACCCATGTAGAACTGTGGTCAGATATGGAACTGTAGCAAGCCCCAAAGTTAACAGTCATAGGGGCAAAAAATAAATCTGCAGAAATAAACACGCCCCTGACCGTAGTCTGGTTTACCCACACCTTGGCGGGCCATAGCAAGGGTACGAGGTTCCACCAAAACTGAGAGTCATAGTTTTTGTCAAATATTCTAAATACATATATTTAAATACACCTAGGCTTAAGACATTGAAACTTTCACAACTCCCCATACTTCATGTTGCCATACAACTCTTGTGTTAATTCTAAGTCCACTCAAATGCCATCCATTTTGGTCACAACTTTGTGGAGTTATCCATAGGGTCGTTGTCCTGAGGGACTTCTTTGTTATGACTCTCCTAACCAGACTTGTGGAGGGCCCCAAATATTTTTCTGAGGTCTTGGCTAAGGTGCTTTTTCCTCTTTTGTATTGAGCACAAAAAGCACTGTCACTAATTACATGCCCTTAAATACTGATGAAGTCCCCACTAAAACTTAAGTGCATTCCTAATTATCTTTAAATTGTGACAATTGGCCTATTAGAGGCTTTCAAATGTAATTCCGTTAATTTCTGGAATCTTTCAGAAAGAGACAGTGAACATGATGTATTTTGACCCACAGATAATTTGTTCTAATAAACAATTGTTCAAATAATATATGTTTTTTGGCTATATAAAAAAATTATATCTCGAAAATAGAGCAGATACCCAATTGACTTGCCATAAGAAACCATGGGAAAAGGGTTTAGTTATGAAAAATTTAGTTTGAATATCTTGAATGTAGTATTTAAAAATAAGGCCTCAAATGTGAGTCTTGTCAATACCCTAAATTTTGTCTCTGTTCAATATCTTAGGCTAGTGGTTCTAAAGTACAAAGATAAGTGGGGACCAGCGGCCGCCTTGTCTTTCTCCTCTTTCGAGTGTAAAGGATTTGAATACGTGACCATTAATTTTGATTCTTGCTGTGGGGTTGTCATGGAGCCTTAAAATGGTTTATCTTTAATTCATTAAACTCAATTTCTTACAAAACTTCATAAAGATATTGCCAGGTGACAGAATCTGAATATTATCCGTTATATGCAATGTGCTCCTTATGTTATCCTATGAATGGTGCATGTGTATGAATACTGTCTGATTGTTGTGAATGAAACTAGGGACAAGTTATTTCATCCTCCTAGCCATTACAGAAGTGTATATATGAACAATTTCATTCAATGTTGAAATCAACCCCTACTGCCTATATGATCCACACTCAATCTTATCTTTTTCCCTCCTTAGGTATTAGGCATATGACAGGCTCTTTCCAAGTATCAGGGGTCTCTGCTTATTGAAGTGCCCAGTTGTATGTGGTTAGTAACATAGGTATGAGTTACGTTTTGAATACTTTGTAACACTCAGCTGTACAAAGGTCAGTTCTTGGTAATATGTTCGGAATTTGTCTATTAATTGTCTTTGTTAATTCTTTATCAGTTATTTCTGCAACAAGGACACTATTCTGATCTTCAGTTATAACTGGTTATTGTAGGGCCTCCAAAAACAAAGACAATCTGGTCCTCATCCCTGGTTGTAGTAGAGTAAAGTCATTTGTTTAAAGATTCAAAGACTGCCTGGATCTTATCCTGTCTGCTCTCTATGGTATTTTTGTGGAAATCTACTTATTGTTTTCCTGGCCAATACTTTTGTAAATTTAGAGCCATTCTCATGGTAGAATGAACGAACCTTTAGCAGCTTTTACTGATTTTGCAATTCAAGTAATAATCTAGTAATATTAACTTAGCTCCTTTACAAATTCACTTCTAAATTTCTGATGTTTTTCAGCTGTCCGCCATATTTCTTAATATAAGCATACGGCTATGCGCCTTATGATTCTGTCATCCTCATTAACTTTTAATACTTAGTAGGGTTTATTTACTAATTATTATATATATAATATAATAATTCTGTGGGTCAATACAGCCTGAAATTCATGTTTTTATTCTACAGCTGTCTAACAAAATTTTAGAAGTGGCAAACAAAAAAAGACAACAAACCTATCCGCCAGGGTGGCAGGTGACAATTATATTTCCTGATTCTGACCCAAAAATGTGAGGCTTTTTTTCAAAAAATGATTACTTACTTAATTTCCTGGGTCTTAGTGGTCTTGTCCATGTTCTTTAGGCTCTCTGGTGAGCGTAGCTGGAATCTGCAACTGTCATTCATGTTCCAGACAGATTCCAAAAGGACTCCTACTTTGGGAATCCCAGCATTGACAGAGAAGGCCACTGCACCAGCATGGTAGAGGGGGTTATTTCTCAAACACACCTAAGGAGGAAACATGTACATTTCTTTTACAATTACTTCAAGGCTTATATTGAGTTTATACCATTTTCAAAGCTAAGAAAAACATCTAGAATATAAACTCAGAGCAGATATTATGTTATTTAGAAAAGCTTGATAACTTAATATGAAGCAGGCTAAAGCCTGCAATGAAAACTTTTGTCCTACCTGTGTCCCCACAGTGATGTTAGGTATTGAGGAGATGCCAGCACTGGACTTTGGCTTTTTGTTTTTGGCTCTCGCCTTTTCAAGCATCTTCTTCCGTTGACTAAAAGGCACAACACCCCTGCAGACAGATGCAAGCAGTAAATTGGGAATGTTCCAATGACATTTTTACTGTTCCCAAATAAACTCTTTTCCCTTTGAATTCTCCTTTTGACCTGACATTTAGCAAAGGCTTGACATTGGTGTCTTTGTCAATTCTTTTAGCTTGCAACATGTCCCCATTGTATATCTCAGAAGAAGAGGGGCAAACGTGCAATGTGATATGACAGTTTATACCACAGCAACTGTATACATCATGGTAAGCAATTATCTTGTAACCATCTTATCTTGTGTTTCTTCTATGCATCTATTCATCTAATTTCAGTCCATTGCGCAAAAACCAAGACATGACCAAAATAGCTGCAAGTTGGTTACATTTCAGCTTTCTTAGCACTACTAAGCAAACGATTCTGTTAAATGCCACATATCTGTTAAATGGCACACTTATATCCTGTAACAATAATTTCAAGTGCTACAGGTTTTAAGATTAACATTTGGGTTAACTTCTCCTGTTCTGTACTTCAGTAACCTTCTCCGTGTCCAACCAAATCATGTTATCTTGCAAGGCAGCTGGAGGCAGCTAGATTTGGGAACCAAAAAACTAAAGACATCACTGTCAAATCACTTATGTTCAAACAAAGGTTTATGAGTAACTGTTGAAAACAACAGAAGCCTTTAGCAGACTTGTATCCATACATTTTATTTACTCTGGTTTCCCATGATAACAAGTAATTTTCCAGTTGTTTTCTCGTTATCTCAGGATAATAAACCTGGTTTTCTCATTATTACAGATACATTTAGCTCATTATCTAGAGAAATAACGAAGCTGGTTTTCTCATGTTCATGGGATAATTTTCCAGCAATCTAGAAAACAAAACAATGGGTTGCTCACTGTGATATTACAGACCACGACATGCCGTGCTGCCATTGGCCACACTAATGAGGTAAGTTAAGCCTGTTTCTATGTTTGTTTTGTGCTTTTGCAACTCTGGGGATACGAGTTATAATCATCTGACATTATGGTGGTTATCTCGAGATAATGTGATAAATGAGTTGAGATCTCAAGAAAAAAACTGGCAATTAAATCAAACTGAGTAAAACTGAGTAAAAAAATTTATAAAAAATACACATATGGATGTATGTCCGGTAAGGGCTTCTGTAGGATTTACATCCATATGTCAAAATAAAAACTGTTAACAATAAAATTCTAATTTATACTGTATCTTAAAATAAAACATTAAATTAAAAAAAACAGACTTAAATCTAACTTTTCACAGCAATTAAGGACCACTCAAAATTGTAGTCATGTACAAATTATTTCTGGCAAAAGTGGGGGATGAGGGCCCTCTTTGCAAAAAGTGTTGCACAATTTTGTGCACAAAATTATTCTGAATGTCGCTTGGTTCGTGTGCATTATGAATGAGTCTTGATTGAATTTGAATTTTATCTACCTGGGCCAGTCTATGTACGGGAAACATTACACCTAATAATATGCAAGGACAGAATATTTTCCATATGATTTTGTTGATCCCTCTTGTTAAACTTACAAGAGTGCCAATTTTATTATTAAAATCAAAAAGGATTACAGTCCCATTCAATGTTGTTTCATAGAAAAGATGTATTTCTTCTCACCACCAGAAGAGGCTATTATCCAGCTGTGCACACGTGTAGAGGGCACAGCAATGCAGTGACACCATACGTTCCCCCTGCAGCTCAGGGAAAGCCTGAGCACTGTGCTCCAACTTAGAGGCCACTGTACTAAGTGTGTCATCTACCCAGGTTGCCACCTATGTCACACAAACATGGGTTAATGAACAAGTCATTACATAAAAATGTAAACCTGTAACTATACAAGAATTTGGTTAATCGATTAAAATCTTATGGTACACAACTTACTCAACAGCAAATAGTGCTACGAAAAAACCAATCTGTGCACAATTTTGTGTGTTAAAAAGGAGAAATAATAATCCACCTTGTTGGCCTCTGTAGCCACAGTGGCTCTGATGCTATTGGCAGATAATAAGGTAATCTTCTCATTAGCCAGGCCTAGGAAGGACACGCGTGGGTGATGAATGGAAGGATTCTTGTGGGACAAATGAAAGAAAAGTTAGCGATACTAGCTCTCCAACATGCTGTAACAGACAGATGCATATTGTATTTCATTATAAAATACAGCACAGCCTTTTGTCAATTCTATTCACACAGGTTGAATTCTCTACCTGTGCATTCCTGTAGGGCTCAGGTTCGTTCCACTTCCACTGATAAAGTTCTCCTTTGGAGCTGACAGCCACTAGCTCAGAGAACATGGCTCCGATGCTCACAAACTTCACACCATCCTGGAAAGCAAGTTAAGGATCTCAGTAGATGTCAAATAAATCAAAAATAAGGTCTAAATCTCTGATGAACTGAATTGTCACTACAGGACTACCATGCAGTTGCAGACACATCACAAGATAATCAAAGGAAAAGTAGAATTAAACAAAATTTCACTTGCAATGTCACTGGCAAGGTTTGTATTTCTGCCATATATCTTTATAAATGTAACACAAATACATTTCTTAATTTATATAAGCACCTCAGACATTAAATCAACCTCTGTTGGGGTTCGCCCTACCTTGTCAGGCCACCACTGAAGCTCCTCTCCCAAGGAAACAGGGCTCTGGACTGGGATGCTCTTCTTGTCCAAGCTGGGCTCACCCTCCCGGCTGGTGGAGCCTCTCTCTGTGTCAAATGAGGCTCCATCCAACCAACGGCGTTCGCGTAACCTCAGTACAGACTCACGCTCACGCAACAGCTCTGAGTCTCGCTCTAAGGGAAGAAGGAGAACTGGTATGCAATAAGGTCACACCAGTGGGACAGAAGTAAGCCACTCTCTGGGAAAGACCCGTCAACATAGTTTTAAGAATAGAGAGAGAGATAGATTCTTTAGAATCACTGTAATGCAAATAAAAATTGCAGTACAGAAGATTGAGAGGGAGTCTAAATTACAGGCGAGTGAGTCAGTTGCGGGCTCATGTGAAAAATGTGACGTACAGGAAGAAGTGAATAGACAGAAACAGGCATGCATATGGGCTACACGTGGGCTAGGTACGTTTTTAGATTACACTGGCTCAAAGGTTCCTTGTCAAGATAGGTGGGCCTAGCGGGCCTTTCTCAGAGAGCTCACAGTATGTACTACAGCCATGCAGCATTCAACACCAAACATATATAGTCTGTAAAGCATGACCTCCAATCAGCCTAAAACAATCTGAAGAAAAAATGTCCCAAGCAAACAAGCTGAACCCTTGTATGTCATTAATACTGTATTTGTTTAAAACCTATACTACAGCTAAGCTTGCATTGAGCAGAAGGGAAAAAAATCCTTGTTAACAGTGTTTTGTGTTTTTTTTTACTTAAGCCCTACAGTTGTCATTTTAGAAAAAATAATAATAATAAAAAAACAGCTTTGCTTCTAAGACAACGCCTGTCTCACTCAAAGCTATTAAAGCTCCATCCACAGACCCAAAGCTGTCACCAGAGTTGTAACCACAGCCCCTGTATCACCCTGCCTTCCCTCTTCTAGTGAGAGAAGCAATGATGAGTTACCTCTGGAGGATCCCAGGCGAGATAGGGAGGAGCGTCTAAAAGAGGGGTAGCCAAAGTAGCTGATGTCCTCTGAGAACATGGCATCAGCATCAATAATCACGCTGGGATGAGCTGAGTGAATGTCTGCATCTAACAGGGACATCAGGTCCTCTGAACAGGACAAAGGCACAAAAGGTTGCATTGTTAGAGAATATATATATATATATATTAAAAAAAAAAAAAACATGATTCTTTCTCTGATTTTGTATAATATTTTCTAGGTCATAACAATGTTCATCACTTTATGAAAGCAACTTTCCCATCTGTCCCCATTTAAAAAAAATTTTTTTGCCAAACCTCCAGGGAGGTAAGACTCGCTAGCAGTGTCATCTCCATCATCTCCATCTTCATCATCCCGGCTCAGCAGGTTGTTGACTGCAAGGTTCACATCCAGGTTGGTCCTCTGGAGTTCCCTTATGATAACACTCCTGGACTTCCCTTGAAGAACGACCTGGGCCTGTAGGAAAAGTTTAAGAACAATGAAAACTTTTTGTATTTAAACCTACTTGTGACTGTTGATTAGCAAGTAAATGTGAACTTTTAACTGTACAATCTGTTTCAGTATGGAAAGGGTTGAAATAAAAATTACAACAATGGCTTTGCGAAGATGCAGGCATGCTAAGAAATCCGTACCTGAGTAATTAGTTCTTCAGGAATGACAGAAGCTGGTATGACTGGCTGAGGCTGGCTACCTAGAAGGCCTGAGCCACGATCCCTTCCTGTACGGATCACCCTGGTTTGCCGACGGGAATCACGGGCTGTTGTTGAAGACCTTCCCGATGAGCCTCCACCTCCACCTCCTCCTCCACCTCCACCTCCACCACTGCTGCCACCTCCTGCTCCACTTCCCCCTGCTCCTCCTCCACTTCCACCTCCTCCACCACCATTTACGCCAGAGCTCCAGCGACTCCTGTTACATATAAGGCAAGGCCATGGTCAGAGACGACTGCCACGTGCACCATCTGACTAACAGAGCAGACTGAAAACATGCAGTTATCTAAGCACCAAGCGTTTCAGCACTAATGACATCAGAGAAAGGGAAATTCAGCATCATCATCCTATTTTAAATCAGATGCTATAAGAAATAAGGTTTATGTATCAAATGTACTAAGTACATATTTTGGATTTCAGAAATACCAATTCTTTGTAGCTTAACATCTAAATGTAAGGGGGCACATTTAGAGGCTTACCCTCATTGTATTCACTTCTGCACAACTTCAATAACATGGGCCACAAGAACAATATTTTCAAAGGGGCATCAATTCTCCAGTGATTGACTGCAACAAAAGTCCTTGTATTAGACTGCATATTGCAAATTTAGTGGAGTGGGAAAAAATGGCCATTCTTTTGATGAATTTAATTTGGTAGACACATGTATAAAATCTATTTTAAGCACTCTAAAGTTATTTGGAATGATGAATTTAGCTGGGAATACACCCCTAACTTGCAGCATATTTGGTGCTCTGCTTAAAACAATGTAAATTCCCAGGAATGTTTGTCTCTGTCAACCCTGCCAGAACTTACCCAAGGGTGTTGCCTGCCAGTCTGCCAAGTGTGTCAGAGCCAGACAGGAACCAGGGTGGATCACTAGTCCTGCCTGGCCTGGAGCTCCTTCCTGTCCCTGAACCACTGCTCAACTTTGAACTGGAAACAAAAGATGGGAGATCAGTTACAAACCTACAGAAGTCCCACACAGGACCAAATACTTCCTTTTATTACCTGGGCAGAAAATAAATGTACTCCAGGTACATCTAAAATTATAACACTTGGTTCACAATAAATTTTATTTACTTAATATATGATACTTTGCAAGAGGAGGGGGTATTTTGGAGACTAGCATGGCAACACCCTTTGGAATCAGAATTGGCTGCAACTCATTCCTCCTTCAAGACTTTCCTTTAAAAAGTCCTTGGGGTTTGGGGGCTGCAACTGCTTGCTCCTATTTAAAGATTTCTTAAAATAGAACGCCTTAACCAATAGCAGTAGACAGTTTGAATAAATGGGAACATTTTGTTTCCTAAAACAGAGACTAAAAAACACTGAATTCAAATATTCAAGCAATATAATACAAATGACATGTAGTTATACGAAACCATACTTACCATACAGACTCAATTAGGGATGCACGATATTGGTGAAAACGTATATTGCGATATTTTTTTTCTGTAATATATTGTGATAGAAAAAAACTATATATACAGTATATATACAGTATATATACAGTATATATATATATATAAATGTGTTATATTTATAATGTACATTTTTTATGTGCATGTGTATTTTTTTAATACTTAAAACCCCAATTCTGGTTTTACCAATTGTGGTTCAGCCCCTTCTGCCACCACTCTGACATCCGCATGGAAAAAAGGAAGAGACTGCAGTTTATGTAATCATGTAACATTTATGTAATCAACCATTTCTAACAATGTTCAAATGTATATTTATCAGCAGGACCAGCCCCATGACCGAACCTTTTTAGAGAAAAGCTAACTGTGTTGTACTGCATGCCTACTCAGACACTGACTCTGCACTGCAAAGGAGCCACTATGGGATACATTCCGCAGCACATACACTCCGCTCATTTGCATACGTACACACAGGGGTACCTAGCACATGGCTGAGGTGGCGCTGATAACGTGAATACACTCACTCGAAAAGGCACCTCTCATAACTGAATGCCTCAATCATTCAGCTGACATTATCTGCTGCATCACATTCTTGTTTACAGGCAGGTGACACACAGACTCTGTACGCATAGCAGTCAGTTCTCTGTTTGTGCTCTGTTGATGGGCTGCATTATTGTTCCACATTATTGTTCCACAAGGTTCTGTGCTCAGACAGATTCTTTTCACCTTATATATGCTTCCTCTGTGTAATATCACTCATCATTAAACCCAGATGAAACTAGAGATGGGCGATATGACCGAAAATGTATATCAGTTTTTTTTTACAGTAATGGTATTACAAAATGAAAATGGGCACTGCAATCAAAACATGATTGTAGCTCTCTTTTTTCTACTGTCAATGTAAGGGAACATATCTTAGCAGAGAAAACATTATTTTAAAGAAACTAATGTGTCATTTGTGGAAAAATAGGAATGAAATGAGGTAAAGGCCTTCATGCGTATTGGGAGGTGGAGCCTGCCCTGTTTGGAGCTAAGTGAACTGCAGTGTTTCCCACACGAATGCAATGCTATACCAGCAGTACGTACTGATTTGACCAAAAGCGCTGGAACATCACAACCACAGTTAAAATAGCGAACAGCTGCAGCATTCCAGCAGAAAGGGGGCCTATAGCTAAAGAAGCGGTGGTTTGGTTTGTACAAACCCGGAAACTGGTGCCTGGCAGCATACTGCAAAAGGAATTTGAAAAGCTTCTCCATACTACATACTACCGCTGAACACAGTATGCAGCATGCAGTATGTAGTATATAGTATATAGTATCCGATTTTGAACACAGTAACAGACTTTACTTGGGCGCCCATAATTACGGCCGCCCAAGTATGTTTGGCGGACCATTTAAGCATTTTTTTATCCATCCGAGAGATCGACGCCACCCACGATCGATTAAATAGTGGCACTGGGCAATCTAGCCCCTCCCCTACCTGTTCGTTCTGATATCGCGGGGAGGTTTCACCTACTGAAAGTCACACATGCTCTGCAAAGAAACAGAGAGAGAGACACACGTATTGCATTGAAGTGCAAATGGTGGATATTACTTTGGGCTGACCCGAATGCTTCAAAGCTTTAATCGTTGCCATGGTAATCAACAGCAAAAATCAGGATTCTAATTCTTTTCCCTTGTTAACCACAGGCATTAGGAGACGAGCAGTGTGTGTTTCTCATGCTCTGTACCTAGCTCAATGGGTCGCGATCTGTGCATATTTCTGCATACAATTACTATAAAGTATAAACTACGTCCCAACACGCTGTGAATGACACGAGCAGGAGCTGTAACCTCCGATCAGGTCATCATAGTTTATAATAATGCAGCGTAGGGAGAACATGGATGTTTTATAACGTTTATCTGTGCGTGCAGATCTTTCTGTCTGTCACTGTTAACAGAGACTCCAGTCTGCTATGTAGTTCATATATTTCAGTGATAAACCACAGAGCTGTAGAGGAGCATCAGGCTTCATGATCAAACTAAGTTTTATTTCACAATATCACTTCAGCCTGTGATCACCTGCTCCTTCCCTAACTCCGTCCCTCTCTCTGTGCCAGTGCTTTTCCCCCCTCACAGCAGCGAGTCTGCATCACAGTTTTTATCATACCAACTATATTTCAGACCCGTGGGAAACACTGAACTGCATTTGTGAGCAACATTGTTCTGAGCAATAAAGAATATTTGGGGAAGTAATGCAAGACTTTCTTATTATTATCCTCATTCACTGCTCTGTCCTCTGCAGACTTCAAGATATCTGAACTTAGTATACTATACTGCTTGGTATACTGCAATTATAATATAGGGTACATTACCCTATTTAAAGAAGGTTATACTCCATTTCACCATTTGAATTGTGCTGCACTCTCCACCACACGAGTGTGTTTGTTCACAAAACTACTTCTGCCGTACCTGCACACAGCAGCCTGTCCCGCCCTTCCTCTCTCCATCTGTCTGCTCTGTTAACATTCATCATGAGCTTTACATTTACAGTCGCGTTTAGAATTTTTTCACCTGTGATTCCGTTTCCCCAGCAGCATGTGAGCCCTGTGTGAAGGAGGCTCGTCGTTCAAGACGTTCCGTGCCGAAACTAAGTAATGCTTACCCCTTACTAACCACTATCGCCGAATGACGTAACACAATGGTGATTGAGCCTATGGACAGGGTGTCTGGTGCGACTTTCATGGAAAAAGATCCCAAGCAGCGCCCAGTTAGTGGCACGTTTAACCCAGCAGTGGTAATCTGGGCCCGGATCTATTTACAGTTTTGACAAGCACATCTATCTTGACCTGCGCGGCTTTGTTTTGCCTTTGTGGCAGTGATTTGTTTGGTCCAGGAAACTGAGCTACGCATTTGTTGTAAATAGGGATGTAACGATACCTCGCAATGCAGTTAAAAATCGATATATATAAGTGACATGTCAAATCGATAAGATGAAGAGATGAATCGCAATACTATTTTTTAAACAGCAGAGGGCGCTATCTGCATTTGGCTTCTCATGTTCAACGTCACCACGTCTTTTGCGTCCGTAGCTGAATAGAGGAGTAAATAATGCAGCCCTAATATATAATACTGTGCAGCCCTTCATCAGCGCATCAGAGTCTGTAGCTGTGTCCCAATCCAGGAGTTGCATCCTGTTTTGTTACCTGCATGTCAAGTGGGAGCTGAGCATCGGCTGCTGCATCTGCCAAGGACAAGTGCAGGCTGCAGCGTATCATCCGCTCTGCAGAGAGGGTGATTGACTGCAATCTGCTGCTGCTGCTGTCACGCACAATGTCGGCTAGGTTATGTTGTCAGGGCTTTTCAGTTAAGCGAGGCAGCTTTTCAGTGAATGTATTTCCGTTATCAGCGACACCTCGCCCTGGTGTTGGTTAACGCTGTGGTCACATAAACGGACCATCCATGGAGCGGAAGTGCCCTCAGCACACACGGCGTGAGGCTGTGTGTGTCGACAGGAAGTAGGAGACTTGAGCCTTCATTTCCAAAAGTTACCGTCACCAGGCTCCTCACGCTGATTAAACATTCATTTGAACGCCACAGTTGTGTTGAATAACACGACTGCAGCCCACAGGTCTGTTTGTATTTATAAAGAAATGTGTTGCCCCACCTGAACTCTCTCTACTGTAATGCAGGTGTCTGAGTTGGTGGCCCAAGAGTGGTAAAAGTAGGGACGGGGACTTATTTTGTTTGAAGATAACAGACTTAAAAGTCCCAAATAGCCTAATAGAACGTATTTTTTCTTATCGTATCGTGAACCCAGAATCAGGATTTGTATCGAATTGTGAGTTGAGTGTATCGTTACATCCCTAGTTGTAAATCATCACACTTGACGCTACTCAGCCAATCAAATCTCAGATAAACATCGCGACTGGACCCAGTTGGTGTGTGAGAATACAGACACATGGAGGAGCCAGCCGAGAGCGGGAGAAAATAAGTCAGGGAAAAGTAGAAATGGCGTGCTCTCAAATGCTAAAAGTAGAGAACGAAAAACAGAGCTTCTAGACTTGTTACGTGACTTGTAAAAATAAACATTGTTTAGCAATTTACTTCAAGAAAAACAAGTTCAAGTTATGCGAAATAACAAATACTTAAATAAGGCCAGCTACATCTATATTAATCAGAATCTTGCATTTTAAAGTAATATTTTTAAACAAATAACTAGAGCCCGAACCAATTTATTAGTCAACCGATTTGATCAGCCGATATTCACATTTTGCAGATATATCAGTATCGGCACATGTCCTCCCATATGCTCGGTTATAAATTACTTTAATTTTGACAGTGCTGTGGGACAAAGCCATTACATCTCCTGACAAGGAGAGGGCACAGTTTTAATTTTGACAGCATGAGAGCCAAGCCCTCAGTCTTCATAACAAAATACAACTGAAGTCGTGAAATGAAACAGCCACCTCACTCGTGGTTACAACTATAAACCAGCACAAAAATGACAATTACCAATATATGCAGAACATATGTTCCAAACAGACACATTAAAAACACTTAATTTTTTTTTGCATTTTGGAACATAAATGGCAACCTTAACAACTTAAACTACTCAGTCAGCACTAGGCGGCAGGCATGATGGGAAATGAGGACGTCCGAATCCCTGCTAGAGTGCGTCACAGCTGAGCAGAGCAGCAGGGACGGGAAGGGAAGCATTAGGAAGCATTATCTTTCCCATACAGAACTTAACATTGTGAACAATAAAGTCATGTTAAAATCACAGTAATCAGCCGAAGAAAGCTTGCTTTCAGAGCACTGCTGTTTCTACCCTCTGCGCATCTAAACTGCGAAGACGAGATCCCGTGTTTACAGTCTGGCTCTCAGTTAGTTTTAACTAAACAACAAGCTTACACGTCTACACCTCTGTACAACCCCGCAGGAAGATACAGGGTTTGTTTTAATAAGCCATCGTCACGCGGCTGCCAGGTGTGTGCGTCTGTCTACTCTGCCCTCCGTCACACCTGCAGCTCCTTAAAGCAGTGAGACACAAGCACGCGCACTGTTCTCATTCACATAACGGCAAATGAAGACGTTTTGTGAGGTCCCTTTCACGTCTCATAAAGATGTTAAAGTTACGATGTTACGGTGCTACCAATGACTGTATATATTATGGACAACGCGTCTCCATCTGCTCCCACTGTACAAAATTGATGCCAAAATAGCCCCCGTGTTAGGTGCTGCCATCTTGCGATGGCGACGTCATATGGAGCCAGAGACTGCGCGGTAGAGATCGGCGAGTCAAACGGCCGTAGCCACTTCCGCTAACCCAAACACACACTTAACTTACCGAAAAAACAGCAAGGATCCCGCACACCGGTGTGTTTAACAGCAGAATAGCTTCTCTGTGTTGGTCTGAGGTTAACGTTCACAGGTATGGAAACTTCAATAACTGTAGTGATTGTTTTAGTTACGTTTCCACTCACGGATCGTCCTCCGCTCTGCTCACCCAGAACGGATGGGCTGCAGGGGCCGAATTTGTCAACAGAGCTGTCAATCATTATTTTGACAGCATCAAATAACTAATTAAAAATAAACTTGTCAGAAAAATGAACACTTGGACGTAAATCAGCCTGATAAGAACTAGCTGTAATGACAGAAATCACGTTTGAGAAAGAAAAAATTGGGCGTGTATTTTGATTTTAAAGTTTGACCCATGTCCCACCTGTTAACAAGGAGGAGGCGGGCTTTATGACCTATACTGCAGCCAGTCAGCAGGGGGCGCCCGAAATGTTTGGCTTCACTTTTAGGGAGCTGTCATGTCGTCCATCTTTTTATACAGTCTATGGGTGCTACAGACAGATAGAGAGCAGAGCAGAGAGACAGCCTTGTCACCGTGATGCTACGTTTTGATTGAGTCCCAACCTGCGGACTGTTGCCTGAGCTCCAGACCTCTGCCCGGCGATAGACAGTCCATAGATCGTCCAAAATGCCCCAAACAGAGCAGAATAATAAGAATAGGAAGACAGACAAAGGGCAGATCCTCTGCTGATACAGACACCATCTCACATCTCTCCTGGATTATGATGTTGATTAAGAGGGAATATTTAATATGGAAAATTCTGCTCATTAAGCCTTTATTACTATTATTAACAGTATCAGAATGCCAAATGAGCTGGTCTGTGTTTAGTGACTTTTATCTTCAGCAGCACTGTGTGAAGGTGGGAAAAACAAGAAAATCATTTTTGTTCATACTTTTGTGTGTGTTTTTGTTATACTCACTTCTATTTAATTTGATATTTTATTTTAGTGCTAAGCTGCTACAGGAACACTTTTATTTAAATTTTGTGTGTCGTGCAAATGTGACAATAACTTTTCAGATTTGGAATTTTAATATTCTAATTTCATATTTTGAACATATGTGAATATATCGGCCGCTATATATCGATATCGCAATTTTTTAAACTCCCAAATATCGGAATTGGCATCGGCCCAAAAAATCCAATATGGGTCTGGCTCTACATATAAAACTGTAAAACTCCTATTTTTAATGTTTTTCAAAACAATCACAATAGTGCTCGACAGCTCTTTCAGATCAATTTTCAGCTTGTGTGTGAGCAACTACAGATTCACATTGACAGCTGTCGCTTTTCATGCATCACTCGCGTTTGTATGCGAGACTCGAGCTGCCAGGCATCTGTTATGTAGTGAGTAGTGGTCGACCAATATGGGTTTTCAATGGCCAATGCTGATGCCGATCTTTAGAGAGCAGGGCGGCCAATGACCGATATATGGTGCCGATATCTTCTCATCTTTCCTGTATATAATGAATCTAAATGACTTTCATAAAGCAAATATATTCAAATTGTTTATTGCCTTTCTTAAGGCAAAACGCATTTAGAAAGACAGGGCTGGCAGGATCAGCCCAGCTGAATCCACAGCAGACGCTCAGTTGACATGCACCCAGCCGTCACACTCATTATTATTGAAGCAACAAACTCACAACGCTTGCTACCGTTACAATTTCCAACTAACATTAACCTGGTTCTGCTCGAGGTTTCTTCCTGTAAAAAGAACGTTTTTCCATGCGGTATGTCCTCTCGTGGTTACCAAGCATTTTTGAATGCACACAACTTTATAGGTTAATAATTCATTTTAATCTAGCTGAATCAAGCTACTGCAACAACCGTGTGGCATGTGTTAATGATGGCGGAGAATTCAAACCCCAGCCCGGCCAGAGAGAGAGATTTTCACCCCCAGCATAACAGACAGGTGTAGGTGTGTTAATTTTTTGAAAAGACCTGTTGACTGTTTGAACGTATATAGCTGTCATAGCACAGCTCACTCAGAGCGCTGAATGTCCGTTCTATTTTGACTTAATTATTTTATTTGTATATTTTGCAAGGTGTCAGAAGCCTATGTTGAAGGCAAAAAGGCAATTCAATATATATCTCTGCAAGTTTTGCAAGTTTGCCTCTCGTATTGGTATCCCCTCTTGTGGACATATTGCGCAAAAATAGATATTCAAATAGTTCTAAAAGTTCCATGTGTTTTTTGGAGGGAAAAATCGAGTTTAACTTTTGGCCAATTTTGACAGCAATAGAAGGCAACTGGCTTTTAGAAAGTTACTAAAATAAATTAAGATCTTCTTCATGTTGGTTGATTAGTGTCAAGATCAAAATAAGGCATACATATTTTTATATTTGCAACACTTATGTTCCAGGAATGCATGGAACCTTCGACAACAAAGACCCTGAGCATCAATGAATTGTTAAAACATTTACAAGCACAACGAGACTTCCAGTTACTGCAGCATTGGAGAGAGATGCGAGGTAGAGGGCCCCCCTGTTTCACATAATTAACCATCATTTCACATCAAGACCCCATTCAATTTATTTCTAAAATTCTGATGGAAATCATGGGACATGGGTGTTTGACAAGCCACCAGAGCTGGAGAGGGTTAACCACTTTCTCCTTCCCAAGGCCTGCAGAGGAGCTGCTCCTCGATCAATCATAGTATGTTTCCACCAGTATCAAGACAAGGAGCAGGCTCTGTGCTGAGCAGACATAAACTCCACTACCGGGACAACATCTTGAGTCTTTATCCTGACTTCAGTGCAGCCCTGGGTATAACCGCTAAAAAAACACTCCGCAGCACGTCCGCTCCGTGAACTGTCCGAGACGTGAGTTTTCATTTCACAAAGTTACTGTTACTGTGCAGATCAGGCTGATTAAACATAGATGTGAACACCATTAGAAATGGTTGATGACACACTGTATAATTAACATAACAGCAGCCCACAGGTCTATCTTTTTTATAAGGAAACCTGGACCTTTGCAAAGCCCTACCCCCTGAGCAGGGACTTTTCAGGGGCTAAGTCAATTACCCTGTAACTAAATTTAGACCCTGGTTCCTGCTGTCGAATTGAACCTTATTATAGTCTACAGTTAAGCGTACCCCTCTCAGGATACCCCCGTTCAGTTGCTCATTCTCAACTACAGTTTGGTTAAAACACTGACAAGATGTGAATAACATAAGAAGGGACAAGATGCGTTTTAATGTGTTATTCTATGTGTACTTTAGTTTACCATTTCTGTATTTTGAGAGATATCCAAGTGATCACACAGTGCTGGAATCTATGTCAATTGTAGATTTGTCGTGTAATAGAGAGGATTATAACAAGACTATTATCCTACTATGAACCCAATTACATTTTTAACACTCAACGTCAAGGGCTTGAATAGCCCAATCAAAAGGGAAAGAGTTTATACATATTTGAAGAAGCTCAATGCAGATATTCCTTCAGACAGTGAACATATTACACTAACTAGAGTGGTTTGGCTAGGTGCTTGCATCCTCATTTAACACGAAATCCAGAGGAACTGCAATCCTTATGAATAGGAACATCCCATTTATAGTTACAAAGGTGACACATGACCTCATGGGCAGGTTTGTGCTTGTCCATGGGCATATGTAATCTTGGTCACTATTTAACATCTATGCCCCTAACTTTGATGACCCAGCCTTTATTTAAAATATTTTCCGCCTTATAGCACAAGCGACTGGGGTGTTTCTAATTGGAGGGGATTTAAAGTTTTGTCTAGACACGAGGGATGCAGAAATTCAACATTTTGATTACTCGGCCCATTGCTTAAACGATTACTTGAGTACTCGCTTTGTAGTTTTTTGTTTTGTTTTGTTTTTTCCCATGCAGTCCAGTTTACAAAAGTTACTTAATGGAATCAATGCGGGGTAGGGATGTTAATAATTTACCATGTAACTGACAATAAGAATGTCGACTGATTAATACTATATATTTATACTAACTGTTACTATCTATACAGTAAAAAAGAAAAAACTTTTTTGCAGATCTACTTTTTCGCAGATCTACTCCACGTTCCTGGGACATCGGTACCATCCCGCGGCGGGTCTTACAGTCAACAGACAGCGCATCAGACTATTCCCCCAGCATGTCGACATGTTGCTATTTCGTAACTAAAACCACAACAAACTTTGTCCTAGTTAATAAGGACAGGTGTAAGCCTGGCCCTTTTATTTTAAGTTTCCATATCCTTTTGTTAACTTTTTGACTGTTTTAGAGCAGCAACTAAACTTAACATTTACGCTTGAGGCACAGCAGCGTAACTGATTAGTTATTTATATCTCCTGACATGCCGTCAGGATAGGATTGGAGCCCGACTGATATTGTATTTTTGGGGATGATGCCAGTTCCGATATCAGGGAGTAAAAAAATTCCAATATTGATATATCGGCCGATATATTCACATATGTTCAAAATGTATCTGAAATTAAAATATTAAAATTCCAAATCTGAAAAGTTATCGTCACATTTGCATGACACACAAAATTCAAATAAAAGTGTTCCTGTAGCAGCTTACAAAGCACTAAAATAAAATATCAACTAAGTAAAAGTGAGTATAACTCAAAAACACACAAAAGTAGGAACAAAAAATGATTTTCTTGTTTTTCCCACCTTCACACAGTGCTGCTGAAGATAAAAGTCGCTAAACACAGACCAGCTCATTTGGCATTCTGATACTGTTAATAATAGTAATAAAGGCTTAATGAGCAGGATTTTCCATATTAAATATTCCCTCTTAATCAACATCATAATCCAGGAGAGGTGTGAGATGGTGTCTGTATCTGCAGAGGATCTGCCCTTTGTCTGTGTTCCTATTCTTATTATTCTGCTCTGTTTGGGGCATTTTGGACGATCTATGGACTGTCTATCGCCGGGCAGAGGTCTGGAGCTCAGCGAACAGTCCGCAGGTTGGGACTCAATCAAAACGTAGCATCACGGTGACATGGCTATCTCTCTGCTGCCTGTCTGTTACACCATAACATCGTAACTTTAACATCTTTATGAGACGTGAAAGGGACCTCACAAACGTCTTCATTTGCCATTCTGTGAATGAGAACAGTCCGGTCACGTGTGTGTCTCGCTGCTGTAAGAAGCTGCAGGTGTGACGGAGAGCGGAGTACACCTACAGACGTACACACCTGGCAGCAGCGCAATGATGGCTTATTAAAAACAAAATCCTGTATCTTCCTGCGGGGTTGTACGGAAGTGTAGACGTGTAAGCTTGTTGTTTAGAGTGTAACCGCTGTGAAACTAGCAGACAATAATGCTTAAAGCTCCTGTACCTTTGTTACTATCGAACTTAAAACTAACTGAGAGCCAGACTGTACACACAGGACCACGTCTGCGCAGTTTAGATGCGCAGAGGGTAAAAACAGCAGTGCTCTGAAAGCAAGCTTTCTTCGGCTGAGTACTGTGATTTTAACATGAGTTTGTTGTTCACAAGGTTTCACTCGGTATGGAAAAGATAATGCTTCCCTTGCTGTGTGTGCTGCTCTGCTCAGCTTTGACGCGCACTCTGGCAGCAATAGGAACGTCCTCATTTCCCATCATGCCTGCCGCCTAGTGCTGACTGAGTAGTTTAAGTTGTTAAGAGAACATATGTTCTGCATATGTTGGCAATTGTCATTTTTGTGCTGGTTTATAGTAGAGCCAGACCGATATTGGATTTTTGGGGCCGATTCCGACATTAGGGAGTAAAAAAATTCCAATATCGATATATCGGCCGATATATTCACATATGTTCAAAATGTATCTGAAATGAAAATATTCAAATTCCAAATCTGAAAAGATATTGTCACATTTGCATGACATAAAAAATTCAACTAAAATAGTGTTTCTGTAGCAGCTTAAATAGCACTAAAATAAAATCTTAAATATAAGCGAGTATAGCTCTGTGCTCTGCTCTGTCTGTCTGTAACACCGTAACATCGTAACTTTAACATCTTTATGAGACGTGAAAGGGACTTCACAAAACGTCTTCATTTGCCGTTCTGTGAATGAGGACAGTCCGCACGCATCTGTGTCTGACTGCTGTGAGGAGCTGCAGGTGTGCTGAGGGCGGAGTAGACAAACGCATATAGTCTGCGACAGCGCAACGATGGCTTATTAACACAAGATCCTGCATCTTCCTGCGGGGGTTGTACGGAGGTGTAGACGTGTAGGCTTGTTGTTTAGAGCGTAACCGCTGTGAAACTAGCAGACAATAAAGCTTAAAGCTCCTGTACCTTTGTTACTATCGAATTTAAAACTTACTGAGAGCCAGACTGTACACACGGGACCACGTCTGCGCAGTTTAGATGCGCAGAAGGTAGAACACAGTTTGTTGTTCACAATATTTCGTTCTGTATGGGAAAGATAATGCTTCCCTTCGCCATGACGCGCACTCTGGCAGCGATTGGGACGTCCTCATTTCCCATCATGCCTGCCGCCTAGTGCTGACTGAGTAGTTTAAGTTGTTAAGTTTGCTATTTATGTTCCAAAATGCAAAAAAATTATTTTGTTAGTGTTTTTAATGTGTCTGTTTAGAACAAGTTCTGCGTATGTTGGTAATTGTCATTTTTGTGCCGGTTTATAGTTGTAACCATGAGTGAGGTGGCTGTTTCATTTCTTGATTTCAACTGTATTTTGTTAAAAAGATAGAGATCCTGGCTCTCATGCTGTCAAAATTAAGACAGCACCCTCTGCCTGTCCGGAGGTGCGTTGGC
Source organism: Semicossyphus pulcher (assembly GCF_022749685.1). Classification (NCBI taxonomy): domain Eukaryota; kingdom Metazoa; phylum Chordata; class Actinopteri; order Labriformes; family Labridae; genus Semicossyphus; species Semicossyphus pulcher. The sequence goes on along the minus strand of NW_027211770.1, from coordinate 478,745 downwards.
TTTTTCCCATCGCACCGCTAAAATTGAATGTATTAATATCGGAGGACATATACACCGATACCGATATATCTGCGAAGTGCGAATATCGGCCGATAAATCGGTCGGGCTCTAGTTTATATTTGTAACCATGAGTTAGGTGGCTGTTTCATTTCTTGACTTCAGCTGTATTTTGTTAAAAAAAGATAGAGATCCTGGCTCTCATGCTATTGAAATTGTAACTGTGCCCTCTGCTTGTCAGGAGGTGTAATGGCTTTGTCCCACAGCACTGCTAAAATTAAAGTAATACATATCAGGGCATATTGGGGGACATATACGCTGATACCAATATATCTGCAAAGTGCGATTATTGGCCGATACAATTAGCTGACCGATAAATCGGTCAGGCTCTAGACAGGATCTTATGTTTATTAAAGTTAACATCCAAGAAAGGTAGGCTGTAAATGCTTATTTACTTATTGTTTTGCTGGATCACACAGCTGAATTGTCCAGTGGGATTTATCTTTTTTGCCGCGCGTGTGTGTTTCTGCAAGTACTATTAGCTGCAAGTACTATTAGCTACTATTACTATTCGCGTCACAGGATGAGCACGCATAATGGAGAGCTTGTTGTCCATCACCAGCTGTTTTTCTATGAATGATATTTAATTTTGATGCCATGACACAGGGAACTTACTGAACTTATAGTAGCAGTGTAATTTTCAGGTAATGTGCTTTGCATGTGTATTTATATATACTTTTACTCCACTGAATTTAAAGAATAATATTTAAAGTTGTTAAAATCAGCTCCACATTTAGAAGTGGTGTATGCAGTAATCCTTCAATAATAATCCACTGATATTAAACATATTACTCTGAAATAGGCAATCCTGCACAATGAGTAGGTTACCTTAAATTATGGTACTGTAAGAATATTTTGATCCTAATCATTGCATTGCTTAAGTTTTTATTGCAGGGCTTTTTTGCTTGTAATTGAGTATTTATACACTCTGATATTACTCTTTTCTTTAGTACTTATTCCATCGCCGATAAAAAATAAACTCTTCATTAGAGTAGCTCAATAATCTGCTGCACAATGAAACTCGCAGTGGTTCTGATCAAGCACTCATAGTTCTCTCCTTCCTCTCTTATCCGACAGTCATTTTCAGGCACCTCAGTTTTGCTAGTGATCATATTTTAGCTCAGCTGTTAGCAATAGCAGTGAAAACATTACTAAATGCTTCATAATGTGTCAAAAGGTCACACTTGAAGTCAAAGTAGAACGACCACCATCAGTGAGCCTGAGCATTTTCATTGTGTTCTATAAAAGACATCTCCACAAGCAATCTTTTCACCAACTCAGTGCCAAAGCTACAGTATTTTCCGGGACAGATCACAGTAAGAAGTGTCTCACCCATCGCTTCCATCTGGTTTGCTGAGCTCCAGGCGATCAGGCTGAACAGCAAAGCTGATTCTACACACACGTCCATCCTAAAAAAATGAATTGGTTTTTTTTTAGTCACACATTTGATGAATGCAAACCTCTACAGAAGGTAAAATCTGATAGTACCGTTGCATTTCAGTTGTTAAAGGAATTGAAGACTAAAATCTCTTGTTACCAGCATCATAAAGTCAACCACTCCACAACATTTAGCCTTTCACACGGGTCTATATGGTTCTCTCTGTGCATGTATGTATGTGCATGTGTTTATTTATCTCAGAGGTGTAGTTTACCACAAAATATAATTTATGTTCTGACGACATCAAACCCTGTGCTATTTGATTTAACAATAAGAGTAACACACTACTCATCACCGTGTGCTGATTATTAATACACAATGGCTGAGTAAACAATGACAGGATAACTTCATATTATGCACTGAACACAATTCCTTCCAACTGCATGCACAACTTTACAGACGTTTCTGTCAGAGCTCAAATAAGCAAACTGAGATCAATAATACATGACTCTACAGTATGTCAAGGCTCTCACTGGATTAGCCTACTTAGAATGTGTTGTTTACAGTACACAACTCCATCTATTAAATCCACCTTATAACCCACACTCCTGCACAACCATAAAGTAAAAAAGAAGCTAATTGCTTTATGTATTACAGCTAAATCAGAGGCTATTTGTTAATAGCGACAATACCTCAAGGAGAAATCCAGCGTGGTTTGGACCGACAACACACTGTTTTAAGGTTGCCTGCTCCAAAAGACCAAGGTGTGGATGACTGCATTAAAAAAGAGAAAAAGCAAGAACAGATATGAGATTATACACATGATAATGGTAAAGATCCCATTTACAACATTAAAGTAGGCAAAGTAGCAGTTTAAATGTTGACACAAACTTACCTATTATAACTGTATTTGTTGAGTTTCTCTGACACTTCACGGAGCCTGAAAAGAAAGCATAGACAGTATTTATTTAAGTAAGACCCATCTAAACAGAATTCATGCAGTTTCATATATGCAATTAAATTCAGTGCTGAGAGATTTAGTGATATACATAAACAACTGATTACTAGGGATGTGGAGTTCAAGCTAAAATACTACGATATTCAATGGGAACTATTCGACCATTATTCGAAGACCCCCTCCACCCCACCCCCTGTGCTCATAAGTGCTCATTATGTAGAATTGCCCATTTCAGAATGAGGTTAATGCATTTATGTGTTCATCGACAACAGAGAGGAATGTAACTAAAACAGTAACTACAGACACTGAAGTTTCCATAACCGTAAATATCTACTTCAGACCAACACAAGAAGCTGTTCTGCAACGATGTGCGAGATCTATGTGTTTAGGTTAGCAGAAAGGGCAGGATATCGTTACCGCAGCTCCACCCGTCAAACTCGACTATGCCATCTCTATCTCCAAATAACGTCACCAGTGCAAGACGCAAGCGCCCCATTTGGGGATATTTTGGCTTCAAATAATTACAATGACATAGGGCTGCACAATTATGGCCGAAACAATAATCACAATTATCTTGATCAATATTGAGATCACAATTTTTTATTTCTGAATTTAAGCGACAACATTTTTTTAAATGTACTTTCACATATAAATAAACAGAACAGCACCCTCAGTTCCATTTTGTGCTACATTCTGGTTCATGTACAAATTTTGCATCAAACTGAGACTTAACTGGGTTCTTTACCTGAATTTGGTGCATCTTGTAGAGGCAAAATACAATGCAAATTGTATTGGTAATTTCGAATGTAATATGTAACGTAAAAATAATAGATTGTATGGTTTTAAAACACGTGGTATAGACAAGTATCAGAAAAAAACACAAGAAGCTGATCTGCTGTTAATTACGATACCGATGTGCAGGATCTTCGTTGTTTTTTCAATAAGTTAAATGTGTTTTGGTCAGCGGAGGAGGCGGGACTTCGTAACGAGGCTCCAACCACCAAACTCTACTACACAGTCTCTGACTCCAAATAACGTCATCAGAGTAAGATGGCAGTGGCATATTTTGGCTTCAAATAAGTATGAGAGGTGAGCTAAACCAGTGCCCCAAAATGCCTATTTTTATAGAACACATAAAATGTGTCCCGCTGGTTGCTGGCTTTTCGGGATTTATGATACAAAAATTGGACAAATAATATGGCTTGCTGTTTGATTTATGGACCTATATGGCCATCCAAGAAGTCTGTGCTCCTGCTTCTGTCGGTGAGTTAAATTGTTGTATAACTACCCGCAGTACAACTGTATTGATATCTTTGCATTATGTAGCGGGTATACTGAGCTCCTCATACCTGCCTTGTTAGCTCATTCAATGTCATATTACATATATTTATTAGTTGCTGGTACATATTAGGGATGGGTCATGAATTTAAAATATTCAAGTAGTCTTTTTTCTTTTTCTTAAATCTAAGAGTCCATGCGAATATTATCTCACCATAAAAATATATTTTTTCCCTTGTTTTCACCAGCGCCTGGTTGTAATAGGGTGCTACTACCAGAGGCTGTAGCGCATCTGAAAGCTGTTGCTAACCGCCATTAAATAACAGGAGAAGAAGAAGAAAGCATAGCAATAGGTGCCGGTAAAACGGGTGAGGCGCTGTGAGATTCGGAACCAGAGAAAAATGCAGAGACCTTTGGAACTCCTTCGAAAAAATAAACGAAAATGAGGACAAGTGCAAACTTTGCCAGGTAAAACTACTACACTGCCTGGCCAATAAAAAAGTCACACTCTTATAATTTGTTACTTTGCCTTTAACTTTGATTACGGCACACATTCACCAAGATCTTGTATTGATGATGGGAGAGTTGGGCCACTGTGTAAAGTTTCTGTAGCTAATCCCACAGATTCTCAATGGGGTTAACGTCTGGACTGTGGTGGCCAATCCATGAGTGAAAATGGACTGTACTTATATAGCGCTTTTCTAGTCTTTGCAACCACTCAAAGCTGCTTTTACACTACATGTCACATTCACCCATTCACACACTGATGGCTGGTGGCTGCTACGTAAAGTGCCCAACTGTCAATCAGATATCACATTCATACCCGTTGGCTATGCCACCCGTTGGCTATGCCACCGGGAGCAATTTGGGGTTCAGTGTCTTGCCCAAGGACACTTCGACACTTCGACATGCAGCCTGTGGGAGCTGGGGATCGAACCTCCGACCTTCCGATTGAAAGGCGACCGACTCTACCACTGAGCCACAGCCCTGAGCCCCAAAATGATGTCTCATGCTACCTGAACCACTCACAATTTCACAATTTGAGCCCAATGAATCGTGGCATTGTCATCTTGGAATATGCTCATGCCATCAGGGAAGAAAAATCTGGTCATTCAGGTAGTCAGCCGACCTCATTTTTTGGCCACATACTGTTGCTGAACCTAGACCTGACCAACTGAAGCAATCCCAGATCATAACACTGCCCCCACAGGCTTGTACGGTAGGCACTAGGCATGATGATGGGTGCGTAACTTCATCCACCTCTCTTCTTAGCCTCATGAGCCCATCACTCTGGAACAGGGTAAATCTGGACTCAGACCACATGACCTTTTTCCATTGCTCCAGAGTCCAATCTTTATGCTCCCTAGCAAATTTAAGCTTTTTCCCCCAATTAGCCTCACTGATAAGTGGTTTTCTTTAGGCTACACAGCCGTTTAGTCCCAATACTTTGAGTTCTCATGGCATTGTGCTTGTGGATTGCTCTTACTCCACTGCATCAGTTAGGGTTAAATAACTTGTTGCCAGCTGAAACATATTATTCACTGCAGTAATTATCCAACAACCCAGGTGGTGACTTTTTCTGCCAGGCAGTGTATATCATGTCAAGTGTACAATAACTATGCATAATATGAAAGGCTGATTGCTACTGTAACAGAAATAATCTATGTCTTTGTGTTATGTAGGGGAGATGCACAGTTTATTATAACTAGGGCTGTCAAAAATAACGCGTTAATTGCAGAAACAGAAAAAATAATGCGTCAAAAAAAATAACGCAGTTTAAGGGCACTTTAGTGTATCCCCTGACCTCATATCACTGAACATACAACCATATAAGGCAGCTTGGAAAACATGACAGAAACGCATGGCACAACGTTACCTGGCTAATCATTGTTATTTTATCTATTATATTATTTACCTGTGGCGAGCAGGGTTACACCAATGACTGCATATATAAATGGACGACGCATCTCCATCTGCTCTCATTCTACAGAATTGACGCCAAAATAGCCCCTGTGATAGACGCACAGTAGAGATCGGCAGGTGGAGCTGCCGTAGCCATTTCTGCTAACCAAAACACATACTTAACTTAGTCAATAAAACAGCAAGGATCCCGCACGCCAGCATGTTTAACAGATGAACAGCTTCTTGTGTTGGTCTGAAGCTAACGTTCACAGATATGGAAACTTCAATGACTGTAGTGATTGTGACATTTCCTCCCGCCGTTTGTCCTCTACTCTGCTATTCCGGAACAGATCGGCTGCAGGAGCCGTATTTGTCAACAGAGCGGTCAATCATCCTTTTTACAACATGAAAATTAATTCAAAATAAACTAGTCAGAAAAAAAATGAACACTTGGACATAAATCAGCAAAATAACCAACTATAATGACAGAAACCATGTTTGAGAAAAATGTATTTGCTGCAGCCAGTCACCAGGGGGCACTTGAAATGTTTTGTCTTCACTTTTAGGGAGCAGTCATGTCGTCCATCTTTTTACACAGTCTACAGCCTACACACACACGCACTGCAGAGAAACACACACTCAACATAGCAGACAGCAAAACAGACAGGAAGAGGGGTGTGGGGCAAGCAGCTGTGTGCAGAGAGATGAGCTGCAGTTGTGTTGGGTGGAGGTCAGTTGTGAAACATACGGTGGCATGTGTTTGCGGGGGTGGGGGGCGTGATCTTTGTGTAATGGTCGAATAGTTGCCATTGAAGATTACAGCAGACTGTAGTCTTGAGAAGACCGGCTATTTTTAAGTTACCCGGTTTACCCGCCTCTTTCTCATTGGGCGAGCAAGTGGCGAATCCGCTACCTCTTTAGTCTGATAAAATAACTAACTGCAGTTAGTTACCACCACAAAAAGAATCCCCTATGTTGGAAACACAAAGTTAAACTAGCTCATTCACCTGCTAATAAATCAGCCACAGGTGTAGACTAACTTGCCTATAACTTGCTGTTTGCCATTCCCCGCTTCTCTCCACCACCACCCTCTTCCAAAAAAAGTAACTTTCGGCTCCAAAAAAACCAACATGGCAATGGCCAAATCTCTAACTCTTTTAAACTAATTTTGTAAAGAAATGGTTTCAGGTGAACAGATAGCTTACAGATAGCAGAACTAACTAGGGCTGTCACCTTTCAATCGAAATTTGATATATCGTTCGAATCATAATTCAAGTACAGTGTACTTGTCATTTGAGTATTATAAGTCAGTAATTTTATGATAATGTTTTAAATTTTAAGTATGTTTTAAATGAAGTAAAGTAATTTGCTACATTTGTACATCCATCAGTTACTGAGTAATATATTTATCGACAGATATTGCAAGCTAGAAAGAAAAACTGACTTGGACCAGACACCAATCAAATGCATCGCATTAAAAACAGGCCAATCAGTTCAAAGTGTCATGCATCGCTTCAAAACAGCAGTGCCTACGTTTTTTGGTTAACCAGACTCCATTAACAAACACAGTAATCTAACCTCGCAGAACACAGGACTTGTCTACCGCTGCCTTGTTAGTTAGTTTGGAACCAAACTAACCTTTTAAACCATCACAGAATAACACAAACTAACCGATTGAGGCTGCAGTTGACCATCAGCAACTCTTGTGTATTGTGAGGCAAAATTAATGTTTTTGTCAATGGAGTCTGGTGGCAATGAAGAGAGCTATATAACTGTTGTTTCTGGTTAAACAAAGGATCTTACTTTTAAACTAAAAGGTACATCTCTCGTCATTTTGACACCAAAACATGCAAACATAGGGCCCAGGTTTGAAAAGAACAAAGTTTCATTTTAATTATAAGTAATTATAATTATAATAACCTCTATGGGGAGGCCTTTTGGCAATTTTGTAGGGGGCGCTAAGGAGCTATTTTGGTGATCTTACGGCAGACGGCCATAAAATATCAAATTTTTGGCCAGACCTGACAAGTGTGCGCAGTTTCATGATGCTCCGAGGACATTTAAGCCTCGAAAAATGCAAAATTCGATGACAATGAAATAACAATAATAATAATAATAATAATGATAATGATAATAATAATAATAATAATCCAAGCAATTACCCGTTGGTGCTCGGGCCCTAACAAAGGTTTAGCCCCCACCCACCCTCTCACTGTTTCTAAGTACGAGTGGTATTTCACAGTTTTCTAACAATTAAGAGTATCCTCGGGAGTCGCATGCACAAACCTCTTTTTTAGTTTAAGTAGTTCGACCTCTAGTGGAGACGTATTTTATTCTTTATAAAAGGTTGTTCAAGGAAATATAGGAGTGATCACGACCCCATTGAGTCAGGGGCAGAGCATGAGAACCACATACAGATCGGTGTCCTGACTGCGCTGCATGATTATGACCGGCAGCACAGTGACATCCCCTCCCCTGGCCAGAGAAAAATGGAGAGCGGCACAGAGTCACAAGGCACATATACCAAAGAGGGCTCTTTTGAGGTCGAGGACTACTCCCCTCCAGAGTCCCATGAAGAGCACTTTAGTGTGGCTGAGGACCGTGGTGGTCTCGAGGCCTATCACTTCGAGCCGTTGGCTCCAGCCCCAGTAATGCCTGAAGCTGGAGCTGTCAGAGCCAAGGCAAAGAAAGTGTGCATGCGCTGACCATGCGTGTAGCCTGATACTTATTTCTGATTATAAAGAGAGAACGGGCGCATTCTCTGAGGCTAATGTACAATGTGCTAGCAAAATGTAAACTGTAGTGAATGATGTGTCTTGATCTGGATATATTTCAAAATGAGGAAGTTGTTTGGTAGATAGTCACTCACAAGGCTCCTTATTGCTGTTCCTGCTTAATTTCCTTCAACATTAAACATCAAAAGTCTCACGTAGGCCTTTTCCTACATTATTATGATTGTGAAAAATTAATTAATAACAGGTTACGGTCGTAAGTACCGATATGAGTACTTATTATTTCAGTTCTCATAATGACTTTAAAAACAGTGTGTAACAAAGTAAATTGACATAATGTTACAACTGCAACTGTTGCTGACATTTTAAACTCAACTTTGCTTCTCCGCCTACCTGCTTAACTAACAGGAGGCTAACGTCAAGTTGTAAAGCTGTATTCGGGTGTGGTACTCGTCATAGTTTTAGGGGAACAAGTACGAGTACTTAATCTCTGATACCTCCCGATACCTGATACTGGTATCGGGTATCAGGAGGTATCAGAGCGTTATGGCCTTTATTAAGCTCACACGCAGTCAACATGCAGCCAGCCGCCACACTCAACTGCCGTAAAGCAGTTCGCCCACTGGTTTTGCGACATCATGATGAAGACGAAATACAAAAACACATACGACAGACATTTTCATATTATTTTTTTGCTCAGCTCTACCTGGAATACTGACTGTAGCTCTTGAGGACTATTTTGTGTTCCATAGACTAGGCTACATGCCGCTTTGCTGTTTGTCTATGTTGCAGTGTGTGACTAAGTAAGTGACTCGTTTATATTTTGGCTAATTCCCCACCAACTCAACGTTTCATCGTAATATGTAACATCATATCACTCAGTTAATATGTCCGGCATGTAGTGCTGGATGGTGATCCTGGGGACGCTGCGTCAAGTTTGATGTAGCCGTAACTTTTTTCCAGCAGGTTTTGCTAATGGGGGATCCGTCGTCTTGAATAAGTCCCAGGTCCTTCTTGGTGTACCCTAAATGCCCTGCACGCGTGTTCCTCTCTCTTTGTTGTTTTGCAGCGCATGTGCGACTTTCAGTAGGTGAAACCTCCCTGCGTTATCAGAACAAACAGGTAGAAGAGGGGAGATTGCCCAGTGCCACTAGTTAGCTAATCTATTGCGGATGGTGTTTTCTCGAATGGGAAAAAAAGCCTACAAAACTAAATGGGTCGCCAAATATACTTTGCCGGCCGTTAATATACATTGGCAGCCCACCCAAGTCAAGTCTATTGCCCCTTTCACACATGCACTCCTGACATTTTCCTGACAATTTGAGGACCTTCTGACCCCGACATTAGCCAGAGTTTCCCATTTCACACATGTCCCTCACAGTGGGAGATTTTCCCCTGTCGTCTTTTTTTATCTGTCAAAAGCATAGTCATCAAGGTGCTGGTTTAGATCAGTTGGTAGAGCAGGCGCCCCATGTACAGAGGCTACAGTTCTCGACACACTGATCGCAGGTTCGACTCCCGGTCTGCTGGTCATTTGGTGCATGTCATCCCCCACTCTCTGCTCCCCATATTTCCTGTCTATCTTCAGCTATCCAATATAATAAAGGCAAAAGCCCAAAAAATAATCTTAAAAAATAAATAAATAAATAAAGATAGTCATCCACAATCGATTATTTTAATGGACACTTCCCCAGGGTCCAAAATTAACTTTTTGGTCTACGTGCCATTGGCGGTAAGCCAAAAAATTTTAACGGCCAACATATTTTTTAACCGGCCATAAAAACTAGCCGTAGGCTATCTTAAGTAGATGTCAACCGATAGTGGATTTTTAAAGGCCGATATAATAACGATAGTTTGTACGAGGAAAAAGCTGATAGCCAATTAATCGGCCGATATCTACCTACCCCAAGGAAAAAAATTAAACTAATTTAAATGAACAATCTTTTACCTTCATTACATATCCTTACACATAACTGTTGAACTGAAAGTCTATGTCAAATAAATAACAAAATAAAAACATATATCTGGAACAGAACATGAATCTCAAAGAGTAATGAAATAAATAAAATAAGTAGTAAAGAAAATATAATCTGCAAATGAACATCTAACTCAAAGAAACAAGAAACATGTTAATCAATTCTATATAGCTATTAACTAAATAGGCTGTCAAATAGATAATGTATATATATATATATATATATATAACTATTATTTACTTTTATATATGTAATATTTATTTCAATCTACATGAATGATTTATGTTGCACTTTATTAATCATTTTTAAATTGAAATTATACTGCATTTGTTTTCTTAAAGTTTCTGGTTTAATAAAACCTTTCTGATAAAGTAAAGTTTTACTAAAGTTACAAATGAATGGTTATTATCATCACAGAAGCTTTCTGGCATATATTTGGAAGAAAAAAATAGAAACACTACTTCAGCAGACACAACTCAAGTAGCAGCAATGAAGTTACCATAAGAATCTTATATAAAAAGCGAATGTATCGCCCCTGCGTCAGTCTCTCGCTCTTTTCCTTTAACTTTACCTACACATTGTTGTTCACAACAGTTTGTGTTGACATCGTGACGTGCTTTACTCCTACAGTAGCCTTATGCAAATGCCGGTTTTTAATAAACCACTCACTGCTAGCCAAATTGTAGTGAGCTTGCTAGCTAAACAGAGACCGCAGCATGAGCTCGGCAGAAAAGCAGTGAAAGTTAACGATAGTCTAATTCATTAATAATGCAATACTATAAACAACAACCTTATCATGACCATAATTTGTAAATAAAGCTGTGTTATAAAGTTAACTTTAAGTAATTATCCCAGGTACCTGCATTACCTGTATGTCACCTATGGAGACTCCATTAAAAAGGTGAATGCACGCTATGTATGTCCCTGCCTGAGGCTGCACAGCCATTGGCCACTATCGGAGCCCAGATCCGCCGATGATTATAGGTTTTAATAAGTCCTATCGGGGCCAATTAATCGGCCAAAACGATCAATCAGTCGACCTCTAATCTTAAGTAACCTGAAGTTATTGTACTGTAAGAATATATTGATACTTGTCATTTTCACTCTTGTTAAAGTTTTTATTGATTTTGTATTATTTGTATTTCACTGTATTTACTATTTACTGCAACAAAATAAGCTTTTTATTAGTGCAGCTCATTAATCCACTGCACAATTAAACTTGCAGCAGTTCTGATCAAGTACTAGCTCTATCCTTCATCGCTCATCCGACTGTCATTTACAAGCTCTTCAGTTCTGCTAGTGACCATATCGTTGCTCAGCTGTTAGTGAAAGCCTCTGCTGTTTCCTGCTAGGTGTCTCAAGTGTTTAGCTTCTCCTCTGCCTCCCGTAGTGACAGTGGTACAGGTTAATACTGTAGTTTAGATGCAGTGATGGCGAGGCTTAGTGAATTGGAAATACGTCTCCACAACACGGAAACTCAATAATTAGCTGCTGTAGCAAGTCCTCATTAGCCAGTACGGGCTGCTAATGTAGCGTCAGTTCCCCGTAGCCCTCATCGAGCCATCACCCCAACAACACCGGGTTGCCAGGGTGGCTGTGTGACTGTCCAAAGGACGCATAGCAGTAAACATAGGATGCTCACAGTCCGCCAACGACTAGTTCACGTTTCTAACAGCTGCTCTGTTACACCTGTTACATGTCAGGTTCGAGAAGTGAAAGTGTAAACTTGTACTTTACAGATTGTTGATGCACTAAAGCCCTACTGCGTGACCTAATTAACAGAAGCGTGAGCGCGCCGATGGTGGTCAGCGAGGGTCAATTAAAGGCTTGAGATACAATTATTCACAGACACACAGAGACGCAACATCTTCTGTTAAATTTGGACCTTCTTATTCTGTTTTTAAAGATTCTAAGTGCAGCTAAGTAGTGTTGGTCTCATTAGTCAGGTTTGATAGTTTCTACATGTAACTACGAGCCTCCTTCACACGTGGCTCAGCTGCTGCTGTGAAAACGAGACCACGGGTGAAAAAATACAAAACGCCAGTTGTATATTTTGGGCAACTTTGTAAAACGTGCAACTCATGATGAATGTAAACAGAGCAGACAAATAGGGAGCGAGAAACAGAAAGAGCTGCTGCGTGCTGGTATAGTAGGTGAAGGTGTATGGGGAGAAATAACTGAAGAAAAGCAGGGTGAGAGGATTAAAGTAGTTTTGTGAACAAACACTAACATATGGTGGAGAAGAATAAAGCACAGTTATAATGGAGGTACGATAGAACTTTCTTTAAATAGGGCGACTTATTGTTCGGTCCCTCCCTTCCCCCGTCACTCGCTCGCCATAAATGTTCCTGAGTATTTCCTGCTGCGTACACTCATCGGCCAACCCGGACTTTCTCCTGGCATGTTACTAGGTCGCTAGAAGGAGAACATCGGGTAATGTTGGGGTCAAAAAATCTGCCGTTTGCGTTCACACATGCAGCCCCCCAGGCAATGTCAGGAAATGTTCAGGAGTGCAGTGAATGTGTGAGGCTTATGTGTGGGAAACCTTGTTGAATTCATTCAAACTTGATTTCTGGGAAAAGTGACAGCCCTCATCTGACTTTTGCCACTACTAGAGCTCTGAGAACTGGCAGGTGTTGATGTTTACATCTCTAGGGGCTGAAAGACAAAGTCTTCTGGTCTCAGTGGGCCATAATAGTTTCACTAAAGCACAACAGAAAGATATTAAACATCAATTTCACTACAATGATATGCTATTCGTTTTACACCCCGGACATCCTTCAGTTAGGTCAAAGACACCACTGGCATTAGATTGAGGAAATTTAACTGGATGTATAAGCCAGGCAAGCAATTTTTTTGAGTCTAACTGGACGAAGCCTTTTTTAGATCAGATGAAACAACTTATCTGCTTTGACAACTGCAATCTCCTTTATGTGGAAGAAAGAGAGGGGCTCTAGCAGCACATGGTGACTGTAGCATGCAATGGCATTCATGCCTGGGGATGAAACTGCCATGACCTCTTTAAGGAACCAATGATCCACACGACCAAGATGTTTGAGTCCCTTCATCAGAAAGACAAAACTTTGTTCCCTGCCTTTGGTAGTACACTAATCTGGAAAAAGGGTCAAAACACTCTGAGCCAATATCCAGTACTTTATCTCAAGGTCATTCTAAAAACAATTTCTAAACCTCTTTGTCTTCAAAGAGAACAGCATATTAATCAGTTTCATCTCAGTGGATGACAAATCGAAATAGGTTTATTATAAATCACATGTTCTGCAAAAATAAATGTCCTGGACCTCTTACAACTACTGACTAATTATCTTTTAAACCTACCAAACTCAGTTTATGCATGCCAGAAGCATGTCACTGGTAACAATATTATTTGTAACATTAAGTGTATTAACTGTTCCTATATACTGTGGCCACATAGCATTTTGTCAGAGTGAAAAGAATTTTAATTTGTAAAAGTATCTGAACATTTAAGAATAGCATCGATCATGTGCACTTCAGACGCCTTGACTTGTCCCCTGAGTAAAGTAGATAACAGGATTATTGTTAATGCAATGTTGCTAACTGTACTTCACAAGATATTGTAGGTACTTAATGATATCTCAGTGCGCAATGTTCAATGCAGACAAATTACGAAACTAAATGTGCCATCTACATTCAAAAATAATCTGACACAAAAGACATTGAAACACAAATATTTGGCTTTGACAAAAGCGTGGTGGGGAATACGCTTGCTAGTAATGGCAACTAGCTATTGGTTAGCTGACGTGAGCTAACGTGAGCTAACATTACTTCATTGATAATGATAACCAACGAAACTCCCACAAAACAAACAATGACACTTGTCAAAAAAGTACAGATGTAATATGCACAACGAAATCGCGATTAATTTCAACAATCGTGTTTTACGGCATTTTTCCCTCTCTTTCCCCATCCCCCAACCCGCATTGTCTATCTCAACTTTGACTGTCAGCCAATCTTTCCAGAGAACCAACAAAACAGCCTGCTAGCGTTAGCTATTCGTAGCCAGTTAACGTCTAGCATCTAGCCCAGACTATAGAGCTAGCAGCAGGCTAATGAGGACTGTTCAAGATGCTAGGCCTTGTTTTAAGTCTAGGGGGTCATTTAAACTCTTTAAACCCCAATACAAACGCAAGACAATATCTAAATCGTTCATAAATACAATCTCGAACACTATATACCACACTCAGCACATAAATGTTGATTTTTATTTTGCTTTAGAACGGGCCGCAACTAAATACCTGTCATTGAGCTGATCCTCGGTCCCGGGCAACGGGTGAACCACGAAGTGTATGGATGTCATGAAGTCAATCCAAAATCACACACTGGCGTGTAAAAGATGTTAAAATTGTAATTCTTTCAATTTTTTCATATATGTGGATTCATAAGAATCGATTAATGACGAAAAACCTCGAGTTTAGATCCCAGCCTCCTCACACACATGCCGCCATCTTAACTCTAGCAAGCGTCTTCTCTCTGTGTGTGTTGATTAGTGTACTGTGCACATGCAACCGCTCGACTGCTGTGCCGCTTGCTGAAACAGGAAATGGTTTAAATTAGACGGGAATGGCCTCGATAAGAAAGGCAAGACTACTGTTATCAAAATATTAGGCTTTTAGACTCCAAAGTCTTTTTTTTTTAACTCGGCTCAGCCAATAATATGCATTTTTAAGCCCTGCAATACTTTTTTAGGTACATTTGCTGTAAAAGCCAAAGAAAAGGTTAAGTATTCTTTACAAAATGAGAAATACAATACAAGCCAATAAAAAATAGTATTTTAAAAAAGCCAATGATTGGTAAATATTTCTTTTCTTTATTTTACCAGCCAAAATAGAAATTTAAGCAACCAATTTAACAGTTGCGGCTTTGGCAGACATAGGGAAAGGAAGGGCAGGAAATCATCATGCAGCTTAAGGATGACATATGATTGCTGAAATAAACTCAAAATCCAGAATGACTTGTATTTATTGCGCTAAGTACACGTTGAAAGTATTTTTTTCAGTAAATAACCTATATGAAAAATACCTTCACTTGGCTTTACCCCCTCAGATGTATTTTCTGCCCCCTTAGTTAAGTTATGCAGCCTACCCTATAAAAATATCAGAAACAACAAATATATTGGCAGAGATACAAGTGTCATAGACTGTAATGAAGCATCTTCTCTTAAGTTTTCCTTACTTCTCATGCTGACTTTTACATTCCTTTCGGAATGACGTCGGTCTGGTGATTACAGAAGATGAGGAAACGCAGCGCTACCTCTTACACCCCTGCTGCACCTAAGGGAGATTCCTGCTTGAGCCCTATAAGGGCCAAAAACTCCAGCTCAAGACCGACCCTTTTCACTCTGATCCACGCTCCTTTAATACACGCAGAAACACAAGCACTCACACACTCACTCACTCATTCGCAACAAAGAGTTAGATTTGTTATAATAGCCTACTTAAACATAACTTTAAGTGTCACCGACAATCGTGGCCATAGATATTCATGCAGACTGTCTTGTGTCATAACGCACGCAGTAGAGAAAATAGACATGGTTACTAGCAGCAAAAATAATTAAATATGTGTTAACAGCCGACCTTTCTTCGATGTTACACAAGCAGAAGGTTAGTTAACATAAGATCCTGTCCGATACCGTCAGTGTGTCTGGAGTTGTACTGTTGTGCCTCGTGTAAATGTACATAGCGTCTCTCTTAATTGGGAAAGGTAGCCTACTAATCGTTTCTGATAATATGGAATTGCTTTAATGGATATAACTTTAATCTGAGCATCAGCATAGATCTGTTTATAGCTGTGTGTGTTCTGCGTGAGGGCGCAATGGAAGGAGAGAAGTTACATGAGCAGGTCAGATATTTGAGAATGAAGGCTGTAATCTGCCTTGTAAATAGCAACGTGCCTACCTGCAGGTGCACCTGATTCATGTTACACTTTTAAAACACTTTAATGTCACCAACAGGATGGAAAAAAGCAGAAATAGGCAAAGAAGGATGATAAGATACTGTTATACAATATAAAAAGGTTTGCCCCCTCTGCATTTTTCACCACCCCTTCATTACTTCATCCTGGTACGTGGCCTGTGGTCAGTGAAGCAAATAAAACCACATTTCAGAAAGTTAATATACATTTAAATATGCATTATTGTCAGGATTTGAATAGGCTATTGGACAAATATCCTAAGCAACTGGCACTGACAGTTTCCACTGAAGGAGACAATGTAATAGGCTAGGCTATATAGCAGGGCACAGGAAAAAAAAACATTTTCACTGCCTCAGAACAGGATTCTTATTTTTCTGTCATCTGTGGCACAAGTTCCTACTCAAAGTACAGAAAATAAACCTATTTTAACTTAAATGACAGATCATTGTTGTAAAACTATAATGTTATCTAGTCTGGCCTGGAATTCATATTGACAGGATTTTGGACAGGACTTGTTGCAAAAAATGTTCTTAGGGAATCTAGTTTAAGTAGTGTTAATGTTTAAAGTAAAATGTTAAAATAATGGACAATGCAAGAGATATCAATATATGTGGAAGTAAAACGTTTTTCAATTGCTCCTTTGGTCTCATTTTCTGCTTCAAATGCCACGTTATGAAACCAGCTGAAACAAAAGTTGAAGAATTTACTCCTTGTTCACTCAGTCCAACAGAGGTTGATGACGCCCTGCATAAAAAATGCTGTATCCTTTTTCTGGACTGTAGTCAAACAAACCACAGAAATCTCAAGCTATTTTCAGGTAATCCACTGGGTTATCAAATGACCTCTCATGTTGTTGAATAGAGAAGAGCAAGATCCTGTGAACAGCACTATCATCAGAGAAAGGTTAATGGGTTCGAAATAATGTGTGAGCTTTAATTCTCAAACAAGAAAGATCAAGAGAGACCAACAGCTAAACCATCAACACTGATATCATATTGAATCCCCATATTTATTCTTAGATCAATGTACAAGCACCAGTTCCTGTCAGTCAGGCCACGACCAAAAGTATAGGTTATACACAGTGAGGTAACAAGATCACTGGCTGGGGAAGAAGACTTTAAAATAACTCCTCCTACTGCTGGCTGTGACATATCTTGATATGTCCAGGGCAGGACTGGCCAAAAAGGGATAACTCTGTCCTGTCCTCACCAGGTCAGTTTAGGCCTAGGGAACAAAACCTGTGCTCCAAACATTCAGTCACAGATGCTGCAAAGCTCAAAGGAATGGGCTTGCTTCAATTGTCTTTTGAAAGACTTAATTTTTGGAAAGAGACATTTAACACCCTAAAAAAAACATCTGGTATTGTAAAGAAAGCTGTTACATCAGGGGCAAGGCTGCAATTGTATTTACAAAAACCCATTTATAAATTGCACAATACTATGAGGATGCAGTAAAGTTTAGCTCAAGTGAGCATGGGCAGCATGGTCGGTGTTTTACTGGGCTAATAAACACCGACCAAGAATCTGTGTCTCCATTGCAACATGCTTATACTGGAAGGCCAACCGGATCGGCTAGACAGACCAGAAACAAGCACAGAACCCATGAAAAATGTGGCTGTTTTTTTGTGCCATGATTGCTTACTCTATAGCGTCATAGCCTGACAATCCTGTAGAGACTGAATCACGCTGACAACAAAAATTATTGCTGACAGCATTTTTATGATTTTGTTTTAAATGACACATTGCATGTAGGGAGAAACCCACAGAAAATAAAAACCCAACACTGGAGTAGCTCAAGAGCAGGGTTTGTTGGCTTTTTCAGTCTATTTGGCACATGTTTTGGATTAGATACATCAGGTTAACAGCTTAATTTCAAATGAATGCTAATGTTGCTCTTGCTCTGCCGGAAGTGTCAATAAGAAACACATTTGCTGTAGCACAGGGGTGTCAAATTCATATTAGGAGCGGGCTGGATTTGTTCAAACGAGACCTCAGATGGGCCGGACTATTATTCTACCAACACCACTATGACTAAATAATGTTGGCATAGATATTTCGGCTACTAGCTGTTTTATTATTTGAAACCTTTCAATAAGAGCCAACAGATACTTGTACCTATCAGTGAGTATTGCATGTTGTCACCAAAACAACAAAAAATGTAAATTACAATTAAAAATTAAAAGTTACATTAAGCAGAACTGGAACAAGCAACAAGTCTGTGTAATCCTTGCCACATATTAACAGATTCAGACTTCAAATTTCATTGTCTGTCATTCACTGATGATACATTTGAAAGAATGCATGTTACAGATATAAAACCCTAAATTTATAAAAATAATAATAGTAAATAATAATACTGTACAACAGCAGGTTACTGTAGTGGGGAGAAGTGTAATATCAAGTGGCATAGTAAACTTTTCCTATCCACTCTAAACAACAGTACATTTTGTGTTTAAATCTCTTTGTGATTCATTAATTAATCATTCGAAATATTGCTGGTTAAGGCTATAAAACAGCCACCTATTGTCCAGAAAGTCCGATCTGATATCAGGGTTAAACCAGGAAGTCTGTGATCCACCTGCAGGTGGCGTCGGGCACGTTCAGCTGAGAGAGCTTGTCCTGAAGCAGAGCCGGGATGATCGTGTTGAAGGCAGAGCTGAAATCCACAAACAGGATCCTGGTATAGGTTCCTGCTGAGTCCGGATGCTGGAGGATGAAGTTGAGGGCCATGTTGATGGCGTCGTGTACAGAGCTGTTGGCTCTGTAGGGGAACTGCAAGGGGTCCAGGGGGGGTCTGTGACGTCCTTTCGGTGTCAGAGCACCAGGCGCTCAAAGGACTTCATTATCACAGAGGTCAGGGCGACAGGTCTGTAGTCATTAAGTCCTGTGGTCCTTGGCTTTTTGGGGACAGGAATGATATGTTGGTATAGACCTGTATTTTTCTCTCTTGCTGAGAAGTTCACATTCTTAAAAAAAATTGGGCAGGACCGACTTTAAATTGGCATGGTTAAAGTCTCCTGCTACTAAAACAAAGCTGTCTGGTAGTGCTGGCAGATGATGGTTGATGGTATTCTGTTGCTGCTCCAATGCTAGCGGCGGTACATAGACAGCTGTTATGATGACAGATAAACTCCCTGGGTGAATAAAACGGTCTACAGTTCAACATCAGATACTCTATTTGCGGGGAACAGTGTGTGTTCATAATCCTGGTGTCAGTACACCAGCCGCTGTTGATTTAAATGCACAGTCCTCCACCTCTGCTCTTACCGGAGTGAATGGTCCAGTCTGCTCTGTATACAGTGTGGCTTGTCAGCTTGATAGCAATGTCCGGGTTGTTCGAGTCCAGCCAAGTTTTTGTTATTATCATCACACAATAATCCAGGCAGTGCGAAGTAATCTGCACTCTTAGCTCTTCCATTTTGTTGTTAATAGACCGAGTTGGCGAGAAGGAGGCTTGGGAGGCTTAGCCTTTAGCCTACTCCGGTGGAATAGAGTTCCAGCCCTTCCCTCTATAACAAAGGGTACGGTCTAGATCTGCTCTTTTTGTAAAGTGTCTTGAAATAATTTTGGTTATGATTTGACACTAAACAAATCAAATTTGATTGATTGATTCTCATGCAGGGAACAGTCATTGTAATCTGCAATCACAAGCAGGTCTGATCTGCTGTACTGCACATGCGTATCTGCCACTTCTACGAGAGCACATAAATATAAGTACAACGAGGTAAAAACAATAGAGCTGCCAAAAACTGAAGAGCGCTAGGCCGCTGCATCTGACCGCGTCGCCATGATGTAAGCTTTATTTATTATATGAAGTTTTTTAAAGTCAAATTAAGGTTAACGAGGCTCCGTGTCCATTTGCAAACAGAGCAGGGAAATGAGATCCGATTCCAAGCGGTCACTGAAAATGCATTTGAGGGGCTCATTAATGCCAGGTGTGAAATGCTGGGCTCAGAGCAGACCACTTGTGATTGGATCACCCAGGACGCATACGTAAGTGTGAACAGGGCCTGAGTGGTGGGTTGCACTCTAAGGATGTGATGAGTGTGGCTAGTCCCTTGTTGGAGGTGGGCAAAGAAAGTGTTGAGGTGGTCTGGGAGAGAGGTGTTGAGGTGGGGGTGTTATGGCTCTGTTTGAGGTCTGATGTTCCTGATGCTTTGCCACATGGAGCGAGGGTTGTGTGACGCACACAAAAGATGTGGTCACATTTTGTTTGTGAAGTACGTACCTGATTGTGATAATCACATGTGTATTTCAGCTATTGCTGGTGAATTATTCTCTGTGTTAAAACACACTTATCTAGTTTTTGTGGACTTGTTAACCTGGTGCAATACCCAGCAGCGTCAGAGGGTGGCAGCAGGACGTTGGGCAGCCGACCAAAACCCCGCTTTGCACTCTCGTTGACCCTCTCGCTATTCTGCTACAAGGACCAATGCAGTAACAGCCTAACGTTGCCCTGTCTGCTCATTATACCTTTTAAACAGGTTAGTGTCATGTATAAGCAAGAAAAACACTGGTACTTTAAAATATGTTAATGTATTTGTGCAGACTGTATGTGAGTTGGAAGTGTGTTTAGAGAATGTTTGTGCCACGGAAATATAGTCCAGCACCTTCCATGGGCCCCGCCATCTTGGCAATGTAGCAGTTTGTTTATTGTGTGTGTATACCTGCTCCTACTTATTTTGGCTGACTAAAGCGCGCCATTAACCACAGTTTTATTGCACATTAAGTTATGCACTTTTGTACTGAATTCACTTAATGCTTTCTGGTTATTGTACACATTTTTATGCATTATTCAGTTAACATGTAAAATGGCTTGAAGGAAAAAGACATACAAGTGACTTAAGATATGTTTGTACATTGTTCATGTTGAGAACTAAATATTATTATTTGGCTGACTTCAATATTAAAAATAATAAAGATTCTGCTATGAGGATCAATGCAGCAACAGCCTAACGTTGCCCTGTCTGCTCATTATACCTTTTAAACAGAATTAACTGTTGTATGGTCGCATGCCTGGGACCTGCAACTGATTTATGGGGGCTTGTCCGGGATTGACGCCACCAGAACGCCAGGGGACGTCATTCCAGTGATCTTTGAACCAGGGGACCGCCAGAATCACGTTGTCAAAGCAGAGGGAGCAACGCGGGTCAAGGACGTCTGTCGACAGTCAGAGTGAGGGGCTTAGCGTTTCCAGAGCGTCTGACAAGTGTGAACTATGGCATCCAGTACGAGAAAAAAACTGGTTTGGTCTATAAAGAAGGGGCTGCTGCGCCTTTCTGCGGAACAGATGTTCCAAGTTGCAACGAGCATACCACCGCCACCTGAACAGCATCCAGCTAAGTGGGAAAAGCAGGATGAAGGAGAGTGTTTTGACTATGTTTGTTCATTTATGTCTTCCACAAACTTGCTTGAGTTAGAGGATGAGGGTATGTCCAAGTTACTTTGTTTGAAAGATGTAATTGATGAGATGATTGCCAGTCAGACAGCCTGTGTTGAAACTGTGGAAGAAGAGGCAGAGGTTAGTGTTGCTCATACCCAGTCAAACTTAACTTCTAAAATGCACACACATGTCACTGATGGAGACATCAGCACGCTGTCCTATGGTGCCTCCTCTAAGATGCCTGCTCCTGAATTAAATCCCAATAGTGAGCACACTGCCCCACTTACCTCACACACTCATGACCAGCAGACATTTGCAGGTGACCGTAAACAATCCACCAGCACACATGTAACCCAGCCAGCTCACCCTGTCTTTGAACAGCAGATTCCTCATAGGAGTGACAGTCTAGTGGCCCTCAGAGATCTAGCCTTTCTTCACAGAAAAGAGTTCAAAATACATGGTGGTCAGATAGGTGACAGCACTGCATACATTAGCTACAGTAATATCTGTAAACAGATAGATGAGGGGCTAAAAGAACAACACACAGAGGGTGAAGTCATTCGAGCAGTCCTGCGCATTACAAAGCCATGCCACTTCAAAGACATGTTGATCAGTAGAGAGGAGATGACATTAACTGAATTGAAAAGTTTCTTAAGGTCCCACATGGGAGAAAAGGGCCCAACAGAACTCTTTCAAGAACTGATTACAGCCAAACAACACAAGCATGAGACACCACAACAGTTTCTGTATAGGATGGTGGGACTTAAACAAAAAGTCATCCTCACATCATGACAGAATGACGCTGAAATCAAGTATGAGACACAGACTGTAAAGAATGTGTTCATGCACACCATCTACCAGGGACTTGGTGACAAGCACGACGACATTAGGAGAGAATTAAAGCCGCTTCTCTCCGACCCAGCTATCACAGATGAGGCTCTGCTGAGACAAGTCATCAAAACGAAATCCCACATCTGAGAGAGTTGCACAATTAATTGGAAAAAAATGTCTACTGAAGTGTAATATGAATGGTTATGCCGTGACTGCTCTGTTTGATACAGGTGCCCAGGTCAGCCTCATAGACCGAACCTGGAAGAAAAAATACCTTCCTCATCAAGAAATACGCCCTTTAAGTGAACTACTGGAAGATGATCTCAATGTCTTTGCTGCAAATGGGGAAACAATCCCCTATGATGGATGGGTGGAGGTGATGGTCAACTTACCTGGTAACGATGACCCACACTACTCAATTCAAGTCCCGTTCCTTGTTAGCCGAGTTGACCTCCAAAGACCATTGCTGGGCTTTAATGTCATAGAAGAGATAGTTATAGGTCAGGGAGATGAGATGGAGGCTTTACTTGCCATTGGCAAACTCCTTAAAGGGGCCATGCAGATTGAGACCGAAAAAGCTGAAGCAGTAGTAAACTTCATCCAGGCAGAGAAAAAAACTAACAAGAGTGAGCAATTGCCAATAAAAGTTGGCCATCATGATATTGTTATCCGTCCAGGTCAGACTGCCCACATTAAGTTCCCTGTGCCTGCAAGTTTCACCCAGTCCGTGGCCCTGTTTGAACTCTGCACCTACGATCCACAGCTAGAGCAGTTAGATATGGGTGATGGTCTAGTTGAAGTACACCACATTGAAAAACCATTTGTCGAGATACCTGTAGGCAACAAAACCACACATGATGTGATTCTTGCTAGCCGCACAGCTCTAGGCTGCATCCAACCAATAGACAGAATAGTTGAAACAGACCAAACAAACAGTGTTCAAGTAAATGAGGTTGGCACACTCTTCCCCACCTATAACAATGATGAAAACAGCCCAGCAACATTGTGGCATCCACCAGTCGACATCAGTCATCTAGGTGAGAAGGAACAAGCAGTTGTGAAGCAGCTGCTGTATGAGTCCAATGCCTTTGCTCATGACAATGATGATATTGGCTGCATACCAAATCTTCAAATGAAAATCACTGTAAAAGATGATATCAAGGTCAAGGTATCTTTATTTGTCTCCCTTGGGAGAAATTTGTCTCGGACAGAGGGGTCTGCTGCAGACAGGACATTCCACCCACAACAACATTCCACTACACACATACAATAGTCATCAATAACAATGAGCAATACATAATAAATAAAATACTCAGCAGAGTCACATAAAGTGCAATTCATCTGTGCAAATTCAGCGTCACACAGCCCCTGATCATTTCCGTCCATCCTGAGCAATCTGCCCATTAATGAGCTTGACTGAGAGTGGGATGAACGAATGCTTATATCTGTTGTGCTTACATAGAGGGACTCTATACCTCCTTCCTGAGTTCAGTAAGACATATTCAGAGTGCAGTACGTGAGATGTGTCAGATAAGATGTTATCCGCAAGTCTAAGGATTGATTGTTCAAACAGGTCTTGGGGAGTTACAGGTGCTGTCATACAAATGATTTTCCCTGCCGTTTTTTTCAGATATAATATCTGAGCCTTTGATTTAACAGTTAGGTTGCCGAACCAGCTGATAATGCCATACCGTAACACAGATGCTCTGTAGAAAATCAACATAATGTTCCTACAGACACCAAACACTCTGAGCCGCCAAAATGCAGCCGCTGGTGGATTTGGGCACAGACACTTGCCACTTTCGTGTGCGCCAGCTTAAGTCACTATCAATATGGACCCCCAGATATTTATAAGAATTAACCTGCTTAATGTTACGTTTGTGTATGGCCACGGAGCTGTGATCCCCAACTGACCTTGGATCCATCAGCATCTCCACTGTTTTACCTGTATTAATCTGGAGTTGGTGAACGTCACACCAGCTCACAAACCTGTCCACTCCAGATCTGTGGCTGTTTAAGTTGGTATTGGTTTTTAGCAGACTAAGTATAACAGTGTCGTCTGAAAATTTCACCACATGCTGGTCTGGCTGGGAGCTGACACAGTCATTGGTGTACAATGTGAATAAAAACGGCGATCTGACGCAGCTCTGAGGGGCACCAGTGCTGCTCAGTACAGTATCCGAGAGAACAGAGTAAAGTTTAACCTGCTGTGGCCTGTTTGACAGGAAAGAATAGTACCACTGGATTAGGAAGGGGTTCACGTTCAGCTGAGTCAGTTTTTGAAGGAGGATGTGTGGCTGGATACAGTTAAAAGCTGAGCTGAAATCGATAAAAACTAATTTGGCATATGCAGAGGGACTCTCAAGATGTTTTAAAACTAGGTGCATTATAGTTAAAATGGCATGACTCGTACTGCGTTTCCTTTTGTACGCAAACTGATGTTGGTCTAGGTGTGGTTCCACCTCTACACGAAGCTCTTGGCTTAGCAGTTTCTCCAATGCTTTCATAATGTTAGAGGTT
Organism: Semicossyphus pulcher; assembly: GCF_022749685.1. NCBI lineage: Eukaryota > Metazoa > Chordata > Actinopteri > Labriformes > Labridae > Semicossyphus > Semicossyphus pulcher. The sequence goes on along the minus strand of NW_027211770.1, from coordinate 453,782 downwards.
AGAGCCACCGGCCTAAAGTCGTTATTCACTTGAGGGCACGCTTTCTTAGGAACTGAAATAATAACTGATCTTTTCCAGAGCTCTGGTACCGCATGAGTGTCAATGGAGAGCTGGAACAGTTGATGCCAAGCTGGGGTGAGTTCCTCTGCAAATGTTTTTAAAAGAAAAGCAGACATATTATCTGGCCCTGTCGCTTTGTTAGTGCACATTGATTTAAAAACCTGAGTGACTGATTGTGGGTCCCATGTTGCGGATAGAGTCCCACAGTCTCTTATTGTTCGACCTGGAAAGGTCCCGTTCCGCACGTTCCTTATATTGCAGCCGAGTTGCTCTCATCCTCTGATTCAGGTCTTTTTGTGCGGCCCTGACCCCTGCAGTGTCCCCTGATTTAAAGGCCATTTTCTTCCTGTTGATACATTCCCTTATTTCCCGTGTGATGTAAGATTTGTTGTTCAGGTATTTCTTGATGGTTTTCGTGGGAATGATTGAGTCAACACAGAAGGATATGTAGTCAGTGATTGATTCTGTGGCTGTGTTAATGTCTGCATCCCGGAAGAAAATGTCCCAGTCCGTACATAAAAAGCATCCTTTTAGCTCCTCCGTTTTATCAGCTGACCACACTTTGACAGAGTGGACTTCAGGTTTGCTGGATTTAAATTCTGATCGGTATGTGGGGAGGAGCTAGACTACGTTGTAATCTGAATTGCCCAGGGGAGGTCTGGCTCTGGCCATATAGGCATCTTTAATATTCCCATAGCACTTGTCGAGAGTCTTATTGTTCCTGGTGCTACACTGGACATATTGAAAAAAACCAGGAAGGGACTTATTTAAATTGCAGTGGTTTAGATCACCCAGAATAAACATGGGAGCGTCCGGTTTGTTTTGAAGATGGGAGTGAACACAGTCTGAAATTTGTCTAGCTGCCCTGCTGGCATTTCCACTAGGTGGAATATAAACTACACACACAAATATGTTAGTGAATTCTCGAGGAAGGTAGTATGGTCACAGGGTTACAACTAGGAGCTCGAGGTCGGGGTTGCATATACTGTCTCTGACAGCAAAGTTCCTACACCATGTGTCTTTGACATAAACCCCCCCGCCCCGTGTTTTACCAGAGCTTTCGTTCCTATCCAGGCGTATGTGTGTAAATCCATCAACTTGTATGAAGCTGTCCGGGACATCATCACTGAACCATGTTTCAGTAAATGCCATTAATCCAGACTCACGGAATTCGTAGCAGGCACCAGCCTGTAGGCGTAACTCGTCTAGCTTGTTCCTGAGTGAGCGTGGGTTGCAGAGCAGCATAGGAAGCAGCCGCAGCTTGGTGGCTCCCCGGATGTGCTGCCTCTCTTCCCTCGCTTCCTGGGTCTCCTGCCTTGGCGACGGTCCGATCGGCACTGCCGCACGAACTCCCTCGGCACACCGTCCAGCAGTTCCTGCTGGTGGAAGCGCTCCATGGTCCAGTAAGCCCAGCAGTTCAGTCCGGCCGTATACTAGCCCTCCGGGGCTAGCAGCCCCATCGGCAAAGCAGGGGGCTATCTGACTTGACAGCACTAGCCACGCTAATGCTAACAGTGCTGTACTCCTTTTGCATTTTGCAGCAGGAGCCCTCCTCCATGTCGCCAGCAGAGCAGCGCCATCTTACAATCCCTGTGCAACGCTCTTATGCAGCAATTCCAAAGCCACTTTATAAGGAAGTGAAAGAATATATACAGGACCTGCTGGCCAGGAGGTGGATAGTAAAATCAAAGTCACCCTATGCTGACCCCGTGGTGTGCGTACGTAAAAGGGATGGGACCTTGAGGCTCTGCATCGATTACTGGCTCCTCAATCACAAAACCATTCCAGACAGACACCCACTGCCACGTATCCAGGACCTAATGAACACACTTGGAGGATATTGCTGGTTCTCTATACTGGACCAAGGGAAAGCATATCACCAGGGTTACATCTCAGAGGGCTCCCGACACCTTACAGCATTCATCACCTCCTGGGGCCTCTATGAGTGGGTCCGTATCCCCTTCGGCCTCTCAAATGCCCCGGCCGCATTCCAGAGATGTATGGAGGAGGTGTTGGATTCACTAAGGGATGAATGCTGCATCCCTTACCTGGATGATGTACTCTGCTACGCCAAATCCTTCGAAGAACATTTGGAGGGATTGAGGCGGGTCCTGAGGGCTCTTCAACACCACGGCATCAAACTCAGGCCTGCTAAGTGTGAGTTGTTCAAGGAGGAGGTGCGCTATGTTGGGAGGCTTGTCTCCGCTGATGGAGTGCGGATTGATACCAAAGACATAGCAGCTGTCCAAGCTTTGAGACAAAGAACCCCAAACACTGCTGGTGAGGTCAGGAAGTTGCTGGGATTTCTCAGCTACTATAGGGCCTATGTGCAGGACTTTGCCAGAATTGCAAAGCCGATGTATGACCTCCTTCAGGTGAAAGGAAATCACACAGCATCATCTCAGTTCAAAACAAGTAAGGGAAAGGGAGGCCAGCTGTCTTCCAGAGCTCCTATACAGTGGACCCAGGAACAACAATCAACATTGACCGGCTGATTAACATCCTGTCCAGCCCACCTGTGTTAGCCTACCCCAACTTCGACCTGCCCTTTGTCTTACACACAGACACGTCAGCCTAAGGCCTTGGAGCTGTGTTGTACCAACGGCAAGAGGGAAAGTTGAGGGTTATTGCCTATGGGTCAAGAACACTGTCTGCTGCGGAGAAAAACTACCACATGCACTCAGGGAAGCTAGAGTTTCTAGCATTAAAGTGGGCTGTGTGCGAGGAATTTCGTGACTACCTTTTCTACGCCCCCCATTTTACAGTGTATACAGACAATAACCCCCTGACCTATGTACTGCCAAACTGAACGCTGTGGGGCACAGGTGGGTTGGGGAGTTGGCAGACTTTCATTTTGAGATCAGGTACAGATCGGGTAAAGTCAACATTGACGCTGACACCCTCTTCAGACTACCACTTGACATCACAGAGTATGTTACTGCATGCTCTGAGGAGCTTTCGAAAGACACAATCCAGGCAGCATGGGAAGGCAGTCAGGCGGCAAAGGAAAAGGATGTGGCCTATGTTGCTGTCTTACACATGTCAGAGGAAAGCTCTGGGCCCTACGCACTCGGACACCAGTCAACCATAAGTCATGGCGAGCTTGAGCATGCTCAGAGAGAGGACACAGTAATAAAGGAAGTAATTGAACTAAAGGAAAAACACACCAACCTAACAAGTCATATCAGGAGAGCTGCCAGTGGCCCATTAAGGAGGCTCCTGCATGAGTGGGGAAGGCTGCAGCTTGAACATGGTCTGCTGTACAGGAAGACAATGCAAAGACGACAACTGGTCTTACCTGAAAAATATAGATCCATCGCTCTGAAGCACCTCCATGACGAAATGGGACATGTAGGAACAGAGAGGGTCATTAGCCTGGCCAGAGACAGATTCTATTGGCCATACATGAAAAGAGACGTTGAGGCCTATGTGACAAGAAAGTGCCCATGTATCAAGCAAAAGAAACCTGTGTCTCATGTCAGAGCTCCGATGGGGTCTATAACCACCACAGCCCCCATTGAACTGGTATCGATTGATTATATGCACCTAGAGCCAAGTGCAGGAGGGTTTGAATACATCTTGGTTGTGGTGGACCATTTCACCCGCTTCACCCAAGCCTATCCCACCCGGAATAAATGTGGAAAGACAGCCGCAGAAAAAATATTTAATGATTTAATTCCAAGGTTTGGCTACCCCAAAAAGCTCCATCAAGACCAGGGACGGGAATTTGAAAATCACCTATTCAAGACCCTGCAGCAGCTCTCAGGAGTTGGGAACTCCAGAACCACACCCTACCATCCTCAGGGTAACCCAGCAGAAAGGTTCAACAGGACCCTGCTTCAAATGCTTCGTACCCTGAAAGAGAAAGAAAAACACAGATGGAAAGAGCACTTGCCACGGATGATCCACGCCTACAATTGTACACGGCACGAGGCGACAGGCTACTCACCCTTCTACTTGCTGTACGGCCACCATCCTCGCCTGCCGGTAGACCTCTTATTCGGCCTAGCAGTGGAGGAAGAAGCAATGTCTCCAAGGGGCTACGCGGAAAAGTGGGCAGTACAGATGAAGGGGGCATACGGACTTGCCTCTGAAAAGAGCCGCCAGTCTAGTGCTCGAGGAAAAAAACATTATGATCGTCATGTTAAAGGAGTAACTCTTCAACCAGGTGACCGTGTACTTGTCCGTGATCTGGGGGAAAGGGGAGGCCCAGGAAAGCTGCAATCTTACTGGGAAGAGTCTGTGTATACTGTCAAAGAGCAGATGAACAATGGTACTGTATACAAGGTGTGTCCAGAAAGGGGGGAGGGCAGAACCCGCACCCTGCACCGAAACCCGTTACACCTAGTTAACGACCTACCTGTTGACTTACCTTCATCATCTGTACCTGGAAAGAAAAGAAACATACCTGTACCCTTACCACCATCACCACTACCACCTAAAGAGAGAAAAACAAGAAATAGACGGTTAAACAATGGACATCACATGGCCCAGTCTACTAACAGTGACTTCTCAGAGTCAGACGATGATGATAACCCAAGTTACTGGCTCAGGGTACCTGTAAGGAGAGAATGTGTCCATGCACCTCTAACACTTACCCAAGAGCCAGAGGGAGACCAGGCCCACTCTCATTCACAACTGACTAACCAAGACAAGACATTACTTGACATTCCTGTACATGACATTCAAGACAACAAAGCATATAGCCCAGCGCTACCAGTTGAGGGGGAAGACTTGGAGGAAGTATGGTCACTCGAAGAGTATAGATCTATATTGCCTCATTCATCCAGCAACCAGCCAATGTATGTGTCTGGTCCCATAGCTTCTCAGACAGACTGTATCCCACCAGGTCATCAGGCAAATTGTTCACAATTCTGCATCCAGAAAATCCACAAGTGAGAGAAAACCTACTCGGACATTAACATACGAGTCTTTAGGTGAGACCTCTTACCAGCCAAAAGGTTCAGTTAACAATGTAATGGCCTATGGGGTTACACATACACCAGCAGGGGAAATGCAACTGCATCACATTCAGCCACACCACATTCCATATCAACCACCGTACCTTGCAGTACCATACCAGTGGTTTCCCTGTACTTCCTTTGTGCCTTATATCACCCCTACACAGGTGTATTGAAGGGGATGTGTAACTTGTTACTTAGAGTATATAAGACTTTGAGTGTTGAAGGTTCAAAAGTATAGGATTCAGTTTATGTGCAGTGTCAGGAGCCATTTTTCTTTGTGGGTGAGCGTGTGACGCACACAAAAGATGTGGTCACATTTTGCATGTGAAGTACGTACCTGATTGTGATAATCACATGTATATTTCAGCTATTGCTGGTGAATTATTCTCTGTGTTAAAACACACTTATCTAGTTTTTGTGGACTTGTTAACCTGGTGCAATACCCAGCAGCGTCAGAAGATGGCAGCAGGACGTTGGGCAGCCGACCAGAACACTCTTGTTGACCCTCTCGCTATTCTGCTACAAGGATCAATGCAGCAACAGCCTAACGTTGCCCTGTCTGCTCATTATACCTTTTAAACAGGTTAGTGTCATGTATAAGCAAGAAAAACACGCAAGAATGGTACTTTAGAATATGTTAATGTATTTGTGCGGACTGTATGTGAGTTGGAAGTGTGTTTTGAGAATGTTTGTGCCACGGAAATATAGTCCAGCACCGTCCATGGGCCCCGCCATCTTGGCAATGTAGCAGTTTGTTTATTGTGTGTGTATACCTGCTCCTACTTATTTTGGCTGACTAAAGACTTAGACTTAGACTCAACTTTATTGATCCCTTTGGGATGACTCCCTCTGGGAAATTCAGTCTCCAGCAGCTTATACAGTACAATACAATAGGAAAGAATCAGCACACAGAGGGTAAAAAAAAAATAAAGATCAAAATATATATATCTATCGATATATATATATATATATATATAAAAAGTACAAAATTAGATAACAAAATATATAAAATATACACTCTTAGAAAATATAAAGCGCGCCATTAACCACAGTTTTATTGCACATTAAGTTATGCACTTTTGTACTAAATTCACTTAATGCTTTCTGGTTATTGTACACATTTTTATGCATTATTCAGTTTGTTGTTTCTCAGACATTGATGATGCGCAGATGATGAAAAGAACTTCCGTTGACACCGACTTGTTTGTATATAAGCATAGATTTATTACAAAGAATCAGCATCAGTCAGGCTTCATGAATACCTGGGAGATCATCCTCAAGTCAAATAGTGTCTCCTCGAAACACAGTCCAACATGCACTTATATATGTCCGGGGTGTGTGTATGTTTCTCTTACCATGTGTTTCACATTAGGACAAAGACCCTTTCTTTCAACCCAAAAGACTCCTAACTCATCAACACATTAGACGGGGTCCTCTCCTCATTGGCATGTTTATAGTACCATATACATCATTTGTTTTACTACTCCTGCACAACAACATTCCAGAGTCACTTCTAAGCAACTCACATCTCAGGTCAGATACTACATATTTCCCCCCTTCGAGACTACACAAAGTCTTGAAAAAGAGTAAATGACGCACTCAGAATGTTTATGACATTCCTCCCATCCAAACTTGCTATAGCATAACTTTAGCAATAATTTTGAAGTGTGAGAGCGAAAAACGTATCTGGCAGCTATCTCTTCTGTAATATCCATCAAACAATCTAGACAGGAAAATTCTCCCACGGTCCCTCTGCCCCAGGCAACCACATATAGTACTTCAAGTCAATTGAAACGGAGAGTTCTAAAAAACTTTGTAAATTAACTAATTGTATGCAAATGTATGTGGGAACCTCAGAAATTAAAATCTGAAAATGTCCAGAGTGAGGCTGGTCGACCCATCGCACCTTCCAGTGGACCTTTCCCTACCTAACACCTCTATCCCTAAACATTCGAGAAAAAAAGAAAACACCTGAGATCCCAATGTATTTGCATCATAATAGAAAACATAATTCTCAAAGCTAGTATAATAAAGAAACCCCATACCTTTTACTCCTCATATGCCCCTGTTATAAAGCCTTAAATGTTACTCGCGCAGTTATAGTCAACTCAAAAACTAAAACCCAAGCATTATATTTTAGCAGGATTGTCACTAACATAAATGTCCGATTTTCATTTCGCATGCACTAGTGTATAATAAAACTACAAAGTATCCATCAATATCACAGATTATAATATAATATAATAAAACAACACCAAATACTGTACAAATGTGTAGAATAAACATGTTACCATATCAGACTGTTGCTCCTCAGCAACATCAGCTTCTAGTGTAATGCACTCTCAATGTCATTTTTAAATCAGGGTGTGCTCTTATAATTGTCCTTGTTCAGGGTCATCTGTCCATTTTCACTGTCCATGTTTGAATGTTTGAATGTTTGAGTCCATTTAGGCTGTGAGGATCTCTGGACAAGCAGTCACCCTCAGATTGATCTCCCACATGTTGTCCTGGGAAGAAAGAAAATACCAGCCAGTATCTTGCAAAAACATCAAATGCAGTATATTGTAATTCATTTTCACATTATTTCAATTCAATGTATGATTGACTTTTCCATTTCCCCCCTTTAACCATACTGATCCCCATACATCAAACACTCAACAACAAATAATTATAAGATAACATCAAAAATAAATGTTGAGATTATAATAAAGTCAGATATTCATCCCTAATGAGACGTAACGCATCTATGACGCTAGTTATGTTGTCAGAGTTATCAGGAATCAAAGTGTAACAGGCATCTCCAGTCAGGTTTAAAGCTCCACATAGGCCACCTTTTTTGGCCAAAATATATTCAAGAGCCATGTCATGTTTCAGCAACGTCAATCTATGACTCTTCTGTGTATTTGACAAATATTCGAAACCACTCATAGTCTAATTTGCAAAACCCTGTAGGGTGTAGGTAATATTATCAATATGATCAGCCAAGAATATTACATTTAGACCTGTGAGTTGGCAGATTTTTACAATGCGGTTTTTCAACACACCATTCATTTTTTCACAAATACCTTGGCTTTGCGGATGGTAAACGTCTCCTAGTCGTTGTTTAATCCCCATCTTTTGTAAAATCAATTTTACTGTTTTATCCACAAACTCCTTTCCATTATCTGAGGATATGCAATCCTATGACATAATCAATTTTTTCAAGCAAGTACGGTGCCCAAAAACCATACTCCTTTGTGATCTTTCTCCTAACTTCCCCCCTTGCAACATGGGCTAACCCATGTGCTTCTTGAATCATCAGACCTAGCAGGTCTGGGGGTGCCACCATCAGTCCCTCATGATTCCGCCACAGACCGGTAGAATCTTGAGTGGCACCTTGGTCTCGCCATAACTGTTTGTCCATCGCAGAAGCAGCTTCTTGCATTGAGACCACATCTCTGAATGTAATTTTATCTTCCAAATCCACCTCTTGGGTGACCAGAAGAACCTTGCCCACTCTGTCTGCCCCTGTAACTGCTTTTGCAGCCTCGTCAGCTGCTTTGTTACCTTGTGTGACCCTTGACGTGTCCATTTTGTGTGCCGCGCACTTAGCTATTGCTATTTCTTTAGGTTTCATCATTGCATGCAACAATTTCATTATCTGAGCATGGTGTTGTATAGGAGAACCATCCGTTTTCTTAAACCCTCGTTTTTTCCACCAACTGTATTTGATTAAGTTTTCTAAGTGTCTCCTGGTCCTGCTCTCTCTGATCCTGCTCCTTTTTTCGATATAGCTCAACTTGATGAGCTATATGGTCTGTGTAAACACCTTTTGTCATGTTTGCCAGGCCAACCACCTCTGCCAGTTTGCTTCTCACTGGCAGGGGCAGACCTTTCTGTAACTTAAGTCGCAAAATGGATTGCTCCATTCGGTTTAGATAACGACACATAAGCCCTTGGATTTTTCTGTAATCCCAATGGCTCAATGACAATATTATCAGGGTGTATATTTGTTGGGAATGTGTCTTTAAGTGCTCCCCACATCCGACCTCTACTTATGGAAAATAACTCTGGATCATTTACTGCAGTTGGCACGTCTCGATTTAGTCCTGCTTTCTGCAGGATTTCGTGCATAGCTGGAACCCCAAGGAGATCTGCCAAAAGTCAAAAACTCCCATGGCAGGCTGCGTTCCTACCAAAACCTCTTCCAACTTTGCAATCCAAGGATGTGCTCCATCTTGAAGAATAGATAACTTTTCGAGTATGTTTTACATATCTGTATTTTGCCATGACTTGTACTCCAGATTCTGTCCCCGAATGATCATTGGACACTGCTTTTCAGGTCCTTTGTCTTTTCTTTGACGTAATATATACCCCGAAGATCCTGACTTTTTAGACTTTCTCTTCTGTATATCTTTCCTTGCCTTTTCTAGCTCCTGTAATTGTTCTTCCAATTATTTTCGACTTTCTAGACTGCCAGCTTCATCCAACTCCAAAAGGCATCTGTCCATTGCTTTCTCTATCTACCTTAAGCTCTGCCTTTCCTCTTCTCCCCGGGCACTAGATGCTGATGGAAAAGAACTCGAAAGACCCTCGAGCTCCGAATCGCCATCACTATCTTCGTTTTCACTATCATCAGTGCTGTCTCTTTCTGGACTTAACTTCCTCAATGACTTGTCTCCTCTTCTCTCCGCTTTGGCCAACATTCATCTTACCACTGGGTAATAACCACCCCTTCTGAATCACTCTGACTGTCACTTCCCACTTGCATCTGTCTATATCTCTGGCCCCCCGAGCTGCCCAAACGTGTCTTTTCCCTCTTACTTTTGGAGCTAGGGTACATTTTTATGGCTGTTTTAGCCTTTCCTGTCTCTATCATTCGCTCCTCATCATCATGGATGTGGTATTTACCCTTATGGGTAATCACTAGGAGCTGGGGATATATGTCAATAAACTTCACCTCCTCCTCATAAGGTGGTGGCTTCTTTATTGGGGTTGTATGTGAGAAGGGTGCATTAACCTTCGCCATTAGCTTTTCTGTTTCCTTTACATTATTTTCTATTTCTTTTGCACTTCTTTCCCTCATTTCCTTTGCAGCTTCTAACATTTTCTGTCCCTCATTTTCAAATAACTTCAGAATGCCAAGCTCTATCCGTCTCTTTTCCTTGCGTCTCTGTCCCTTTTTACCTTTCTTTTGTCCTGCGTTATATGTGGATACAAGCACCTGCATTGTTTTAATTACATCTGGGTTAAGAGTCCCTGCCACTGGCCAAGGTTGATCGATGTCAGGCCAACGCTTCTTCCATTTTTCCGACATCTCTGCTATACCTTTCACAAGGGGATTATTCTTCCGCACTACATCAACGGGGGTAATTGCTTTAGAAGCTTTAATGTCCATCTTTGACATTGTAGTGACTCCCTTATATCCTCTTATTGTAAATCAAATCAAATCAATTAAATGGCTATTTATGAAACACCGAATTGTCACAATCAATCAAGAACTGCAAATTAAATCAAATAAAATTTGTAAACCTCTAAGAAGATCAAAGGCTTATTGATCATTTATTTATCACCCAATGCTCTGAACGTCCACATTCATCCCAAAATTGTCAAATCATTTCAATGTTCAAATCTCGAAATAGCTCAGGTCAAACTAAATCATGCTCAGACAATGAAACCAACATCTGCAACACTCAACAGTACTTAAACCAAATCCGCCTTTCCACAAAATCAATTAAATCAATGATACTTCCTCTAATTAATTAAATGTTGTAGTTTGTCAGTTCGTTGCCAAGGGTCCGTTCTAAATAATTGCAATGTGTAGTACTCTCCTGTATAAGCGAACATACATATTTTATTGACCTCAGGCTGAGAAATTATCTTATGTGCATCAGCATCAAATTAAAAGGAAAACATAATGAGGCTATATGCGAACATGCGAAATATGTATGAACAATTTTAACTATAAATGAGTATATTTGCATATAGATAAATGTAGACACTTGTTAAAAGAGTTTGTGGATAAAATCGCACTAGCCTTGATCAAGCTGGATGCAGGATCAGCACACGCCGTCATCCAGTTCCAATTTGTGTGAAGCTCGATCAGCTGTGCTCTCGCCTGTCCTTTGGAGGATCCAAATTCAGACACATTCCATCTTCTCTATCTCTTCCCCAACTCTCATACGTCATAGTTGAATAGAGGAAGAAACAGAGAAAACAAAACAAGAGTTCAGTGTTTTATGATCAATCTAGATTCTTATAAACAATGTACTGATTAAATTTTCATAGTTTAAACACATTTTCTGCCAACATTTTTTTGGTTAAATTTATCACAACGGGTGACCTCCCACAAGAGTTACTCTTTGAACAGCAACTTCTAACGGGCACAAATTTATTTTACTCTTCTCAAAACCAAATTCCTCACTTTTTACTTGTATGTCTTCTAAATTCATCATACTTATTCTATTTATACAAAGGGTTGTCAATTTATGAATCAGAAGAGTAAATATTTTAGTCTGTTTTCATTCTAATAATGCCTTAAATCTTATTCCTCTTTCTTCTTCTCTCTATCTCTCAAGGAGAGAAGGGAGGGGGAGCTCACACTCTCCGTCTCAGAAAGAGCATTCTTATTTGTGCTCAAAATGACGTATCACCCCTTGCTCCGCCTCTCAATATATATTAGCAAGGACTTCCAGATTATACTGGCCATCAGAGAGTGAACATCCGGCCATAACTCCCCACATAGTCAAATCAACCCAGCATACTAAAGCACAGAGTCAGGGACAAAGAACGCACACAAAAGCTCACGCAGTATCCTCTCAATCAACAGGAAAAATACTCTATCCTCTAGCAACTAAACCTATCTTCTCTTTCATTTTGAATAAGACTCAAAACTCTTTGAGCAGACAAATTCTCTTCAAAATGCAATCACACACACACACACACACACACACACACACACACACAGGCAGAAAGAGAAAAAGAGAGAAAGAGAGAGATCATTCACCAAATCAATCCGCTAATCCTATATGTAGAATCCGAATTTGTTTCTCAACTCTACTGGACTTTATCAGGAGATTTTCTTTTCCCCTTCTTTTATCTATTTATTTATTAAGTTTTTACACATGCTTTTGTGTATAGAATGTCCTCACTGCTCTCTCCACTCCTCCTTAGACTCAGCAAAGGCTCATATATTTTATCAGATGTATAAACGTCCTCTTTAGGCTCATATGTATTATCAAATTTATAAAACGTCCTCTATTAGAAGTCCGAAGTTATGCGAAAAAATATGAGAATTAAATGGGGTCTGTTAAATATCAGATCCCTGTCATCTAAAGCTCTATTAGTGAACGATCTGATATCAGGTTATCATTTTGATTTACTCTCTTTAACTGAGACTTGGCTGTGTCAGGAAGAATATGTCACCTTAAATGAATCCACTCCTCCCAGTCATCTTAATACTCATATTCCTCAAGACACTGGTCGAGGTGGTGGAGTGGCAGCTATCTTCAGTTCTAGTCTTCTAATCAACCCTCGACCAAAACTTAGTTTCAGCTCTTTTGAAAGCCTTGTTCTGAGTTTTTCACACCCAGCCTGTAAAACTTTACAGCCTGTTTTATTTGTGATAGTATACCGCCCTCCTGGCGCATACTCTGATTTTCTAACTGAATTCTCAGAGTTTTTATCAGATTTAGTCCTGAGTTCAGATTAAATAATTATTGTAGGGGAATTCAATATTCATGTAGATGTTGATAATGATAGTCTTAGCATGGCATTTATGTCCCTTTTGGACTCTATTGGTTTCACTCAAAGTGTAAACCAGCCTACTCACCGCTTTAACCACACCCTCGACCTTGTTTTAGCTTATGGCCTTGAAACCGAAAACTTAATTGTCTTCCCACAAAATCCTCTTTTATCAGATCACTTTTTAGTAACATTCGATGTCCTGTTAACTGACTACTCTCCAGTTAACAGAAATGTACTCACAAGATGTTTGTCTGATAGGACTGTAGCTAAATTTAAGGAAACAATTCCAGCTGCTTTTAATTCTTTACCCCATCTGTTTACTACAGAAAGCTCTGATGCTAATGTTAGTCCCTCTCAGCTTGATCAGTTTGTTGATAGTACTGCAGGTTTGCTGAGAAGTACCCTAGACTCGATTGCCCCCTTAAAAAAGAAGATTATCAAACGACAGAGGCTAGCTCCATGGTATGACTCAGAAACTCGTAACTTGAAGCAAATGTCGCGTAAATGTGAAAGAATGTGCCGATCCACCAAAACAGAAGAGTCTCGTTTCCTCTGGCAAAATAGTCTTAATAAATACAGGAAGGCCCTACGGCATGCTCGAGGTGTCTACTACTCCTCCCTCATAGAAGAAAATAAAAACAATCCCAGGTACCTTTTCAGCCAGGCTGACAGAGAGTCACAGCTCCACTGAGCCAAGTATTCCTATAGGCCTCAGTAGTGATGATTTCTTGAGCTTCTTTAATGACAAAATCCTAAAGATTAGAAACAAAATTTGTAACCTCCCGCTGTTAACTGGTGCAGATGTATCTTTGGAAACTGCTCAAAAACCTGATGTTTACCTTGACTGTTTTTCTCCAATTGACCTTCCTGAGCTAAATTCTCTGATATCTTCGTCTAAACCATCAACCTGTCTTTTAGACCCGATTCCAACCAAGCTGCTTAAGGAAGTCTTTCCCTCAATTAGCACTTCTTTACTAGATATGATCAATATGTCTTTATCGACTGGCTATGTACCCCAGTCTTTTAAACTAGCTGTAATTAAGCCACTTCTTAAAAAGCCTACCCTTGATTCAGGCACCTTAGCTAACTATAGACCTATATCTAACCTTCCTTTTATCTCAAAGATCCTTGAGAAAGCAGTTGCTAATCAATTATGTGACTTTCTTTTAAATAACAGTTTATTTGAGGACTTAAGGATTTAAAGTCCACCGTAGCACTGAGACAGCACTTGTGTGAGATTCAAATGATCTACTTATTGCTTCTGACAGAGGACTTCTCTCTGTACTCATCCTGTTAGATCTTGCAGTGTTGCATTTGACACGATAGACCATCATATCCTGTTACAGAGACTAGAACATTTAACTGGCATTACAGGATCTGCATTAAGTTGTTTTAAATCTTATTTATCAGATCAATCTCAGTGTGTCAATGTTCATGATGTGTCCTCCATGCACACCAAAGTTAGTCATGGAGTTCCACAAGGTTCTGTGCTCGGACTGATTCTTTTCACTTTGCTTCCTCTGGGTAATATCATGAGGAAACACATTGTTTTGCAGATGATACTCAATTTTACTTATGTTAAATGAACTGTACTTTTATAGCGCTTTTCTAGTCTTTGCGACCACTCAAAGCTGGGTTTACACTACATATCACATTCACCCATTCACACACACATCCATATACTGATATGGCTGCTACATAAAGTGTCAAACTGTCAATCAGTTATCACATTCATACCCAGAAGTATGCCTTAAAGGTGCTATATGTAACTTTCAGAAAATCCTCATTCCTAGCGACACGGTTGGCCGTTGAGGGAACTGCAGTCAACCTTCTTGTACACGCTCGCGCTGACACTCGCAGGCATGAACGAGCATCCAGGTTTTTGTCGAAGGCACATGAAACTGAGCATGCTCAATTTTGGAACTCACCGGCTCTGTTTGACTGAAGAGATGTGTTCATTGACCGGCATCATGTTCTCAAAAATCAACACTGTTTGTCATAATACCTAAGTTAATATCATGTTAGCTGGCAAAGTTATTGGTCAAGCGAGACTGACAACACTGACATACACAATGGGATAGTATTTGGTTGTATAATGTTAGTGTAGAAGAAATTAATAATCTTCAGGTCCGATTCAGTGGCTGGTTCAGATGAGTTTTATTCACTGCGCAGTGGAGAGAGATCATCACAGCAAGTTGTAGAAAACCTCTCTGACTAGAGTCAGCTCTAGTCAGATTATATATCTTGGGTCACAGTAAACAAAGGGCTAACCAAAAGGGCTATGCTTATTGAAATCGAGCAACAAAGGGCAATACACAACCAAGATGAAAGAAGCTACGGTGTCATTCTCAGAGGGGGGTGTCTGGGGGACCAAACTAACAAGAGGGTTCAAGCTAGCTTCTCGAGGCTCATACAGTGGTCTTAGGTGTGAACAACTCACAGTCTGATGGCTAAACAAATGTAAAGAAGGAAGTTAATCACAGGGGTTCCTTTGGAAACATCAAAACCTTGATTAACACTGATGTGATAGCAGGAAGGAAAAAGAATACACTCTGATGTTGTTCAGCTCTGAAGTTACAATTTGTTGAGACAATTTAACTAAAAGTAGAAAGGTGGAACGAATTGTGAAGAAAACCATAATTATTTAAGATGTTAACAAATACAGAATTAAAGCTATAAATTCTGTTTCCACATTAGTGAGCATGATAAGGGTAGCCAACTAGCTCTAACATAACTACACTGCATGCATCTGGCATTGTGCTTCATAACCAAGCGACAAATTATTCAATTACCAGACAGATCATCCCCGGGAGTCTGCGTGAATTAGCTGATGTTATCTTTTCGACTGTGTTTTGCTCCGTTGCCTAACTGGCAAATCGTCTGCGATTGCAGACAAGCTAACAATATCTTGTTGCCAGCTGGCTGGCTATCCTTAGCCTAGGCAGGTAATGCAATGATACTGGCTAATAGAAAACAATCGGTAGTTATACACATTTGCTTTGTTCTGCTACATAATTTACAAAATCAACACCGTTTGTTATTAGTCAAGCTAGATAACTGACATACACACAGTATTTTGGTAGTCATAATCTTAGCGAGCATGCTAAGGTTAGCCAACTAGCTCCAACATAAAGACACTGCATGACTCCGGCATTGTGCTTTGTAACCAAACGGCAAATTATGCCGGCGAACCAGCAAATCATCACAATCATTAGCAAACATTAGCCAGGCAGGGCAGGGCAGGGCAGCTGGAGAGAGCTGGGATGAAGCACTTGTGCTGTGAAAGAAAAAACGCTGCACCCAGTGAGAGAACGCAGGTTTTGTTTCTATGACAACAATAAGTTGTGGGTCTTTTTTGATTCCCAAAGCAATTGAAGTTCTTCCCCCTGATGTCGGTCACATTTCTGTTTGGTCAGACGGCTTCACTAGATACATTTTTTTTTGTTTTTTATTCTTGTGTAGTTTGTGTTGGTGTTGTTGTGGGTGCTGGTCATTTGTTGGCATTATTGATCTCCATTTCAGAGCTTGCGTTGTCTCGTGTTGCACACTGTTGACTGTAGTAGTGTAGAATGAGCTCTCAGTAGAGGTACTCGCAAACGCGCAGATACGTCACGTCCTCTTGTTTCGCAGAAAAAACGGCCCAAGTGCTTTACATAAAAATTAGCCCACAGGCTGTTAGGGGCAATGGAGGAAGTTGGGGAAGGTCTCAATTTATCAGTTCCTCTACTATCCTTCCACACATTGGCAATAAAAAATGATATTTGATTGATGAATATATGTAAAATCTTACATGTAGCCCTTTTAAGGATATAAACATCTGGATGACCAGAAACTTTCTGCTACTTAATTCAGACAAAACTGAATTTATTGTGCTAATGATATAGCTGCCCTATGGCATCAGCCTGGCATCCAGCACTACTGTTATAAATTTGGGAGCCTGGTGATGGAGTAGGAAGGAGGATGACTGCATGAGTATCGTGAGAATCCGACAGCGGAGGTGAGATCCGCATTGCATGCGGAACGGATCACACTCACAGTGGAGGACATATCGGACCTGGAATCATTTATTGACAACTACTACTAATCCCAACAGGACAACATGGACACTGACAGCAGCAGCTCAAGAACAAAATCAGCCAAAAGAAAGAAAACAGACTCATCAACGGACACAGATGATTCACAGACAACAGAGATTGAGGTCAGTGTTCTTTCAAGTATCAGTAGTAAACTTGATCTTCTCATGTCCCTTCATGAGGAAGTAAAACAACTCAAATCAAGCCTGGAATTTGCTCACAACCATATCCAATATGTCGAACAAGCAAATAAATCACTTCAGTCATCCGTAAAAACTTTAACCGAACAAATGCAAACTCTCAGCAGAGAAAACAAACTAAGGAAAGAAACTGTTTTGGATCTACAAACTCGAAGCATGCGTGACAACCTCATCTTTTCCGGCACCCCCAAAACTTTACCCAACAATACTGAAACAAAGATTAAAGACTTTATCCAAAACCACCTCAAACTCCCACCGGACACAGCACATAACCTTCCATCGAGTACATCGTATCAGCACACCATGATCCAGAGCAATAGTAGCAAAGTTTGAATATTGCCAACAGAAAGAACATCATAATCACTGCATCCATCTTTAACCAAAAATTCACAATAGCTAACATATATGGCCCCAACAGTGACAGTCCATCCTTTTTTGACACAAATTTCTCTACATTTCAAGAACCAACAAATATCATAATTAGTGGAGACTTCAACACAGTAATCAATCCCACATTGACCAATCACGCACAGCTGGCAATTTAAGACACTGTCACTCCACAGATTTTTTAAAACAATACATGACAGATTTTGGTCTTGGCGACAGCTGGAGAATGAGAAACCCATCATCTCGAGTATATTCACATTTTTCTTCATTACATCAATCATTCTCCCGATTAGATTTCAGTATCAGTAACACTCTTCTAGCCCAGATATCCGAAAACCATCCTACATCCAATTATTATTAGTGACTATGCACCGGTATCCCTGACTTTAAATATCGAGTCCTTCATCAAACACCCTCCTTGCTGGCACGTCAATACCTCACTACTTAAATACCCTGATTTTACTGCCTTTATCCAGAGAAAGTGGGTATAGAGGCTAAGCCAATGCTTTAAGCCACTGAGGTGCTACACCACGGGTTACTTGTTTGACGCACCTTACCCGGGTCTGATGCATGTCTGTTTTGATTAAAGTCTGAGAGACCAACCTTTGCTTGCAATACTTCCGTTTTATTTTCTCTTCCTGTCAGTGTCCAATAAACTCAAAGATACTAAAACATGAAACAAACATCCAACAACACAAGAAACTGCTGCCACCAGTAGCGTGTGTCTGTCTGGGTATGTGTGGTCAAAAACTGTTTAGCTTCCGGGTTGAACACCTGACCAGACAAACAGTGGTTCCCATATATATACTCCGGAGTGCTAATTGGCTCCTACACACCGGCCCCTAATTGTTAGTGCAGGCAGACATAACAATTCAATACAAAACAATAGAGGAGCCAAATATGAAACCTCAAATAGCATACATGGAAATGCTAATTAACATAATTCATTCTACACCTCTTGTATTGAACACAGTTTTGTTACAGGTCTCTCTATAATATTGTTTTTGGTCTGTAGCTTGACGGAACGCACTAGGCCCCTTTTGTCAGGAAAAACCTCCAATACTTTGCCGAGAGGCCAGGAACCATGTGAAGCTGAAGAATCCATGATGACGACATCATCAGCAACTAAACTCCTCTTCCTTTGGTTCCACTTCTGTCTCTCTTGCAGCAACGGCAGGTACTCCCGGACCCAACGCTTCCAAAACAGATCAGAGACGTACTGAACTTGTTTCCATCGACGTTTCACATACATATCAGAGGGTTCAAAAAGTCCTGGTGGTAAAACTGGTTTTCCTTTCAATAGCAGTATATATTTTGGCGTGAGAGGTTCCAGATCATTTGGATCGTCAGACAGCTTGGTAATTGGACGATCATTCAGAATGGCTTCTACCTCACACATAACTCTGTGGAGTCCATCATCATCCAACATCTGCTGGTGCAATACTGTATTGAGAACGCGCCGCACTATGCGTATCATGCGCTCCCACACTCCACAATGATGAGATCCCGCTGGTGGATTGAAACTCCATTCAACTCCAGCTTGAATAAGAGCTCCTTGAATCTGCTCATGATTCAATGCAGAGAGAGCCTCCCTCAGTTCTCTTTTCGCTCCGACGAAGTTGGTTCCATTGTCTGACCTGATATGGACAACTTGCCCTCTGTCTCAAGCGAATTTGCCACCTCCAAATGAACTGCTCTACTCGCCAAGCAGGTAAGTATCACTCCATAGCGTTTGCAAGTTGTTCTGCCTCTCCTTACTTCCACAGGTCCAAAATAACAGCTTGAACAGTTTCAGCAGAAAAATCAGACTTATTGTCATCTGCAGTTTTCCTCGCATAACTAGCGCAGCTGGGCGATGAAACAGCCCCAAACAAATACCCAGTCATCCTGTAGTCCTGGAGCTCCCTGCTGAAGTCTCCTTCTGGCCACCAGAGAAAGCGAAGGAGATCTCTGTCTTGTTTTGCAACCTTCACCTGATGGAACATAGCTTGTATGTCTCCCATAAATGCCACAGGCTCCTGTCGGAATCGAGTAAGAACTCCAAGCAAGAACTGGTGAGGTTAGGACCTTGCAACAGTTTGCTGTCCCTTTAAATGTGGCCCCGCAATCAAACACCACTTGTAGGGAACCTTTTCTAGGATGATAAACACTGTGGTGTGGAATGTACCATACCTTTCCACTTTTACACTGCAACTGCTGCTGAGGTACTTGCTCCGCGTAACCTTTATCAATAACACCATTAGGATAGCTTGAATATTCCTTGTGCAGCTGTGGATTATTCATAAACTTCCTCCTTAATCCAAGTAGCCTTTGCTTAGCCACTGCAAAGTTATTTGGCAGGAGAACATCAGGTTTCTTAAGGGACAACTTCAGGCAATACCTCTTATCCTGTAGTGTTGCAGAGCCTTCCATGATTTCCACAAATCTTAAATCTTCTCTAGACATCTCTTTGTCCTCTGAGGTCTTTTCATTAAAGTCATGGTTATACTGATTCTTCAGCATGAGCTCCAAGTTGGATACAGAGATTCTATTCACCACAACAGAAGGAAGCTCCATGTCAAAAGAGAAAATTAGTTCTTTTTCCTGTGATGTTCAATTTCTGCATTAGATCTTCAGAACAGAATGTAGCTGAGCTACCAGGATCCGAAAATGCATAGGTCTGTATGACCTCACTTCCTTTAGTGGACTTGACCTGCAGGGGAATAATGGAGAGAACACAGCGATCTTTTCCGGCCCCTATACGCCCACGTCTGAGGGAGAGTTGATGGTTTAACTCCAGGTTCATTGGTTTGTTCTGACTCCACGTTTGCCTTTTTTATATGAAGCACAGTGGAATGTTGTTGATCACAGACTTCATGGATCAAGCGCTTTTTACAGTCCTGGCTTATGTGTCCAGTACATAAGCAACCAAAACATATTCCCTTCTCCTTTAAAAAGTGAATCTTGTCTCTGTGCTTCTTACCATTGAATTGATGACACTTTTCTAACAGGTGAGTACGTGAACAGCAATGACAGTACAAGCTCTCCTGTTTCTTTGAACTATTTGTCATAGTTTCATCTTCAACAGATTCCATTGGTGTTACTGTAGTGGCAAAACTACTTCCTTTCATTCTGTTCTTTGGCTGTAGCTTAAACTTGTTGAAAGGTTTTAAGCCAACTGTCATCTTCAATGTCTCCAAAGATCGGGTCAGAAAGGATTCTCACATGCTTCTCAAGAAATGCAACCACGTAAATGAAATGAGCTCTTTCATTGGAGGTTTCCATGATGTTATGAGCTCTGGCTCTCCATTGTTCCCTGAGTTTGAATGGCAATTTTGAAACAACCATTTTCATATTGGTTGGCATATCCAACTCCTGCATGAAATGAAGCTCTTCCATTACATTACAACATCCGCGCAAGAATAAGGCATAGGCTTGGAGTTCTTTGACATCCTCAGCCCTTAGTATAGTTGGCCAAGCTAAACGCTTTTCTATATATGCAGTAGCAATCTTGTACTTGTTTCCAAAATGTTCTTGTAGAAGACCCTTTGCCACAATGTAGCCACGCTCAGGAGCCATGTGCTGGCAGAACCAATTCTTTTGGCTGTCCTCTTGTAAACTGTTCCAAGTAGTACAAGCAGTCAGCTCTGCTAGCTTTGTCCTCCACTCCTTGTTCAAATGCTTTAATAAAGCATTTATATTGAAACAGATCTCCTTCAAATATAGGAATGTCTCATGTTGGCAGAGACAGTAAGTGCTGCTGGTGAACAAGTGCTGGTGTTATTTCATTTTGTTTGTGCATAATGGCGACAACATCTCCACATGGAATTTCATCATTTTGTTGCTGCTTACCTGGATTTGCCCAAGCAGCCGTAACACCAGGTAGCACAACTTGTGTTGTTTCCCAATGATGTTGATCACATGAATAAGCATCTCGCTTTAATGCACTTGAAACCTGCCCTCCAGTTTGTTTCGGTTTGACATCCATTGCTGGCTGTTTGCTCTGTTGCAATAACCAATAATTTTGCTGGGTTGCTTTCCATGCTGTTGGCTCATATTCCTTTGCCATAGGGTTAAGAGTGTCGAATGGTGGCAGTTTCCTCTTTTCCCTTTCAAAATATGAGTTCATGCCATTTGTTGGTGCATGAGAAGAACGTTTTCCATCCGAAGCCTGCAAAACTGACAACTTAGCAGTGGATGCAGCTAGCTCAGTTTCCAGTTCGAGCTGTTCCTTTCTCCTTCTTATCTGTTGCTCCTGTTCCTCCAGTGCATGCCGTTCCTTTAAAGCTGCCATACGAGTAACAAGCGCAGCTTTTTCTGCTGCTGCTTTATTTGTGCAGAAGAAGTGGTACTTGACTTATTACTGGTGTAACTTTTGTTTGAATATTGACCCACATTGGAAACACTGTCACTGGGATTGATATCATCATGATTACCACCATCAATATGAAAATCATCATTACCTTCATTTTCAGACACCCACTCTTTTGTATTGGCAATAAATTCATCATTGAACATCATTTTTGCCTTAAACCATGTTTCATTTCTTTCCTTTTCCTCCTGAGGCAATAAAACCATTATTGAATCATGCACACACACCTTATTTCATCACATTATTCAATATAACCATCAAGAGCATTTTGTACATCTGAACATTTACCATTTTGCATTAAACCTTGTATCATTTTTCTTAAATTGCTAGCCTTATTTAGCTTAGCTTTTCGACCAGTTTGCAATCTGTCCAACCTATCAGCAAGTGCTTTAACAGAAAGCTTGACCACCCGCTTGCTCGTTTGTGTTTCCCTACAGCTGTCCACCGCGTCTGGTTTGCCAGCTGTAGGCACACTCGCAACTGACATTTGTCCATGTCCACGACGCACTCTTCCTCAATATTTAATAGTCCGACAGTCAACAGATCACAACAAATTAATCGATACAAAGTTTATTGTTCATCTCCTTCAGCAACCAATTCATTGGAATTATGCCCAATGGCCCTCATTTATCAATCTTGCGTGAAAACGGGTGCAGATCTGAGCGCAGAATTGGTCTTACGACAGGACACACGTGTGATTTATGAAACGTTCGTATCTGACCAATCCCTGCGTACGATTGATCCGGTCTTGATAAATGCGGCGGCTGAATTCGACCGTCATTAACATGTTACGCCCTTAAATATTCCTGGTTCGGAGGCCTCGCCCACTGAGGTCAAACATGGAGAAAAGAAACACTGGCAAGAAACTTTTCTGAGATGGAAATCGGCATCCTCACATCTGAGGTGGAGCAAAACAAAGATGTGCTTTTTGGCAGTCTGAAAACTGGAATTAATGGAGCTCATAAAACGCTGTGTGGAAGAGGATAACGGAGGCAGTCAACAGCGTTGCCGTACAGGAACGGACTCCGGCTGGGGTTTGATTAAAATTCTCAATAACTTACAAATGTCTTACAAATGATTAGGCTTACACATGTTACATGCGTATAAATTTTTAATGTATGTTTAAATGTTTCAGAGCCAGGCACCAGCGGTATGTCGGCCAGCTCTCCTCCCCAGAGCGGTCCCACTGAGCCAGACCCACAGAGTCAGGCTGCAGAGAGCGAGCGCGTGCCCTCTGCCCCCCGTGCTGCGCTGCCTCAGTTGTCGGCACACTTGAGGCAATAAATAACACATTAAAAGAAATTAACAAAACCCTAAAAAAGCCTTAATAAAATGTTTAAATGACTAAATGTTGTCCATTGTCTGTGTTTAGTATGCCTTTAGCCAATTTCACCTAGGATACTTCATCACATTACTGATTAAATACTGCAGCGCGTTTGCAGAAGTTTAAGGTATACTTTACATTTTAAAAGCGATTAATGGGGTCCTGTCTCCTCCGTATAGCCCCCAGTGGAGGCTGTGCTGGCCACGGTTCCCTGGGCATTGTTCTCCTCTGGCTGCGCCGGCACATCAAAAGGCACTCCATTTACTAATGCAATGTTGTGCAAAACTGAACAGGCCAAAATAATGTCGCACACTTTCTCTGGGGTATACAGCAGCGTTCCCCCCGCTGGTCCAAGACGGAGCCACCTGCCCTTCAGCCACCCGAAGCAACGCTCCACTGTGACCCGTGTGCGTGTATGCGCACTGTTGAACCTGCGCTCAAAAACAATTGCACAATTTTACCATAGGCTATTTTGAGTTCATATGCAAAGACAGATTTCTGCTTCTGATTTATTATTATTTCAAATTTTAATGTGCAATAATTAGTTGTCATGTTTAGGCTAGTTAACCTATTTTTTTATTTTACAAAAAAGTGGTGTCAGTAAAAACGTGAAACGTAAAAACAAAAAATCTTTTTGTTTTATTCGTTTTAAGAATCCGTTTGATCTGTTCTGAATATGTGGCTGCTTATGCTTAGATGACAGCTGAGGTTTGTTTAATAATTACTTTCAGACTCAGACAGATTTTGCTGTGCTGCACCGCAAATCCACAGACTCAGATTTGCGTACACGAGCTCAGACCTGACGTGAGATCTGATCGTAGCTTCCGCTCACGTCCAAATTGGTAAATGCCGAAACTTGCGTGGAAATGGTTGTACGCACGGTTTTCTGCCGTACGTTCGTTTGATAAATGAGGGCCACTGTGTGCACACAAACTTAGATGGCCATCCAAACCGGTGGTAGCCCTACACATACCTCCTGAAGACGAACATTGATCCACGATTCAAGCGGCGAGAAGCTCCACAGCGTCCCTCTCCACGTTGCTCATCTCTGCGTCGGCCTCTGACGCAGCAGGTGAGTAGATTAGATGCAGCTGGCGAGACGCTCCAAACACACAGCCCCCGTCTGGCTCTCTCCTCGTTGCCGTAATCTTCCAATGTGAAGAAACTCTTCTTCCAATATCCAACGAAGCAGTTTTTGACGAAGTTTTTGACTTGAATATAGAGCCTAAGCCAACGCTTTAAGCCACTGAGGTGCTACACCACGGGTTACTTGTTTGATGCACCTTACCCGGGTCTGATGCATGTCCGTTTTGATTAAAGTCTGAGAGACCAACCTTTGCTTGCAATACTTCCGTTTTATTTTCTCTTCCTGTCAGTGTCCAATAAACTCAAAGATACTAAAACATGAAACAAACATCCAACAACACAAGAAACTGCTGCCACCAGTGTGTGTCTGTCTGGGTATGTGTGGTCAAAAACTGTTTAGCTTCCGGGTTGAACACCTGACCAGACAAACAGTGGTTCCCATATATATACTCCGGAGTGCTAATTGGCTCCTACAGTGGGCATCCTATATGGTATTGAACGACTCCCCAGAAATTTAAGCATCTACTTTATGGGAAACAGGTAAAGCAGTAATCAGGGGACACATCATATCATACTCGACAAACAAGACAAAAAGGAACAGAAACTGGAAAGAAACCTGGAAAATAAGATTCAACAACTTACAGAGAAGTATTCAAACAACCCTAACGAACAAGTAAAAATTCAACTACAAAATGGCAAATTTCAATTAGATGGAATTATAAACAAAAAAATACAATTAATAATTCAACAACTCAAATATGAAAATTACGAATATCAAAATAAATCTTTTAGAAAATATTTAGGTAGACAATTAAAATGTAAAACCCTGACCCATCAGACATACATGCTAACACCCTAGACATGCCAATGACCACAGACGAATTCCACAAAGCACTACTACAAATGCCAAACAATAAATCACCCGGACCCGATGGCTTCCCTCCCGACTTTTACACTTCTGGCATATACTATCCCCACTATTTTACAGAGTAACAGTAGAAATACAACATACATCCCAGGTTCCTTCACACATGAATACATCTGTCATATCAGTTTTACTTAAACCCAATAAAGATCCAATTCACCCTTCCAGCTATCACCCTCTCGCGCATGAACACAGACTTAAAAAGCATTACAAAAGCACTAGCCATCAGGTTACAATGAGTCATTTCCACCATAATACACCCGATCAAACAGATTTCATCAAGGGGAGACATGCTTCAGACAATGTACTACGACTATGTAATCTGATCAACCTCTCACAACAATCCCAATCTAAGACAATAATCGTTTCACTTGACGTAGAAAAAGCATTCGACCAAGTTAACTGGACATTCTTATTATTACACAAATTTGGCTTTGGGTAGTCGTTCATCCGTCGGATAAGAACATTGTAGGCTTCACCCAAGGCCACAGTCACCACAAATGGAATCACATCAAACACTTTCACACTTCACCGGGGCACCAGGCAAGGATGCCCACTCTCTCCTTTATTATTTGCCATCTTCATAGAACCACTAGCTGCAGCCATACGTCATTACAATATCATTAAAGGAATCCATACCACAAACTTAAGAAAGGAAGGTCACAAACAACACAAAATTAGCCTTTATGCCGATGATATTTTACTGTATTTACAGGACCCCTTACATTCAATTAAAGAAACCTTTAATCTCATCGATGCCTTCTCTAAAATATCTAACTACAATAAACTGGAATAAGTCCACAATGCTACCACTTTCAGAAGATGCTTGGGATTCTGCAGTCCACGACACATCACTCCCACTATGCACTTAGGTATTAACATTTCCCCCAGGCTGTCAGAGTTGTTTCATCTTAACTACATTCCATTACTAAAAACAGTAGAAGATAACCTCTGGCGCTGGATCAATCAACCTCTCTCCCTCATAGGACAAATTGCAACAGTCACAATGAAAACACTCCCTCACATTAACTACTTCTTTTCAATGCTGCCCATCACACCAACAGATAAATGGTTTAAAGCGTCTGACTCACTTATTTCTACTGGAAAACTAAAAAGGCAAAAATTTAATTATCCACTCCTCAAAAAAGTAAATCCTAAATGCTCCAAACTTTCCCTTCTACTTCCTCGCAAACCAAATCCAATACATTGCTAAATTGATCCACCAAACCAACTACAACACCCAACTGTTAGACCTAGAACAACTATACTGCAAATACATTTCACTCTCAGACTTACCTTTCCTGAACACATCCATTAAAAGACATCATTGCTTCAAAAATACTGCAATTGCCACAGCTTTGACAGCCTGGTGGGAAGTCATTAAGATTTTTAAATCTACCCCCATGCAAATACACTCTGATCTGGCACAATCCCGACTTCAAACTTCACAGCACCCCTCTTCACTATCACACTTGGGCACAAAAAGGTATCACACACCTTCACAATCTTTTCCACAACAATTAGTTCATAGACTTCAAAGACCTCATAAAAAAACACGGAATTGGAAAACATCAGTATTTAGAATATCTACAGCTCAAATCTATAATCAAAACAAAAATCAGCATCACCTCTAACCCACTTGAACCATCAAAAATAATTACTGATATATTTCAATTTACAAATTTAAAAAAAATATCATCCAAACTCTACAAACTCAGACTTCTGGTTAGAAATCAACAACAATATTTTTTCAATGACATCAAATACAAACCTACAGCTTATTCAAAACAACAATCATCCATAGAATGCATATTACTTAAATTGAGACCTTCCCAAACTTCTTCTGTTGCCTCGAACAGCCTGTGGGCTGATATTTATGTAAAGCACTCGGGCCGGTTTTTCTGTGAAACAAGAGGATGTGACGTATCTGCACGTTCGCGAGCACCTCTGCTGAGAGCTAATTCTACGCCACTACAGTCAACAGTGTGCAACACAAGACAACGCAAGCTGTGAAATAGAGATGGATGCCAACAAGTGACAGCACAAATTACACACAAGTATAAAAAACAAAAATAAGTTTTTATCTAGTAAAGCCCGTCTGACCAATCAGGAATGTGAACGACTTCAGGGGGAAAACTAGAGTCAACATCGGCAGGGCATGTGAATGGAGACCTTTAATTGCTTTTGGGGATCAAAACAGACTCACAACTTATTGTTGTCATAGAAACAAAACCCACGTGCAGCGTTCTCTCACCAAGTGCAGTGTTTTTTTCTCTCACAGCTCAAGCAAGTGCTTCAACCCAGCTCTATCCAGCCGCCCTGCCCCACCTGGCTAATGTTCGCTAATGCCTGTGATGATTTGGTTCACCGGTGTAATTTGCCATTTGGTTACGAAGCACAATGCCAGAGTGTATTTATGTTAGAGCTAGTTGGCTAACCTTAACATGCTCGCTAACGTTATGACTACCAAAATACTATCTGAGAGTGTATGTCAGTTGTCTAGCTTGACACATAACTTCTCCAGCTAACATAACAATCGGTGTTGATTTAGTAAATTATGTAGCAGAACAAAGCAAATGTGAATAACTACCGATTGTTTTCTATTAGCCAATATCATTGCATTGTTGAATGAACAGGAGAAGTTGCGCAATTATAGTGTTCTGTTTCATACATCCTTTGGACAGACCATCTTTAGGATGGGATGGTTTATAAAACTTGATTATTGAATCTTCATCAATAGTTGATTACAAAGAAAATTGAAATGCTTAAAATACCAAAAACAAAATAATGTAAGGAGGAAATCTCCAGGAGTTTAGTACCGATGTTTAAGTCATCTGACAGGTTGAAGTTACCTATATATGCTTAAAAGATTGTTTGCTCATAATATTACTTTTTAAAATGATAGCATTTGCTTGACAACACATCATCTGCTTGGTGTGATATTAGACAAAGACAAGTTTTTACTTTTTCAAGGTTTAAGTATTTTATACTGGCAATATTATTTGGTTTGTTATATCTTGTTACAACAAAAAAAAAGGAAAATACGATTTTTATAAGTTTGCATTTGTTATAATCAACATTTTGTTATGCTTTGTTAAAAGCCTCTGTAACTGCTGTAAGAAAGTATGTGTGTGTGTGTAAGCAGGAAGCAACTGTAGCTGCACAGGAAGTCACACAGAAACATGCCAGTTGTGACGTAGACAGAGCAAGTGTTAAACTTTACCCAGAGATGGAAAGTGTTGAACTTTTGTGACCCAGACATGGAACGTGTTAAACTTTTTGTGACCCAGACGTAGCAGTTTAAATTTTTTTATAAACTTTAAAAAAATTTTTTTTATTATTTATTTATTTTTTATTTTTTGGAGCCAGCAGGTGTTCACCCCTGTTTGACCCAGGGACTTTCCAGCTAGAGTGCAGGTGCAGGGTCTTGACACGTGCATGTGCGCGAGAACGGACTGTTCATCAGTTTTGCATGAAGAAAAAGGTCCGTTCACACGCATGTTGTACGAGGACGAAATGGTTAGGTACTTTCCCCTTGCAGTATAAAAGCAGCTCTCTTGCTGCACAAGAATCAAACCAGATCTCATTTGGCTTGCGAAGTCATACAGCATGAGAATTTCTTAAACAAACTCAAAATGTTGATATTATGACTGCAATTTTATCAGCTATAGGGATGGATAAATCACATGGTACGAGAGCCTCTTGGACAAGTGTTAGTTATATGGTGTATAGCACACTGAGATCTTTTTAACAGATCGAGGTGTTAGTATAGAAGTGTTTAGAGCACTGATTTCTTTTAAACAGATTGCTATATAACAGGTGCTATATGTTAGGGAATGTGTGAATCACTGATAGAAGTGTGGAGCACAGTTGTGAAGCTCGGAGTTTATTAGACGACTCGAAAGTGAAGCACAAACGTTTGTCTGAGATGGCTTGACTGCAATGATGTGATTAAAATCTCATCTCATCAATCTTGAGTTTTCTTCAAAGATCCTCGTGAAGCCCCCGAAAGGTAAACTTATGCGCACCCACACTACGGCTACACAACTGACGGCCTTAGGGCACACATATACATATATACATCTGGTAGAGAATCTGTCGGGGCCCCTCCCCGGGCTGGGGCCTGGTTAAAAGCTAATAACTTTTATGCTTTTTGAGGTTAGGGATCCTTACAGGTTCTTCAGACGGAGAGAAGAGATAACTGTAGGTTTCGGAATTCCCCTTGGTGACTCTGGGGAGGCGCAAAGAGAGACTCCTATAGGGGCTAAGTACTAGACAACAAAACTAAGTGAGTAGTAAAAAGTTTGTCAGGGAGTCGGGAGACCTACAGAAGAGAATCACATAGGGAAGCCTTACTCCGCCTTCCCCCCCTTCCTGTGTCCGCACGCCTCAAGGCTCATAAGTGTCTCAGGTCAAGGACGAGGCCAGTGAGCGAGGAGCGGACATTAGTGGACCCACGGTGGTAACTGGACTAGGGGATAGAGAAACTAGCCGAGATTGATGTTAAGATTTAAAGTAATAAGTTGTTATTGATTATCTGATAGAGGTAAAGTTAAAATAAGTCTTTAAAGATAGAGATTCAAATTAAGATTTAAAGTGAAAATCTTATGAATTTTTTTGAATGCCATAGATTAAAATGTAATCTTTTAAAATCTATACTGAGGTTATTTGACGTTTATTTTTGATTAAAATAGAGATCTTAAGTCAATTATTCCTTGAGGGCTAAGGGCCCGCTAGCATAGTCCCGTCGATCCTTGAGTGCCAGAGGCGGAAGATTAATGAACGTTCCGTCGCTAGCAGGAAAGTCTCGGGATTGACACCCCAAGGGCAGCCTGTTTAATCTCTTCATATTGTAAGAGTGGCAACACTCGCTTCAGCATTACCTGCCTAGGCTAAGGTTAGCCAGCCAGCTGTAAGCTGCTGGCAACAAGCTACTGTTAGCCTGTCTGCTATCGCAGACGATTTGCCAGTTAGGCAACGTAGCAAAACACAGCTGAGTCGATAACATCACTTAACTCACGCAGACTCCCGGGGCTGATCTGGCTGGTAATTGAATAGTTTGCTGCTTGGTTACAAAGCACAATGCCAGATCCATGCACCTTATGTTAGAGCTAGTTAGCTAACCTTATGCTTGCAAACGTTATGACAACCAAAATACTATCCCAGTGTGTATGTCAGTGTTGTCAGTCTAGCTTGACAAATTACTTCGCCACCTAACATGATACTAACTTAGGTATTATGACAAACAGTGTTGATTTTGGACAACATGATGTTGGTCGTCAGTGAAAAGTAAACAGAGCCGATGAGTTCCGCGAGCGCGTACAAGAAGGTTGACTGCAGTTCACGCAACGGCCGACCGCACTGTGTAGCTAGGAATGAGGATTTTGAACTTACATATAGCACCTTTACAAAATTGGAAACACACAAACACACCTGTATGCAATTACAACCCGTACAGATAATTACTTTCACACACTCTGGGCTTGTCAACCTGTTCACTCTTTTTGGAAGTCAGTAACACATAAACTCACCACCATCCTGGACTGCAGAATCCTTCCATCCCCACAGCTTTGTCTACTAGGAGACACTTCAATAACCAACATACCAAACAACTCCAGCTCCAACTGACCTCAAGTGACCTCCTGCTGAATTCAGCTGTTGCTGTGGCAATGGTTCATGAGTAGCAGCTGTGTGACTTCTTAGTTTGGCAGTTGATTTTAATGAGATTTAAAGCCCCTGGAAACCCAAATCCACAAAATCCTTCTCACTATGCAATTTATAGTCTTATGTACATACTTGTAAGCATGTTAAAAGTTTTAGAAATGACTTTTAATCCAAACTGGAGTTATTGCCATTCTTACTTTGTTAACTTCCCTGACGCTGGGGTTAAATTGGGCGTGGTCAGTGAAGATATTTATGTCGTCATACATTTTCTCCAATCGTGAAATAATCAACAGCAGTTGCCCAGCCCTCACAGGTGCAATTACACATCTGGGCTCGCGATCAATCCCTCTCTCTGCGCTGCGCTAACTTGTGTCCACACACCTTGAACATCTCTGCACATACCTGTTGCATTTACCTACCTAACGATCGCCTACCTAACGATCGCCTTTTTTCCCCATCATGCCTGTGTGCTGTCCCCGGGTGCACATCCACCATCTGAGATGACAACGTGTCATTCTTTTATTTTCTAAATGCGGCGGACTTGGAGAAACAGCAGTGTTTCAGCCACATACATTTAATGAATTGTTGCAGCCGCTGCTTCAGAAGTTGTAATTGAACGACTCTTTGGAGATTTCCGCTGCAAATCAACAATTGTCCATCCTCTCCTCATTGAGGAAGACCTGAAACAGTGAACTCGTGAAATCTTGGCAACCACATAAACTACAGCGGAACCAGTTTACTTCTAACGGCAAAAGAGGGTCCGCTCCGCATCGCTGACATCAGCATACATACACAGTTCTAATACGCAGTGTAAACAGAGAGACAGACAGAAGCGGGGGCGGGGGGGTTGAGCTGGGCCAGTAGTGTTGCAGGGAGCAGAGGTGCAGGTGTGCTGGGGGACTGAAGCAAAGTGATCAGATTAAAGTAGTTTGTGAATTAAAACTTAATGAGGTGAAGAAGAAAGTACAATTAAAGTGTGTAAGTAAGAAATAACCATCTAGAAAGAGGGTCAGTCTACATGTTATATGCTTCTCACAGAAATCATTGATATATGAGATTAATTGAAATCAATTAATTACAAAGCCTGTAATTAATTAGATTCATTTTTTTAATCACCTGACAGCAATAGTTTTGATATGATGTGCACATGCGCACATACCTGGGTGGTACAACACCATCTACCCTGCTGCTGAAAAAAATCCTAGAGGAAACACTGCTTTCCCATGCGCCATTGTTCACGCCTGCCACGCCTACACAATCCTGAGAAATTGTCTGAACAGCCAAACGAGCTGTTTTTCAAGAAGATTTTCTAGTGGTTCTGAACGTTTATTTTCACTCAGATTTTTGTGGATGCTTTATGACACACTCACAACTGATATCATATATGCATTTTTGCTATTTCAAGCTGAGTTTCCAGGGGTTTTAAGGTGAAACACCCTCAAAAAATATAATGTGACCACCACAAGGGTCTGACGAAGCCGTCATTTGAATTTTATGTCTCTACTGCCAAAAATGTTGCCAGGGCAGTGAAATACAAAAGTGCATCCATTTGGAGTTCTCCAGAAATATTTAACATAAGAGCAGATGGGGCAGTTGGTCAAGTTTCTGTGACAGTTGGGCATCTCCAGGCAAAAGTGTACATTTTTTGGTTTCGAGTACCTGTCTAACAGAAGCAGCACAAGAATACCTACGATTCGACACATTTATGTATGTGGAGTGAAAATTGTGAAATCCTGCACTCTGATGTTGAACATTTCACTGAAACTTTATGTGCTTTGAAAGGCGAACAATTCAGCATTCACACCAATCATGTTCCTCTGGCTCCTCCTGCTGCTCCTAATGGCATTTGCAAGAATCCACCGCTCCCGAAACACAACAACCAATCAGAGCTGAGCAGTCTCTCAGGCTGCTGTCAATCACATGCTGCACAGTACCACTCCTCTGCGAATGCTCACACTGTCAAGCTCAAAACCTTCAGTGCGTGCAACGTCAGCCAGTTTCTGTCCACAAAGACTTTCTGCTGTTATTGTTTTCAAAAAATGTTTCCAAACTGCTAAGATGTCTGCGGTTACTGTGACGTTGTGCTACATTGGTGTTGCAGTCGGGCTAACGTCAGCTTGCTCCCAATGTGGCTGCTGTTCAGCGTTGTTTCATGGCGGTGTGGCTGAAAATATCTTTGTGAATTGCCCAGGCAGTGTGACTGTTTCGGACTTTCTCCAGCTAGTTCTGTGTGCCTGTGCTCTCACGGCTAAAATTCACAGCATCAGTGTGTTACTGCTTAGTTGGCATTGTTTTTTCCACAGTCTCTGTTAACAAACTAAGTGCTGGTGGTTTTGCCTCCTCTGCGGGGAGGGCTTTGGAGGCAGGACTGAGCGCCACGGAGAGAGAGGGGGAGGGACCTGGAGGGCGTAATCTTTCAAATGCAGAGTCCACTCTCTTCTTCTTGTACTTGTGGAAGGCAGGCAGTGTGTGTGGGAAGCATGGAAAGCCAGGCTCTTCTCACAGCCTTAGTGACAAATACAGACCAACCAGTCTGCTGTTCCCCCTCACCTTTTATTAGTCTAGTAGGAAGATAGGGTCTCCATGCACCCCATGGATATATTTTTCTTACTTAGTTTTTTGTAATCCTCATGATGTCTAGTATACAAATTTTGATGTTCCCAACTCAATATTGTCCCAAGGGTCCATTTGGCAGCCATTTAGGATTTCTGACAAAATAAATTGGCATGAGGAATTGATTGAGAGTGTTAATATCATGATTTGAACAAGTTTTGTGTAGTAAAACTTGAAAAATATGAAAAAGTCAGATTCATTTACACTCAAAATCTTACCCAATTTTATTGTTTTGACTAAAAGGAACCATGACAACTTGCTTGTTCTGTCTCTGTCTCTCTCTCTCTATGTGTGTGTGGGTATTTATATATATACAGAGATGATGACAGGGATGATGATGACAGTGATGATGACAGTAGGGCTGCAACAATTGATTAAATCGATTAAAATAGATGATTAAAATAGTTGGCAACAAATTTCATCATCGATTACCCTTCAATTCCACAGGATCCGTCTCCCACTCGCGCCGTTGATGGACCAGAAACACGGCCGAGGCGGAGACGGATCCTGTGGGATCGAGGGGTTAGTTGGGTCTCTGTTATGATGTATGGCATGTGCTGTGAAAACGTCACTGGGGGCAGCCAGCCAATGCCGTGGCTTGTGTAGCTCACATGATAAATTACAGGAAGTTAGATTAGTGTAGATTGGTGTCCTTTTACACGGACAAACGCACAATTACTGTTTCATTCATTTAAAAACAAAAATAACGCACTGAAACTCTGTCTATTTTCTCTCCTCTCCGTTTTGTGATGGGCTCATAGCCAGGCCGCTGATAAAGCAGCGCAGGACAATATACCCTGGTAGTAAAGCTGTTGATAAGCTACAGCACTGGTGAAGCAAATTTAACGCTAACTCTTGATAAAGCTTCATTAAACAGCTTCATTAAAACATCACAACATGGAGAGAAATGACAGAAAGTATTTCTGTCCGTAACATTGTGTCTAAATTAACTTGTAATTGTGTGTTTAGTTGAAATTCGGTCGGACAGACACTGGAGTGTAACATAACGTTATGGAGTTTTTGAATATTTTATGCCATTAGTCAGAGACAGCCTAAAGTGAATCTTTTATTTATTCACAACAGAAACATCAGCAATATAATAAATATATTTTGGTTAGTTACATTTCCCTGTTATACTCATTTCATGGCTGCATCCCCAATGTCCTGTTTTATTGTGGTGCAGCCCTAGATGACAGTGATGATGACAGTGATGACAAAGATGATGACAGAGATGACAGATGATGACAGTGATAACGACATAGATGATGACAATGATGATGACAGTAATGATGACATAGATGACAGTGATGACGACAGAGATGATGACAGTGATGATGACAGAAATGACAGATGATGACAGGGATGATGACAAGGATGATGATAGTGATGATGACAGTGATGACGACGAATAAGGACTGATGAATCAATTAATATGTTAAAAAATGAACTAGTGTCACAGAACTGGGACATGATATATAGTGAAGCTGATGTGGACAGTGCTTATAACGCATTCTTATTAATATTTAGGTCATTATATGATAAACATTGTCCAATCAAGGAATATAATAAAAAGTGAGCATATAATAATTGTCCATGGTTAACTAAAGGTTTACAAAATGCCTGTAAAAAGAAAAATGCATTGTACAGGAATTTCATTAGACAGAGAACTAAGGAGGCAGAAGATAAATATAAAACATATAAAAATAAGTTCACCTGTATTATAAGGCTACGTAAGAAAGATTATTATAAGAATAAACTAGATAATAATAAAAATAATATAAAAGGGATATGGAATATATTAAACAGTATTATAAGAGATGGTGCTAAACAAAACAGCTTACCTAAATATTTTATCGAAAATGATATTGAAAATCACAATATGGATGAGGTGGCAGATCGCTTCAATCAGTTTTTTGTTAATGTAGGCCCTGATCTAGGGGGTAGAATTCCGGATCGAGGGGCAGATGAGGAACATTTGGGGGAACTGGTTGACATAAATCCTTGCACAATGTTCCTTAATGTAGTGGATGAAAATGAAATATTGGACATAGTTAAAAATTGCAAAAACAAAAAATCTACAGATTTTAATAATATTGACATGTCACTGGTCAAACAGGTCATTGAGGGGATTTCCAAGACGCTTAAACACATATGCAATTTGTCATTCAAAACCGGTACATTTCCAAACCAAATGAAAATAGAAAAGGTCATTCCACTGTATAAAAATGGGAGCAAACACCACTTCACAAACTACAGACCTGTTTCATTACTGCCACAATTTGCAAAAATATTGGAGAAACTTTTTAACAGTAGACTAGATTCATTTCTGGAAAGATTTAATGTACTCTCAGAGAGTCAATATGGCTTCAGAACTAACAGATCAACTTCTCAGGCATTAATGGAATCCATAGAAAGAATCACAGACGCAATTGACAATCAGCAACATGCAATTGGCATATTCATTGACCTCAAGAAAGCTTTTGATACTATTAATCACAATATATTATTAAAGAAACTGGAAAAAATTGGTATAAGAGGCATTGCAATAGACTGGATTAAAAGTTATTTGGACAGACGTCAACAGTTTGTGAAGCTGGGTAATTATAGCTCTAAGTGCTTGGACATTGCTTGTGGCGTCCCCCAGGGGTCAGTATTGGGGCCCAAACTTTTTATTCTATACATCAATGATATTTGCCAAGTATCAAAGCGAATGTCAATGGTACTTTTTGCTGATGATACAAATGTTTTTTGCTCTGGTGATAATATAGATAAACTACAGGAGGACATTAATGAAGAATTAAATAAATTGAAGTTATGGTTTGATTGGAATAAATTATCTTGTGTCCTTCTTTATCTGTTATCTTGTATTATCTAAATGTGAGCAAGTGAACCCTGAAGTTTGGGGTAATAACTATAAAAGTTAATTACAGTCACTAATCATTCTTCAAAAGAGAGCAATAAGGACCATCCACAAGGTCAGCTATCTGGAACATACTAATTCACTATTTCTACAGTCTAAATGATTAAAATTCACTGACATAGTTGCATATCAAACAG
Source organism: Semicossyphus pulcher (assembly GCF_022749685.1). Taxonomy (NCBI): domain Eukaryota; kingdom Metazoa; phylum Chordata; class Actinopteri; order Labriformes; family Labridae; genus Semicossyphus; species Semicossyphus pulcher. Next base: position 417,353 of record NW_027211770.1, on the reverse strand, counting down.
CAATAGTTATGTACAAGGCTAAGAACCATCAGCTACCAGCAAACATTCAAAACTTGTTTCATGATCGTGAGGGGGGTTATAATTTGAGGGGAGAATTTAATTTCAAAATACTGAACAGAAATTCCACCATGAAAGTTTTTGTGTATCAATTGCTGGTGTAAAAACTGTGGAACAGTCTGAGTGAGGAACAAAAGCAATGTCCAAGCATCAATCAGTTAAAAGCACGGTACAAAAGTATGATGTTCACAAGATACAGTGAGTCTTAATATCAAGAGTTATTGTGTATGTACGTATATTGTGTATACATTTTGTTGTATTATACTTATGTTAATATGGATAGTATTTTGTAAAATATATGATATATCCATATCGTATATTTTGTCTATGCGTTTTTTTTTTTTCTTTCCTTTTTATATAAAATTGAATAGTATATTTTTATAAGAGTATTACTATAAGCACAGAAGTCAACATGTAAATTAATTAATTAATATAAGTCATTACAAGAGGGGGGAGAGTATATAAGTTTTACTTCTTCTCACTCCTTTTTGGATATGTTTAGTTTCTTTCTGTTTTGTTTTTGCTTTTTGCTTCCTTTTTGCTATTTTAATCTGTTACTCATTTTGTATGTCTTTCTCTATGATTTTAAATTGCAGAATTGTTTGTTTTTATTGACATATTCGAAATGATTATGACTAAACTAAAGAGATGATGACATAGATGATGACAGTAATGACAGATGATGACAGGGATGATAACATAGATGATGACAGTGATGATGACAGTGATGATGACAGGGATGATGATGAAGAGAAATGACAGATGATGATAGAAATGACAGATGATGACATACATGATGACAGAGATGATGACAGTGATGATGACAGTGATGATGACAGAGATGGTGATAGAAATGACAGATGACGACAGAGATGAAGACAGAGATGATGACAGGGATGATGACAGTGATGATGACAGTGATGATGACAGAGATGATGACAGAAATGACAGATGATGACAGAGATGATGACAGTAATGAAAACAGTGATGATGACTGTAGGAGCCAAGTCCTCAGTTTGTATTTTATATCATTCCTTAGTTATATTGCCAGTTTCATATTGTGTGTGGTGAGTGTGATTATTAATGATGTTTGAGTATGTGTAACCCAGCAGGTCAGCTTGGGCTTAAAAGGAACGCTGCTGCAGCCTAGTGGTGTGGCTGACTGAAAGCCTACAGTCTTTAAACCTTGAGCTAAAGCTTGCATGGCCCCCGTTTGCATTATTATTTTGTTTATATTCTCATATTCTTTATGTAACCCAATTTTGAAGTTGTTAAAATGAACAAGGATTTTTTTATTTAAATCATATCTGGACATTCCCCTTTTTTCTCAAGCAAGTTACGCAAGTGTTTAATGGAATCGGTCAGCCCCAGAGTGACCTACATTAATGGCACAAACAAAGGATATTGTGGTCATTACTTTAGTTTAAAGACTCGTTCTGGATTTTCGAACCGTGCCGAAGAGAAGAAAAGTGATTGTTTGGAAGCAGCTTGGCATCGATCAGGAAAAGGACAAAGAACAAAGTAAGCCGCGCAGCCAGGAGAGAGGACGCAAACCAGCAGTAAATAAAGTTTTAATGTCTCAAAATCTAAAACTACTGGATGAAACGGCTGTAGCGTAAATCGGTCGATTAATTATTTAACAATTAATTAGACTCGTCATAGAATGCCTGCACTCTATATTGACGAGAAGTTAACTTTAACGTTAATTAAAAGACTTAACCTATCATAGGTATTTAACGGGGCACCACCCAATTTTGACAAAACAGGGAAAACATATAATTAGTTACCTAGTTATTTTAATTCAGTCTCATAATCTGAAGGTTGCTACAGTTTAGAATTGAGTTTGTTTCGTGGTGTACAGAGGCTTAGTACTTCACACACACAAAGACACTTGAATCAGTTCTTTATAAATGCAGAATTTATTGACTAATACTACTAAACATACATGAGATAATTAAATATGGTGATGAACGTGAAACGATTAATAACAGGATGAATATGATGAAAGATGATGATGGTCTCTCCTTCCAAGAGGGGGGGGGGGGGGGGGGGGCGTCCGGGCAACAGTGCGAGTTTGACCACTCCTCATATCCGAGACTTTCTCTACTTATTAAACTATTTATTTCTACCCCCAAGTAGTTATCCTTATCCATATAACCTCCCCACATGTAATACCTCTGGATTCTCAGCTGCACATAGACTCCAAACACCACTGGATGAAAATACACAGAATGAGGTTACATGGCAGATTCCTGAGGATAAAAGTACAAATTAATGATGAATGTCCAGATCAACACATAGCAACCTTCCACACTCTTTTTGCATTTCTGTGTGAATGTGACACCTGGATCTATATAGATATGTATATATATATATATATACATATATACTTGTAGGGCATATATGTATTTACAGACACACAACTTTGCTAAATTCATTAACAGATGTCCTGACTGAATCAACATTCCTTTGTCTCAGTCTCACCTCCCTTCCCCTGCCTGTCTGCAGGTCCGGCAGAAAGAGGGGTGTGAATCGTTTCTGTTGATCCACCGTCCCTGGATCAAAGCATGTGGTTCCTTATTTCCCTATAGTGTAGTTTATTGGAGGTTGTCCCAAGGTCTACCTCCTGACTCTGTGGAATGTATGAACAAATGGGGGAGAGGGTTGTAACCCCCCCCCTTGATTCCATTAGTGTCCACTTTGATCCAGAACAGAGCTAGTGGTCTAGCTCTCTTCCTGGTTGGGTCAAATGACCAAGTCACGCCTGGATCAGGCCTATCCTGATACCACGCTACAGTCCCCCCCTTTGCACTGATGCAACCTTCTGGATTGTCTGTGCGAAGTAAGGCGTGCCGGTTGCCAGGTGAGGTATGTAGGTGGTCATAACAATGCATTTACCTGTACACAGGGTTGATGCATCTCCCCCCCTTATTCTATACCTGAACTTGAAATTGTGGAATCTAGAGAGATTAGCTTTGCTATCTTGTCCAAATGAAGACCTATTTGGGACTAGAAGAAGCTGATTGTGCGAAGTTTAAAAAAAGAATTTAAATGTGGGGTAAAACTGAGAAGAGGAAAAAAAACTTGTAAGCATACCTCGATATTCTACAACACTACAGTAGGTTCTAGGCTATCTACAGAGGAATCGACTTAGTAGAGCATGTTATTTACTGACATGGTGGAGATCGAGATCGAAGTGTGAGCGTCTGTCTGGACCATGTACTGACAATTGGTTATGGTCTGCCTAGTTTGTTTCAAGCTCTCATGGTAAATTTAGGGTTTGGCCTAAAGTCCTGAGGCACATCGTTTGATTTTGCATGCATTTGGTAAACTATGTTTAGCTGAAACGCATTGGCAGTGGTTGTTTCCATGCAAACTAGGAGACTAACAGCAAAAGTCATTGTGCAACCCCCCCTTTTTAAACAGCTTTGCGTGTCTGGGGAGCTCACTCGGGTCGCACTGAGTCACTGCAAATCTTTGAGTTGTGGGTGGTAAGCGAGTCGTTTCCTACTGATGTAGACCTACTGAGGGCTCTGCGTGTTTTCCTAGCGTCAAGTAGGGGTTTTGCGCATGTTACTTTGGTTCTGGTGAACCTTCTGTTGCAACCTGCCAGATGTTACCTTAACGCTGAGATGGTTCGCACAAGGTGTGTCATGGGCATACATCGACGATACCCCACCATGGCTCTGAGGACCGATGAGTTGAGGTGAATTGCGGTCGTCTGAGTCATGCTGAAGGAGGCCCATGACATATTCCGTTTGGCGTTTGATTGCCGAATGGCGTTTGATTGCTGTGTGGTGAGCACGGCAGTGAAGTTTGTTACTTCGATCGGGTGGTTGGGAGCGGTAGTCAGCTGAGGAACGATTCTGAGGAGTCTGTTCAACTGACAACGGTTGCAGTGCTAAGTTACTCAGGTCAAAGGCATAGCAGTGGGCTGCCTTCTGACCTGGCACCTTGGCAGGTAGCGGTTGTTGCACCTGCGCCCATATCTTGCGTCGCTTGAAGTCCATTACAGGTTCAAAGCGGCTTAGCAAGTCCTGACCGATTAGCAAGGGAATCGAGTCAATCGGAGACACATAGACTGGATGGACTAGTTTCAATGGTCCAATCGTCCAGTGTATGAGGGCGAATGAGGTCACCTCAGTGGGGACCGTGGAGAAGGCATGGACGTCAAGTGTATGACTATGGAGGCGGAGGGTTCACCCAGACTGTTCTAGTTTTGCCTTCAGTCGGTTGAACAGCTTGTGGGACATGACTGTGATGTCGGCAGCTGTGTCAATAAGCGCCTCATGGGACAGCACTCGTTCAAGTGTCGTGTCCAGGTAGAATTTATCGGCTGCGCCCTTTTTGATGAGGTTGCCCAAAAGATGTTGGACAGGCTGTGTGTCACAACTGAAGGAAGAGTTGGTGGTGGCTGGTGCTTGTTTAGAGTCCAGCTGGACCACAAGTCTGGTGTCATCAGGCACTGGGGTTTCACTGTCAGAAAAGACCGCATCTGTTTCTTCCTTGCTTGGGCCAGGAAGCGAGTCTTTATAGACTGTGGGGCCCATCGGTTGGTTTGCTTTGGGCTGTTTGCAGGTGAACCACTGTTGGATCACCTCAGAAAGTTCAGCTACCAAGGAGCTTGTCTCTCCGGAGGTGGTCTCAGTTTTGGCCTGTTTGGCCCGAGGCTTCTGAAAGCCGAGCCTCCCTTTAGGAGGAGGGACTCCTGACTGTTGTCTGTGTGTTCAGATGGTTTGGCACAGGAGCGTTTTCTGGCCGCAGGTTCCCGATACTTGTGTCGGGAGTTTGGGCCATTGTTGGCAACATGTGGCTTCTTTCGGAAGCATGAATGGGGGTTTTGGGAAGCCCTGCTCTTTGGCTGTTGCACTTGGTTGGGCGTGTGGTAGTGGCGACCACTATCGCTATGTTGTGCTTTGGCTGGCGGCCGTTGCACATTACCTGTCCGGCTGTTATAGCATCCTTCAAGGTCCAAAGTTGGCCTGTGGGCCTCAAGGTGGTAGACCGTTGGGGACCCTGGGTCTTTTGGGGAGGTTCGCTTCTGTTTGGCGAAGCCTTTAGCAGCCAGCTCACGTAGCTGTAAGCTACTAAGTGTGCGGGGACAGGCTAAGACACCCAAGTGGCGGCTGGTAGCAGCATGGAGATTTCCCGGTTGAAATCCGGAAGACCGTCACTGTAAGGAATACATACGGTAAGAAATGTACACGCCACAGTGTACTAAATCTGAATCATTGTTAACTTCTACTAAAGTACTGCATGTTGAATGCTGCATTAGCTAACCGCTTTGCAAATTAAGTCTGCTTTAGCCCTACTCCAAGCCTGACTTAACTCTCTGTGCATAACCCTCTTGCTCATGTGACCTGGAAAAAGGTCAAAGGTCATAGGGTGTCTGACTGCGGTCTTACAGACAACCAACACCAACCTGTGACCAAACTTTCATAATGCTTCAAGGCCAGATACTGACCCAAGCATTACAAAAACCATAGTCAACCTCCTGTCAATACTAATGAAAACAATATTGACTGACAGCTGCATTTGAAACTTTTAGTATTTACTTGTTCAAACGTTAACGGCATGTTTGTAGCAAGAATTCTAACTTTCTGAATCCTGAAAAGATTTTAACCATTTTGCTTAAATGCATCGCTCGTGCCAAATTTAAGTAACCAAATGGAAATCTCTGGAAGGTTTAATGTGTAGTGGGCCGGTATTCACTGCCACACAGTGCATTGCAATGACAAAACAACACTTAGCCCATTTGAACAGTTAATTAAAGCAGTTATAGTTCAATAAAATTTTTAATTAATTTCTAAATTTTAGTTGTTTCTAACTTTAACTTGCATTAACTGTAATTATAATAATGCAGCTCCTTCTATTTGAAAACCTGCAAAGTTGTCTGAAACCACACAGCATTTACTGAAACTACAGCCCCAACCTAGAAGCTCAGTATAAGGCATATATTCTAAGTAAGAAATTTACCTAAGGACTACGCAGGTTAAAACCCTCCTTCACAGTGCAACTGAATACACTAAGCGATTTGAACTGCTCCTGCAAACGGAGTCAGAGTTATAATATCTTTTGCCATTTTACAAAAGGAAACCCTTTGCTAAAATGCTAAAATGCTAAAATACTTATTGAGCTTATGAGCGAAAGCCAATAGTAAACTTTAAAGTCCCTGGCTAAAGCCCTGGGATCTGTGCCTCACAATCTGAATGTAAAATTAAAATGAAGTGACCGAAACTTTGACTTGCACCCAGTCGCAGTTGAGAGTATCTGAAGCATCATAATAAGAGTTGACCTTTGTTGTCACCAGTGGGAAGAGAAGCATTCAAATTCTTGACTTGATTAAAACTAGAACCACACTGTAATTTCAATATGGAAAAGTAACTAAGCCTAATCATAAAATATACGTTAAGTATTGAAAGCAAAGTGCCTTTAGAGAAGAGTCCCTCGTGACTGTTAAGACTATAATATCTGGATATCACAGGTCACTATTACTCAGGCAGTAATATAAAACAAGATGTTACTGTAATAGTTGTGTGAAGTGGAGCTTTTGAGCTCATATAGGACTTCAACTAGTGATTCCATTATGATTAATCTGCTATTTACTTTCTCTTTTAATTGATTGATTTTATAAAGAAACTTAATCTAAACAGTAAAACATGACGTCTTACCCAGATGCCCAAAGTGACATCTTTGTAATGCATGTTTAGCCCAACCAGCCAGTAAAACTGCTAAGAACAAGTCAAAAGTATTCAAGTAATTTTAACTAAAAGCATCAACTGTGAAAACACTGGGAATGTATTTGTCATGCACCTGTCCATCTACATGTGCCGATCTCCACGCCTTTGAATCGCCCAGACTACACTGAAGGCTTCGTCAGTGCGATTCAAGGGGACTGTAGCGTGAATCGCCTTGACCTTAATTTTGCATCTTAGTATTCTGATCATTGGAACAGACACATGCAGAGTCTGAAGAAGAGTGCTGGTACAAATGGTCAATTTAGGTACCAACCATCCCCCAAGTTTACGACCCTTCTCACATTCCAGAGAAGATAACTCACATGCAGACACATCCTTTCTGCAAAGAATATAAGGACTAAAGTGACTGATTCTCCTACGCAATTGGAATGTACTTAAAGTAATGTTATGCAGAGCTAACATATTTTAATACTGTGAAAAATGTTTCAACGTGAATCTGCAACTGCAGTTCTCCTCATCCTGATCCCACATCCTCCTCATGTCTGTCTGCTAACAAAGGAAGACCACATGTGGACTGTGAGATAATTTGATCCATTCATGTGATGTGCAGAAAGGTTTACCTGTGCATATGCAGACGTGTACGTGTACATGTATATACAATTTGTCGTCATAATGGATGTTGCCATCAACCTTGTTGTTTAATTGTTTAGTTCATCTAATCCCTTTTCAACAGGTTTTATTCAACAATTAATATAAAGTGTTTGGTATCGTTCTGTAGTTGACAGAGCCCAACTTTTAAATATGGAAGACTTAAATATGTGAAGTAGGCAATATTGATTTTAATGCTTTAAAAGAAATTATCTCAATCTCAGAGCCTTCTCCCCATGGGTGTGGCTAGAGAGGGACCACAGAAACCAGACCCCTCTGGTCCCAAGATTATTAAGCTCCAAGCAACTTCCTCTCGGGCTCTTCTCCTGTTGGGTCTCCGTCCTGTCTCTTGTCCTGTTACTCTTGTTCCTGACTCCTCTGAGTTCTCTTCCCCCCCTGGGGGGGGGAGGGTTGGCCACATGGCCTGTCCCAGATTCTGCTGTCAGCTCATGCAGCCTGAACCTCTCCTGAAGTCCCGAGCTGTCAAGAACGGCCTTATTGTGTACTTGGCCGCAGAACGCCGCCAGTATCACCATGCTGATCCCGTGCTGCACTGAACGTGTTGAAGAAGCTGAATCCAGCAACCTTTAAAGGAGACTTTGCACAAAAGACACTCCCGAACGATGTCTGGCAAAACTGCCACAGACCTCACCCCAGCCAGAGAAAGGGGGGGTGAAGATGAAGATGATTCAGCTACCTGCTGAGCCAGAGAGAGAGAGAGATGGAGAAACCCGATTCAAGCCGAATCGGCCACGAGGGACGAAAGCCGTCCTGAAAAGGCCTGAGCGCCAAAAAAGAGCCTGCTCTGCCACACCCATCAGATGATCATCAGGTGATACAATTACATCTCCCATGTGTTGTTGCTTGATGCTAAATTAATTAGAATTAATTAACATTAAACCTAAACCTAAAATCTTTTAAAATTAGAATTTCTTTTGAATTGCTTCACAATCTTCCTCGGTGCCCTTTTAAACTCTCAAACGATGCATTAGTAATTAAATCCCATTTAATTCTAAAACATCAAAGAAACCAGTCACAGATGCCATCTACAATGTGGTCCGTTGTCATTCATGTATTGTTCGTCATTGTATTCATTGTCCCTGTTCATTTCTTCATTCATATTCCGCTTAGAAGTAGTTAAATAAACCTCTCATTTATAAAGACCTTGATCCATGTGATTTGTGTGTGTATGAAATGGTAAAGTCACTGTACACCATGTCCAAGAACCTCGTAGAAACCCTGAGATCATGAGCCTAAAGTCATTGATAACTAATTATAGGTTTTCCCTGTTTTGTCAAAATTGGGTGGCGTCCAACACTGAATTTAAGGTAAACCTAAATTCTGTTATTTAGTAATGAACTAATCGTTTCTAGGAGCCGAAGATGAGTGCCCTCACTCTCCTTCAGCTTTTACACTGATGTCGGTAATAATGATGCAAAACTTTGAGTTATGGATTATTGTTACATAATTTGATATTAATTAGTTGTTAATTATTAGTCCTTCGAGCCGCTACACGGCAAAGATGTGAATGAATTCATTAAAGGATGACTGAAAGCTAATTTAGAAGCACTGTTGGAAGACGTTTGAGACACACTGGATTGAAATGAATTAATGTGGATCGTCGCCGCACAATGACATTAAGAGTGCGCTGTAATTCAACACACTTCTCTGCGGGACTGTAAAGGAAGATTTGGATTTCAAACTAATTGTAAAGTGTTGTAAAAGACCCTGAAGGATTCATACTGATAACAAAGTGGAAATTAACCTGTGTGAAATGAATAATGATAACATGGATGAACCACCTGTTACGGATTTGAATGTGACTGAAACCCAAGTAACCACATAGGACCGGGAACATGTTTTAAATATGCGCTTATCCAGAAAAGGCAGGCTTGGACAACTAACGCGCAGAAAGAATATAATTAAAGAATTGATGGAGGATAATATAAACACTGTGTCATGTCTCGTCTCTTTCCTTTAGTTAAGTTACCCTTTTTGTCTCGTTCTTTCATGTTTTTTCATTTCCTGTTTTATTTTGAAAGTAACCCTGTTCCCTCTTGTTTCAGATCACTTTACTTCCTGCCCCTGTGTTTCCCGCGTCTGGTGATTGTCTGGCCCCTCCCTAATCGGTTTCACCTGTCATTCCCTTCCTCATGTTTAAATTGTGGCGTCTCCCTTTGTCCTGTGCCAGTTCGTACTTGTCTTCATGTCAGTCGTCCCAGCAATTTCCATGTTCCCTGTTCCTGTTCATGTTCCAAGTCAGGTCGGTGAGAGTTCAAGATTAGATAGACTATTTTTGTTTCTGCGTTTTGCCAGTACTGAGATTTTCTTTGTTTATTTCTTTAGTCTATATATCCTCTTTTGAGTTATTTTCTTTTCTTTATTAGATTAGGTATTTCGTTTCTAGGTTAGAGTTTTTCCTCTTTTTAGAGTGAATTTAATTTCTTTATCAGAGTTAGGTTTTTTGTTTCTAGAGTAGAGTTTCCTCTGTTTAAGGATTGATTTTTCTTTCTTGTGAGATTTTCAGTTATCAGAAGTCAGGTTTAGATATCAGGGTGAGTTCAGGCTTTCTTGTTATTTCTTGTTTTGTTCATTGAATTTATGGTAAATAAATATTTATTATTTACTTGGATTCTTAGTCTGTTGTCGTGCTTTTGGGTTCACCTTTGTCAATGCAGATTGTTACACACTGATGAAGTAAAAGAGCATGGTCAAAGACAGGACTTTATTGGAAGGTTTTAAAGACACACACTTGTCCTATCAAACATTGTTAAAGGACGAAGAGGAAATACGTAAGAGTGAGACTTGGTTTCAAGCCAAGATAGCCAGCAATAATGACTTCATTGTTCTTGTGACTAAATGGCTGTCCAGTTCCATAACCAGTGATGATGATTTTGTTGCTTTTGGTGTCAGTGCGTCTGTAGTCTCCGGCAGGTCTAAAGGAAGCGCGCACTCAAGTGATTCATCCACCGCCTCTGCTCGCATCTGCGCAGAAGCAGAAAAGGCTGCTTTACTGGCAAAACTCGCCTGACAAATCGTATGCAGCAAATGTAAAGGAGGACATGTATTTAAACAAACACAATCACATGGATTCAAAATGAAAGATGGCATTGGAACCCTCACAACCCAAGTAAACCCACAAGACACAACTCTGTACAACATCTTACAATGACAAAATTACATTACTGCCTCTCTTGTTATGCAACAACACCATTCCTCTTTGCCCCAACAGGACATCAAGATCTTTGAAGGAGATCCAGTTGAATATAAATCATTTCTCAGGGCCTTTGAGCATGTCATAGAATCCAAAACTATCTGTGGAAAAAGACAGGTTGTACTATTTGGAACAGTACACTGGGGGGCAATCTAGGGAGCTAGTCAGAACCTGCCTCTATATGGATCCAGATAGGGGATATCTTAAAGCCAAAGAACTTCTCCAAGAGCATTATGGCAATGAGTTTAAAATGCTTAAAAAACGCTAATGCACATATAGAAAAAGCCCTGTCCTGGTTCCCTATCAAACCTGAGGACTCTAAAGCTTTACAGACCTTTGCTTTATATTTAAGAGAGTGCTGTAATGCCATGGAGGAAATCACATACATGGAAGAACTTGACCTGTCTTCCAATCTCAAAGCGCTGGTTTTTACGTTGCCATATGAACTCTGTGAGAGGTGGAGATCAGAAGTATACAAGCTACAGGAAAGGCGAAACATCAAAATCAGATTCAGCGACCTGGTCAAGTTCATCGAACAACAGGTGAAGATGTTAACAGACCCTGTATTTGGCAGCATTCAAGATCAAACTGTAAGTACTCCAAAAGGTTGCAAAGCCACAATGTCCAAAAGGCCAAAATCCACTGGCAGCAGCTTTGCCACCAGTATAACAACTATTGACTACTGTTCAAAGCCACCACAGCCTCAAGACAGCAACTTCAACTCCCAGCATGCAATTAAGCCTTTCTGTCTGTTCTGTTCAGGTGGACATACAATAGATGCATGCCTGCAACTCAAAAAGAAAATGCACAGAGAGAAATATAACTTCCTAAAGGAAAGAGGAATGTGTTATGGGTGTCTAGTACAGGGGCACGTGAGCAACGACTGCCGTAACCGCTTGTCATGTGAAGTGTGCAATCAAAACCACCCAACTGTTCTTCACATAGGAAAAGAAAAGGGAACAACATTAGAATCAATGGAAACGCCTAAAACATCAAAAACCAGTGCAAAGGTTTCTCTGAAAGCATGTGGGCATATTGGGCCGGTGAAGAGGAGTGTGTGATGTCTATTGTGCCTGTTAGAGTAAAATCAAACAAAGGAGATCTAATCGTGCCAACATATGCATTCCTCGACCCTGGCAGCTCAGCCTCATTTTGCACAACCAAGCTCATGCATCAACTTAACATGTCAGGAAGAAGAACAAACATCCTTCTATGCACCATGGGCCAAGAAAAAACAGTCACTAGTCATGTAGTGACAGGTTTGGAGGTTAGTGAGTTACATGGCAACACATTCATAACTCTCCCAGAGTTTTACACTCAGAAATCCATGCCTGTCACGAAGCAAAACATCCCTAACCAGAAAGATGTAGCCAAGTGGCCATATCTTAAAAACATCAAACTCTCAACCATAGATGCAGATATTGGCCTGCTGATTGGAGCTAATGCTCCAAAAGCAATGGAGCCATGGCAAATTATTAACAGCCAAGGAGGTGGCCCATATGCATGTAAGACATTGCTTGGTTGGGTGATCAACGGTCCATTAAGAGGAGGAAGTGCAAAGGGCAACAGTAAACCCTCCATCATTAGTCAACCTCCATGAGCTGCTGGTCACACACTACAACACAGAGTTTGCTGAAAAATCCTACGAGGACACAAAGGAGATGTCAACAGAGGACAAACAATTCATGAAGATTGCTGAGGACTCAGCCAAAATTGTGGATGGACATTACACTCTGAAATTACCATTCAGGAGTAATGATGTTTTCACTGCCTGACAATCGGCAAGTTGCTGAGCAACGTCTCCATACTTTAAAAAGAAAGTTTGCAAGGGACATTTCATGAGGAATACACCAGATTCCTCAGTGATGTCATAGACAATGGTTACGCTGAGGCAGTGCCACAGGGGCAGCTGAAGCATCAGGATGGCAAAGTGTGGTACATACCTCATCATGGTGTGTACCACCCAAAAAAAGGAAAACTCAGAGTTGTCTTTGACTGTGGAGCATCTTTCAGGGGTATCTCATTCAACTCAGAGCTGCTTCAAGGTCCTGACCTAACAAACCGTCTCGTTGGGGTACTTACCAGATTCTGCCAGGAGCCAATTGGCATGATGGGAGACAATCAAGCAATGTTTCACCAAGTAAAGGTTTGCAAAAATGATGTTGCTTTCCTGAGGTTCCTGTGGTGGCATGGAGGTGACACCAGCCTTAATCCTCATGAGTACCGCATGACTGTACACCTTTTCGGTGCTGTGTCATCCCCCAGCTGCGCAAACTACGCACTCAGAAGGACAGCTGAGGATAACCGAAAACACTTCAGACCTGAAGTAATCGACACCATCCTGAACAATATCTATGTGGATGACTGCTTAAAGTCTGTCTCTACGGAGGATGAAGCAATACTGCTCCTTACAGAGCTCACAGCTGCATGTGAGAGAGGAGGTTTCCACCTCTCCAAGTGGATAACCAACAGCCGCAGGGTGTTGTCCTCAATTCCTGAGGAAGATAGAGCTAAGGAGGTGAAAGAGCTGGACAGAGATCGACTGCCAACTGAAAGAGCTCTTGGAGTGCAATGGTGTGTGTAAGATGTCAACTTAACATTCAATGTCACCATCAAGCCACAGCCACACACACGGAGAGGGATCTTGTCTATGGTCAGCTCCATCTACGACCCTACCTACTCTGCCCGCTAAACTGCTACTACAGGAACTATGTAGCATAAACTATGGATGGGATGAGGAAATACCCAAAGTGTTCTCTGAGCAGTGGATTAAATGGAAGTTGGATCTTAAGAAGATCACCAACTCTAAAGTTAAAAGATGCATCAAGCCCAACGACTTTGGCGAACACACACAGGCACAACTTCACATTTTTTCCGATGCAAGTGAGCAAGGGTATGGGACGGTAAGCTACTTGAGACTGAAGAATGACAAAAACATCATTCATGTTTCATTTTTGATGGGGAAGGCAAGAGTAGCTCCCCTCAAGAAGATCACAATCCCCAGGATGGAGCTTGCTGCCGCGGTGCTGGCCACTAGAGTGGATAGAGTACTTAGAACAGAGTTGCAGCTGAAGCTAGAAAAATCCATGTTTTTGACCGATAGCCAATCAGTGCTAATGTATATAGCAAACCAGCACACAAGGTTCCACATATTTGTCGCCAACTGGCTATCCATCATTACGGAGGCCACAGAAGTGACCCAATGGAGATATGTGACCACAAAGCTCAACCCTGCTGATGTCGCCTCTAGGGGGCAGAAGGCAGACAAATTCATGGAGAATCAGAGATGGATTCATGGCCCAGACATACTCTGGGGGTCAGAAAAGGACTGGCCACAGTTTCCCCTGGAATTCAGCTCGCTCTCCTATGATGAAACGGAGGTAAAAAGAAACCCTTCTGTAAGCATTCATTCCACTTCAAACACAGTCACTCGAGGCATGAGTAATGTTGCAAACCAGAAGATGACAAGTGTCAAAGCTACTTTGGGAGGACAAACCATTACTCTGGAAGATCTTGAGAAGGCAGAGAACTCAATCATCTGCCAAACTCAAAGGCAGTTCTTTCCAGAGGAAATGGCAACATTGAAAACAGCAACACATGTTAAAAAGACAAGTAACATCTATAAACTGGACCCAGTATTAAAGGATGGTGTGCTCAGAGTGGGAGGTACTGGATAATTAAAGCAAATTCTGCAGTGAGGAAAACAATTGGTGAATGTGTTGTGTGCAGACGGTACAGAGCCAAAGTTGGAGAGCAGAAGATGGCTGACTTGCCACAGGAAAGGTTGGAGTTGGACTTGCCTCTGTTCCCCAACACTGGTGTTGATTATTTTGGCCCTATTGAAATTAAAAGAGGACGTACCATATTGAAGAGGTATGGCGTGCTGTTCACTTGCATGACCTGTAGGGCTGTCCATATTGAGGTTGCCAACTCCCTTGATACAGACTCATGTCTCAATGCCTTGAGACGTTTCATTTGTAGAAGAGGACAAGTGGAGCATATTAGGTCCGACAATGGAACTAATTTTTTTTTGGGCTCAGAGAGAATTGAGAGAAGCTCTCTCTCTGCTGAACCAACAAAGGATTCAGGGAACTTTGCTGCAAAAGGGCATAAAGTGGAGTTTCACCACCCAGTAGCATCCCACCATGGAGGAGTGTGGCAGCGTCTCATAAGATCAGTAAGACAAGTGCTCCGTTCTGTGTTGAAACAACAGACTCTAGATGAGGAAGGACTGCATACTCTGTTATGTGAAGTAGAGGCCATTTTGAACAGTCGCCCGATCACAACAGTCTCTAATGACCCCACAGACCTGGAGCCTCTCACCCCAAACCACATCTTACTCTTGAAAACCAAGCCAATGCTGCCACCTGGTGTCTTTGAAAACAGTGACCTGTACGTAAGAAGCTGTTGGAAACAGGTGCAGTATATGGCAGAGTTATTCTGGAAGCGGTGGAGCCAGGAATACTTGACTCTCATGCAAGAAAGGCAGAAATGGTGCAAACAGAGAAGAAGCTTCAAACCTGGGGATGTGGTTATGGTGGTGGACCCCTCTGCTCCACTTGGTTCTTGGATCTTGGGAAGAGTGTTGGAAGCTATGGCAGACTCTAAAGGATTGGTGCGAGCAGTAAAGGTTAAAACTCAGACCAATGTCCTGGACAGGCCAATAACCAAGATCTGTCTGCTGCTCGAGATTGTACAGTAATGATGCTCAGTAGTGATGACATCTTCAATATAAAGATGAGTATCAGCCCACACACCTCATATTGATTGTTGATAATAATTAAATTAACTGAACAAAAGTTAAATAAAAGCAATATAGTGACATAGGCTCCTTTTGAAATATATATTTTGTAATTGTTTTTGTGTTGCCTCAAAATATAATTGGGGGCTGGTTATGTAGGAGCCAATTCCTCAGTTTGTATTTTATCTCATTCCTTAGTTATATTGCCAGTTTCATATTGTGTGTGGTGAGTGTGATTATTAATGATGTTTGAGTATGTGCAACCCAGCAGGTCAGCTTGGGCTTAAAAGGAACGCTGCTGCAGCCTAGTGGTGTGGCTGACTGAAAGCCTACAGTCTTTAAACCTTGAGCTAAAGCTTGCATGGCCCCTGTTTGAATTATTATTTTGTTTATATTCTCATTTTCTTCATGTAACCCAGTTGTGAAGTTGTTAAAATAAACAAGGATTTTTTTATTTGAATCATATCTGGACATTCCCCTTTTTTCTCAAGTTACGCAAGTGTTTAATGGAATCGGTCAGCCCCAGAGTGACCTACATCAATGGCACAAACAAAGCATATTGTGGTCACTACAATGACAGTGATGATGACATAGATGATGACAGATGAGGACAGAGATGATGATAGAAATGACAGATGACGACAGAGACGACGACAGAGATAATGACAGGGATGATGACATAGATGATGACATAGATGATGACAGTGATGATGACAGAGATGATGACATAGATGAAGACAGAAATGACAGATGATGAAAGAGATGATGACAGAGATGATGACAGGGGTGATGACATAGATGATGACAGGAATGATGACATAGATGATGACAGAGATGATGACATACATGATGACAGAGATGATGACATAGATGATGACAGAAATGACAGATGATGACAGAGATGATGACAGTGATGATAACCGAGATGATGACAGGGATGATGACAGTGATGATGAGAGGGATGATGACAGAAATGACATAGATGATGCCAGTCATGATGACAGTCATGATGATAGAGATGATGACAGTGATGGTGACAACAATGATGATGACAGAAATGACATCGATAATGACAGTGATGATGACAGTGATGGTGACGGTGATGATGACCAAGATAATGACATAGATGATGACAGGGATGATGACAGGGATGATGACAGGGATGATGACATAGATAATGACATAGATGGTGACAGTAATGATGACAGTGATGATGACAGGGATGATGATAGAGATGATGACATAGATGATGACAGGGATGATGACATAGATGATGACAGGGATGATGACAGTGATGATGACAGGGATGATGACATAGATGATGACAGGGATGATGACAGAGATAATGACAGTAATGATGACCAAGAGGATGACAGAAATGACATAGATGATGCCAGTCATGATGACAGTCATGATGATAGAGATGATGACAGTGATGGTGACAACAGTGATGATGACAGAAATGACAGAGATGACAGTGATGATGACAGAGATGACAGATGATGACAGTGATGATAACAGAGATGATGACAGTGATGAGAGAGATGATGACACAATTACACAGAATCAGGTTATTTGTCTCTGTATGATGTCTAGTTCAAAAGTTAGGTAGATTTTCAATTTTCGTCAGAAATCCAAGCTGAAAAAATGGCTGCCAAACAGACCCTTGGGACGATATTTCGAGGTTGGGAACATCTAATTTTGTTTACTAGACACTTTGAGGTTTACAAAAAACTAAGTTTGAAAAATATATCCACGGGGTTCATGGGTAAATATTCACTTTTCCCCTCTAGAAACATGAAAAAAATAAGTTGAGTTCATGAAGAAAATCCATATTAACATTAACAAGTCTATCCACCAACAAAAAATAAACATTGATCAATGAGCGAGAGGAATGTGCACCTTCCTCTCGGCTTTAATATCAACATTCATTTCAGGTAGTGTATTTACAGACTGGCAAAGGAGATTGAGGTCTCCATGACATTTCTCCATCTTACCTACTGCTGCTTTAAACTGAAAATCAAAAAGTTCAATAAATCTTAACCACTGGATCAATCTTCTCTCCGAATACATATCAATGGAAAAAATCACAGCTTACAATAAAAACATCATTCCAGTTTTCAATGAAGGATGGTCCCCATTCTTGTCCCTGACACACACTTATATACTTAATTACACTACCCAAATTAAAGCAATATTTTCTGTTAGTCTATTAATTTTGCTGTTTTTTTTTTTATTTATTTATTCCCAACCTAAACTTTCTGTTACAAACACCAAACTATTTACGATTTAAATTGTTATTGCTATGATTGTCACTATTACCGGTATCAGTTATTATTATTATAAAAATTATTATAATTATTATAATTATAATTATTATCATCATTATTATTGCTATTGTTATTATTGATTAATATGTCTTATTATATTGTACTATATACAGTTATATTATATTATTATTTGATTGCTTATATGTTATTGTTATATAGTCAACAATGTCTGTCATTCTATTACTACAGTAACATTATACCTTTTTATTTATTTAATTTATTTATGTGTCTGCCACACATGCCAAATCTCTATCTGTCCAGGATACTCAACACACACACACACACACACACACACACACACACACACATACACCACACACCATACCTGAGCCAACTTAATTTCTACTCTTGGACTGTTATGATATCACATATACTGTCAACAAGGCTATTGGTTTTTGTTTTTTCATGTGTTTTTTTTTAAGACAAATCTGGGAGTTCTATTTGATAATTCACTAAAGACTCTTCAGCTGGTACAAAATCATTACTAAGCTGTTCTTGCTAATTTTTACACTTTTGTACCATTATTATTGGCATTGTAACCATAAGTACGTATTATCTGTTGTTGTTGATGATGATGATGTAGTAAGGACATATGGGCGGCTGTGGCTCAGTGGTAGTGGTAGTCGTCTTTCAGTCGGAAGGTCGGAGCTTCAATCCCCAGCTCCCTCAGGCTACATGTCGAAGTGTCCTAGGGCAAGACAATGAACCCCAAAATTGCATGAATATGAATGTGATAACCGATTTTCAGTAGGGAACTTGGGAAGCAGCCTCTGCCATCAGTGTATGAATGGGTGAATGTGACATGTAGTGTAAGCAGCTTTGAGTGTTGTTGTTGTTGTAACAAGAACATGTGTCATGGAGTTCAGAACACATTCCCTCGAAACAACTCTCTTTCCTATACCTATAATCAAAACAAACGGCTCAAGTTGCCCAGGTGTCAGCGAGCAGCTTTTAGTGGTAGCAAAGACTTTTGCATTTACATGTTGTTGTAACAAGAACATGTGTCATGGAGGCCAGAACACATTCCCTCGAAACAACTCTCTTCGGCGATTTCCGATTCAGGATTCCCTCAGGAATCAAATTTTATAAGGCATTATTGGCTCTTATTCAGATATGCAAATGCACACGCTTATATATAATTGAATAAATAAGTAAAATAATGAAAATATACTGCAGATATAATATAAAAATAGATAAAATAAAATTCACGTCTGCAATTCAAGGACTATATGAAGCTTTAATGTATTAAAATAAGAATCAATGGATATATATGTGACTTGTATAATTAAATAAAATACATTTCAAATAAATGAATTAATAAATTCAAATAAATAAATGCTGCTAAGAACTGCTTCTATGGATTCATGTTGGGTCTCTCTCAATAATATAATAGTATTTTCTCCTTCTGCAAATGTGTCCATATAGGCCTATAAATGAATGAAACAATTAATGAAAAGAATTAACTACATAAAGAACTAAATTAATAATTAATAATAGATACATTTTAAAAGTGAAATATTTAAATTGTCTGCAAATTTGACAAATTCAAGGAACTATATTAGCTTAATGTATTAAGATAAAGAAATGAAGTATCACTGAAAATATTTGATTTATAATGAATACAATGATTAAATGTTGAATAAATAAAGACAAATAATTTACTCTCATTTTGACTGGCCATGACATACAGTATATCTAGTAAAGATTCTGTTCTGAATCAAGCCACCCTTCAAGGGTTCAACAGGTACAATTGCCCTTAGGGTAGTCTTCTATCTGCATTGTTTATAAAGAAACTGTTTCTACTTTTGCTTAAATTTTATTTAAGCATGTGTGTAGTTAGTGTGCAGACAGCCACCCACACTCTGAGTGTCCAATTCATCATCACTAGCTTAGAGTAAGGATTTTTTTTAGCAGGTCTATGCTGTCAAACCTGCAGTCTAAAGACCCAAAAGTCATAGATGAGGTCCTAGCGGAGGTTCTAAAAGGGCATGTGTGAAAAGCTTAATTCCTGAGGAGCCCCTTTTCCGTATTCTGTGCTTGTTGTTTATGCTGTGCAGATGATTAAGGCAAACAGGCATGGCTGGGGAAAGGCAGACTTTCCAGATGCCTTCATAGTCATGCCACTTCTCTCATCGCAATTGCATCTTTTCAGTGTAAATGGCCTGTACTGTTTTACTTTTCTATTAAATCGATATTTGGATTCAGAAGTATTCCTCCAATTTTGACACCTTGTAAGAAGCCTTGCTAAATTCTGTTGAACATGTGCTGCCCATCTTCTTGCATTTTTTGAATGATTTTAGTCGTTGACTTTACTTAAGCTTACCAGCTCTTAGCTTCTGTTTGCTTAAAGCCTATTAGAATTTGGCACGTTTAGCATTTCTTTGCGCAACCCTCGATGGTGTATTTTTGCAACATCTCTGCCTAAAGAAAAGCTGTCTCACTTCGGAAGTTATTAAATCTTGCTCTGTAGCTGCCATTAAATAAATAAAATACTTACATTTTAATAATTAAAAATAACTATAACAATAACTTTATTGATGCCAAAAGGGAAATTCACTTGTCTTGCATCACATCTACCATTTACTGAAGATATAGATTATAATACAATAATAATAATAATAGTAATAATAATAATAATTTCAACAATACATTAAAATAATAATAAAATAATGGTACACTACCAGTCAAAAGTTTGGACACACTTTGCCATTCACTTGTATGAGAAAATGAGAAAATCTATAATACAGCAGAAACTTGGTGGTTAATTAATTACCATACTCAAACATAACTACCTGTGGCACAGCATATGAGATCACAAGAGAAAATGCTCAGAAAGCTGCCAAGAGAAGCAAGAGACATTATGACAGCAAGGTGAAAAGCTCAGTATTACAGCCTGGTGATCGTGTCTTAGTTAGGAACTTCACATCTTGGGCTGGGCAAACTGAGGAATCACTGGGAGGATACTGTCCACACAGTTGTAAATGGTAAATGGTAAATGGACTGTACTTATATATGTTTGATGTTTTATTGTATGCTTTTATTTCCTGTAAGGTGACCTTGGGTGACCTGAAAGGCGCCATCAAATAAACTGTATTATTATTATTATTATATAGCGCTTTTCTAGTCTTTGCGACCACTCAAAGCTGCTTTTACACTACATATCACATTCACCCATTCACACACTGATGGCAGAGGCTGCTACGTTAAGTGCCTAACTGTCAATCAGATATCACATTCATACCCGTTGGCTATGCCACCGGCAGCAATTTGGGGTTCAGTGTCTTGCCCAAGGACACTTCGACATGTAGCCTGAGGGAGCTGGGGAAAGAACCTCTGACCTTCCGATTGAAAGACGACCGACTCTACCACTGAGCCACAGCCGCCCCAGTTGTGCGCAGAGTGAGTGAAGATATCTCTGTGTATGAACTCAGACCTGAGAAAGGAAATGGGAGATCCAGGATTTTACATCGTATTCTTCTCCTCCCATGTGACCACCTACCACTGGAGACTTCAGTTCAGCCACGACCAAGGAAAAGGCGTGTGGAGAAAGCTCCGGAAGCAGAACAGTCAGAAGAAGAGGAGGACGACAATGATGATGATGAGTATTACCCAGTGCCACAGCAGCAGCAGGTTAAACCGTACTCACCTGAGACAGTGAATCCTGTGCCTACTACCACGCCTATAGAACTTGAATGTGTTCTGCTGAGTTGGAGGAAGTACAAGAACAGACTAATCAACAGGAGGATTACTATGTTGGGGATCTACCTGTGGAGGACGCTGCCCCCTCACCCATCTCAAGTGTTCCCAGCAATGAGGAGCTTCAGCGGCCTAGACGACAACACAGAAAGCCCAAGGTTTTCACATATGATAGACTTGGTTCACCAGCCTGTTACAATCTGAGAACACTGCAACAACAAACTGTAAGGTGCCATGGACATACACTGTGCAGCCATACCACTTCCATAACTTTCGGCACCAGAGACATGCACATTAGAAACATTGCACATCACTGAACTGAGTATATGCACATACATTACACTCACACAATACAACACAATGGACTGTTGAACATAACATCCACACCCAAATGGACTGTTGAACATAAGATGGACTGTGGTTAAACATTACAGTTACAGTTAACAACATCACACTAATGGACTGTTAAAGCAGCGTGTTGTTGAGTGGACATATTGCCCAATTAGAACTGTTAACTATTAAGGCAGTTATGGTCTGTGCGTGAACTGTTTCATTATTATTATTATTAAATTATCTTTATTGGTTTTTCCATAAAACAAGAGTCACAAAACACACACATTGACATCAAAAAACATTAAAAACAGTCAATAACACCCCCACCCTCAGGGGCTGCCCCCCCCCCAAAAAAAAACAAAAACAAAAACAGTTTCACGTAATCATACAGTAAAAGGCACACATAGGCATCAAATTTGATTTCTCGAAGTGTAGACATTATCATAAAAATCTAGGAATGGGCCCCACACATGAAATTCGTTGATTGACCCTTGAGTTGTGTATCTTTGCTTTTCCAGTTTCAAATTGGCCATGACATCACTGATCCAGCGGCTATGTAAAGGAGGCAAGTTGGACTTCCATTGAATCAAAATAAGACGTCTTGCTAGCAATGACGAAAAGGCCATAGCACGGGTCTGGGCCTGGGGGAGACCCAGGTCTCTCTGGACCACACTGAGTATTGCCAGCTGCGGCTCCGGCTCAATGTGCTGGTTACACATGTATGAAAATGTCTCAAACACCCTATTCCAAAATGTTCTCATCCCTCATCCCTCATCTCATCCCTGGGCATGACCAGAAAGTATGAAAAAGAGTTGCTGGGTCCCGGTTGCACCGTTGACAGGTTGGGTCAATTCCAGGAAAAAGTTTGGCTAGTCTGGTCCTTGATAGGTGAATTATTTTAAATTGGATAACATTATGTCTGACACAGATGGAGGCTGAGTGAATTCCAGCCACAGCCGATTTCCAGGTTTCTTCTGAGGGCCTTTCGCCAAAGTCATCCTCCCACTTTGACTTTAGATGGTTCAAGCTGAGCGAGTCTGTCGACAGTAAGATGTCATATACTTGCGATATAGAGTTGTGCTCAGAAGGGCCTTCATGGATACAATCTTCTAACCAGCTAATGGGGGCTAGAGAAGGGAATGTTATAAAATTCTTCTTAACAAAATCCCTTATCTGTAAATACCGAAAGAAATGGGACTGTGGAATACCAAATCCTCTTACTATCTGAGCGAAAGACATAAAGACATTATCTTTGAATAGATCTGATACCTTGCTCAAACCTTTTCTGGACCATTGCAGGAATGCTGCATCAAGCGTTGAGGGTGTAAAGAGTGGATTATTGGTGAGTGGCATGCAGGAAAAGGCTTGCTTTAACCCTAAGTGGTTCCTACATTGTGACCAAATCTTTAAAGATCCTTTAATGACAGGGTTACCTGCCTCTTTAAAAGTGATAGGCAATGGGGAGCAGACTAAAGAGCCCAAGTTTGTTGGGTCATTAAGGCTTCTATCCATGCTCACCCACACCGGACAACTCTGATCCTCTGGCCCAGAAATCCAGTGAGCTATTTTGTGTACATTAGCTGCCCAGTAATATAACATAACATTGGGAAGACCAAACCCCCCCTCCTCCCTCAGACGCTGAAGAAAAATCCTTTTTACCCTGGGGGTAGCTTTATTCCACAAAAATGAATTTATATGTTTATCCAACTCCTTAAAAAAAGCTTTTGATATAAAAATTGGTATTGTTTGAAAAAAGAATATAAATCTAGGCAAAACTGACATTTTTACAGAGTTTATTCTCCCTGCTAGAGAGATAGGGAGGGAGCACCAACGTTGGAGGTCTACTTTAGCTTTATCAAGGGCAGGTTTGTACAAAAAAATCAGACACATCTTGTCTCAACACGATGCAGAAAAACTAGTCCATGCATTCGTTACTTCCAGGCTGGATTATTGTAACTCGTTACTATCAGGCTGCCCTAATAAGTCACTAAAAACTCTGCAGCTGGTACAAAATGCTGCAGCACGTGTGCTGACAAGAACTAGGAAGAGAGATCACATCTCTCCTGTATTAGCCTCTCTGCACTGGCTTCCTGTAAAATATAGAATAGAATTTAAAATCCTTCTTCTTACTTACAAAGCTCTTAATGGTCAGGCACCATCATATCTTAAAGAGCTCATAGTGCCATATTACCCCTCTAGAACATTGCGCTCCCAGGATGCAGGCCTGCTTGTGGTACCTAAAGTCTCTAAGAGTAGTGGTTGGAGGTAGAGCCTTCTATTACCAGGCCCCCCTCCTCTGGAACAATCTACCAGTCAATGTCCGGGAGGCAGACACCCTCTCTTCTTTTAATACTCTTAAAAATTAAAACTTTCCTCTTTGATAAAGCTTATAGTGAAGGCTGGGTCAGGCTTGGACTAGCCCATAGTTATGCTGCTATAGGTTTAGACTGCCGGGGGGATCTGACACACAAAAATTACTAACACCAGTCTTCCCCATGGTATCATTATTGTTGCTGCTAATGCTTATAGTGGACCTGTTGACTTCAACTGTTACAATTAAGATTACCTCAGCCTTTATCATTACTCTGCTTCTCTCGTTAATTAATTAATTTATTTATTTTGCTATCTTCACCCTAGTCTACCACTATTATTGGCATTGTAACCATACGTATGCGTCTGTTGTTGTTCATGTAACAAGGACATATGTTGATGTTGTAACAAGAACATATGTTGTTGTTGCTCTCTTTGCCTGACTCTATCCTGCATCTCCTTCTATCCCATTTTCGGCCCATCCAGGCGAGGCAGACGGCTGTTCAACATGAGTTTGGTTCTGCTCGAGGTTTCTGCCTGTTAAAAGGAAGTTTTTCCTTGCCAATGTGCCGAATATTGCTAAGTGCTACTCATGGTGATTCATGTTGGGCCTCTCTTTAAATAACATAACAAAGAGTCGGTCTACACCTGCTCTTTCTGTAAAGTGTCTCGAGATAACTCTGGTTATGATTTGGCGCTATACAAATAAAATTTGATTTGATTTTGATTTGATTCTGTGGTGGGGAGGGGGGGGGGGGGGGGTCAAGTTGGACAGATTGATGATGAGATGGACAAAGATAATGACCCGTTTTGGCTGTCAATTAGGTAGTATTATTTGCTATAATACTACTCAGAGTTCATTTTTCTCTAATAAAGAGTGTTTCTACCATCTCAGTGACCTTTCCATTTGATTCCTTGAGTCAAAATTATCGGAAAAAGTGTGTTCATTTGTCTTTGTATCATGTCTGGTTTAGGAGTTATGAAAATTGGCGTTTTATTGGTGTTTGAAATTCTAAGAATTCTAAATTGGTCGCTCCAACACGTTTAGCGTTGTCGCTCACTCCATGAATGCACAATCCTTACAAGTTGTACCTCGTTGGAAAGGTGACTAATCAGGCTTTCCATCGGTCTAAAAGACAGCACCAACCGGAATTATTAAAAGGGAGAAATTATGGACTGAAAAAACATTTCCAAACTTTTTTTAAGTAATTTATACTAAAATACTACTCAGAGTTCATTTTTCTCTGATAAAGAGTGGTTCTACCATCTCAGTGACCTTTCCATTTGATTCCTTGTGTCAAAATTATCAGAAAAAGTGTGTTCATTTGTCTTTGTATGATGTCTGGTTTAGGAGTTATGAAAATTGGCGTTTTATTGGTGTTTTCGCCATTCTTGCGGACATACATTCAAAATGGCCACCAAAAAACCCCCATGGGACATTAGTTGATCCGGGCAACAAGCAAAAATCTTAAGTAGACACCTTAAGGGTCCTAAAAAACCATGTTTCAAAAATGTACATTGGACACATTGGGACCCCTCCTTCCTACTAGACTACAATACCGCCGTCTCACAGGCTGATTGGTCGAATAGAGGTTGATAATGGCTTTCGGAGATAACATGAAGAAGAAGAAGAAGGGGAAAAAAAGCAGTCTTCAACACATAGTTACTGGTTTAGTCCCTTTTGCGTGAACTGTTTCATGACTGTATCAAATTTTCAAATTTATCAAATTTATTTGTATAGCGCCAAATCATAACCAGGGTTATCTCGAGACACTTTACAGAAAGAGCAGGTCTAGACCGACTCTTTGTTAAGTTATTCAAAGAGAGGCCCAACATCAATCCACCATGAGTAGCACTTAGCAATTCGGCACATTGGCAAGGAAAAACTTCCTTTTAACAGACAGAAACCTCGAGCAGAACCAGACTCATGTTGAACAGCCATCTGCCTCGACTGGATGGGCCGAAAATGGGATAGAAGGAGATGCAGGATAGAGACAGGCAAAGAGAGCAACAACAACATATGTTCTTGTTACCACAACAACATATGTCCTTGTTACATGAACAACAACAGACACATACTTATGGTTACAATGCCAATAATAGTGGTAGACTAGGGTGAAGATTGGCTAAATGAATAAATAAATTAGCGAGAGAAGCAGAGTAATGATAAAGGCTGAGGTAATCGTAATTGTAACAGTTGAAGTCAACAGGTCTACTATTAGCATTAGCAGCAACAATAATGATACTATGGGGAAGGCTGATGTTAGTAGTTGTT
Source organism: Semicossyphus pulcher (assembly GCF_022749685.1). Taxonomy (NCBI): domain Eukaryota; kingdom Metazoa; phylum Chordata; class Actinopteri; order Labriformes; family Labridae; genus Semicossyphus; species Semicossyphus pulcher. Next base: position 391,051 of record NW_027211770.1, on the reverse strand, counting down.
GCAGTCGAGCAGGTCCACAGCAGCAGGTGGTCTGCAGCAACGATCCTCAGGAACCTTCAAGACAAGGGAGCACAAGAACTCCCGGGAAGATATGTGGTTAGTAATGTTAATGGGACCAGAAAATACAGAGTTAATGAGCTGCATTAATATGACAGATAGAGAGAGAGAGAGAGTCAGAGAGAGAGGAAGAGAGAGAGAGAGAGAGAGAGTCAGAGAGTCAGAGAGAGAGAGAGAGAGAGAGAGAGAGAGAGAAGCTTGGTGTGTCAGATCCCCCAGGCAGTCTAAACCTATAGCAGCATAACTATGGGCTAGTCCAAGCCTGAGCCAGCCCTAACTATAAGCTTTATCAAAGAGGAAAGTTTTAAGTCTACTCTTAAAAGAAGAGAGGGTGTCTGCCTCCCGGACCTTGACTGGTAGATTGTTCCAGAGGAGGGGGGCCTGGTAATTGAAGGCTCTACCTCCAACACTACTCTTAGAGACTTTAGGTACCACAAGCAGGCCTGCATCCTGGGAGCGCAATGTTCTAGAGGGGTAATATGGCACTATGAGCTCTTTAAGATATGATGGTGCCTGACCATTAAGAGCTTTGTAAGTAAGAAGAAGGATTTTAAATTCTATTCTATATTTTACAGGAAGCCAGTGCAGAGAGGCTAACACAGGAGAGATGTGCTCTCTCTTCCTAGTTCTTGTCAGCACACGTGCTGCAGCATTTTGTACCAGCTGCAGAGTTTTTAGTGACTTATTAGGGCAGCCTGATAGTAACGAGTTACAATAATCCAACCTGGAAGTAACGAATGCATGGACTAGTTTTTCTGCATCGTTTTGAGACAAGATGTGTCTGATTTTTGCTATGTTGCGAAGATGAAAGAAGGCTGTCCTTGATATTTGTTTTATGTGGGAGATGAAGGACATATCCTGATCAAATAGAACTCCCAGATTCCTAACAGTAGTGCTGGATGCCAGGCTGATGCCATCTAGGGCAGCTATATCATTAGAGAAAGAGTCTCTAAGGTGTTTTGGGCCGAGCACAATAACTTCAGTTTTGTCTGAATTAAGTAGCAGAAAGTTTCTAGTCATCCAGATCTTTATGTCCTTAAGGCATGCTTCTAGTTTAGATAGCTGATTGGTTTCATCTGGCTTCATAGATAAGTATAATTGAGTATCATCTGCATAACAATGAAAATTAATGGAGTGTTTCCTCATGATATTACCCAGAGGAAGCATATATAAGGTAAAAAGAATCGGTCCGAGCACAGAACCTTGTGGAACTCCATGACTAACTTTGGTTTGCATAGAGGACACATCATGAACATTAACAAACTGAGATCGATCTGATAGATAAGATTTAAACCAACTTAGTGCAGATCCTATAATGCCAATTAAATGTTCTAATCTCTGTAACAGGATGTGATGGTCTATCGTGTCGAAAGCGGCACTAAGATCTAACAGGACGAGTACAGAGAGAAGTCCTCTGTCTGAAGCAGTAAGTAGATCATTTGAAACTCGCACAAGGGCTGTCTCAGTACTATGGTGGACTCTAAATCCTGACTGAAAGTCCTCAAATAAACTGTTGTTATGAAGAAAGTCACATAATTGATTAGTGACTGCTTTCTCAAGGATCTTTGAGATAAAAGGAAGGTTAGATATAGGTCTATAGTTAACTAAGGTGCCTGAATCTAGGGTAGGCTTTTTAAGAAGTGGCTTAATTACAGCTAGTTTAAAAGACTGGGGTACATAGCCCGTCGATAAAGACATATTGATCATATCTAGTAAAGAAGTGCTAATTGAGGGAAAGACTTCCTTAAGCAGCTTGGTTGGAATCGGGTCTAAAAGACAGGTTGATGGTTTGGACGAAGATATCAGAGAATTTAGTTCAGGAAGGTCAATTGGAGAAAAACAGTCAAGGTAAACATCAGGTTTTTGAGCAGTTTCCAAAGATACATCTGCACCAGTTAACGGCCGGAGGTTACAAATTTTGTCTCTTATCTTTAGGATTTTGTCATTAAAGAAGCTCATGAAATCATCACTGCTGAGGCCTATAGGAATACTTGGCTCAGTGGAGCTGTGACTCTCTGTCAGCCTGGCTACAGTGCTGAAAAGGTACCTGGGATTGTTTTTATGTTCTTCTATGAGGGAGGAGTAGTAGACACCTCGAGCATGCCGTAGGGCCTTCCTGTATTTATTAAGACTATTTTGCCAGAGTAAACGAGACTCTTCTGTTTTGGTGGATCGCCACATTCTTTCAAATTTACGCGACATTTGCTTCAAGTTACGAGTTTCTGAGTCATACCATGGAGCTAGCCTCTGTCGTTTAATAATCTTCTTTTTTAAGGGGGCAATCGAGTCTAGAGTACTTCTCAGCAAACCTGCAGTACTATCAACAAACTGATCAAGCTGAGAGGGACTAACATTAGCATAAGAGCTTTCTGTAGTAAACAGATGTGGTAAAGAATTAAAAGCAGCTGGAATTGTTTCCTTAAATTTAGCTACAGACATATCAGACAAACATCTTGTGAGTACGTTTTTGTTAACTGGAGAGTAGTCGGTTAATAAGACATCGAATGTTACTAAATAGTGATCTGATAAAAGAGGATTTTGTGGGAAGACAATTAAGTTTTCGGTTTCAAGGCCATAAGCTAGAACAAGGTCGAGGGTGTGGTTAAAGCGGTGAGTAGGCTGGTTTACACTTTGAGTGAAACCAATAGAGTCCAAAAGGGACATAAATGCCATGCTAAGACTATCATTATCAACATCTACATGAATATTGAAGTCCCCTACAATAATTATTTTATCTGAACTCAGGACTAAATCTGATAAAAACTCTGAGAATTCAGTTAGAAAATCAGAGTATGCGCCAGGAGGGCGGTATACTATCACAAATAAAACAGGCTGTAAAGTTTTCCAAGCTGGGTGTGAAAAACTCAGAACAAGGCTTTCAAAAGAGCTGAAACTAAGTTTTGGTCTAGGGTTGATTAGAAGACTAGAACTGAAAATAGCTGCCACTCCACCACCTCGACCAGTGTCTCGAGGAGTATGAGTATTAAGATGACTGGGAGGAGTGGATTCATTTAAGCTGACATATTCTTCCTGACACAGCCAAGTCTCAGTTAAAGAGAGTAAATCAATATGATAATCTGATATCAGATCGTTCACTAATAGAGCTTTAGATGACAGGGATCTGATATTTAACAGACCACATTTAATTCTCATATTTTTTGGCATAACTTTGGTTGTTGTTTTAATTTTTATTAAATTTTTTTGATTTACTCCTTTTTTATTTGAGTTTGAATTAACTGTAATAAAAGGCCTGGGTTGGGGGGCAGACACAGTCTCTATAACATTAACATTGTGGCTGGGAAACTGCTCACAGGGAAGCTCAGAGGAGTGTGTAGGACTACAGCTCTGCCTGTATGTCACTGGAATGGACCCTGTAGATCAAAAAAGGGCCAAAACAGAAAATAAAGACACTGGGTGTTTATTACTCATGTATGAAAAAAATGTTCCAGTTTGTAATATTGCACTACATAAGGTAAAATATTGCAGCAGTAGCAATGACAGTGCCTTGTGTGTACTGATGGTGAAGTTTAACCCCTAATTTGTACTAGAGGTCAAAGGTTAGGATGTTGGGGACAACAGCTATTTTGAGTATGTGACAGGTTGTATGTGTCAGACTAAAGTCAATGATAATTGATTTAATTTCATTCTACTTTATTTCAGTTGTTACAGTATTAACTATTCATAAGCCGGGTTTCATTCAAGGTGCACTAGTATTTCTTGTTAAGGCTACACAGTTAGTAATAGCAAGGAAGGAACAAAGATAATAATAATAATAATAATTCAGATCCTTGAATGAATGTGATCCATTGGTAATGCCTTGGGGTTCCAGTATGGGAGATCACGCTCTGCCTCCTCGCTGAATTCAGACAAGCGGAAGCAAGAGCTGCGTGTGTGTTTCCCTCATTCTTATCCCACTACTATTTCCCCTTTTTAAGGTAATTACCGTACATAAAGCACTGTTAACTTGTGGACACATGTAGCAATAGTTCTCCTTGTGTTACTGTGACTCTATACGACAGAAAGATATGTTTTGTACTGATTTACTGTCGAGTGTGTTTACGGCTAATTCAGACAATGTGCAAGCTAGCACCAGGAGACCACGAGCTCTGCTGCCATTTTCAACTGTTGATTCCATGGCGTTTAAGCTAGTTACATTTGTGTATTTGTACTGTGAGATAAATATATGTATTTGTTAGTTCATGTTGCGGTAATATGTTAGGTTAAAAACACAAGTCATATTAATATTTTGTATAATATATTTAGTTAAAAAGTTACACTAGTAATGGTACCTGTGGTCCTGAAATTGAGTGTGTTTGGAATGTGCTTTGAAGTATGTGCATTTGTTCAGTTTTAAATGTGTCTGCACATGGCTGAATACAGATGAGTGGAAGCAAGAGCTGCATGTGTTTCCCTCATTCTTATCCCACTACCATTTCTCCTTTTTAAGGGTACAACACTGATTTACCAGGTTTCAGGATGGTTGTAATAAAGGCTCTAGAGAGGGAAGGTGGCGAGGCGTTTGCCCTGAATGCATCTTTTAGCATGCTAAAGAAGGGGGAAGCAGCCTTTCTTTAAAGGTCTTGTATATATCAATGGGAAGCCCATCTGGGCCTGCAGCCTTTCCTCCCTTCATATATGCAAGAGCTTAATATAACTCTAAAAGCACCATTAGTCGGTCCAGACTTTCCCGGTTTTAACCCCTGGTCGTAGAATGATTTTTTAAATTTGTTTAAATTAGTTAGGGTCTTGTTTACTGATTGTTCATTGTAATGGGCTCTAGGTATGGTTAATTTATGTTCAAGGAATGGAGTATTGTTAATTATAATCTTGCTTACTAGTGCTTTAATTACTTTTTCAGTTTCAGACATTCTGTTTGTCTGTTTAGATTTAAAACTGTTGTAGCTAATTATATGCCGTTTAGTACAAGCCTTGAAAGCTTCCCATCTAATTAACGATGAGGTTTCAGACGTATTAACAGAACAATTCTATTTACTGGCCAATAAAGCCAATAAACTCTGGGTCCTGCAGCCATTTGGTTTCAAATCACCTAGAAGGTTTGTAATATTCTTCAGTAGTGCTGTATTCTAAAGATACTGTAGCATGATCAGAATTTTTTATGCTGCTATAGTGGCATTTCTCAACTTTTGGGACTAAAGTCTTAGAGATCAAGAAAAAATCCAATCGTGATTATGTCTTATGCATAGCTGAATAACAGGAGAATTCTCTCTTATGTGGGTTAAACTCCATCTAGACTCGTTATTTTATTCTCTTACAGGTGCATTTCTCTCTGCCAACTCTGCTGCTCCGTCCTCTGTTCCCCCTTATCACTCAGGCGCACACACTCACTTCCTGTCTCTCTCTCACTTGCTCCACCACACCACACTCACACACTCAGCTGTCCCCAAAAAGAGCTACGGTTCTTGTACAACACTACCCCCACTCTGGATGGCAATTACTCAAATACGCACAACATATGCATGCTGTTATACAGATATACAGTTCTCATTGGCGTTCAGTACATAATAGGTGGGCAATAGCTGCAGTGCAGTTTCTCAAAATTTCAACATGTAGCAGGCCAAATTGTACGCTACACCTGTTACAGTAGAGCATAGTGAACAGTCACAGAATACATTAAGAGCTTGTTCCAGGGCCCAGGAGTTGTTGTCCATTCTGACAAGAATCCCATCCCGGAAGAAGAGACGCTTCCATTGGCTCCAATAAGTCTTTGTTGCTGGACTGCCTGAGGAGACTGTAATCCATGAGGGTCACTCCCCACTGGCCTCCATCCATCCCCTAATAGCTGCGATGTCTGGGTTGGCTTCTTGGGCCCGTTGCAGCTCCTCTGGGAACCAGCCACAGTACAGTGACGTCTCACCAGTCTCACCTGTTTTAGTCAGGTAGATTCTCTCAGGGGGCTTTAAACTCTCTGTGTTAGGAGCCTTGTCTACCCCCACTGGACTCACTGTGGTCGAAGCGAGGTGTCTTTCCACCCCCACTGGACTCTGCTTCGCCTGGTTGAAGACAGAGTCCAACTCACACAGCACAGCTTGGTGCCTGATGTTCCCTGAATGAGGGGAGGGGCCTGGCAGATTACAGGGGCAAGAAGGTCAGCAGGGTTTCCTGGAGAGGCTGTCAGCATTGTCGTGCAACCGGCCAGGGCGATGGATGATCTCAAAGTCGTACTCATGCCATCTTGAATTTCTCAAGCCATCTAGTGAGCTGCCCATCAGGCTGCCTCATCTGTGTCAGCCATCGAGGACTGCTATGGTCGGTGCGCACGGTAAAGTGGCGCCCAAGGAGGCACTACCGGAAATGGTACGTGAACTCCACCACAGCTTGCGGCTTCCATAGGCCAGCACACGCTCCCTGTCCTCCTGCAATTGTGACAGAATGGAGTAGGTGTAAGCCACTCATGCACCTTCTGTACTTTGCTGGGGTCTATGACCACACCCAAGACAGCATTTCATCAGGCACTGAAAGGTCACCGGAGTGTTGCACAGTCCGGCATAACATTCCATTCAAAAAGTCAATTTCTGGTGCAAAATGCTGCTACTCGGCAAGCTCTGGGGTCAGTTCAACTTGCCAGTAACCAGAGGCAAGGTCCAGCGTAATGAACCACTTGGCAGTGAAGAGGGTGTAGAGTGTGTCTTGAATACGGGGTAGGGGATATGCTTTAATGGTGCAGTCATTTAGGGCCCTATAGTCCACACAGAGGCGGTATGTCCCATTGTTTTTACATACCATCACTATGGGTGAAGCCCAACTGTTGTGGCTGCGGTGGGCCAGTCCAGCTTCGAGGCCCTGTTGTATCTGCTGGTTGGTGTCCTGTTTTCTGGCTGAGTCACGATGTCATGCTGCACCAAACTTGTGCAGCCAAGGTCATTGGGTCCTGATGAAAACACACTGCCATAGGTGCACAGCAATTGCGCTAGCTGGAGCTGCTCCTCTTTCTTGAGCTCAGCTGAGCTCTGGTTGTAGAGCTCCTGCAGGTGCTGGGGGAAAGTGGAGTGTTCTGGCTGCTTTGTCTTGGCTGTTACGGCAGCAGGCTGCAGGGCTTCAGCAGGCTGGAGAAACCTGTCGATGGCCCCCTTTTTGATGGTCACAGCTGTATTCCCTGGGTTTAAGATGAGGAGGGGTACAACTTTAAGGGGCTGGTTTTTCTCGAGAACACAGGCAACCAGCACTCTGTGCTTCTTGACGAAACCTTTGGTGGGGCTCAACATCACTTCCCCTTTAAAGGGCTCTTAAATGTGAGAGCTGCCTCTTCCCACATGCTCCCGCCCAGCCTCCAGTACCACAGTCCATGCCGTCCTCACTGCATGTGTCTTTGGTTTGGTTGAGGCGCGGAAATATGGCACTTCTTCCTCGAACAGCTTGATGCGGTGGTTTCCGAAGTCGAGGCGTGCTTGGGCATGGGTGAGGAATGGGTGTGTAGAGGCCAGGATGTGTTTTCTCACTTGACACAATGGGTGTGTGTGGGCGGAGCTGTGTGTGTGTGTGTGTGTCACTGGGGCTGACTGATGGGCTAATGAGTATCACCTGCATCTACCTGTGAATTTGTTTGATACTGGGAGAGAGGAGGCAGGGTGCTTATATTTTCTGTTGACCGCTAAAACCTTTTTCCACCATATAGTCTAGTCCTGCAAGTCACTCTACATTTGATGTGTGTCGGAAAGTATGTTTGACTGAAAGTCAAATAAACAACCGCAACTGCAGTAAAGGCTTCATATTTCCTCCGTGGATTCAGCGTGTCAGACAGATCCCTGTATTCCCCTCTCTGTGACTAATTTAGGTCTGGATAGTCAAGAACAGGGTGGGTAGTAGGACCTCATTGGCGGCTATGTCAGCAACAAGGAAATGCATGCTCACCTGTATCTTGTTTATCTGGACAGGAATGTTGGCCTCCCCGAGTACTTGAACATCACCAGGCCCAACAACAAGCAGAGTTTTTACAATTGATGGCTGTAGTGGAGGTTGTGCATTTGGGTGAATGGTGTTATAATTGCAGACTGGTAACACACGTTTCTATGCCACACTGTCTAGAACAGCACAGACATTCAGTTCATGCACTAACATATGAATGCTCATTTCTTGACTGGGGGCATTAAAGTAAAGTACAGTGGAATCTGGAGTCATTTGGGTCTGTCATTGCTTGAAATCTGCTTGAGGGCCAATCTCTCTTCATGTGACCGACACCAGAGCAGTTGTGGCAGCGAATTTCCTCCCATTTACTGTCTTTAAAGCTTTTCCTTAAAGTCGGTGTGTGGTGGAAATCAAGTGGTTTTGGCTTGTAGTTAACAACTGGGCTGGCTGCAACAGTCTCAATTTCTTCCTTGTTATTCCCCTCTCTGACCACAGCAGCACGGATCCTCCGTTCTTTGTGTTGTGTGCCCCTGAGGGTCTGAGGCTAGCGACATGTGACGCAGCCCACCTTGTGGTTTTGTGGCAGTGGCAATGTCATAAGCTTGAGCTAGGGTGCAGGGTCGCTGTTCTAACAGTTTCTGTACAATCTCTACATCACCTACGGCATTTGTTAAGACTTCAACCCCTATAGAGTCCTGTTCATTATCAGACCTGTCGCTGTAGGCTACTGCCACTTGCCCATATATGTCGTCTCTCAATACGTGAAGGGCTTCACCTGGCCTGCGGACTCGCTGTCTCAGTTAAATAGCCACCGCTGCAGCATGCGCTGAAGAGGGGCCATAGGATGTATCCATCTCCTCCACCAGACGGATGTAAGAGAGCAATCCTCTAGTAATCAGCATATAAGATTTGGGAAGACAATCTTGAATATTAATGTTCAGATTTTCTCTCACATTTCAAAAAGAGTACAAATAAAATAGGTATCCTCAATTAGCAATCTAGGTGTACATAGTACATGTCATTTTCTTACATTGGCTCTCTATTTAAAGTAAATAAACAGAAAACTGTGAAGTGGTATTTTTTACCTCATCACCGAGAGAGGTCATTGACAACACTTATTTTCTTTTCGGTGGACCAGGCTGATCATCTCCCAAATATTACCCAAAATAGTTTTACATGTTTCATCTAGCATTTATAAATTACAAATGTTCAAAACACAACACAGGAATTAGCGAATGATAACCTCCATCTAAAAGACAGATATTCAGACTTACTTGAAACATTTCATGACATGCTGAACTTGCTGAACTGAGGGGAAAAAAACAATCTGGCATTGAGATTGTGATATGTCCACACAATCAAAATATAGGCCATGCCCCATCTCACCAGGAGCAGTTACGGTGACAAGTCTCAGACTTAGGTTTCTCCATGTGCATGTTAAGTGTCAAGGATGAAGAGATTTGCATCCTCCACCCCTTTACCAGCTTGATAGGCAAACAGCAAGGGGTCTAGTTTGTCATCAGATAATGAAACAACCTCATCTTTTAAAATTCACTCAAAATATTTCACAGCAAGTGATGTAAGACCAACATGTGCTGGGCCGCGCGCACCCCCCTTTCCAGCGCCTTACAGTCCATGCTGTTGCAGCTGCTGTACCAGGTGGTGTAGCAGCCTGTCAGGATGCTCTCTATGGTGCCCCGGTAGAGTCCCTGAGGACCTGGGGCCTCAGGCCAAACTTCTTTAGGCGCCTGAGACCGTACAGTTTGGCTTTCCTGACAACCACAGTGGTGTGGTTAGCCCATATTAGGTCTTTGTGGATGTTCACCACCAGGTAAATAGCCTAAATGGTACACACTTTTACTGCCACATCAAACATCAAAATTCTGCTTTTTGGACACTACTGAACCGCTAGCCTAATTTGCCCCCTCTTGCTAGCTCTCCAGGTCATGTCAAAGGTTTGTTCACGCATAAAAAATTCTGCCACAAATGTCATAGCAAGGGCCCTGACAACAGCACATTGATTGATTGACACACATACAGACAAATATGTGTTGAATTCAGATGCGTGGTGTGTTTTTTTTTGGGTTAGGTAATAATGAGTAGGACAGCACATGAAAAACACCTATGTAAGCGCTAAAAACAAGTATATAATTAATATTATTTTAATTGTGACGAAAACTGGGACAATTTAGTGTTCTACAAATATTTGTAGGACTCTCGAACAAACAGGTGATGCAGATAGGGGTACTTTAGCCGTGCCCATCCTCTTGTTGACATCACTAGCTAGCAGTAAACTTGTTGCTGCCATGTAAGTGCTAGCTTTTGTTTTGTGGCTAGCCAGTGCCGATATTGTCACTGGTAATATTGGTTTAGGGTTAGATTCACTTCCAGTGTTTGCTCTTGTTGACCTTTTCTTATTTGTCATTCCCGTAGCAATTCAAGTTTGATTTGCTTGCTTTAAGGACTTTCAGAGGGTGTATTTTGTCATTTCTAGTCAGAGAGGAATGTAAAGCGTCTGTCTAGGTCACCGCCATAACCAGTGTTTTGATTTAACTAGTGGCTACGTTAACTTTCAGCCAAATGCGTCTGTGGTTGTCATAGTTACAGCAGCTGTTGAAAACGGGAAGCAAATACGTAGCTGTCCTTGTGAAATCCTCATTGTTGAGGTTTTCATTAAGATCACAAAATATACAAATAGGCAATATATTTATAAATATTATTATTACCTATTTGTTTATTTATATTTTAATCAATTTATACATATTCTTATTCTTATTATTGTAGCGGTAACTACCTTTTTGGATTAGAAATTTACTCTCGTTGAAAGGGGCACCACCTACGATTAGGAGGAAAATAAACAGATAGGATTACAGGAAAATGTATCAGTCTCGTTATCTTTTTAGTAAGATCTGAAAAACATTGACCATAGTTCTGTAATGACAAATATAGACAGACAACGACTTTGATCAATAAATGAAGACCTTTTATTTATAATAAAATGATGATTAATAAGTGAATAAGTGAGCATACAATGAATATAAACACTTAAAAGAAAATTTAGCCGGGTTATGAGCTAAAGTACTAACTTGGCGATAGTGATAAAGAATATGATTTGATTTAGTTTATGGCGGATAAACGGATGGGTCGGATATCACGAAGATATCTAAATTTGGAATGGTGAAATTTCAAAATATTATACGCTACATCAACTTTTGATCACAGCAGTGTCGGGGGTTTTATGCCTACTTGTTGCAGCGTTGTCAGAGGGCTTCTCCGGTGGGATCCAGCTGTAGTTCGCTCCAGTCGGCGGCGTCAAGGGCTCCGCAACGGGTCTCCACCCGGTGAAAGGCAGTCACTGCCGGTCGACGAATGCAAGGATCGAGGTTACTTTAGCTGGCCCGAGCATCCACCACGATGGATCGGTAGAAGTCTCTGGTTAACTGCCTGGGCAAAACACGCTGGTCCCGCGTTCAGTGCTGGTAGTCAAAAGCCGAAGGCGGACAAAACTTCTTAATTAACTCGTTTAAATAACTTAAAAGTAATCTCGCCGGCCGGACGATAATACCTTCAAACTATAAAAGCTGGCTTTACTGAGGTAGAAAAAGAAAGAAAATCAAGCTTGCTGAGCTGGATACAATTACGCGTTACTTTGATGGTCGAGAAGTTAAGGAAAGTACGAAACAAAAGAAAGTCCGGAGAAAATAATTAAGGTTAAGAGGAGTATATATGGCTCTTTGGTGGACCGTGAATCCCAAAGGGAAAAAGAAAAAGAAGCGCGGACAAAAGAAAGTTTGTGGTTTTATCAATGTTGTGACTCGTCACTTTGTGGGCGGTCTCGGGCTCTCATCTTACCGCCGCAAACTTTCTTCATTTAAAATAAAGGAAATTTCCTATATAATCACGTAGTTACTCGTTTACTTAATTTTCGCACAAAGTAACATATTCTTTATCACTTGTCAATAGATGTTAAGCAGTTGTTTTTTAAAACACACATTAAATGAAAATAGGAACATAATCATGAACACAAGATAACTACGGCAAACAACTTTATAAGCATTATAGATTATTAAATGGTGCATGCAATTCTTAATCAATTCGTTGCCATATCTAACTTTAGCGTTACTACATTAAAAGAAATAGGGTTTAAATGACTCGTTTTAATAAAGATCGCCGGATTATCAATAATTCACAGACGTATTTCCACATGTCCACTGGATGGCAGTATGACCACACGTTAGAAGTTACAGTATAATTGTAGTTTTATATCTCAGTAAAAATATAACGTACAGAAGCGGGAATTTAACCATTTTGCAGGGAAACACAAATTGAGTAACATGAACTTGTTTCCTGAATGATTGGACCACAAGTTTACCTTAATTCAGAACTGATCAAAAAGTACTTCACAACACACACAAGAATGCTCTTAAATTTATGACTGGCGTCTGTTTTCACAGTGAGAGTAGGAGAGAGGAGGAGGTGTTGGGTGTGTTTATGTTGAGATGAGAGAGAGAGGAGAGACAGATAAGACATAGGAAAGGCAACCATTGTTATTCAGAGTCCTTATCAACCAATTCTTGTTGATTCGCCTTTTGGTCTTGTCAGAGGGTACAGCCTTCTCATTAGAATGTTTATGTGTTAATCCATTTGATTGTGAACAAAGACAATTCTACCCAGGCTCGACCAAAGAGGTCTGAGGGTCGTTGTTGATTCACCCCTTTATCTCCTAAAGGGTGGTTTCTTGAAGTGTCCGAGGACTTGATAGTCCACTGGGAAATGTTACTTTTGTCACCTTTATGACTTTTGAGTGTAAAACCACTGAGAAGGTTCCAGGATGTCTGGTAAACATCCTCCCCGGTGTTAATCCAAAGGTCCATTAGTTGGAAAGGAATGCATTTAGAGTTAACACTCACCGATAAAAGGCTATCAGTATTGCCACACTAGTAAGGTCCACCTCTGTCCTCGCTACATTATTATTATTTAATTATTATTAAAGTTATCATAATTAGTATTGTTACTATTATCATTTGTATTATTAAATGTATATAATATATGTAATCTAATAATGTTACATGAATAGAGTATTATTATTATTATTATTATCAATCAAATTTTATTTGTATAGCGCCAAATCATAACCAGGGACACTTTACAAAAAGAGTCGGTCTAGACCGACTCTTTGTTAAGTTATTTAAAGAGAGGCCCAACATGAATCCACCATGAGTAGCACTTAGCAATTCGGCACATTGGCAAGGAAAAACTTCCTTTTAACAGGCAGAAACCTCGAGCAGAACCAGACTCATGTTGAACAGCCATCTGCCTCGACTGGATGGGCCGAAAATGGGATAGAAGGAGATGCAGGATAGAGACAGGCAAAGAGAGCAACAACAACATATGTTCTTGTTACCACAACAACATATGTCCTTGTTACATGAACAACAACAGACACATACTTATGGTTACAATGCCAATAATAGTGGTAGACTAGGGTGAAGATTGGCTAAATAAATAAATAAATAAATAAATTAGCGAGAGAAGCAGAGTAATAATAAAGGCTGAGGTAATCGTAATTGTAACAGTTGAAGTCAACAGGTCTACTATTAGCATTAGCAGCAACAATAATGATAGCAGCAACAATAATGATACTATGGGGAAGGCTGATGTTAGTAGTTGTTGCAGGCGAGCAAGTCCACAGCAGCAGGTGGTCTGCAGCAAAGATCCCCAGGAACCTTCAAGACAAGGGAGCACAAGAACTCCCGGGAGGATATGTGGTTAGTAATGTTAATGGGACCAGAAGATACAGAGTTAATGAGCTGCATTAATATGACAGAGAGAGAGAGAGAGCGAGAGAGAGAGAGAGAGAGAGAGAGAGAGAGAGAGACAGAGAGACAGAGAGTCAGAGAGAGAGAGAGACAGAGAGTCAGAGAGAGTCAGAGAGAGTCAGAGAGAGAGAGAGAGTCAGAGAGTCAGAGATTTGATTTTTGAGTCAACTTTATTTGCCGCTCGCAAAATCAAATCAACATAACATAAAAAATGTCACACACTCTTCTTCTTCAAAGAAATATATAAATAAATAAATAAATAAATAAATAAATACTTCCTTTACATGAACACATCTCCTGTTTAAACACCTGTTTAAAAGCCCAAACCTGCTGGAATGAGTCCAGATCTCCTGCTGCTTTGTAATAATTAAAATCAATGAGGAGTCTGGACTTCATCATGTTGATACAAACAGTGACAGGTTCAACAATAAAACCATCCTCCACCTTCCTCCTCCGGCTAAAATACACCGCAATCTTGGCCTGCCCTAAAACAAAGTTTAAAAGCTGGCATTTGTTCTTTTGTTGGCGCATGTATCTAAAACCCAGAATAAAAACCTGCTTGTTAAAAACCTCTCCACATTTGGTAAAAACAGTTTGTAAAAACAGAAACAAGGGTAAAAGACGAAGACACTCATAAAAGCAGTGAAACACAGTCTCTCTCTGGTCGCAGTAGGGACACTTGTCCTCTGCCGCAGCGTTAATGATGGACACAAAAGAGTTCACTGCTATGACTCCACAAAGGACTCTCCAATGAATGTCTGCATGTCTCTTAGAGGGAGGAGGCTTATAGAAAGACCTCCACTCAGGTCTGGATGCAGGAGCCAGCTGCAGATAGCCCCTCCATGGGGTGTCAGGTCTCTGGTGTAGCTTGTTTTTGTTTATAGTTTTTACCATGATTCTGTAGAAGGCTTTTCCTGAGGTGCCTTCCAGTGGGGCAGGGTGGGTATATTCCAACAATGGACCAGAACAGTCCTTAAAATCCGGTGCCAGGAAGATGGCAGGAAAAGGATCTCCTTTTGTCACTGTTTTGTTTAAAAGCAGGCGGTCGTGTCCTGTGAGTCTCTCCTTCCAATGTTCTAGGAGTCTTTGTGTGACCCTCAATGATGTCAGTCCCAGCCGGGCAGCGAGTCTAGAGGGGTCATCCATCCGGGGTCCAGCCAGCGCCACCACCTGACCCAGAGTGACGACCCCCGCAGTCTGCAGTCTTGTGGTCAGACTCTGACCTGCCCACCTGGGAAGGTCCAAACGGCTCCCACACACGACCGGCTCTTGAAGGAGCCAGTATACAGAGTCCACCTGCCCCCTCCTCTCTTTCCTCAGCAGGCTCCGAGAAGATGTGCTTATGTTGGGTGTGTTCATTAAAAACAAATTAAAATCCTGACCCAGGCTGTTAAAACCCTGCAGAATGCAGCGGGACAAGGGTCTCCACAGAGTGTCCTTCGGTCCGGTCAGTAACCTTTGTATGAACTGGAGGCGAAAGGCTGCACCCCTGCTGGCCAGGTGGACCAGGCCCTGCCCCCCCTCCTCTTTAGATAGAAACAGGACACTCTGTGGGACCCAGTGCAACTTGTCCCAAATAAAATCAACTAAAACCGTCTGAATTTTGGACAGAAGAGAAGCTGGAGGGTCGACAAAGGCCAGCCGGTGCCACAAGGAGGATGAGACCAAATTGTTGGCTATCAAGGTTCGACCTCTATATGACATTTTTGGGAGCAGCCGCCTCCATTTCTCCAGCCGACCTTTAACCTGTTCGAGAACACTGTCCCAGTTCTTCTTTTTGTAGGTCTCATCCCCCAGGAAGACTCCAAGGTACTTGAGTCCTCCTTTTTTCCACTGTAGGCCACTGGGCAGCCCGAGCCGACCCCCCAGCTCCCCTCCCGCCATCAGAGCCTCGCTCTTCTCCCAGTTCACTTTTGCAGATGAAATAAAACCAAAGTCCCTCACAGTGTCAGTTAAAATGTTGATATCTCTTTGTGAGTTGACTAAAACAATGAGATCATCTGCGTAAACAGACAGTTTAAAAGACACAGGACATTGGGGGAAACGCACACCACTAAGTTTAACTCTCAGCTGGTGGAGCAGAGGCTCGATGGCTGCCGAATATAATATCCCAGAGAGAGAGCAGCCCTGCCTCATCCCTCTCTGAATCTCAAATGGTGCCCTGAGACCACCGTTAATTTTCAGAACACTCGCAATGTCACTATAGAGAACCCGGACCATGGCTATGAAACCAGGGTTTAACCCAAAGGCAGCCAGAGTCTGCCACAAGTATTGGTGTTCAACCCGGTCAAAAGCCTTTTCCTGGTCTATGGAAATAAGACCAGTCTCTACTGCCAATGAACTGGAGAGCTCCAAAACGTCTCGAATTAAAGTGACGTTGTCACTGATGAGCCTGCCGGGCACACAGTAGGTCTGGTCAGGATGGATGATAGACGCCATCACCTCCCTGAGTCTAAGGGCCAGAGCTTTGGACAGGATTTTATAATCCGTGCACAGCAGGGAGACCGGCCTCCAGTTTTTCAGTTCCTGCAGGTCTCCCTTCTTTGGCAGCAGGGTGATGACGGCCCTCCTGCAGCTCAGAGGCAGTCTGCCGGTCTTTAGGCTGTCTGTGATGACCTCGAGCAGATCTGGTCCTATGATGGACCAAAAGGACTTGTAGAAGTCAGCAGGAAGGCCGTCCATGCCTGGAGCTCTGCCGCTCTGCAGGCTCATGGTGGCAGCATGGAGCTCCTGCAGCGTCAACTCTGCTGCCAGCTCCCTGTTATCAGCCTCGCTGACCTGAGGGAGACCGCTGAGGAAGCTGCTGTGCACATCTGGATTATGCGACCACTCACTCCTAAAGAGGTTTTTGTAAAAACCGGCAGCATACTTCCTGATCTCTGACGAGTCTGAGACTTCGGAGCCGCTACCCGTTCGTAAAGAATGAATGGTCTTCCTTTGTCCGTTTTTTCGCTCTAGCCCAAAGAAGAACCGAGAGGGGGCGTCCATCTGCGTGATGTTCAGAAAGCAAGACCTGACCAGAGCCCCCTGTGCTGAAAGGCCCAGCAGGTTGGCTATGGCCGACTTTTTGGACTTGAGGGAGTCTAAAAGCCCTCGATTTGCTGTAGAGTCTGCTAAGGTCTGCAGATCTACCACCTGCGTCTCCAGATCCTTCATAGACCGGGCTAAGTCTGTAGTGACACCGCGAGTGAACTGCTGGCAGAGCTGCTTTATCTGCGTCTTACCAAAGTCCCACCACTGCTGTATATTAGCGAAGGCAGGCCTGCTCTCTCTATGGGACGACCAAAAACACTTAAAAGCAGTTCTAAAAGCCGGGTCATTTAAAAGGGCTGTGTTAAAATGCCAGTAGGCGCTCTTTAAACGAATGTTTTTGATAAAAACACGACAGGAGACTAAAAAATGATCACTAAAACCCACAGGCTGAATAAAACACCTTTTAAAAATATTCAAATGGTGTTTAAAACAATAAAAGCGGTCCAGTCTGGCCAGAGATAAAACCCCCTCCCTGCTGTGGCTCCAGGTGTACTGTCTGTGCTGACCGTCAAAAACCCTCCACGCATCACTCAGCTCCCGATTCTCCATCAGCTGTCTGAGTGTGTGAGATGAAAGTGGGTGTGGTTCAGGATGGTTCCTGTCTAGGGTTGGATTGTCTGTGCAATTAAAATCACCCCCTAAAAACATAAAACCATCATCCTCACAGTTCTTAACACAGTCGCTTAAAATGTTTAAAAACGCTACCCTGTCCACCGCATTAGTGGGAGCATAGACATTTAAAAACACAAGCTTCACGTTTTCAAACACAGCTTTAACTTTCATTAAAACACCTGGAATAACCTCGTCAACAGTAAAAGAAAAAGGTAAGAAACTCTGGGCAAATAAAATCCCCACCCCTCCACTCAGATTGGACCTTTGGCTTAAAATCACCTCCCCTTTAAAAGCCCTTTTCCAGTCACTCTCATTGTCTGTGGTGCTGTGGGTTTCCTGAACAAACATCACATCAATTCTTTTAGTCTCCATCAGTTTAAATAGAGCGGCTCGTTTAAAATCAGCCCTGGCCCCGTTCAGGTTTAAGGTGCTGATATTAAAATCACACATTGATAAAAAATAAATAGCAGTCAGAAGAACGGTCAGTAAAGAGTAAAAGCATCTAAAAATCATCATCATCATTAATGATTTGAGCTTTTACCTTCAACACGAGTTTCCTGAGTCTATATATCTCCTGATCTGTTAAAACCTCCTCCCCACAGCTCTTCCTGGTGAGCGGCCTGGCTGACTTAATAAATAAGCGCAGGTCGGGGAAAAAGTCCCCGATGTTAGGCAGCCTGGAGCCTTTAGTCTGCTCCAGGAAGGTCTTTATTTCAGTCGGGATGTAGGCCGACTGAGAGTCCTCCTGAGTCAGAGAGAAATCACTCTCTGACTCCGTGGACATCTTCACACTCAGTTTCTTTGTTTTGATATTCTTTTTAACAGATTCAATCATTTTTCTTTTCTGAGACACTTTAAGCAGGTCGTCATCTGAGATATCCTCCTCCATCATCTCTTCAGTCATTTCTTTATTTTTATTCACGCTCTCATCAGCCGTTACTGGCGACATGGCTTCACTTTCTAAGTCCGCAGCAACCGGAGCCTCCGCAACCAGGGGAAGCCGCGCTGCGGGGGGCTCCCTCGGAGCGGGAACAACTGGCTTCGCGGCAGCAACTGGAGCAACCCACACAGGGATCCGGTCCGGGGCCGGGGCGGCAGCAGTGGGTAGATCACCGATCGGGTAGATCACCGACCGAGCCGACCGATCCCCCTCCGCAGCCGCAGCAGGGGGCGGATCACCCCCCGCAGCCGCAGCAGCAGCAACGGGCGGATCTCCCCCCGCAGCCGCAGCGGCAGCCGCAGACCGATACCCCTCCGCAGCCGCAGCAGCAGCAGCAGCGGGCGGATCACCCCCCGCAGCAGCCGCAGCAGCAGGAGCGAATCAGATGCCCCTCTGCCCCACAACCAAAACATTTCATCGTCTCTGAGGAAACGAAAACCACATAAATAAAACCATCAACTTTGAAAGAAAAAGACAGGTTCAGATCCGTGCTTTTATCCTTCATGATCATGTAAACCTGTCTTCTATGACACACAACATGCTTCAATTTTTGGGATTTACACCCGAGGGAGACCATCTTGATGGGTGACACCAGTTGTCCGTACCTGGACAGCTCTTTTCCCAACATTTAATTTTTAATAAATGGGGGAGCGTTAGAAATGGTAATCTTTGTGGATGGGCTAACGAGAGGAGACCACCACCTCACCTACCTTAGCCGTGCTGTCCAAAAACATTACAATAGCCCCGTTCATGCGAGAGGCAGACTTAACACAGCCGTACCCGACCACCTCTCCCACGGCCAGACCGGCTTCCTCCACCGAGCACTGCACCGCGGGGTGAAGCTTGATCGCATGACGGCAAGTCAGCTTTTCAAACTCCGCGGCTGCAGTCTCCACCACGGGCATTGTGCCAAACAAAGCACGCTGCCCTCAAACAAACAAAACCACGCACACGCTAACACACACACTAAACCACAGCCCTTTTAACACCGAATAATAAAGTAACAACTCATAAACACACTCACACAAAAAAATATGAGAAAAGTTTTCTCAAAACTTACGAAAAAGTTGAATCAAAATCAGATTCGCTCTCAGCTCCTCACTCACACACCATCTCAGCAAGAGAGAGAGTCAGAGAGTCAGAGAGAGAGAGAGAGGGTCAGAGAGTCAGAGAGAGAGAGAGAGAGTCAGAGAGAGAGAGAGAGAGAGAGAGAGAGAGTCAGAGAGTCAGAGAGAGAAGCTTGGTGTGTCAGATCCCCCCGGCAGTCTAAACCTATAGCAGCATAACTATGGGCTAGTCCAGGCCTGAGCCAGCCCTAGCTATAAGCTTTGTCAAAGAGGAAAGTTTTAAGTCTACTCTTAAAAGAAGAGAGGGTGTCTGCCTCCCGGACCTTGACTGGTAGATTGTTCCAGAGGAGGGGGGCCTGGTAATTGAAGGCTCTACCTCCAACACTACTCTTAGACACTTTAGGTACCACAAGCAGGCCTGCATCCTGGGAGCGCAATGTTCAAGAGGGGTAATATGGCACTATGAGCTCTTTAAGATATGATGGTGCCTGACCATTAAGAGCTTTGTAAGTAAGAAGAAGGATTTTAAATTCTATTCTAGATTTTACAGGAAGCCAGTGCAGAGAGGCTAATACAGGAGAGATGTGATCTCTCTTCCTAGTTCTTGTCAGCACACGTGCTGCAGCATTTTGTACCAGCTGAAGAGTTTTTAGTGACTTATTAGGGCAGCCTGATAGTAACGAGTTACAATAATCCAACCTGGAAGTAACGAATGCATGGACTAGTTTTTCTGCATCGTTTTGAGACAAGATGCGTCTGATTTTTGCTATGTTGCGAAGATGAAAGAAGGCTGTCCTTGATATTTGTTTTAGGCTGATGCCATCTAGGGCAGCTATATCGTTAGAGAAAGAATCTCTAAGGTTTTTTGGGCCAAGCACAATAACTTCAGTTTTGTCTGAATTAAGTAGCAGAAAGTTTCTAGTCATCCAGATCTTTATGTCCTTAAGGCATGCTTCTAGTTTAGATAGCTGATTGGTTTCGTCTGGCTTCATAGACAAGTATAATTGAGTATCATCTGCATAACAATGAAAATTAATGGAGTGTTTCCTCATGATATTACCCAGAGGAAGCATATATAAGGTAAAAAGAATCGGTCCGAGCACAGAACCTTGTGGAACTCCATGACTAACTTTGGTTTGCATAGAGGACACATCATAAACATTAACAAACTGTGATCGATCTGATAGATAAGATTTAAACCAACTTAGTGCAGATCCTGTAATGCCAATTAAATGTTCTAATTTCTGTAACAGGATGTGATGGTCTATCTTGTCGAAAGCGGCACTAAGATCTAACAGGACGAGTACAGAGAGAAGTCCTCTGTCTGAAGCAGTAAGTAGATCATTTGAAACTTGCACAAGTGCTGTCTCAGTGCTATGGTGGACTCTAAATCCTGACTGAAAGTCCTCAAATAAACTGTTGTTATGAAGAAAGTCACATAATTGATTAGTGACTGCTTTCTCAAGGATCTTTGAGATAAAAGGAAGGTTAGATATAGTAAAGAAGTGCTAATTGAGGGAAAGACTTCCTTAAGCAGCTTGGTTGGAATCGGGTCTAAAAGACAGGTTGATGGTTTAGACGAAGATATCAGAGAATTTAGCTCAGGAAGGTCAATTGGAGAAAAACAGTCAAGGTAAACATCAGGTTTTTGAGCAGTTTCCAAAGATATATCTGCACCAGTTAACGGCAGGAGGTTACAAATTTTGTCTCTAATCTTTAGGATTTTGTCATTATTATCATTATTGTTATTATTATTTACTAATTCCCCCTAATCACACACTGTTCTATTCTGTGCAAAAAAAAAACGTTGCAGCCACTAGGTGGCGCATATTTTCTTTGCAATGTATTTATGGCAGATGGCTATGTAAGATTATGTTTTGTGTTTAAAGTATACTCTGTCTGCCGTGTGATTGCCTTCAACTTGTCTGTCTAGTTGAGGAAGGGGACTTTTTGACGAGGGCAGAACACGCACATTAACATGCAGACTCCCACTATCATTATTAGAAATATTATGACGGTTTTATATACCTTGTACCCAGTGGTGTAGTCTAGTTTATTATAGTGGGTATACTCTGATTTTTCCCCACCCAGCCACATATACAACCGTCCCGAAGCGTCCTCCCATCACGCTTATTAAAGCATACAGTATGCATCCACACATAATTGAGAGCATTCTGAAAGACTGGATATGTGTTTTCAACATGTCAATTTATTATAAACAACACAATACTTTAACAGCCACTTTTATAGCAGTATTAACAACAAATATTCACACCATCGCTAACAAATTGCACACCGTCATCAGCAACCAGAGGAGCCTGTTCAGTGAGAGACTGCTCCTTCCAAAGTGCAGGACTAACCGACTGTTGTCCCTCATGCCATCAGGCTGTTCAACTCCTCACTTAGGGGGAGGAGGTAACAGGGACAGACTCTCTCACAAGCGGTAGCCACTAATTCACCTCACAAAGTTAATAGTAGTTATCTTCTTTTATTCAATAGTAATATTTATTTATTTATTTCTCAAAGGGTCATATGTGCAATAAAAATCTGTCAATGTGCAATAATCTCTCACCACAGTGCAATAACCTAATACCACAGTGCAATAACCTAATTTAGTTTAATCGAACTAAATACCAGGTCAATTACCCACTGTTTACTTGTATATTTCTAAGAGTGTATATTTTTTATATATTTTGTTATCTAATTTTGTACTTTTTAGATATATATATATATATCGATAGATATATATATTTTGATCTTTATTTTTTACCCTCTGTGTGCTGATTCTTTCCTATTGTATTGTACTGTATAAGCTGCTGGAGACTGAATTTCCCAGAGGGAGTCATCCCAAAGGGATCAATAAAGTTGAGTCTAAGTCTAAGTCTAAATTCACGAAAATCAGACAAAAGGAGACACTCTTTCAGTAGCTCTGACAGCTATTGATATCTAATGTATCATATTGGAATTAAATTGTGTAAATGTCTGAAATGAACGCACCTTTAAGATGAATATGAATTAACTGTACTGTAATTTGCATATAGTAATTGACTTTATTAATTTCTATTGTTTATACAAGCTTTGCATGTTGGCTGATATTTACCTAACTCTCTGTTTCTCCACTCTAACCAAGGATGCTTTTAAATTCCTGAGACTGACTCTCTCTCCACAGAGCTGGCCAGGTCGAGTTCTCAACTAAAAGGAACAAAGGCATATCATGTAACTTATATCACTGTGCATCATCAAAAACATTGCATTCTGTTGACACGCGCACATACACACACACACACACACACACACACACCAATAGCAGCAGCAGCATCTCTACCCTTCTCCTGCATTCATTTATCAACCAAACTAAACATTAGTGAAGTTAGCTAGATCTAGATGCAACTCAATTTACCAATGTTGCAGGGTTCTCTCTCAGACTCCTCCAACCAATTGGGAAAACACAGGCGTAGCCGAAAAATGCATTTTTGGTGTAATTTATTTTTTACCGGCCTCCCAAAGTGCAGTGATTATTTACAACGAAAATACAGGAAAAATACTATACACAAAATTTACAAGTGAATAATGCAGGAGTTCCACATTAACTCGCAGGCAAAAATCACAAAAAGTAGCATCAATGCAAAAACAGTTCTCTCAGTAGTTACCTTCTCTGTAACAAACTCTCTACTCCCCTTTAAAGCCCAAGGCAGCACTTTATATACCCGAAGCCCCGACTACTGGGCGTTATCAATAACATAATTTTTTACCACAAATGTATTTTCTCATTATTTCCAGTGGCAGGAGCTTTTAAACTTTTAACACAGTTTCTAATAAGATTTTTTACATTTTAATAACCATTTTTATCAGACCAACACAATATACTTGGCAAATATAGATATGAAAAACCCATATGAATCGCACAGCATACCGGGATATTTAATATCCGGAAATGGGACGCTCCGTTTCTCTTACCAGCCTTGCATACAGCGCATGGCGGCATTCATATGCAGCGCACCTCGAGGTAAGGAAACCTAACGTTGTGTAAATGTTTGCTAAGGTTAACAATAGACTTCCAAGTGTGCACCCTTGGTCGTGCTACCGAAACGGAGAGGGGAAAAAAGGAATAATGGAGTTTTTCAGGCGAATTAGAGACTGATGGAGAGGGAAAAGTTTGGTGTGTGTATGTGCATGTGTGTCTGTGTGTGCGTGTGTCTGGGTGCGCGCTGCCCGCAGTAATGTTAATATAACTTAAATGCAACTTCCACTGACCAGGTACGATGATAGCATCACTATCACTTAAGGTTATGGTAGCATCAATCTTATAACAGGCATCAGGTCCCCTTTCTGTACTTTCCGTAACGTTAGCAGTTTCACCCAGAGCGGTCAGCGGGCTTATGAAGACACTGGACGTGTGTTTTCTGAGTTTGCTTTCATTTCACATCTCTGTGTTGATTCTACGCATTAAGGTTAGCTGAAACGTGAAACGCTACATAGCTTCTGATAAGCCAGAGAAATTACAGCCAAGCAACTGTTTTGTTTCCTTGGTAACGTAAGGTGACATCATGTCATGGTCGATGGAAACCCATATGGTCTAAAAGTCCGTGCATCAAACACAAACAGAGCGCACAAAGTGAATTTTATGAATGAAAGTGTGTTGTTCCGTATCCTTGAGCATTTTTAAGTGGGTATACGGAAATCTGGGAACTTTCCTAGTGGGTATACGGCGTGTTCCTGTATATCACGTAGACTACACCACTACTTGTACCACCTCAAGTTTTTGTTTGTTTGTCCTGTTTTAAGCTCCTGTGAGGAGTTTTTTTGCAAGTTATGAAACACGCTGAAATTAATTCTGATTACTCTTTATGACCTACAAGCCTACACCTTATTCACAGCAGGTGTTTCACAAACATTTGCAACAGCACCAAAGCTATTGACTACTGTCTACTGTCTTTAAAGTGAGACAGTCTAAGTGGCATGCTGAACTTGGTGTAAAAAAAGTAACAAAATAAACCAGCAGACAATACATTTATTGAAAACAAGTTTACCACTTTAATTGCTTTGGTTTAAAATGTGCAACATGCAAAACTGCAGAACAAAAATCAACTACAATTAAAATAAAATTTTAATACAATAAAAACTTGAGTTAGGGTTAGATAAACATCTTGTATTTTTATGAACGTGCACACACGGTGTAGCCTGGTCAGAATCACCTTTATTTCCCGGTTCACTCCCCTATAACATCAGGCTACCCAAACCGATTGATATGCATAGACTGCCACCTGCTGGCATTGACTGTTTATTACAGCACTTATCAATACATCTCCCATTTTTAACAAAATATGATAGTATCATCTAAACATAAAATTATTGTAAACATAAACTGAAATACTGCAACTTTAAGAGATAATACAACATAAGTCTTATGGCATTTCTTTACTTACAAAAATTTAGCCTGTTAACCTTTGTAACAAATTCATTTACATCTTGTGTTATCAAGACAACATATCATTTTAAATTTACATTTCCTTTATCAGTCTCTTTGGTTTTACAATTTGTCTCTTTGACCCTTCTCTTTGTGTTCCATTACAAGTCATGTTTTTGTCTGTCACAGGCAAGGTAGGTGTGTTGGATATTACCTGTTGGTCAGTTTGACTCATGTCACTAATGTTGCTGTCCGTTGTTTTGAGGCACTTTGAGTAGATGTTTTCTGTTTCGCCTCAGTGTGTTTCAATGTTCTGTGTTCACTTCATATGACCTTGGTGGCGTCTTTTTAAACACTTAGGCTAATGGTCCCCACTGTCCATCACATCTCACTCGCACTATTTCCTCTTGTGCAAGTGGGCTCAGAGGCTTAGCTGTTCTGTCAAATGATTCAGTCTGACTTACCTGTGGAGAACTTGACACTCTCTGCTCCATCTGATGTTTTGCAGATGGGAGTCTCATCTTAAGCTTTTTTTTCATCAGTAGTTCTGCTGGTGAAAGTCAGTTTTCGAGTGGTGCTGCTCCATAGTTGAGAATAGCCATAGTCCATTTTGAAAAGTCAACCTTTGTCTTCTATTGTCACCCAGGATTACTTTGAGAATGGTTGGGGGATTCATCCTACACTACCAGTCAAAAGTTTGGACACATTTTTTCATACAAGTGAATGGGAAAGTGTTTCCAAACTTTTGACTGGTAGTGTATGTCCTAGTTGTTTTGGTGATTTTGGTGCGGAACAGTTAACACAGAACTAGACTCAAAATAAGAAAATAGAATAAGATAAAGAACAAATACGAATAAAAATATAAAAAGCAATACGTATAATACGAAATATGTACAAGAGGTGTAAATAAAAACTGTACAGATGTGCAGGATATTGAGCAGTGCAAAGAGCTTACAGTATAAAATTAAATATAGTGCAGTGTACAGACAATGTAATGTTATGTATTATGTAAAGACAATTATTGTTTCAACAGGATGTCAGGTTCAAATAACTCAGTCAGAAGAAATTGAAAGGTTGACAAACTCATTTCATCCCAGGATTTAATTTTGCAGTTTAGACAGCAACATAAGTGACAATTAATTGGCAACAGCTGATTTAATTAAACAGTAAAGCTTTGAGGTTCATCCTTCAAACTAGACTGTAGTGGCTAACAATTAGAAGCCACGTTAAGTTGTGGCCCACAAGTGTGTATGACTTACAGTATATCGGGGCATACTGTATTATGATTACTAAATAGATTTTAGGTATGGCACACAAAAACTCACAAGACAAAATGGCACAATAAATAAACCCAGGATATGAACATAAAAGAGGTATGCTGACACACAGGCAAGCAGGGTGACAGACTGCAAAGACAGAGGCCAAGAAAGATACAGATTTCAACATGTATGATATGAAGCCTGTTTTTGTATGCCTTCACAACTAAACAGAATCAAATTATTGCAAGCAAATCAAAACAGATCTTAACTTTCGAATGAGTAGGATTTAAAAGTTGTGGTTTGTAGACACAGCATTCAAAGTTGGTCCCTCCACCCTCACTCCTTTTGAACGCGTGCTTACAATCTGGCACTTGGTCACTTGACTTTAGAGTCCCACCCTCACACCCTGCGTACTATTGTTAACTGAGAAGTGCAGACACACTGCCCAAAGGTTGTCACTCATAAAACTGACAACTTCCCAAACACAGAAAATTAAAAAATTCAGACAGAAGTCAGGGTCTATGTATCTAAACTATACACTGCCACAAATTTGTAGTCTGTCATTAGTGATAATAGAGAGGGATTTATTAGTTTATACATTATTTTTACCAGGAAAATCCTACTCATTCTGCTTTTAACTGGTAATTACCACTCAGGTAATAAACCAACCTTTTATGAGGACATGCCTTTTTAAGTTCACCATGCGGCTTGAGGCAACCATATAACTGGCCAATGAATAGGCGTCGGTGTGTTCACTGAGTGCCACAAGTTTTTTTCTATTGATGGTGGTAAACTTAGTTCAAAGGCTCTGTAGAAAAAAATAAAGAAAAGGCAGCTTGACAGCTGTTTGTGCACATGCACGTTCTAAGCAGCAAAACCGTACATAAATTGTCAGCAAAGGAAAAAGGAAATTGTTTGCTGGGAACAAATGGACGAATTGAAAGAATCTAGATAAATCCTACATATGTCCAGTTGGTGGCAGTAACGCGGCGCATTGGGCTCCAATACGCAACTAAAATACAACAGAAGAAAATGACCAGTCAAATCAATGGTTAATGTAGCTAGCTGCGGCGTGCTAGTCGTCAGCCTCAGAAGCTAATGACCAGTAACCGATCCATTGGGTTGCTAGCTTCGGCGTGCTAGTCGCCAGCCTTGGAAGCTAATGACCAGCCTAGCCAGTAGCCGATCCAATGGGTTGCTATGTTAGACGCATGACTTGCTGCCCTTGTCGAATCGACGGCTACTCATTTACCACCACCGTCCTCTCAGTTACCTGTGCTGGCTTATCGTTGGTCAGATCAGTAGCTGGCTTCAGCAAGGATATAGCCTCCTTCGGCCTCTCAGGAGTGTTCATTTTGTCCTTTTCCCTGCACCATACACTTTCACCACAAGATGGTCTAGACTGTTACACACAACACGGATGAAAGTCTGTACACATACACTGTCGACAACAGGAACGAGTTTCTGAGTGGTGGCGATTTTCATTATGTCACTCAGACGTCAGCCAACTGCACAGTTTGGACTTGTTAGGTTTCACTCGTGTAATTACCTGCTTGCATAAATACGTTGTCCAAATGCTCTCCATCTTTGATAAAGTAATGTCAAATGATCAGACCTAGATTCCTCCTTTAACGGTGCACTATACTGCACTGACAGCGGATTCTTGTACGTGTCCATACTTTCGTAATACACGGGTAAAGATATTAGACAGGGGAAGTGGACACATTGTTGTGCTGGGAAAGCTGCATCTCCCACAGAACCAATTTAATTTGTAAAGCATGAACGCTGCGATAGTGCTCGGTGACAGGTTTGTTGCGGCCCTGCATGTTAACATAGTCACAATGAAAGGCTGATAATAAATTGGCAAAAGAAGCATAGCAATGATAACAGGCTTATAAAAATGAATTAGCAAGAACAGTATAGGCTGATAATAGTAATTGTAACAATTGAAGTCAACAGGTATACAATTAGCATTCGCAACACTAATAATGATACCATGGGGAAGACTGATGTTAGAAGTTGTTACAGTCTGAGTCAAGCAGTTCCACAGCAGCAGGTGGGATTCATCCTACACTACCAGTCAAAAGTTTGGACACACTTTCCCATTCACTTGTATGAGAAAATGTGTCCAAACTTTTGACTGGTAGTGTATGTCCTTGTCTGTGAAGAGAATATACATACAAGGAATTTGTTTTGGTGATTTTGGTGGATTGTTATTGATTGGTGATTGATATTAAGACTATTTTGCCAGAGTAAACGAGACTCTTATGTTTTGGTGGATGGCTACAGTCTTTCAAATTTACGCAACATTTGCTTCAGGTTACAAGTTTCTGAGTCATACTTTGGAGCTAGCCTCTGTCATTTAATAATCTTCTTTTTTACGGGGGCAATCAAATTTAGAGTACTTCTCAGCAAACCTGCAGTACTATCAACAAACTGATCAAGCTGATAGGGACTAAGAAGAGCTTTCTGTAGTAAAGAGATATGGTAAAAATTAAAAGCAAGTGGAATTGCTTCCTTGAATTTAGATACAGCCTTGTCAGACAAACATCTTGTGAGTACATTTTTGTTAACTGGAGAGTAGTCAGTTAATAGGACATCAAATGTTCCTAAATAGTGATCCAATGAAAGGGGATTTTGTGGAAAGACAATTAAGTTTTCGGTTTCAAGGCCATAAGCTAGAACAAGGTCGAGGGTGTGGTTAAAGCAGCGAGTAGGCTGGTTTACACTTTGAGTGAAGCCGATAGAGTCCAATAGAGACATAAATACCATGCTAAGACTATCATTATCAACATCTACATGAATATTGAACACCTACAATAATTATTCAGTTAGAAAATCAGAGTATGGGCCACAAGGGCATTATAATAATTAAAATAGGCTGTAAAGTTTTCCAAGCTGGGGGTGAAAACTAAGTTTTGGTCTAGGGCTGAAGGGTTGAAGACTAGAATTGAAAATAGCTGCCACTCCACCACCTCAACCAGTGTCTCGAGGAATATGAGTATTAAGATGACTGGGAGGAGTGGATTCATTTAAGCTAACATAATCCTCCTGACACGGCCAAGTCTCAGTTATATGATAATCTGATATCAGATATTTGACAGGGATCTGATATTTAACAGACCACATTTAATTCTCGCATTTTTGGCATAACTTCAGTTGTTGTTTTAATATTAATTTCAATTTGATCATTTACTGTTTTTTAATTTAAGTTTGAATTAACTGTAATAAAAGGCCTGGGTTGGGGGGCAGACACAATCTTTGTAACATTAATACATTGCGGCTGGGAAACTGCTTACAAGGAAGCGCAGAGGAGCGTATAGGACTACAGCTCTGCCTCCAGGTCTCAACTCTGGTTTGTCAGGTTTTACGACTAACAAACTTAGCCATATTACGAGACAAAAGAGCTGCACCATCCAAAGTGGGATGAATGCCATCTCCCCCGATCAGACCAGGCTTTCCCCAGAATGTCTGCCAGTTATCTATGAAGCCCACATTGTTTGCTGGACACTACCTCAACAGCCAGAGGTTGAATGATGACATGGCTATACATGTCATCACTGGTCAGATTAGGCAGGGGTCCAGAGAAAACTACGGAATCCGACATCGTCTTAGCAAATGGACAAACCGACTCAACATTAATTTTAGTGACTTCCGATTGTCGTAACCGGGAGTCATGAATTACAATCTTATCAAATTTCCGATTATCCTTTGTCAGCAGTCAAAAGGAGGGAACAAATTGTTAAAACGAGGCCATGATTTACTATCTCGTGCGCTCGAAATAACATTTTCGTTTACTGTAGTAAATTGTGGCCACAAGGTCGTAAAATGTGAGCTCGTTTTATAAATTTTTTATTCCATGGCCACTCCGGCCTATTCCGGGGCTCCGTATATTAGTATGAACACTGGTATGAATCTGGTGGAGATGCATAGAGAAGGCATATCCAAGATATAAATTTATCTCCAAACCCAAATTTCCTGAGTACAGAAAAGAGGTATGGCCACTCTACACGACCAAATGCCTTCACTGCGTCGAGTGAAATAACCACTTCTGGAGTTTTTGTAGATTTGTTAGAATACAGGATTTTCAGCAGTGTTCTCACATTTAAAAAAAGCTGCTGTTCCTTCATGAAACCTGTTTGCTCCTCCTTGGATATTAAGTTGGAAAGAAGTTTTTCCAGACGTCTAGCTATTACTTTTGCTGGAATCTTAGCATCGACGTTAAACAAAGACACGGGTCTATAGGAGGAACACTGTGTGGGGTCCTTTTCACTCTTAAGAAGCACTGTAATGGATGCTTGAGTTAATGTTTCAGGTAGGGAGCCTTATTCCAAAGATTTGTCATACATTGAAAGAAGCAGTGGAGTCAATTTGTTTTGAAATGTTTTAAAAATTCTACAGAGAAGCCATCTGGCCCAGGAGCGTTGTTATTTTGCATTAATGTGATTGCAGATAGGGCCAATTCCACACGTAATTTATTCACTTACAAGTACGTGTCACCTAAAAATCAATAGTGGTATCGGTAAGTTTGATTTCAGTCTGTGCTAGCCACTGCACTTTCTGACACAAACCGCTGACATACGGTATAGTATAGAACACTTCATGGCATGAAGGAGAGCAATGTCCTCTAGTCCCCACCGTGAAAGGCACTTTATCATTTCCATAATATTGTATTTCCTATTGTTAGTTTTCTCTTCTACAAACTGCTGACACAATCAGCTGATCTGACACCGTGCTCTGCAGGTGTAGTAACATGTATGTGTTGCGGGCCACACAAAGTAGTGCCAAATAAAGAGGCGTTCTTACTGAAAAGTGAAACGCAGTGAATTATTCAAATATAGCATACAATCGATACCACTATTGATTTTTAGGTGAGAAGTCCTTATAAGTGGATCAATTACGTGTGGAATTGACCCTATCTGCAGCAGCATATAGCCTAGCATCCGTGCCGGCACTCCGGCAAGTTTCTCAACACCGGAGCCATGCTGACCGGTATCCACTTTATGTAGTACACTTACTATTGAAGTATCTCATACAACCCCACTTCGAACAAACCGAACTATCCCTTTAAGTGGAGATTCCAGTACCTCAGTAGTGTTAGGATCTAAATTGGGGGCCTCGAGATTATCAAGAAAGGAAGTCATATTGGTGGTATTGGGCAATGATTCTGAGCGATTAAGGAATGAATAAAATGTTTTAAAGGTTTTGTTGATTTCTTTGGGGTCAGTGACCAGTGAGCCAATAAAGTTTATGATGATGATGATGAGAATATTACAAGATGCTGCTTTGTGTCTTAGTCGATGTGCTAAAAGCATGCTTGCTTTGTCTCCATGTTCATAGTATAATAATAATAATAATAATACATTTTTTTTAAAAGGCTCCGTGTAAGTGGAGTGGACATGTAAAGCTGTGTATCGTCAGCATAACAGTAAGAATCAGCTGCAAGGAGGATGTCGTTGGTTCTGTGTTTTTGTGCTGTGTTTGGGATGAAAGTCAGATTGGAATTGTTCAAAGAGAAAGAATATACACTACGAGAACGCAACAGGAGCCTTTCGGCATCATTCATGGTAATGAGTCTGCATTTGAGTAGTTCAGGGGATGGGTTCAAAGCAATATTTAGTATACAAGAGGTAAGTTTCTGAATCTTAATTTTAAGCATTTTACTGGAATTAGCAGACAATGAAATAATTTCTTCTCTTAAATATGCTATCAGTGTTTCCCAAAGTAAAGAAAGTAAAGTACAACTGGGTTGATATAACAATAACAATAACTCCCCAGGGAAATTCACTTGTCTGGCATCTCATCTACCATTTACTGAAGAATTAAAAAGTGATGGCTGTGGGTACAAAAGATCTTCTATATCTCTCCGTCCTGCAGCGAAGAGAAAGGAGCCATCCACCGTCGTTGGACGTTGGATCGTTTCTTTGGTCAATCAAGGTGTTATGAAGTGGATGATCCGTGTTGTTTAGAATGGCCTCAACCTTCTTCACATGATTGAAGTCTCCTGATATTATTAAAAGTGCGTCAGGATGTTTAGTCTGTATCCTGGCAACTATTTCATGGAGAACTTCACATGGAACTTCAGCAGTTGCTTTGGGTGGGATGTACACCAGTATTGTTATGATATGACTGAATTCTCTTGGTACATAGTATTGTCGCATACCAACTGCCAATAATTAAATATCTGGACAATACATCTTCTCCTTGACAATAATATGAGTAGGATTACACCGTCTCTGGTTCACAAATAAAGCCAGACCCTCTCCTTTTTTCTTGCTGCTAGCTTTAGCATCTCTGTCTGACTGTATGAGAGTGAAGCCAGGTAGATCCACGCTGGAGTCTGAGATGTTTTGATTCAACCACGTTTCAGCAAAACACAGAAAACTGCACTCATGGTATACTTTCTGAGTCCTCACCAACATCTCCAGCTCATCACCTTTGTTGGGCAGAGAGTTGACACCTCCCATGATGACTGATGGCAGAAAGGGCCAACATCTCCATTTCCAAGCCTTCACCTTCGCACCAGCACGGCAGCCACGAAAACAACTCTCCATCTCAGCTGGAATAGGGTGGTATCCTTCAGATTTGCTCCGTTGCAATGAAAGAAGCTCTTCTCTTGAAGTAACTCTTCTCCCCACAGAAATATCCATCAGTAGTTGACAAAACTGTGCATGATCAGAAATGACGATTGTATGGTATTCAGTGGAGGTTACTTTAGAAATTATGTTGCAATTAACAAAAAATTTATCATTACGGCTGTATGACTGGTGCACCGGAGGGAAAAAAGTCCTTTGTTTGAGAATTGTAAAATCTCCAAGGGTCAACCATTTTTAATCAATTTCAATGACACAGACAAGTCCCCACCAAAAATCAGGAGGTGGTCATTGAGGGAGGGAATGTTCTCAAATAACTTATGCATGAAATTGGGATCATCAAAATTTGGGGCGTACCAGTACACTGAAATAAATTATTTTTTGGCCCTGTAATTATAACCTCGATTAATTGTTTCAATTTTACAAGAAATTATTATTTCAGTGATTTTACTTTGAAATGCCTCCTTCTTTTTAATGTGTTACTTGGTGTTTTTTAGTAATTATGTATCCTCATTTTGATATGTAAATTTGATCTATTACACCAAGTAATATTAACTAAACTACTGTATTGACTGTACGACCTGACAAAAGCAAGTAAAATGAGAGACGTTAGCGCGTTTTCCTTCAGAGACGGAGTCGAGAAGCACCGAACGGAGTGGAGGAAAGTTTTGTCGTTCATTTGATGAGAAATTCATGGATGTGGAACCACGGGGGTAGGTTATATGCTTAATTAACTTTGTACATTCATGTTGGCTCGTCAGCCTAAGTCAGTTTTCGAGTATTGATAGCTTTAGCTGATCAGTTTAGCCTGCTAGCTAGTTAGCGTGATCGCGAACTTAGCACGCTTTACACACAAGGCACACGGAGCTATTTCTTGTGGCCAGGTTCATGGTTGCGGAAGAGTCGGTAGTTATTTTACCGAGTCATTCATTTTGTATGCATTTTCTGCTAACCAAAATGCCTCGTTTGCCTTCTTAGAATTTCTTAGATGCGTACATATCTGCTAATATCGCAGTGTGTGCTACAGGCAGTTGTAAACAACAGGTGATGCTGCTACTCTCCTGGAGTGAAGTGGTAGAATGAAAAAAAAGTATCAAGTAAGACAGGGGTTCCCAACCTTTCTGACTACACTGACCAGACAGTAGCAATAATATTTTTGACGGACGGACGGACGGACGGGGGGGTTGACACGCATGCGCACAAATCTCGGTCACACGTACGGAAATACAGACGGATCGTATATGTGTTTATTCAGTGAGTGAGGAGCATCTAAGTTTTTTTTTAATAAGGGACGAGCCGACGAGAGGGACGGCGCGATCCATATGATCCATAGTGTGATCCAAGCAGTTTATCTGAATTTATAATGTAATCCAGCAGGTAGCAGTTTAGAATCATGCAGCGCAGTGACTGATCTGTGTGTTTCTATTAAGTTAATAGCGTTGTGATCGGTTCCGTATTTCCATGAAAACACTTTTATAAAGCATAAAATACGTCTTCACACGCTGTGACTGAGATGAGCCGGAGTTTATCAGAGTTATCATACCGCGCAGGAAGGAGACAGACGTTAGGAGAGGAGCAGATATGACGCAGACCTGTGTGTGTTTTGATGCTCATACCTGAATCAATAACGTTGCGATAAGTCCCTATTTCTGCACACAGTTAAAGTATAAACTTCGTCTCCACAGGCTGTCATAAGCCCATATGCTGTGTAGTTCATATATTTCACTGATAAACACAGAGCTTTAGAGGGGCATCAGGCTTCTTGGTCAAAGTTCATGGGATGCGAAGCCGGGGTTGCCAGGTCCGCGCTTTTTCCAGCTGAATTGGGCGACTTTTGAAGCGTCTTTAGAGGTGCGAGGCCCTGTGTGGTTGCACACTTCACACAACCTTTAACATTTCTGTTTATTCTTATACTGATCTCATGACTTTATTCAACTAAATTTTTGTTTTGATTTATCATATATTGTAACATAGTGAGTTTCTGATATATTAACGATATATCACTACAATATTTTTATTGTTTTCTTTTTTAAATATCAACAGTAAGTAACTGCAGTCCAGTAAGTTACACCAGTAAATGAAGAAGCCTGACCCTGCAGGTAATATTACAATATTGGTATTGTCATTTTCAATATGTGATTTGAATATGCATGGAAGTCAAGCCTTTGTTGATTTTGATTAAATACATCTCTCAACTGTTTAATTTTCCTTTTATAGACTAAGAGAATAATTAATTGGCTAATAGGTTAACCACTAGAAATGATTAAACATTTGGCAAATTTCTTTGGGGCATTTCATCCAACATTTTATTGTCCTTTAATGAATTAGGCTATGTGCAGAAAATAAGGTCTCAGTGCAGTCTTGGATTTTTAAATACTCCTTTAATGACAATCTTGGATTGTCCACATGGGCTTAATGATATTGTTTTACCAGAGGTGCCAAGCTTGTAGTTTACTTTTCAACAGACATCAACATTATCAGGCTTGCTGTGTGTCCCAGTATTGGAGTTATGTTGACTTGTTTATGTGTTATTTAAAAAAAAAAATGCATTTATTAAAAATATGTCCTGCAATTTCATGTTGTGTGCTTAATTGAATTTGTCTATATATTTCACAGAATATTATAGGACGTTGAGCAATTTGGTCTTGACAGCTTACGCAAGGTAAGATCAAATTAATACTGTTATAGGTTTAACTATAAATTTTTACATACATTTTCAGAAGTTGAATTCATTTTTTAGGTACAACATGAGATGGATCTGTAAAATATGTAGTTTTCAATCCGACAAAAGGATAGGATTGTTTAAACACTACAGGCTAAAGCATGGAAATGGTGGCCGCAGCCAATCAGTCCCTTGTCTTCACACTGATTGCCCTTGTTCATTTAAAACATTTAATGCCCTTCGGACCCATTTGAGCCGCCAGCATGTGGAGTTGGTGACACAAAGGGATGTTATTTCATTTTGTTGTCAACTATGCAGTTCTAGTTTTTTTAATTCAGAGAGGCAATATTTTGAGCATCTTGGCAGCCACCTAAGGAGGTCCGAAATAGTTGCATGTGTCTTCAAAAACTGCAACTTCAGTACAAATATTTATTCCACCTTTGCTACTCATAGACACCGGAAACACACTTCACATTCCCTTGAAGACTTTAAAACTGAAGTTTAAAAAAAACACCATGAGCCCACTGTTGCTCAGGATGAGACCGATGTGGAGGATGACCCCGAGCCTTTGGATGAGGACCCACAGGAGTTGTCTCAAGACATAAAGGAGAAGTTTGGCCACCTCTTTTTAAAATTGGAAAGCACTTTCAATGTGCCAAACAAATGTATTGATGAAATAGTAGATGAGCTTCAGTTCATATCCTGCTGTGCATCTGGTCCAGTTTTAAGAGATGTTGTTGAGTCCACCTTGAAAAGCCATAACTGTGATCTGGATTCAGCAGTTATCTCAGATTTGGTGAAAAATCTTAGTGAGTCACACCCTATTAGTACAGCTTTAGGGGCAGACGGGCCTTTCACTACTTCATACAAGAGAAGGCAATTTGTGAAGCAACGTTTTTCAGTTGTTGAACCTGAAGAGCACATACTGGATAAAAAAGAGGGTAAAACATTCCAGTATGTCCCAATATTGCAGTCCTTGATGCAGGTCTTATAATAAATAATAAGACTATTCAAGAAAAGGCAGTTGGATGTGAAAGAAATTCTGAAAATGCTTCACAATACCAGACATTTCACGAAGGATCCAACTATCAGAAAAATGATTTTTTCTCTGTAGATGAGGAAAGAGTTAGTCTCATTTTGTACATCGATGACTTTGAGGTGTGTAATCCTCTCGGCACATCCTGAAAAAAGCACAAAGTCACGGCTGTGTATTGGGTGTTGGGAAACATTCCAGCCCAGTTATGATCAAAATTGGAATCAATTTATCTAGCTGTTCTGTGTAAAGCAGAAGACACTAAGCAGTTCGGATTCCAAATAATTTTAGAGCCACTATTGACAGATCTTCAAAGCTTGGAGAAAGATGGTCTTTTTGTACCAGGTTTGGGAAAAGTCATGAAAGGCACTGTGGTCAGTGTGGTGGCTGATAATTTGGGGGCCCATTCTGTGGCAGGATTTGTCGAAAACTTTACAGGATCGTACATTTGCCGGTTTTGTCTTGGGGAGCAATCTGAGTTCCAGTCTCAAGAAGTAAGATCAGGGTTTTTTCAGCGGAGAACTAAAGAGCAGCATGCACTGCATTATACGGCTGTGTCTAGTCCACATCTCACTCACTGCTATGGTGTGAAAAAAGAGTGTGCACTGTCTGAAAAACTTGATCATTTTCATGTAACATCTGGTTACCCTCCAGATGTTTTACATGACCTTCTTGAGGGCATCGTTCCAGTGGAATTGGCTTTGTCATTTGATATCTTGATCAAGAAGAAATATTTTTCTCTGATGGAACTCAATAATGCCATTCTTCAGTTCCCATATCAGTGGAGTGACAAAACAAATCGGCCTCATCTAGTCCCAGGTAACCTTGACAAACGAAGATCAGTGGGAGGAAATGGGCATGAAAATTGGTGCCGGTTTAAAAGTACCTGAACATGAGCCTGCATGGCAGGTGTTGATGACATTAAAAGACATTGTAGAACTTGCCATGTCTCCAGTCCATACAGAGGACAGCATGATTTCAGAACACCGAAATAGATTCCTTGAAGCTTTCCCCCAACGAAAGCTCCTACCTAAGCACCACTTCCTTGAGCACTTCCCCTTAGCTCATTCAGGAATTTGGCCCTGTTGCTGGCCTGTGGACAATGAGATTCGAGGCTAAGCACAGCTTCTTTAAAAGAATTGTCAGGCAAACAGGCTGTTTCAGGAACATCTTGTTGACCCTTGCAAACAAGCACCAGCTCATGATTGCATACCATGAATCACATGCTGCCAAAACATCACTCTCAGTCGCAAGAACAACAGAGGTCTCTTTAGATGTTCTTAAAGATGACCTAAAAGACTTGGTGAAGTGCAGATTCCCAGCTGTCACGGCAGTGCATGTTGCAAAAAATGTGTGCTTTTTAGGCACCAACTATGCAGTTGGAATTATGGTGTGTTGCGGTTCCACTGCAGGACTGCCTGACTTTGCAGAGGTGTTGCAGATAATGTTGATTTGTGACAAACTGAACTTTTTTGTCAGACTACAAAATGTGTGGTACAATGAACACCTGAGGAGCTATGAGTTGGAGAACACAGGCAGTGTGCAGTTACTTGAGCAAAGAGAGCTTACAGATTTTTATCCTTTGGCTGCATACACTCAGGCATGAAGAAGACTGGTAACCTTAAAGCACCACATTTGCCTCTCCTTTTAGGTAGCCTATTATATGAGAACAAAACATGTTGCAGTATTTTAAGTTAACTCCTTATTTTTTTTATATTTCTGATGCAGCTTCTCCCTGTTGAGATGGGTACACAAGCACAGCTGCGGATCATTTTGGAGGATGACAACATTCGCAAACTAGTTCTACCTTCAGGCATCCCCACTACACTTCAGGACCTTATGGATGTTATTAAAGAGACATTTGATATTCCAAGGGCATTTACTGTGATGTATCAAGACATGGATTTTGGTGGCCAGTTCTTCACACTGAGTTCCATTGAAGAAGTTCAAGACAAGGCTACACTAAAGCTTGTAATACCACTTGTCCTAACTTTCAGTCCTGTGGAAGGATCGGATGTTGAATCCCCAATACCAGAACAAACTTCTGATACAAGCTCTAGCCACTCAATTGGATCTGGGGACACAATCCTGCTGTCCTCCTCTGATGAAAGTAGAAATTCCTACAGGTCTCAGCCATGGCCAGCTAAGTTTCAAATACCTACCTTTTCAAATGATGTAAATCTTATGCTGGAAGCAGGAAACCAAGTCTACGAAAAGGATGGGACACTGTTAAACAATCCAAAAGTGACAAGTAGCATACTTGAGAGGCTGGCAGAGACAATATTTTGCTTCACAGCATACCCAACTGGTCTCCAAGTTTTAGCTGTAGTAGAAGCCTTGGTAGAAAAGTACCCATGCCTCAAAGAGC
Source organism: Semicossyphus pulcher (assembly GCF_022749685.1). Taxonomy (NCBI): domain Eukaryota; kingdom Metazoa; phylum Chordata; class Actinopteri; order Labriformes; family Labridae; genus Semicossyphus; species Semicossyphus pulcher. Next base: position 352,338 of record NW_027211770.1, on the reverse strand, counting down.
CAGGGTCTTACAATGGCTTATATGGTTGGCAACAGAGGATCATATATAATTGGGCAATTACCGGGCAAAATTAAGAGGTCTTCAACTAGCCTTTCCAGAGTTAGAGGTGCACACGCTGAAAAGAAGAATCTCCAATGAAGAGGGTTTACCGAAAGGCATCAAATGGCCAAAGAGAGCTGAAGTTAACTTCCTGCCACCCCTGCCATTTGGTGAGACAGAGGACACTTTAGAGAAGGAGAGAGTAGATTTGCTGAAGGAAATAAAGAAGAAAACAATGAGAAGATTATTGGTGAGAAAATGGAGAAGTCTTTCTCATATCGAAGAATAGAAATTGTCAACCAATGCCCTGCAGTCCAAGACCTCATGGAGAGATGGCCTGCGCTCTTCTGTGAATCTCAGGTAAATCCAGTTCTTGTGTTTCTTTACCTGCACTGCACCTGTATTGCATCATATGACTACTGTATTAATTGTTTTATCATGTTGTGTTTGTCTTTTATTTTTTTTTTCAGATCAAAGAGGAGTTCAGAAGGCTAACAACAATTCATCTGGAGGGAATCTTTTGGTCAAAATTGGACACTCACACTACCAAACTTCTGGAGCTGTTTCGGGCAAAGGGCGGGGTTGCAGGCACAAAAATAAGACCCATGCTGGATTCACTCAGCCAGGTAAAGTTTAAAATTCATATCATTGTGGTCATCTTATGTTTGGTTCTACACTGCAGATAGATAACAGATGACTCTTCAGTTCATTTAAATATAATATGATCAATTTAATATTTCTGTTAGCTCCCCCCACCATTCTCCCATCTCCTATTGTGAGAACACTTCAGACTACAAGACACAAAATAAACAGTAAATGTGGGGTGTTCTCTGATCATTTGTTGGCCCTGCTAAAACAAATGTATTCCAAAAATATTACAAATTCAGTCATCTACACAATCACATGCCAGTTAAAACATGGACAGAACTGCTTCAGCTGATCCTGAATTTCTGTCTAATATCTTACAATGTCAATTTAGACGACCAGTTCCGGAGATGGACTCAACTAAATCCAGGGTCTTTGCCCTTTTAAAACACTGTTGCAGGCTGCCATTGCTAATAGCTAATGTTTCTTTTTGTATATGCAGTTAGATATTGTTCTCATTGTTCTTCATTTTGTTCTTTTTAACAGCAACAAGTTGAAGGCAGAAGGGATATCGTCATCCGCTGCTTGATTGAGTTCCTTGGTGAGTCTGGAGAGGAGCTCATCAAAGACTACCAGGTAAATTTAGAACATTTGGGATTTTCTGATGATTATTCTGACCATATTAAACTTGACTGTTCTCTTAGCAAATAATCTAACTGTCAGCTTTATATATCAATATATTTAGAGGCAAGTAACTCATGCCAATGTGTGGGGAAAAACTTTTTGATTCAGTTTTAATGAGAAAGTATGTCACCACTTTTGACTGGAAATTTTACTTTATTCATTTATGTCTTAATGTATTTTTATATAATTTTTTTCATTCAGTTTTGAATTTATTTAATCAAAACCCATAGCCAATCTCACGTTTTCCTCTACACTGACTGCAGTATACGTGCCTGTTTTTATGTCCTGCCTGGAGCAAAGAATATCCTTGATAAACCAACCTGCCTTTTATACCTTGCAGTCATACTCGGACTTGGCCCATTTTGTGCCTCTCCATCTATTACCGTAACTTTGGGTCACTGAGGTAACAATCAGTTTCTGTAAAACATAATTAACTGGTGTTGTTTGAAAAACCCAGAAGGATATTTATAAACAGTTACTGTTCTTCTGCAAGTATTTTCAAAGTACCCAAGACTACCCTAACCACATGACTGAAAAAATATTGTCTAGTGAAGATATTTTTAACCTGTTCCCACGTTGCAGGATTCTGAAAATACCCCCCAAAAAAACAACCTTCTGGGTTTTTCAATGCCAGTTTATTATCTTTGAGAAAAAAATAATGGTTACCTCAGTGACCCGAATGTACACTAATACATGAAAAGGCACAAACTAGGGTTAGGCTAATTCAGACCGAGAAAAAGTGTCATTAAAATCAATATTGGACCTATTATGCTCATTTTCAGGTTCATACAAGAAGTTCATTCTAGAAAACATGTTATTCGTCTGATAACATACATTGCTGCACTTTTTCATCTGTCTCTGACCCGCGTCGTGCCTCTCGTCAGCTCGTCCCGTATTAAAAACTTAGATGCAGTCTCCTGCGTGTGACCGTGATTTATGCTTTATGATTTATGATTCCAAAGGATGGGGAAGAATACCTAGAATTTGCCTCAAGATATTGATTTGTTGTGTACAGTGTTTTAAATAGCCACTTCAACCCAGGGAATCACCTCTTGCATATTCAGAAAATATAAGTTGTATATTGACTTCTGAGCACTGATTCACATGTTTTTTACAGGACGTCAGCAAAGAGGCCACCAAAGAGGACTATGCTGATTATGTCTTGAAGATTGTTGTCATCCATGAAAATGCAGCACAGGAAGGCCACACCCCTGCCCATGTGTCCATCATCATCGAGGGCAAAGAGGTTATTGATGACTGTGAAAGTGTGGCAAAAGCTTGCCTTCTGCTCATGGGCTTTGTTTATGCAATGAACTTGAGCTACCCCCCAAAGTTGAAATATACATTTGAAGTGTTTCAGAAGCTCTTTCTTGAGCTTGACGTCTTGAAGATGTCTCCTAAAGTCCGATCTTTGCGCAACAAACTTCTATCATGAGTGTTTCCAGGCAAGTTTCTGAACCAGCTTCATCTTGCAGTTCAGAGGAAATAATTAGGGGCTATAGTTAGGAAATAAGTTTCCTGTTTCAAATGTTGAGCCCGAAGCCACTTTGTATGGCTACAAGTTTGTATATTATGTTCCCTTTTTTAATACCGAAAAGAAAGTGTAAGTGTGTTATATGTCATTGATTGCACTTAATGTTTTTTTGCAAAGTTAGGGATGAGTTTAAAGTTAGGAATGAGTTAAAAATACAAGGCAGCTCTCTAAAGAAGGCCTGTGTCTCCATCACAGTGAAATTTGAAGTCATCTTGGCTTTCAATGATGAATCCCCTGATTTGTGGCAGTATCAGGCATTACCATTGTTCGTCCTTAATTCTCCAGTTAACATGATGTGTTATTGAGGCAAGGGCCAGTAAGTGAGCCCTGTGCATTTCAGTAAGAATTTGTTTGGTCTTTATAATGGGCTTCCTAACTCTAACTATATTGTGTTGTAACATAATTGTCTTTAAAAGACATAAAAGAGAGTGATAGATTAGTGATTGCACTCAAAGTTTCTTGCAAAGTTATTGCACTTCAAAGTGATACTTCTGGGCATTTCATTGGACATTCTACCTCTAAATGTTGTCTTCAAGGCCTACTGAGATAAGAAGCATCAGAGAAGTCAAATGTCCTTTAAGAATGTCAGTCTGTTTACTCAAGCTAAGCACTTTACTGAGAGTTATTCTTAAAATATTTTTTTCCAGCAATGAATAAGAATTGTTTAGTCTTGTAATGGAAACCTGTTGGAACTAACAATTTTTGCAAAAAGATAAATAAATGTGCTGTTGTTAAATCTTCCATGTTTTGCATTTCTTACTGTTAAGGAAACTACTTTGGAATTTATAGAGTAAAAATTACTAAGAATTTCTGTGTGAAAATTGTTACCAAGGTTTTTTAAAGTAAATATTACTCAAATAATGCAACAATACAAACTAGGTCAAGCCAATTAAAAGTTTAGAAAAAACAAGTATTTATTAAAGCAATTTGTAAGTTAATGCAGCAGAAGTCTGAGTAAAATTTACTGATGAAGAATGACTTTAATTTACTAATGAAAACAAAAATTTGCAAGTTAACTTTACTGATAAAGAATGAGTAAAATCTACTTTTGAAAACAGAAATATGCAAGTAAAATTTACTGATGAAGAATGAGTAAAATCTACTCATGGAAACAGACATTTGCTAGTAAACTTTACAAATATTTCTTAGTTAAACTTAATGCTTGTTTCTATGTATACTTTACTAAGAATACCATATGTTAAATTTACTTGGAATTTCTGTGTGGAAATTGTTACCAAGGTTTTTTTAAGTAAATCTCACTCCAAATTTTTTTCAGTGTACCACCGGATTTTTTCCAATAAAGTGCCTACAATAATTAGATACATTACAGTTTTATCTGACATAACCATAGTACAGGAAAACTGGACCCTTTTATTCATAAGTATAACTTCCCCTCTGGCTTTAGAATTGAAATCAGAGTGAAAAATGTTTCCGGCCCATGGGCAAAAAAGCTTAGTATGGTCTTTATTACGTAAATGGGAAAATCAGAAAACCAGTCAGTATCTGGTGTGACCACCATTTGCCTCACGCAGTGCAACACATCTCATTCGCATAGAGTTGATCAGGTTGTTGATTGTGGCCTGTGGAATGTTGGTCCACTCTTATTCAATGGCTGTGCCAAGTTGCTGGATATTGGCAGGAACTGGAACACGCTGTCGTATATGCCGATCCAGATTCAATGGGTGACAGGTCCGGCGAGTACGCTGGCCATGCAAGAAATGGGATTTTTTTTAGCAACATGGGGCCGTGCATTATCATGCTGCAACATGAGGTGATGGTCGTGGATGAATGGCACAACAATGGGCCTCAGGATCTCGTCACAGTATCTCTATGCATTCAAAATGCCATCAATAAAATGCACCTGTGTTCGCATTCCAAAACATACGCCTGCCCATACCATAACCCCACCGCCACCATGGGCCACTCGATTCACAACGTTGAAATCAGCAAACCCCTCACCCACTGTCTGCCATCTGCCCCGCCATTGAATGTGTGCTAGTTAGACGGCACATAATCTGGCCGCAAACCGAGGTGCAAGGCGTAAAGAGGTTGGTTTAAATCCCTGGATTATTCATAGCCGTGTTTTTGGCATAACAGGAATCAAACCAATCAGAGTGTCAGCTGTCATTCCCTTTAAGAGCCCAGTTCGCCTGCAGGCAGGCGTGTTGCTATTTACACGGCGGATTCATTCTTCTTATATAAACTGGACCCCGACCGGCATATTCAATTTATTTTTTTCCACTGTTTCCTTGAACACACAGAAAATAACACACTCATGTCGAATCATGGATTGATGTTAAAGCCACTGAAGCGATCCCACTGCCCAGCAGAAACGAAAATGAAAAGAGGCACGCTGTGCACATTTACGCACGAGGCAAAGCATTAATGATATAAGTTTCCAGACGGACAGGATCATATGTTTATTAAAGTTCTGTGTGCTGACCATCAAAGACAGGTAGGCTTTAAATGTTTATTTCCTTATTGTTGCTGCTGGATCACATGGCTGTATTGTCTCCTGCGTGCGAAATTGCCACTGGACAGTGTTTTAATATCTGTGGGCATGATTGTAGGTGCCACAGGGAGTTATGTTTGAGTATGATAATTAATTTACCTCCTAGTTGCGTGTGTGTGACTGTGTGTCTGTTTCTGCTGTATCATAGAGAGCGTGCGTCTGAATGAGCGCGCAGTATGGAGAGCTTTGTGTCGGTCTCAGTTTTTGGCCTGTGCTGGAGCACGAATTTCCCTGAGGTGAAGCTGGTGTGTGTGGAGGCAGTGGTGAGCTTGTACATGTCTTCCTGCGGGATTTATCATTCAGCTCACCTGGGTAAGAGCAAACAGGGAAGAATGTTTGGTGCATCTGGCTTCTCTTATTTTTTCTCTTAACAGAAAAATATTTGCTGTCAAGACGTATTAGAGAATTGTGTCAGCCATGTGTTCTGTGCTGACAAGAACTAGGAAGAGAGATCACATCTCTCCTGTATTAGCCTCTCTGCACTGGCTTCCTGTAAGAATTTAAAATCCTTCTTCTTACTTACAAAGCTCTTAATGGTCAGGCACCATCATATCTTAAAGAGCTCATAGTGCCATATTACCCCTCTAGAACATTGCGCTCCCAGGATGCAGGCCTGCTTGTGGTACCTAAAGTCTCTAAGAGTAATGTTGGAGGTAGAGCCTTCAATTACCAGGCCCCCCTCCTCTGGAACAATCTACCAGTCAAGGTCCGGGAGGCAGACACCCTCTCTTCTTTGAGTAGACTTAAAACTTTCCTCTTTGATAAAGCTTATAGTTGGGGCTGGCTCAGGCTTGGACAAGCCCATAGTTACGCTGCTATAGGTTTAGACTGCCGGGGGGATCTGACACACCAAGCTCCTCTCTCTCGCTCTCTCTCTCTCTCTCTCTCTGTGTTTCTCTGTCTATCTCTCTCTCTGTGTCTCTCTCCCACTCTCTCTCTCTCTCCCTCTCTCTCTGTTATATTAATGCAGCTCATTAACTCTGTATCTTCTGGTCCCATTAACATTACTAACCATATATTTTCCCGGGAGTTCTTGTGCTCCCTTGTCTTGAAGGTTCCTGGGGATCGTTGCTGCAGACCACCTGCTGCTGTGGACCTGCTCGACTGCAACAACTACTAACATCAGTCTTCCCCATAGTATCATTATTGTTGCTGCTAATGCTAAATATCAATCAATCAAATTTCAATCAAATTTTATTTGTATAGCGCCAAATCATAACCAGAGTTATCTCGAGACACTTTACAAAAAGAGTAGGTCTAGACCAACTCTTTGTTATGTTATTTAAAGAGAGGCCCGAGAGAGGGAGAGAGGGAGAGAGAGGGACAGAGAGAGAGGGGGAGAGAGGGACAGAGAGAGGGGGGGAGAGAGGGACAGAGAGGGACAGAGAGAGAGGGGAAGAGAGGGAGAGAGGGACAGAGAGAGAGGGGGAGAGAGAAGCTTGGTGTGTCAGATCCCCCGGCAGTCTAAACCTATAGCAGCGTAACTATGGGCTAGTCCAAGCCTGAGCCAGCCCTAACTATAAGCTTTAGTAGACATATTGATCATATCTAGTAAAGAAGTGCTAATTGAGGGAAAGACTTCCTTAAGCAGCTTGGTTGGAATCGGGTCTAAAAGACAGGTTGATGGTTTAGACGAAGATATCAGAGAATTTAGCTCAGGAAGGTCAATTGGAGAAAAACAGTCAAGGTAAACATCAGGTTTTTGAGCAGTTTCCAAAGATACATCTGCACCAGTTAACGGCAGGAGGTTACAAATTTTGTCTCTAATCTTTAGGATTTTGTCATTAAAGAAGCTCATGAAATCGTCACTGCTGAGGCCTATTGGAATACTTGGCTCAGTGGAGCTGTGACTCTCTGTCAGCCTGGCAACAGTGCTGAAAAGGTACCTAGGATTGTTTTTATTTTCTTCTATGAGGGAGGACTAGTAGTAGTAGTAGACACCTCGAGCATGCCGTAGGGCCTTCCTGTATTTATTTAGACTATTTTGCCAGAGTAAACGAGACTCTTCTGTTTTGGTGGATCGCCACATTCTTTCAAATTTACGCAGCATTTGTTCAAGTTACGAGTTCCTGAGTCATACCATGGAGCTAGCCTCTGTCGTTTAATAATCTTCTTTTTTAAGGGGCAATCATGTCTAGACTACTTCTCAGCAAACCTGCAGTACTATCAACAAACTGATCAAGGTGAGAGGGACTAACATTAGCATAAGAGCTTTCTGTAGTAAACAGATGTGGTAAAGAATTAAAAGCAGCTGGAATTGTTTCCTTAAATTTAGCTACAGTCCTATCAGACAAACATCTTGTGAGTACATTTTTGTTAACTGGAGAGTAGTCGGACATCGAATGTTACTAAATAGTGATCTGATAGAAGAGGATTTTGTGGGAAGACAATTAAGTTTTCGGTTTCAAGGCCATAAGCTAGAACAAGGTGGAGGGTGTGGTTAAAGCGGTGAGTAGGCTGGTTTACACTTTGGGTGAAACCAATAGAGTCCAAAAGGGACATAAATGCCATGCTAAGACTATCATTATCAACATCTACATGAATATTAAAGTCCCCTACAATAAATAGTAGACCTGTTGACTTCAACTGTTACAATTAAGATTACCTCAGCCTTTATCATTGCTCTGCTTCTCTCGCTAATTTATTTATTTATTTATTTTGCTAATCTTCACCCTAGTCTACCACTTTTATTGGCATTGTAACCATAAGTATGCGTCTCTTGTTGTACATGTAACAAGGACATATGTTGTTGTTGTAACAAGAACATATGTTGTTGCTGTCTTTGCCTGTCTCTATCCTGCATCTCCTTCTAACCCATGTTCGGCCCATCAAGTCGAGGCAGATGGCTGTTCAACATGAGTCTGGTTCTGCTCGAGGTTTCTGCCTGTTAAAAGGAAGTTTTTCCTTGCCAATGTGCCGAATATTGCTAAGTGCTACACATGGTGATTCATGTTGGGCCTCTCTTTAAATAACATAACAAAGAGTCGGACAAGACCTGCTCTTTTTGTAAAGTGTCTCGAGATAACTCTGGTTATGATTTGGCGCTATACAAATAAAATTTGATTGATTTGATTGAATTTGATTTATTAAAAGTTTGAAATCTATATATAACCATATCAAAAATGTGTAATCTGATAAATAAATACCCACTGTATGTTCTGCCAGCTATTACTTTGAACAGAATTCAAAATACTTTATGAATATGGCATATTGCAAATTCATCCGCATATGAGACAAATGGATGGAGACATGTAGGCAATGTCTCTGTGTAGTCAAGAGAGTGCTCCTCTGTGAAGCCTTGTGATGACTCATGATCATATGCAGAGCCACAGGCAGTTTCAAAGAATGCTCCTCTTTCAGAAGAATTAATTTGAAAGCCATATAGCTGCAGGATAAATACTTGTGGTTCAACAGTAAGCTGGAGACGCAAACACCAGAGGGGACCAAACAGATGTAGACCTTGCATGATGTTTCAATGTGTTGAAAGTGTTGGTGGTGTTAACTTTTAACACTGTATGATAATTCTCCAATAAAGGTGAATGCATTTAAAATATACCTAAATGAAAACTAAACTGTAAAACAAAATGGACTTTAAGTGTCAAAAGTTAAAGTACTCCTAATCCAAAGTTCCACTGCCAAAAGAAAAGAAGGCTATTATGCCATCAAGCTTCTGAATGAGAATTCAAAGTTCATGCGGATCTTTTCTGGAGTGGGGAACTCTTGAAATCTTAATGAGCTTTTGCTTAAGTGTGCTGAAGAATTCACCTGTCACCTCTATGGCTTTGGTCCCAGAGTCAAGCAATTAATGAGGCAAGAGAGATAAAGGTCTAGAAAATTTGTGGCTCAAGCCTCGAGCTTTAAGCAGGTCTCTCAGTAGATCTCTCGGTAACACTTAACAATATTGGTGCACTTGCATTTATTAATGCTTAATTAATGTATGACTAAAAATAAAAGATGATTCAAAGGTTCTTCTACATAGACCTTCTGGTTTTTGTACATTCACAACCTAATACAGCAGAGATTGAAGTATTGAGATGTATCGGAGAGTTTCTTGTAATAACTGTCAAATAATGTTTATATCTGTAAACCCGTAGATCTAAAATTAAAAGTGTGTGGATATATTGGAGAGTTGCTTATAATAACTGTATAATAATGCGTATTTAAATTCAACCTTGTACATAAATGATAAAAGTCTGTAGATATATTGGATAGTTGCTTGTAATTACTGTCAAATAATGTTTATTTAAGGCAATGACTCGTAAAATTCAGTTTTTTTAAGCCTTTATCACTTGATTATGTACTTTTTTACAGCATAAAACCTATATTAAAGCGGAATTTACCGTAGAAAGATCTGTCAAGAATCTGTGATAGGGTTTGAATTAGGGTAATTTACAGTTAACTTTACAGAATTTATTTGTGTTTTATGTATAGAAGTCTGTACTTTGATGTGGAGTCCTTTAGGATGGATTTAATAATCCTATGAATTTAGGAAAGAATGTATTTCTCATAGACTGTGTAAATAATGGACAGAGTCTCAGTGACGTCACCCATAGGTTTCTGAAGAAGTGTTTTGAAGCCCTAATTGCGCTGGCGCTCACCATACTGGAAATGCCAGAGCCGGCTAATCAGCCTGCACAGCTAAGAAGCTAGGCTATGCTGCTCAGCGTAGCTAGCGGTTATTAGCCATAGGCTGTATAAATAATGAATGAGCTAGTTTAACTTCATGTTTCCCACAGAGAAGATTCTGTTTGTGACGGCGACTGCCAGCAGATGTTTATTGATCAGAGTAAACAAGTAGCAGACGAGCTCGCTCGCCCGGTGAGATAATGGCGAGTCGACACATAACAGGGAACTTAAAATAACCAATCTTCTCATCACTACGGTCTGCTGTATTCTCTCCGGGGATAAGCCGACTCCTATTGACTGGCCCATGATTAATTAAATGTTTGATTAACACTGAACAGGCTTACAAGCCAGCTAAAGCGAGCACAGTATACCTGCTACTTAGTGCTAAAAGTATATCAATACAATAATACTAGCATTTAACTCACCGAAAAGCTGGAGCACAGACTTCTTGCACGGCCAGAAAGTTCCATAAATCCCACCGAGAGACGGATTATTTGTCCAGACTTTGAATGAAAAAATCCCCAAAAGGCTCCAACAACACAAACAGGTGAAGTTAAATTCAGTGACTGTGTGTCTGTGTTGACATCTAGAAGGCAGCCAGCAGTATCCACCTGTCAATCAAGTGAGCGTGGCCCTATTATTTAAGGCTTAATATAATTAAAACGGGTGTGTTATAAAGAAATTCACCCCCTGCATAGTTATCTTAAACAATAAAATTAGCTGTTTATATTTTTTTACCAGGCTGTAAACATGTTTATTTCTGTTGTAAAAATTGGCATTTTACCATTTGGTCTAATGTTAATTCTTGTTTTCTGGAGCCAGCCTCAAGTGGCCACTCGAGGAACTGCATGTTTTGCACAATATATGTCTTTTATTGTGCAGATTTATACACGTTATTGAAGGTGTTTGATTGTAATAACTTTGGGGAAATCTGTAGAATAAAATTTTTTCTCTGCAGAACATTTTGTGCAGTCACTTTATTGAAGGTGTTTGATCATGATAATAATGAATGAAATATGAAATATGAAATAATGAATAATAAATCATAAAATAAAAATCTGTAAAAATAACAGATTTTCTTTCCAAAACATTGAATGACAATTTCTGTGAATTTATAGTTTTTGACATTTATTTGAATTAGGGTATTTAACTTTAATTTTATGGTTTTTGAAGAGGCGTAAACGAAAGAAGAGGCATAAACGAAAAACAGCTACCTTGCCCGGATCAGGGAGACCGGGGCTACCTCCGTGAGCCAGACCTGGGGGGGATGCTCGTTGGCGAGCGTCTGGTGGCCGGGCTTTTGTCCATGGGGCCCGGCCGGGCTCAGCCCAAACGAGCAACGTGGAGCCGCCACCTTGTGGGCCCACCACCCGCAAGGATAGGCATAGGGGTCGGGTGCAATGCAAACCGGGCAGCAGGCAAAGGCGGGGGCAGACCCAGAGCTCGCTGGAAGGATTATATATCCTGTCTGGCATGGGAACGCCTCGGAATCCCCCAGGAGGAACTGGAAAATGTTGCTGGGGAAAGGGATGCTTGCTGAGTAGGCTGCCACCGCGACCCAGCCCCGGATAAGCGGAAGATAATGGATGGATGGATGGATGGTTTTTGTTTTGTTTTGTTTTTTTGTCGTTTACCGTTTTTTAAGGATTTTTTTACATATGATTTAATAATAAAATGTTTTATGACTATCAAATAAAATGTTTATGTTATATCATACAAGAGAAGACTGTAAAATAGTGTGCATATCATTGACATGTGGTCAGTGGATCAGGATATGGTGTGATAGGAAAAAGCACAAATGTAGCCATTTTATAATTGTGTGTATTTTTAACATTTTCAGGAAAGGGAGGCATAGTTGATCAGGTATTTCTCTCTAAAACAAATGTTTTCTATAACGAGCAGTGACAACACAGGGACTATACATTACATGACATGTACTTCTGTTTTCATGAAAGATGAAAAGATTCTGTTTTCATGAAAGATGAAAATACAATAAAATTTTCTCTGTACATAATCTGAAGAATGAAGGCAATGTTTACATTCAATAGATTCAAAGAAGATTATTATGAAAGTCAAACTAAATATAATGTAAGTACCAGGCACAGGATAACTTTTACATCACCTATAGGCTACATTCACACGAATACGTTTTCTTGCTAAGAAAAAACATAGAAAAAGTTATGTGCTTTAAAACAAAAACATTAGTGCGGATATAGCCATACATAATTATCACCTTTGCAGTAGGTGCTTTTTTCACCAGCAATGTTAATGTGATTTTTTCCTGTTCCATGTGGTGATGGGAAAGTAGAGTAGAGTAGAGAAGAGTCCATTTAGAGTCTGGAGTAGCTGAATTACTTTGATCTAGAAAGAAGAGCCATGAGCTCAAACAATCTATTAATAAACAGTGTATCATACACCAAAAAATGATAATGACCAAGACTATGAAGAGAGCAGAGTGTCATCAGGAACACCGGCAACGCCTGCACTGTAATAACTGATTCTGTGGTCATGTAGATTTAAAATAATGTATTAGTAATAATATAAAACATAATTGTGTCCTTGATTTTGTGGCAGTTTTTATTATTATCAACAAATAAAAATCTTTGGAATAAAATCCACTTATTCTAGTTACATAAAACATAGGCATTATATTTATGTTTTTTCGAAATAAAGAGAATATTGAGTGAATCCAACATGGAATGGGAAAACCGAAAAAGCTTGTGAGTAAAATTGAATGACTGGAAATTTTGAATTGGTAGTCAGTGGCATAATCTGGATTGTGACTGGATCAGAACTGCAAGTAGTAGTGGTGGATTTTCTGAGGATGATGAGGATATGGAGCTTGAATGGTCAAGAATTGTGAGTAGTAGAGAAGGAGGGAGGAAGGAAAACGGAAGGAGAATGGTACAATGGCAAACAAGCGGGCACTCGAAGATAGTGAGAAAAGACTTTATGATGTATGTAAGAAAATAATCATGGAGGAGTTTAAGGTCATTCTCAAGTTTAAAATAGAACATGAAATAGCGTTGGTTAGCCTGTTGGCCTTAAAGTCGAGGTGAAATGAAAAATGTAATTTTAATCCTTTTAGATCACATCCCCAGTAATATTGTGCATCTATTTGACAATATAGGCCAAAAATACAGAAAATCTATTTCTTCGTATTCTTATATCAAAATCCAATAATTTTTTCTCCCTGTAAAACAAAATATCATGTGTGCCTACGTAAGATAAGACCAACAAATTTCAACCGATCAATATGCATCATTAAGCCGCAGAGCACCAAGAACACTCGGTTAGTTAACTAGCTACTGCGCTGTGGAGAACTTCTGACTACACCCACTTCTCAACGGTCAAATCAAATCCCTCTAATGATATGTCCCCCCTGCACGTCCTGTTTCACTCGGAAATACGTCACGATATGGAAGCTAGATACTCTCGAAATGCCGTTTCAGCTCGACCTTAAAGGTGCTATATGTAACTTTCAGAAAATCCTCATTCCTAGCGGCATGTTCAGCCGTTGAGGGAACTGCAGTCAACCTTCTTGTACGCGCTTGCGCGGACACTCGCAAGCATGAACGAGCATCCGTGTTTTTGCCGAAGACACACAAAAATGGGAATGCTCAATTTCAGAACTCATCGCCTCTGTTTTACTGACGAGACGTGTTCATTGACCGGTGTCATGTTGACCAGTATCGTGCTGTCCAAAATCAACACTGTTTGTCACAATACCTAAGTTAATATCATGTTAGCTGGCTAAGTTATTTGTCAAGCTAGACGGACAACACTCAAATACACTCAGATAATATTTTGGTTGTCATAACATTAGAACACGCAGCTATATGAGTTTTAGAGTAGAGCATATGTTCATCCTCCTCTCAGATGTTATAAATGTCAGAGGTTTGGCCACATAGCTAGTGTGTAAGGTAAAGCAGAGGTGTGGAAGATGTGGAGGAGAACATGCGTATGGAGAATGTGGAACAAATGCAGTATAATGTTGCAATTGTGGTGGAAATCACACAGCAGCTTATGGAGGATGCATAATGAGAAAACAGGCAGATGAGGTTCAACAAGTGAGAACAGAAAGAAAAGTAACATATGCAGAAGCAGTGAAGATTGTGAATAATGAGAAATTATAATATGTTCCAAAGTAAGGAAGCAAGTACAGGACCAAGTGTGTCATATAATTTTCAAACAGGAATAAAAGCGGATAGTTTAGTTCTGTTCTTAGCATATGTCATCAACTGCTCAGAGCAAGCAAAGACAAAAACTGTAAAAAAATCTAAATCATAGTCAAAGCTGCAGCAAGGTTTCTGCAGGGGGATGTGTAATTTTTATCAGGCAAGGACTAAAATCTAGAGAACTTACAATGGCACAAGAGTTAGAAATAATAGTATTAGAAGTGTGGACCAAAGAAGAAAGTTTGAAAATAATACATTTTGCAATCCATGAAAACAATTAGAGAAAGGGAAGCCGGAATCAATGTTGGAACAATGGAGAGGGAAATAACTCTGGTGTGGGGTGTCATACGCGTTCGTCTGACGCTACAGTGTCGGTGTAGATTCCCAGTGAGAGCTAACATCTCTCAAGAAAGGCTATAAGAGTGCTCGTGAAGGGAGTGTGAGTGCAGGTTTTCAGCACTGAACATGAGCAAAAGCAAGTACAGGTCAAGGCTGTAAATGGATGAGAATAATCTGTGTTTATTTATTTCTAAAGTGCATGCCTGCATCAACCGCTTATGCGCAACAAAGATGCAAACTAAAGTAAAGGTGATCATAATAAGAAAGCCATATTGGCAACTAGTTTATTGCTGAAAGCATATATGAAAAGGATTTTTGCATGATGTTGAGACAGTGATATGAAATGCAGCGGTGCGCAGTGTGCACTGATGTTTTTGTTTGGTGTCTGACTGACATTGATGTGTTCACAAAATTATAAAATTGCTCCAAAAATTCTTACAATGTATGATTATTCAAGCTTAGTTCATTCAAGCTTAAATAAAAAAGGATTAATAATAAAAAATGTAATTAAAATTAAAATAACAACTGCAGTTGTGCCAAAAAGTGTGAGAATTAAATGTGGTCTGTTAAATATCAGATCCTTATCATCTAAAGCACTATTAGTAAATGATCTGATATCAGATTATCATATTGATTTACTCTCTTTAACTGACACTTGGCTGTGTCAGGAGGATTATTAAGCTTAAATGAATCCACTCCTCCCAGTCATCTTAATACTCATATTCCTCGAGACAGTGGTCGAGGTGGTGGAGTGGCAGCTATTTTCAGTTCTAGTCTTCAACCCTTCAGCCCTCGACCAAAACTTAGTTTTTGCTCTTTTGAAAGCCTTGTTCTGAGTTTTTCACAGCCAGTTTCTTTACAGCCTGTTTTATTTGTGATAGTATACCGCCCTCCTGGCCCATAGAGTCAGAGTTTTTATCAGATTTAGTCCTGAGTACAGATGAAATAATTATTGTAGGTGACTTCAATATTCATGTAGATATTGATAATGATAGTCTTAGTGTGGCATGTATGTCTCTATTGGACTCACTATTGGCTTCACTCAAAGTGTAAACCAGCCTACTCACCACTTTAACCACACCCTCGACCTTGTTCTAGCTTATGGCCTTGAAACCGAAAACTTAAGTGTCTTTCCACAAAATCCCCTTTTATCAGATCACTATTTAGTAACATTTGATGTCCTATTAACTGACTACTCTCCAGTTAACAAAAATGTATTCACAAGATGTTTGTCTGATAGGGTTGTAGTATGTGGTGATCCACCAAAACAGAAGAATCAAGTTTACTCTGGCAAAATAGTCTTAATAAATACAGGAAGGCCCTAAAGTGTGCTCGAGGTGTCTATTACTCCTCCCTTATAGAAGAAAGTAAAAACAGTCTCAGCTACCTCTTCAGCAGTGTAGCCAGGCTGACAGATAGTCAGAGCTCCATTGAGCCATGTATTCCTATAGCCCTGAGCAGTGATGATTTCTTGAGCTTCTTTAATGACAAAATCCTGAAGATTAGAGACAAAATTTGAAACCACTTTCCCTTAGGGGCAGCTGTGGCTCAGTGGTAGAGTCGGTTGCTTTCAATCAAAAGGTCGGAGTTTCGATCCCCAGCTCCCTCAGGCTACATGTCGAAGTGTCCTTGGGCAAGACACTGAACCCCAAAGTATATGTAGTGATATGTAGTGTAAAAGCAGCTTTGAGTGGTTGCAAAGACTAGAAAAGCGCTATATAAGTCCATTTACCTTAACTGGTGCAGATTTATCTTTGGAAACTGCTCAAAAACCTGATGTTTACCTTGACTGTTTTTCTCTGATTGACCTTCCTGAGCTAAATTCTCTGATCTCTTCATCTAAACCATCAACCTGTCTTTTAGATTTGATTCCAACCAAGCTTCTTAAGGAAGTCTTTCCCTCAATTAGCACTTCTTTACTAGATATGATCAATATGTCTTTATCGACTGGCTATGTACCACAGTATTTTAAACCAGCTGTAATTAAGCCTCTCCTTAAAAAGCTCTTAATGGTCAGGCACCATCATATCTTAAAGAGCTCATAGTGCCATATTACCCCTCTAGAACATTGCGCTCCCAGGATGCAGGCCTGCTTGTGGTACCTGAAGTCTCTAAGAGTAGTGTGGGAGGGAGGTAGAGCCTTCAATTATCAGGACCCCCTCCTCTGGAATAATCTACCAGTCAGTGTCCGGGAGGCAAACACTCTGTCTTCTTTTAAGAGTAGGCTTAAAACTTTCCTCTTTGATAAAGCTTATAGTTAGGGCTGGCTCAGGCTTGGACCAGCCCATAGTTATGCTGCTATAGGTTTAGACTGTTGGGGGGATCTGACATACCAAGCTTCTCTCTCTCTCTGTCTCTCTCTCTTTGCATTTACATGTTATATTAATGCATCTGATTAACTATGTATCTTCCTGTCTCTTTAACGTTACTAACCATATATCTTTCCCTGTGTTCTTGAGCTCCCCTGTCTCGTAGGTTCCCGGGGATCGCTGCTGCAGACCACCTGCTGCTGTAGACCTGCTTGACTCAGACTGCAACAACTATTACTATCAGTCTTCCCCATAGTATCATTATTATTGTTGCTAATTCTAACAATACACCTGTTGAATTCAACTGTTACAATTACTATTATCAGCCTTTATCGTTGCTATGCTGTTCTTGCTATTTTTTATTATCAGCCTTTTATCATGACTATGCTGCTCTTGCAAATTTTTACACTTTTGTACCATTATTATTTGCATTGTAACCATAAGTATGTATTATCTGTTGTTGTTGTTGTTGTTGTTGTTGTTGTTGTTGTTGTTGTTGATGATGATGTAACAAGAACATATGTTGTCGTTGCTGCTCTCTCTCTGTCTGTCTCTATCCTGCATCTCCTTCTATCCCACTTTTCGGCTCATCCAGTTGAGCCAGATGGCTGTTCAACATGAGTCTGGTTCTGCTTGAGGTTTCTGCCTCTTAAGAGGAAGTTTTTCCTTGCCAATGGGCCAAATGTTGCTAAGTGCTACTCATGGTGAATTTATGTTGGGTCTAAAAAACATAATAAGTACGGTCTAGACCTGCTCTTTTTGTAAAGTGTCTTCAGATAACTTTGGTTGTGATTTGGCGCTATACAAAAACAATTTGAATGATTGATTCATATTATTGTACAGTGTGTGGAATTACATGCTATTTCTTTTTCAGTGACTGCCTCTGGGTTTTGTCCGATGCACCTGTCACCAAAAGACTTGACACTATGTACTTTTTCCTACATAGTGTAATAACATAACATGTTTATTTTACTCACATTTATTGACATGTACAATATTACAGAAATTGGCAATTGGCAATATCATTATTTGGCAAATCAAAACATTGAATGCAGAAGAGATACTTAGTCTCTATAGTCAGCTCTATATGTTCTTTTCATTCTGTAGAGCGAAAATGTTCAAACAGGCTCCAGACCTGGATGATCAATCATGCAGGTGGGTGGGTTCTGCAGCTAATTTATTCTTTTTGTAACTTGTAAATTAATGAAAAGGGGTTATTAAGTGACTTTTGCAAACTGTAACAACATTATACTGGCAAATCCATCTAAGCAGCACACGTTTTCTTGTAACCACCTGTTGAAAAATGACAACTGAGATAGGAGTCGGCTACTGTAGGAAATAATGAAGAACATAAACAATGATGGTGTCAAATCCAAAGTTGGTCACATTATGTACTAGGGGGATGAGTAGTAGGCCACATGAGCACATTATTATTTATGTTAGATATCAAACTGTTTAGCTACGGCTGAAAAACACTGGCATGAGTGACGACAGGCATACTTGTATCCCCTAAAGATTGTTTCTTCAATTTACAACGAACGTTGAAAATTCTCTGTGTGGATTTGTTTTTTATCGCTGGCCAATATAACGACTATTGTAAGATATTTCATGGAATAACATTACAGTAATGTCAAAGTAGCCCACACAAAGCTAGAGTCAAGCTCTTGGGCATCGGTGATCCTCAGGTTACAAAATAAAATAAACCAAACAAATGCCTTGTATAGTGACAAAAAACACACACTGACAAAGTGTGGACAGCAGGTAACACAAAGTCATTTTGACGGGATAACTTTGTCCTTTTCGCTAGCCACTAATATAGCCGAGGCAACCACATACACACACAAGGCGAGATATTACGAACAACACATTGAAATTTCAACCGACCACTCATTGACATCCTGCCGTAACCATCGCTGCAACACTTCAACAGCTGTCTCCTCCTGTTTGGGATCAGATTCGGGATCACACATGTACGGTCTTAGTAGATTTCCTCCGGCGAGTGGTTCTCCAGGGGTCCGTTTCAGAAAGCGGGTTAAGTGAAAACCCTGAGTTTGTTAACTCTGAAATGACGGAAACCATGGGTTTGCTGTTTCAGAAAGAGAGGTAATTTTAACTCTGAGTTGGTTACTATGGTAACTGAGTCTGTGAACCTAACCTGGTCGCGAGCAGGTTTTCTTCAGGAAACTCAGAGTTTCGCTCTGTCTCCTCCCTCTAGAATATAAAACCCTCATTCGACTTCCTCATTCATTCAGCCCCGTAAATTATTGTTTTTGTTTTTTTTAAACTAACATAATTCAGTTTAATCAACATGAATTATAAAGTATGTGAAGTCAGCATCATGTAAGGGATAAAGCTAATGCACATTAAAACAGCCACTGAATGATGTTTCATTAGTTTAATATTTAAAATATGATTGAAGTGCTTCCATGTACGTTTTTCTCCCGCTGGATTGCTCCTAAATTAATATAAATTTTAGCTTCCGGTCGTGATTAAGTATTCAATAAATAGACCAGTTCAAACTTGCAGATTTACAGCAGTTTCTTCTCACGCCGCTTCTCTCTCTTTTGCAGCTGCAGCCGTGTTACTTTATTTTTCTTAAAACATGCTCGTATTCGCTGAACGTCTGCATGAGGATTTCCAGCTCCATTGGTGTGACGTAGGAGGACCTCTTTTTGTATACTGTTGCCATGGTGAATCGTGGTATCGGGGCTCCATTAATGCTGGCTTTTTATAGTCAGCGTGCACGCACTTAACTCTCAGAGTTGATTGAACTAACTCTGATCAGCTGTTCTGGAACCGAAAACTCAGAGTTTCCTATCTCAGAGTAGATCAACTCAGAGTTCAGGGTTAGACTCAGAGTTTGTTGAACCTGCTTTGTGAAACGGATCCCTGGAGTGGTCGCCTTGTTTGTTGTGTTCTGCATTTGCAACCTCCCCCCAGACCCAATCAGGCAACCAATAGGAGCAGTGCCTCATTAACATATTATCCCCGCCCACTCAAAACAGTGCAGAGTGAATGCAGGCAGACACTAGGAGGACAGAGAGGTCTCTCAGAGCCTGGATGTGTGTGTTTTTTTGGAACAGAATTCATAACCTTGTTTTAAAACCCATTGGACGTGTTTTAAAACAGCTGAAAGTAGCATGATAAGTAACCTTTAAACTAACATGTCATGGAAACATCGAGTAAATAGAGGGGATAGTCAAATCAGCAGACACTTCACAATAATTGAAACTCTAGCACATCTAAAATTTTAACATAACAGCCTGATTTTAACATAAGCTCGCCTCTGACAAGGCAAATAGATAATCATAGTTTAGGATTTTTTTTAAGATTTCAAGGGGGGCCCAGGCCATCCCTCTGGATCCGCCCCTGTCCATTTATTTATGATAAATAAATAAGCAATGCATTTCTTTCACATTTACTTGATTATTGTTTTATTTTATTGATTATTATTATATTGATTATTGCTGTCCTTATTACGAAGATATTCGTATAACGTGATGCTTTGGCAATATTGTAATTGTTACATTCACGTCAATAAAGCTTATTAAATTGAAATAGAAAATTGAGAGAGAGAGAGAGAGAGAGAGAGACTGATCATGTGATGACAGGCTGAGCCTTGCGTGCTGGATTGTGATGTGAGACACACACACTGTGAACACTGTAGTCACACTACCTTGATGCGTCGTCTTATGACTGCTGGTAGCGAACACTAAACGAGGCGGGCGGGGCGACCCCTTGCAGCAGGAGGGACGTATCAATGCCTCCAGATTCTTGTTCCCAATCGCATTTCGGCCTGGACCTGTTCTCGTCATCGGGCCTGCTGTGCTGAGATAATGAAAGAATGGCCGAGCAGCGATGCGGGAACTACGGAGGGCTGAAGGATGATTTTGCAGCGGCTCAACGAGATAAGCAGCAGCAGCAAAACACGATGAATTCAGCGGAGGACGCTGGAGCGGAATGTCTCTCTTTGGAGGAGGTACTGAGGCTTTATAATCAGCCCATCAATGAGGAACAGGCTTGGGCGATGTGTTACCAGTGCTGCAAAACACTGGCGAATGGACACAGGGGCAGGAGGAACTCCTCCGCCGCTGCCGAAGCATCATCAGACACAGCTATGAGGAGAATATCTGGACCGGGAAGTATTCGGATACAAAAGGACGGGTCTGTAAGAGTGGAACACCAGGGCTGTGAAGGTAAAACATAATTTAAGACTGAGTGCGCCTAAAGCTGCTCCAATCCAGGCCAGCACAGAGCTTGCATTCAAAAAATTGGGCTGAGGTATTGTGGTTGTCCTTCTGTGAGACTCGGAAAAAACAAAGGCTACATCAAGCAAAATTATACAGTATAATCTTCAACTGGAATATTATAGTGGTGCTGCATTGCAATAATGTCACAACATATGTGTTGTCATATACATATTTTCAGCTGCATGTGTTGGGGCTTTCTTATGGTGGCCCTGGAGTGCAAAACACACCAGCAAATTACAAAACACACCAGCCTTTCACAAAACACTACAGCAAATCACAAAACACACCAACATTTCAGGAAACACGCCAGTGAAGTGACAACGACATTATGTTGCACCTTATATTAAATTCAATATCATTAAAATAACAATAAAAATGTTGATGTGGTTTTATTGTACAGTTTGTGAGAAATTTAAAGGGAAAGTCAGCTCAAATAAGATAAATCAGGGGTCATCAACTAGATTTGTCCAAGGGCCAGATTTTTTCTAAGCAGACACTGTGGGGGCCAGACGCTCAAAAAAATCAAAAAAATAATATTTAGGTTTAATTAGCAGAGTTTCCGTTAGAAATAAATCTGTGCCAGTCCTTGTGTCCTGGAAGTTTTCAATGTTCCGGACAAATGGCTGAAATTAGGGTCAAATATTATCTGCATTTATTTAGCTTAAAAACAATTGATAGGCAGGCTATATCAAGGGTGTAGAAATGGGTATGGAACTGAGTCAATTGTCCCTTCTATAATTTTGTCCAAAAATGAATATATGATACACCTAATGTTGCACTTTAAACCTGCGGAGGAGTCGTGCATGAGACAGCCATCACTCTGTCTGTCACTGTAAACAAGGACTCCCGTTTACAGTTCACAGGAGCCAAGTGCACCAGCTGGGTGTAAAAATTGGACTTATCTCTTACGTCTGACATAGCTATGGGGCGGCTGTGGCTCAGCGGTAGAGTCGGTCGTCTTTCAATCGGAAGGTCGGAGGCTCGATCCCCAGCTCCCTCAGGCTACATGTCGAAGGGTCCCTGGGCAAGAACCCCAAATTGCTCCCGGTGGCATAGCCAACGGGTATGAATGTGATATCTGATTGACAGTTAGGCACTTAACGTTGCAGCCTCTGCCATCAGTGTATAAATGTGTGTGTGAATGGGTGTAGTGTAAAAGCAGCTTTGAGTGGTCGCAAAGACTAGAAAAGCTGTATAAGTACAGTCCATTTACCATTTATGACCGACTTCTTGATTGGAATTTATATGGAGTGCACCAGGAGTACGCCCAGCTGTTGCACTCTGCTTAAATAACTTCACTGAAATTTATAGGCTAAAACGGAACATGTCTCATTCTCATATGACCACTTTCTTCGCTGCATCCATGCTGTCAGCATGCACTCTCTCTCTCTCTCTCTGTGGGAGTGCAGTTTGTTATACATCCTCTATAGCCTCTATATACATATAAAGCCTCTATAGCCGCGGAATGCTGGCATCTTGTGCGCTTGTGGCATCAAAGAGAGGAGCTGTGGCTGGTGCTGCTGACACTGATGGCTGGTTTAGCATATTCCTGAAGTGCTGAGGGGACGGAGTTATCACTAATCAGTGATATTTTTTTTGTTGAAAATATATTGTCATGTTTCGGCAAAACGGCAATTACCGGATAACGGAAACCCAGGTATTATTTTGTGGGCCATATGGGAAGCTTTGGCAGGCCGGATGTGACCCGCGGGCCGCCAGTTGACGATCACTGTCATAAGTCTTAGTTTCCTCATATTTGAAAATTAATTAAAAGGTGAAGTCTGCTCAAATACCTTGCAGCATAACTAATTATTTCCTCATATTTAAAAATTAATTAAAAAAATGTACTTAATATATTACATGAAACTTTCAATGGATTCTTGTTAAGGATGAACTGACTACTTAACTAACTATTAAGAGGTTCTTTACTCCAAGTGTCATCAATATTCTGAACTCAACAAAGTGAGTGATGACATCAATCATCAATCAATCAAATTTTATTTGTATTGCGCCAAATCAAAACCAAAGTTATCTCGAGACACTTTACAAAAAAAGCAGGTCTAGACCGTACTCTTTGTTATGTTATTTAGAGAGCGACCCAACATGAATCACCATAAAGGACCATAGCAACATTCGGCACATTCTAGATTTTACAGGAAGCCAGTGCAGAGAGGCTTATATAGAAGAGATGTGATCTCTCTTCCTAGTTCTTGTCAGACCACGTGCTGCAGCATTCTGTACCAGCTGAAGAGTTTTTAGTGACTTATTAGGGCAGCCTGATAGTAACGATTAACAATAATACAGCCTGGAAGTAACGAATGCATGGACTAGTTTTTCTGCATCGTTTTGAGACAAGATGTGTCTGATTTTTGCTATGTTGCGAATGTGAAAGAAGGCTGTCCTTGATATTTGTTTTATATGGGAGATGAAGGACATATCCTGATCAAATAGAACTCCCAGATTCCTAACAGTAGTGCTGGATTCCAGGCTGATGTCATCTAGGGAAGCTACAGTGGGGCAAAAAAGTATTTAGTCAGCCACCAATTGTGCAAGTTCTCCCACTTAAAAAGATGAGAGATGCCTGTAATTTTCATCATAGGTACACTTCAACTATGAGAGACAGAATGGGGGGAAAGAATCCAGGAAATCACATTGTAGGATTTTTAATGAATTAATTGGTAAATTCCTCGGTAAAATAAGTATTTGGTCACCTACAAACAAGCAAGATTTCTGGCTCTCACAGACCTGTAACTTCTTCTTTAAGAGGCTCCTCTGTCCTCAACTCGTTACCTGTATTAATGGCACCTGTTTGAACTCGTTATCAGTATAAAAGACACCTGTCCACAACCTCAAACAGCCACACTCCAAACTCCACTATGGCCAAGACCAAAGAGCTGTCAAAGACACCAGAAACAAAATTGTAGACCTGCACCAGGCTGGGAAGACTGAATCTGCAATAGGTAAGCAGCTTGGTGTGAAGAAATCAACTGTGGGAGCAATTATTAGAAAATGGAAGACATACAAGACCACTGATAATCTCCCTCAATCTGGAGCTCCACGCAAGATCTCACCCCGTGGGGTCAAAATGATCACAAGAACGGTGAACAAAAATCCCAGAACCACACGGGGGGACCTAGTGAATGACCTGCAGAGAGCTGGGACCAAAGTAACAAAGGCTACCATCAGTAACACACTACGCCGCCAGGGACTCAAATCCTGCAGTGCCAGACGTGTCCCCCTGCTAAAGCCAGTACATGTCCAGGCCCGTCTGAAGTTTGCTAGAGAGCATTTGGATGATCCAGAAGAGGATTGGGAGAATGTCATGTGGTCAGATGAAAACCAAAATAGAACTTTTTGGTAAAAACTCAACTCGTCGTGTTTGGAGGAGAAAGAATGCCGAGTTGCATCCAAAGAACACCATACCTACTGTGAAGCATGGGGGTGGAAACATCATGCTTTGGGGCTGTTTTTCTGCAAGGGGACCAGGACGACTGATCCGTGTAAAGGAAAGAATGAATGGGGCCATGTATCGTGAGATTTTGAGTGAAAACCTCCTTCCATCAGCAAGGGCATTGAAGATGAAACGTGGCTGGGTCTTTCAGCATGACAATGATCCCAAACACACCGCCCCGGCAACGAAGGAGTGGCTTCGTAAGAAGCATTTCAAGGTCTTGGAGTGGCCTAGCCAGTCTCCAGATCTCAACCCCATAGAAAATCTTGAAAGTCCGTGTTGCCCAGCGACAGGCCCAAAACATCACTGCTCTAGAGGAGATCTGCATGGAGGAATGGGCCAAAATACCAGCAACAGTGTGTGAAAACCTTGTGAAGACTTACAGAAAACGTTTGACCTCTGTCATTGCCAACAAAGGGTATATAACAAAGTATTGAGATGAACTTTTGTTATTGACCAAATACTTATTTTCCACCATAATTTGCAAATAAATTCTTTAAAAATCAGACAATGTGATTTTCTGGATTTTTTTTTTCTCATTTTGTCTCTCATAGTTGAGGTATACCTATGATGAAAATTACAGGCCTCTCTCATCTTTTTAAGTGGGAGAACTTGCACAATTGGTGGCTGACTAAATACTTTTTTGCCCCACTGTATATCATTAGAGAAAGAATCTCTGAGGTGTTTGGGGCCAGGCACAATAACTTCAGTTTTGTCTGAATTAAGTAGCAGAAAGTTTCTAGTCATCCAGATCTTGTCCAAGATTATGTCCTTAAGGCATGCTTCTAGTTTAGATAGCTGATTGGTTTCGTCTGGCTTCATTGATAAGTATAACTGAGTACCATCTGCATAGAACAATGAAAATTAATGGAGTGTTTCCTCATGATATTACCCAGAGGAAGCATATATAAAGTAAAAAGAATTGGTCTGAGCACAGAACCTTGTGGAACTCCATGACTAACTTTGGTGTGCATAGAGGACACATCATGAACATTAACAAACTGAGATCGATCTGATAAATGAGATTTAAACCAACTCAATGCAGATCCTGTAATGCCAATTAAATGTTCTAGTCTCTGTAACAGGATGTGATGGTCTATCGTGTCGAAAGCGGCACTAAGATCTAACAGGACGAGTACAGAGAGAAGTCCTCTGTCTGAAGCAATAAGTAGATCATTTGAAACGCGCACAAGTGCTGTCTGAGTGCTGTCTGAGTGCTATGGTGGACTCTAAATCCTGACTGAAAGTCCTCAAATAAACTGTTGTTATGTAGAAAGTCACATAATTGATTAGCGACTGCCTTCTCAAGGATCTTTGAGATAAAAGGAAGGTAAGATATAGGTCTATAGTTAGCTAAGGTGACTGAATCTAGAGTAAGCTTTTTAAGAAGTGGCTTAATTACAGCTTGTTTAAAAGACTGTGGTCGATAAAGACATATTGATCATATCTAGTAAAGAAGTGCTAATTGAGGGAAAGACTTCCTTAAGAAGCTTGGTTGGAATTGGGTCTAAAAGACACGTTGATGGTTTAGACCAGGGGTATTCAAGTAAAATTTAAAGAGGTCCAGTGCGAGAAAATTTCTTGAAGTAAAGGTCCAGAAGATCATGATGGCTAACTATTTAGTGTGATATATATATGAGTAGCCTATTAGTTGTATCCACATCTGCATGTAATAAATACCCCAGTCAAATCAAATGAATTCATTACAATTCAAAAACCTTTTGACAATTTTTATTGTCATGTAACACAGAACTGAACATATATGTATGACTGCCAATATGTATAATGTTCTCTCATTTACTAAATAAAAGTAGGGCTGCATTTCAAAATAAGAGCAAATAAATAAAATGTGAAAATTGTACATGTTCAAATAAAGTGCTTAACTTCAGAAAAATAAAATAAAGGAAGGAAAAGTTTGAATTCCCCCTTTTCTGTTTAACATCTCGACTCAACAGTCTCAACCAATTTTGCAGATAATAAATCTCAACACATTTTTACAATTGAACAGTTGTAGAGGTTCATTTTCTTCCCCTCTTATATTCAACTCTCCCACTTTTTTTGCTCAGTGAGAGAATTGAGCTCTAGCTTGTCTCAAGCGCAGTAGTCTCTATCTCTCCCTTTCTCCGTCTTTTTCTCAACATTCTCCGGCACAGTAGTCTCGATTTCTCTCTTTCTCCGTTTGTCTCCGTCTTTCTCTGTCAGCGCTGTAAATTCACAGTGTTTACTGCCTGGAATGCACAGACTTGATTGGCTGAGTAGTATCACGTGGGATGGCTTAACTTGCATGTAATTGGTCTGTACGTTTCATCCACTAAACCACTACCGTAAAGACTACAAAAGCTGCGCCCCTTAAAATAGAAGCGCCCCGTCAGGTTTTGAATCATAATCCTTCTGTTTTGGCTGTAGGTCTGGGTCCGTATGGGACAGCTTCTGGGTCTGGACCCGGACCACGGTCCGCCAGTTAGTGACCTCTGGTTTAGACGAAGATATCAGAGAATTTAGCTCAGGAAGGTCAATTGGAGAAAAACAGTCAAGGTAAACATCAGTTTTTGAGCACTTTCCAAAGATACATCTGCACCAGTTAAGGGCAGGAGGTTACTAATTTTGTCTCTAATCTTTAGGATTTTGTAATTTAGTCAATGGTCCAGACCAGATATCAGTACCGTCTCAGTGGGCAAACCTTACCTATCCTAAATTGTCTATATGGTCAATATAAGTAAATTAAAATATGAGAGCCTTTCTATAGGAGCAGCTTTTCATATTTTTTGAACATTTTCTTATTTTCCCCTATATACGCCTTATATTTGCATGAAAAGCACAGAAACAGCCAATATCATATAAACAGTGATGTAATCTTGAACTTAAGGCAACTGAAACATTAATAAAGGTTGTTCACAGTATTTTAAGCAATGTATTTGAATGACCATACACATTTTGTTGTTTTGAAATGAAAAAATGCTGTTTAAATAAGTACTATAGGGTGAATAAAGTGGGACATTAAGCTTAATCATTTATATCTGCATGGATATACTAACATCCTACATACTAATTGTCAACACTAAGCTCATCATAAGCAAATATGTGAAGAAAATGCTATATAGGTTCTGCGGCCATAACATCTCTTCAGGGAGTGTAGAACTATGAACTCTGGTGGTAAGTAGCTGCAAAGTGTTTTGTGGGTACCAATTGGTAGTATGTAGTTGTTATATAGTTATGAGATGTAATGGTAAATTAGAATTTAAAAGAAATCACTTTCACATTCATCTTCTTTTTTTTTAAATGTGATTTTGTTGACATTGTACCAGTTTGCCATTATTGCAGGACAGTGTACTCCTGGCAAATTGGGACAGCCACTGGAGTCATTTGAAAGATGTTGCAGAGGGGAAAGGAAGGATAGAGAAGTCAGGCCTACCAGGCAAACTAAAGTGATGGTGTTTGTAGTTCCGTCTATTCCCTAGGCTGATGTGGCCATTGTCAGTTTATGAAATACTGATACCAAAGGTGGAAAGGCTAGAGAGGTTGGTACAGCCAGTTGGTACTAGGAAATGGCTTGGAGTTCCTCGTTGTCTCAGTAGTGTGGGGTTGTACGGGAAAGGCATACTCCCGCTACCAACTAGCTTTACAGAGGGGTTTAAGTTGCAAAGGTCAGGACAGAATTGTTGTTTTCAGGGAGCAAAGTTTGTGGAGTTTGGAGGATAGTCATACCATGTTCCTGATGGGGGCTACTTACGATGTGCTGCCATCACCCCAGAACCTAAAATGTTGGATAGTTGTGTCCATAGTGTTCAGAGACAGCCACCTTGAGGTATATTCTGTTAGGTTGTAAGATTAGTCATTAGACATAACAAGGTTTTGAAAGGTTTAGCAGCAGGAATTGAAGGCAGAAGGCAACAGTGGAATGAAGCGTATGAAAGGAAAAAGCTTGGATGCAGATTTGGCAGCAGAAGCTGAACAGCGAGGATCGAAGTTTAGGGTTTGTCCTGTAGAAGTGGGATGTAGAGGGTTCATAGCATGATCAACTATCTCATTACTGGGAGAAGTGGGAGTGCGTGGACAGAGCCTGTGAAATGCAGTAAAGGAGATGTCAGACGAAGCAGTGAAAACAAGTCAGTGGATTTGGATGAAGAGAAATAATGCCAGTTGGGGGGCCAAAACAAATGTAACAGGAATCCTTTCTTTTATGCTGTTCCTTCTTCGTATATAAAGTTGGCACCAGGAATAGTTGCATTGTTTACATAAGGATTTGATAGTACAAGTGTTTTGGTGGACGGTGAGAGCTAGCATGGAGTGGGGTGGCTCTGGGATACCAGAGCTAACTGTTGAGCCTCCCCGAGGTGTCGTGGGCCTACCTTGATGAAACACTGGTGAAGGGAGGTGCTCACTTGATAACCCTGTAGATGTCCTGCTTCTCGCTGCCCATCTAACTACAAGTTTGAGTTGTGAGGGCCGTTAAAAGCCATATGGTAGGGTAGGTAGTATTGCTTGGGGTTAAGGTTACCCCCTACCCTTGCCTAAATCCCCCATCTTCCTTATACTCTAATCTCCAATCTCTTCCCTCATGAAAGTGAGGGAGTAGGGGGAGGTAGAGTTTACAGTCCAATCTGGCGGGGGTGAGTGCTCGCCCCAGACAGGGCACCTCACCCTGTCTCTGCCTACCCTGTCATCTTTCAAACACACCTTTCTCTACAAACTCTTCTCTCTATATTTTTCTCTTGTGCGTTTAAGACATAATTGTATTATTGGCATTGTCAATACCTGGAGCTCGTATGAACGAAGCCTGGGTGTGTTGAAGTTGGCAATGCTGCTTGGGTTGTGGTGACGACTAATATTGGGATGAGGGCACAAGGGGAGGAGTTTCTTCACTGAGCGCTTATCCTTATCATCAGGGCACAGGTATCTTGTGTTTTATTCAAATCAGACCTAGCCTAGCTAGGGACTGCTGTGAATAGGGCAGCTGATGGGCAATATATATCTCAACCTAAACAATTTTGGATGGCCTGCAACAAACAATACATGTGTTAACTATTAAAGTAATTCAATAAGCAATAAGAAACGTCATATAACCAACACATTTTTTTTTGTTTTACACATATATATATATATATTATTTTTTGTATATAGGAAAATACAAACACAAACAACACAACTAAGAGTTTCACAGACACCCCACCCCACCCCTAAAGAAAAAACAGGTCATAACATACACAAAAAAACAAAAACAAACAAACAACAACATCACATCATAAGTTCCTGATATCAAGAGCCATATCCATACTTAAACTAGGAGTAGAGCAGCATAAAAAAATAATAACAATAAAAATAAAAGCCTGCGTACAAAGTGAAGAACAGATATACGCAGCTGAATGGTTTACATCTTGCCATAAAAATATTTTAGTAAAGGGTCCCAGATCTTATCAAACACTTTTCCTCTGTCCTCGTTATGAAATCTCAGTCTCTCCAGATGTAAAGTGTTGGCCATTTCTCCCGACCATAGGTGAAAAGTGGGTACAGAGTCCATTTTCCATACTCTTAAGATTAGTTTTTTTGCAATCACCATTCCAAACAGAACAGCAATTTTGTCATAGTTGTTGGCAGCTGATAGGGAGCTAGTAGCTCCGAGGATGGCAACGAGTGGATCAGGTTCCCAACATTTTCCAAAGGCCTCAGAGAAACAATAAAAGATTCTTTCTTTTCCAGTATGCTGACAGTTTACTGCATGACCAGAAGGAATGAGTTAAGTTACTGATTGTAGACTTACATCTATTACAAAGAGGTGAAACATCAGTGAAAAAACCATGCAACTTTTCCTTGGAGTAATAGAGTCTGTGAAGTGTTTTAAACTGAATGAGATTATGCCTCAAGTTGACTGAACAGTCATGTACGCTCTTTAAACATTCATCCCAGACCTCTTCACTTAGCTCTACATTCAACTCATCTGTCCAAGCCTGTTTAAGTCTTGAAGTGTCCCCTGGAGTTCTGTTATGTAGGATCTGATAAAAATAGGAAACCGCCCCTCTTTTAAAAGGATCGAATTTATGTATTGCCTCCATAGACTCGTGCTCGTTCAAGGTTTCGAAGTTTGGCAGATGTTTCCTGACATAGTCTCGGATTTGTAGATATCTGAAAAAATTTGACATAGTAATATCATACACACTTCTCAGCTGGGCAAATGAGGCAAATTTCCCACTAATATACAGGTCCCCCACATCACAGATACCTTTTTGATTCCAAGCAGAGAAAACTATATCGTTAAGGCCAGGAATAAATAAATGATTTTGGCAAATCGGAGTGTCAACATAGATTTTTGGGGCTTTAATATATAGCTTTATCTGTTTCCAGATTTTTATTGCGTTGCCAACAACAAAGCTATTACTAAAGTATGATTCTTTAACAGCAATGGGACTATTAAGGAGAGCTAACAGGGAAGCTTTTTTGCAGTGCAGTCTACTTTTAACCATGTGGGGCATAACTCTGAGGAGGATGAAGGGCCTTTTTTCCACCATTGAAGAATAGATGAGTGAGCCGCCCAATAGTATATTTTTAAAATTTGGTAGAGTAAAACCACCTGCATTTTTTGGCTTTGATAAATGTTTTTTAGAAATTCTAACCGCTTTATAGTTCCAGATGAAGGGTATAACTATTGAATGTAATCGTTTAAAGTAGGATTGGGGGATATAACATGGAATTTACTGAAACAGATGTAGAAAGCGTGGCAAAACTATCATCTTTATTACATTAATCTTTCCAGCCAGGGAGATTGGAAGTGTCTTCCAGAAGTCAATGTTACTTTTAGGGCCCGATCAGAAAGGACGCGCTTTGCAGGCTGTAAAACGCGAGGCGCACCGCACTGCCTTTTTTGTGGAAGGTGCACAGAGCGGAAAAAAGCACGGCGCTCTGCAAAGCAAAAGCAGCGCACAAAAAGCGTCCCTCTCATTGAAAACAATGACAAAAAAGCCGCCCCCATCTGCTAAAACGCGTCCTGTCTGATTGGGCCCTTAATCTGCGGAATTTTGTTTTGCCAATTAAGTCGTAAAAGGTCTCCTGGATTTTTTGTTATTATCACACCAAGATAAGAGAAATTATCAAAGGACTTTTTAAAAGGAATGGACTGTAGGTATGTCATATTAACTACTGTAGAAATGGGCACTCTTGTTTATGGAAAATCCTGAAAAGCTGCCGAAATTATTAATTAAAGTAAGCAGGGGAGGTATTGATACTTGCGGATCAGATATATATAAAAGAATATCGTCTGCATGTAGCGAGAGGTAGATTTTACATCCACAGATGTCAATGGGGGAAATTTGAGGACTTTGCCTGATGCTAGCAGCCAAAGGCTCTATAATGATTGCAAACAGAAACGGGGAGAGAGGGCAACCTTGGCGGGTTCCCCGATGAATTGGAAATGGGTGAGAAATATTTTGATTTGTGATGAACGAGGCTGTTGGGAATGAATAGATTATCTTTATCCATTCTATAAAGGAGCATCCAAACCCAAATTTCTTAAGAGAATCTATCATATAGGGCCACTCTACTGGATCAAATGCACGCTGTGCGTCCAACGAAATAACAACGGCCTCATCTGGATGTTTGGTATACAAAATGTTGAAAAGTCGCCGTAGATTAAAATGCATGTGTCTACCTGGCATAAAGCCAGTTTGATCAGGATGTACAATAGAACATATACATTCTTTTAATCTATTGGCTAAAACTTTACCAATTGTTTTGGTTTCAACGGGCAACAGAGAGATGGGGCGATATGATGAAACCATCTCAGGGTAACGCCCTGGTTTTGGAATCAGTGATACGTTTGCTTTGTATAAGGAGGGTGGCAACACTGAGTTTAATTTGGAGTGGTTAAACATAGCAATAGCAAAGGTGATATTTTAAAACCAAATACTTGAAAGAATTCTACACTAAAGCCATCTGGACCCGCAGCCTTATTGTTGGGAAAGGATGAGATGACGTTTTTGAGTTCTTTTAGATTAATGTCAGCATCCAGGGCTTTAACTGAGTCCTCCGATAACTTTGGTAAGTTTAAATGTTCAAAAAACGTTTCCATAACAACAAGGTCTGGTTCACCCTGTGATTGGTAAACATTAGCATAAAAGTCTGCAAAACATTCATTAATTTTTTCAGGGTCTGTTAATAAGGTGCCTTTTTTAGACTTGATACTGTGTATAGCTTTTGAAGCCTGGGACTGTCTTAACTGGCGAGCAAGTAATCTATGTGGTTTTTCAACCAGCTCAAAGTATTTTTGTTTGACCTGAACTAGCAGCTTTGAAACATTTTGGGACATTATAGAATTGTATTCATATCGTAA
The DNA here is from genome assembly GCF_022749685.1 of Semicossyphus pulcher. Lineage (NCBI taxonomy): Eukaryota > Metazoa > Chordata > Actinopteri > Labriformes > Labridae > Semicossyphus > Semicossyphus pulcher. The sequence goes on along the minus strand of NW_027211770.1, from coordinate 319,511 downwards.
AGCAGTGATCTTGCTAAGAAATTCTGGTTTGCTGTTTATTCTATAAGAAGCTTCTTAATCTGTTACTAAGTTATCTATTTCTATTAGCCGTTCTTTAGACCTCTGCTTTTCTGCTGCTTCATATGATATAATGTAACCTCTCAAAACCGACTTCATAGCCTCCCAAAGAGTGGAATCATCAACATCTCCCACATCATTAGTGTTTAGATATGTCAATCTTGTCTGAAAGATAGGTGCAAAATTCCTTATCTTTTAATAACAAGTTATTTAAGCGCCAGTTAAATTTGCCCTTTTTGTGGTTCAGTTTAAGATTTAAAGAAACAGGAGTGTGATCTGATATCAAAATATTATGGTAAGTGCAACCTGCTACAGATGGTAATAGCTTAGAATCTAATAGGAAATAATCAATCCTAGAGTAGGATTTATGCTCGGCGGAGGAATAAGAAAAGTCCTTTTGTGTGGGGTAGAGAAGCCTCCAAATGTCGACTAAATTATACGATTGCATTAAATTATTAAGTGTTTTGCTGCTTTTAGACGAGCCTGTTTGGGGGCGTTGCTTGTCTAGGGTGGCATCCAAAACACAGTTAAAATCTCCCCCTATGACTATGTTTGAATCTGACAGATTTGGTATAGTTTTGACTAAGTTCTGAAAAAAAATGGGATCATCAAAATTAGGCCCATATACATTCACAAATGTTGCTGATATGGAGTTTAATGTTCCATTTACTATTAGGTATCTGCCCTTCTGGTCAGAAATAGTTTGTCTGTGAACAAATGGTATATTTTCCGTATCATGATAGCAACCCCTCTTGATTTTGTGCTAAAGTTGGACTGGCAAACCTGAGACGCCCATGATGGACAGAGTACTTTTGCCGCTGTCTTCTTAATGTGTGTTTCTTGGAGGAAACAGATATCAGCTTTAAGTGCACGTAGATGTGCATATACCTTCCCTCTTTTCAGGGGGGAGTTTATCCCCCGTACATTCCAACGGATCATTTTAATTTCACCATCGCTGCGTTTTTGTGAATCAGTTATCATAAATAATTACTGCTTAGCATAACTTATTGTATGGATGTGGCAAAGTGTAAACAGAAGCGATAACAAGAAATGTGCTGTAAAACATACCAAGGAACACAAGAACACACATGGAAAAAGGAACGAACACAGGAGCAGTGCTTCCATACCCCAAACCCACAGTTAAAGCTAGACACATAGGCCCGCATGTAGCCCTGAATAGCAGAAAGCTAACCACCTCTCTCTACACATGGGAGCCCCCACCTCTCAAATAAACAGTGTCCCTCCGAGGAACAGAGAGCAAAAGAATGTCCTCACCCAGTCTTTAACTTAAGCTTTTTCAGCCTCCTCGATGTTGAAAAATAAATAAATCAATAAAAAAAGAAAAATAGCGTGCAAAGTGTCTTGTAGTAGCAGCTTCTTCACCTGGAAGTGGTGCAGTCTGGCTATAATAGCCCTTGATTTACCATCTTGAGCCGGTGCTAGGCTCCAGTGAGCCCAGTCTACTTGAATCGGTCTGTCGAAGTGGTCCTCTCCCAGTAAATTCGGAAGCAGCTTGGAGATAAATTCAGTCTGTTTGTCGTTTTCAGTCTTCTGCTTGATCCCAATTATGCGGATGTTTTGCCGGTGATAAAGCCGATTTGAGACTTGTAATGGAGCCGTTATACTCAGCGAACCTGTTGTCTACAGTGCTGTTCATCGTGTTTATTGCGGCCAAGACATCCTCAATGGTAGCTGTCGGTAGCAGTATTAGCATTACCACTAGCCTCTTCCATGCCCGCTAGCTTGGTCGGGTCCTCGACAGAATCTTCCTCTCCAGAACACTTTTCCTGCTTCTTACCTCTGCCTGGTTTTGTCATTTTGTTTAGAATGTTATAACTTACTTCACACGCATAAAAGAAAGGGATCGAATGCCCCTGAGGTGAGGTTTAATGTGAGGTAGAGGCGGAGCTCCCTTCAAACACGTCTACTCCATATCAAAGCAAACCGGAAGCCTAACCAACACATTTTTTACTACAAAGCAATATATTTTGGCTCTACACAAATTTAAAAAAATTATGATGTGTGAAAAAGAAAAAACATTGCACTGATTCAGACCTGTCTATCTGCCAAAGGTAGCTTAAATATCTGTGTATTAGATATTGTCACTTCAAAAAGTACTGAGGAGTTTATTACAAGTATCTATAGATGGCCAGCAGTCCAGGGAGAGGATATAAAGAAACAAAGATGATTACAAGTAAAGGCACTTTCCTGATTTTGAATGACAGCAGTCCATTACTTTAAGAGGTGATAAACACGAATAAGCTGCCAGTCAGCAAGGTCTATCATATCAAAACATAATCAGGGATGTAGAGGAATTAAAAAATCACAAATAGAATTTGCCCACCCAGATGGTACCGATATGTTAAATTTGGAGTCTTGGCCCGTGGAATAATGAAAGAAGCTCATGAAATCATCACTGCTGAGGGCTATAGGAATACACGGCTCAATGGAGCTGTGACTCTCTGTCAGCCTAGCTACAGTGCTGAAGAGGTACCTGGGATTGTTTTTATTTTCTGTTTTGGTGGATCGCCACATTCTTTCAAATTTACGTGACATTTGCTTCAGGTTACGAGTCATGCCATGGAGCTAGCATCTGTCGTTTAATAATCTTCTTTTTTCAGGGGGCAATCGAGTCTAGAGTACTTCTCAGTGAACCTGCAGTACTATTGACAAACTGATCAAGCTGAGAGGGACTAACATTAGCATAAGAGCTTTCTGTTGTAAACAGTGGTAAAGAATTAAAAGCAGCTGGAATTGCTTCCTTAAATTTAGCTACAGACATATCAGACAAACATCTTGTGAGTACATTTGGAGAGTAGTCAGTTAACAGGACATTGAATGTTACTAAATAGTGATCCAAAAAAAGACGATCTTGTGGAAAGACAATTAAGTTTTCGGTTTCAAGGCCATAAGCTAGAACAAGGTGGAGGGTGTGGTTAAAGCGGTGAGTAGGCTGGTTTACACTTTGAGTTCATCTACATGAATCTTCATCTACATGAATATTAAAGTCCCCTACAATAATTATTTTATCTGAACTCAGGACTAAATCTGATAAAGAAAAAATCTGAGTATGGGCCAGAAGGGCATTCTATTATCACAAATAAAACAGGCTGTAAAGTTTTCCAAGCTGGGTGTGAAAAACTCAGAACAAGGCTTTCAAAAGAGCAGAAACTAAGTTTTGGTCTAGGGTTGATTAGAAGACTAGAACTGAAAATAGCTGCCACTCCACCACCTCGACCAGTGTCTCGAGGAATATGAGTATTAAGATGACTGGGAGGAGTGGATTCATTTAAGCTGACATATTCTTCCTGACACAGCCAAGTCTCAGTTAAAGAGAGTAAATCAATATGATAATCTGATATCAGATCGTTTATTTAAGTTTGAATTAACTGTAATAAAAGGCCTGGGTTGGGGGGCAGACACAGTCTCTATAACATTAACATTGTGGCTGGGAAACTGCTCACAGGGAAGCGCAGAGGAGTGTGTAGAACTACAGCTCTGCCTCCTGGTCTCAACTCTGGTTTGTCAGGTTTTACAACGAGACAAAAGGGCTGCACCATCCAAAGTGGGATGAATGCTGTCTCTTCCAATCAGACCAGGTATTCCCCAGAATCTCTGCCAATTATCTATGAAGCCCACATCGTTCCCGTACATGAACTGTTTTTATCACGTAACATGACCTTGTCTATACATATCTTTTTGCAAGCAACCCAAACATTCTACTGCACTCTGTTTCTATATATAGATACTGTGTATAGATATATATATATATCTATATACATATATATATACGTATACACACACACATATATATATATGTTAGGGCTGTCAAAGTTAACGTGATAATAACGCCACTATATATTTATTTTGACCAGCGATAAAAAACGCACACGCATTCTATTATAATGACCCTCCACCCGCCCTGTAGTTTGGGAAATCCAGGAAGCGATGCAATGTCGTGGATAGCAAGCAGAAACAAACCTCCGTGAGCAGAAATTGATTAAAAAAAGCGTCTTTTAAATGGCAAGTTCAGCCTCAAAGCCCTGCTAGATGGTGCTCTCGACAAGATAACAGTTATTTGTATTTATTGTAGATATGAACTGAGTTACCACCGGAGTACGTCGAGTCTTAAATACCAATTGTTGGCCAAGCACACAGCTGATGCAGAGAGACCCAGGTTGTGAAAAATGTCTTTAAGTGATACTTTTACTCAAATATTTATCATTTGTATCTACTACTGCAGAGTCAATGACTTATTACTTAGGAATGTTACATTCAGGTCAATATGCCCGTCAGTTGTTGCTTGTTGGGCTTCAGTTTGTCATGTTAGGCTTTCCAGCTGTTGTAGCGGATGATCCGATGATGAAGAATTAAAATCATTAACTCCTTAACAAAAACGGAATCTTTTTCTTCCTGTTCACATGACCTCTGGGTCAATAACGACAAGTGAAGCCAGCTAATTTATGGCTCTTGTAGGAGGACGACTTTCCTTGATTTCTGGCTAACATCAAAAGACTCACTCGAGCAACAGGATGGAGATATCCAAAAACTGTATGAAAATAAAGAACTTTATGATTAAAATGTACATTTACTAATATGTTATGTGTAATAACCAACTGAAGTTACTGGACTGATGCTTGATGTTGATTGTTGATTCTAAATGTACAGAGAGGATGAGTGGCTATCTGCCCACTCTCTCTCTCATCCCCCCTTTGCCTACAGATACTACAGTTCTGTGACTCTCTGAATTTCAGTTGTTCAAGAAACAGACAATTCTTAAACCTATAGGCCGAAACTTTAATTAATACGCATTCTATTAACTCAATTATTTTACATTATCATGTTAGACTTATATTTCTGTAACATGTTTCCTAAAGTCTCCGATAGGAATGCATGTGCACATTAGTGCATAAGCCCAGGGAGGATGTTTGAGCAGACGTCCTGACACCTTCTCATGGGCTTTGCACTCAAAGTCATAAAGATGACAAAAGTGATGCTTCCCAGTGATATCCCAGGTCCCCGGACACCTCAGGAAATGACCTTTCAGAAGATAAAGGGGTTAAACAGCAACAACCCTTCTACCTCTTATACCATGGACCCCAAAAAAGGGATTAACTAATTAACACTTTCTTATGGACTGAACAACGCTCAGACAAAACAAAGTGAATCAACAAGAACTGGTTGATAAGGACACTAATTGACAATGGTTGCCTTTCCTGTGTTTTGTATGTTGTGTGAATTTATCTGCCTTCAAGATCTCTCTGAGCACCTCTGCACGCCACAGAACACAGACACATTCCTGTGGTAGAGGAAGCATTGATGAGACTACTCAAGTCATTTAATTCATTTGGTGTACAAAAGGGTATACAGATGCATATATATAAAATGTAATGTACAGGTATAAATATTTGTCATAACAACTAAGGGCGTCTTCTGTGTGGTTATTGAAATCGTTTAATATGGTAGAATTAAAAAGGTGAAGTGAATTAATATTAAGTTTGTTAAAGAAGTTTAACTGAAAGAATCAACAGATGGTTTATGATGGGGAGTGGTCAGCAGCTCCCGCCAATGCAAAACACCCCTATCACAATGGATAATACCCAAGGAGAATGGATAAGACTAGCTCTTCTGCTGTGGCTCTTCTTCTGAGACCCCAGGACTGATGTACTGATGTGATTCTCCCTCTCTCTGGCCTAATGGCCGAAGGCCGGCGAGAGGGGGGTAAATCCTGCCGTCTGGCCACCCAAGGCCCGCTGCAGACACAACGAGCATGTTGGAAGGGACATCCAACCAACCGGTGAAGGAAACTTCTGATTTCGGAAACAATTAGAACTTTGAGTCCTGCCAGCCAGGATCCCTTATTGCTGCTTGTGCTCTTCGCCTCTGGTTCTCACCTTGATGCTGCCCTGCGGAATGCTGGGCCAGAAAACGCCGCCTGCTGCGACTCCTGAATCCTGAATCCTAAGTTGCACTGAACTTGCCTGAGAGCCAAATCTTGCGACTATTGAGTAAAAGCTTTTGAATGAAGATGACGTCAGAGACTAAGACTTTGAACGGAAGAGACTTTGAATATGGCAAAGCTGCCATTATGACCCCCCTCAGCCAAAGGACAGGAAGAGATGCTCCAGCTGCTGCTGAGAGAGATGGAGAGACACAGACTCAAAGCCTGCATTCTGCAACGTTGGACCCAAAATGCTGAGGCCACCAGGAAGAACTTCTGCTGCTGCCACTCTGCCCATCGTCAGGTGAACAATACTATTTCAAGTGTTAAGAGTTGATGTCAGACAACTGATGCTAAATTACCAATTGAGAAATGAATCAAGAGATTTAATAAGCATTAGACCTAAACCAGGATCCTTAATCAAAATTATAGTTAAACCTAATATTAAATTGTTTCACAGTCTTCCATGATGCTCCTCAAACTCTCCACTGCCAAATGGTGTTTTATACATTCAATCAGTTGATAAACCTCCAAAGATATGGTCACTGATTTGACTTGACTTAATGTCAATCCTATTTAGAGATTGTTCATTGTGCAACCTATTCATTGTGCTCACTCATTTATTCCTCATTCATTCATGTATTTTCTATTTAGCAGTTTAGTCATGTAGTTAGTAGTTTAATAAATATCTCATTTATAAAGACCTTGATTCTGTGATTTGTGTGTGTATGAAATGGTAAAGTCACTGTACACCATGGCCAAGAACCTCGTAGCAACCCTGAGATCACAAGCCTAAATTAATTAATAACTAATTATAAGTTTTCCCTGTTTTGTCAAAATTGGGTGGCGTCCAACATTGAATTCGAGGTAAACCTAAATTCTGTTATTTAGTAATGAACTAATAGTTTCTAGGAGCCGAAGATGACTGCCCTAGCTCTCCTTCAGCTTTTACACCGATGTCTGTAATAACGATGCAAAACTTTGAGTTATGGATTATTGTTACATAATTTGATATTAATTAGTTATTAATTATTAGTCCTTTGAGCCACTACACTGTTAACTGACTGTTTGTGTGCAAGTTAAGTATAAGCTTGGCTGATGTACCCCGGGGATACCTTTAAAGTAGTTTTCCATTTTCTGAAGGGACAAAATTTATGTAAAATGGGAAAAGAAAGAAAAAGTAAAACTTAAAAGTTATAATCTCCAGGTTCTCAGTTTTGTTCTGTCTGGCGGCACCTTGTGGCGATAAAAGGCAATTGTGGGAGCAAACGTCCCAGATAACCAGACGTCTGTGGTTGGCTCCCTTTGCCACGTAGTAACGGTAGATTTTCCTAGCTGGCGGTAGCTTTCCTTTTTAGACAATTTGCCTTCATCTGAGCGTCAAATTTGTTTCTTTTGCTTTGGATTTTCACTTATTTTTGAAGTTGTATCTGTGGTCACTGATATTTTCTTTGTTTGTTCAGCCATGGTAGATTACAATGTTACAGTGTTACCATTTCATTTAGTAGACGCTTTTGTCCAAAGCGACATACATCTAATACAACACAAGCAACGATCAAGACAGGAGGGAACAAAGTCAGTAGGTGCCAACAAACAGCTTCAAGTGAGATCGGACACTGGTGTCAACAGGCTGTGTATAGGGCGTTCTACTGTTTATTAGCAACATTTGCAGAGACCGGAAAAGGAGCCGCTTGACTCCGCCTACACTCTCTGGCAGACCAACAACTGCTGGGTTATGGAAAACGCGAATACTAAATGGGTGCTACTTTCCCCGAATGTCGCCACAGACACCCAGTCCACAATAATACTATATACTGCAAAGACAAAGGCTTTCATCAGTGGGCCAAAGGCTCAATCACCATTGTGTTACCTCATTCGCGGAAGATAATGACTGAACACAAATTTATTTAAATGAAAATCTTCAAGATTATATCTTTTAGTATTAAGAAATAAAAAAGAGCTTTTATTAATACTATTTTAGTTTGCATAATGATAACCAGAATGCAGCACTTTACCATAAGTCTGTATTATCGGTTGTTGTAGTTGATGTACAAGAACATGTGTTGTTGATGTAACAAGAACGTATGTTGTTGATATTACAAGAATATATGTTATTGTGGTTGCTCTCTTTGCCTGTCTCTATCCTGCATCTCCCATCTATCCCACTTTTCGGCCCATTCAGTCGAGGCAGATGGCTGTTCAACATGAGCCTGGTTCTGCTCAAGGTTTCTGCCTGCTAAAATGTTTTTTCCTTGCCACTGCTGCCAAATGTTACTAAGTGCTGCTCATCATGGATTCATGTTGCGTCTCTCTCTTAATAATATAAAAAAACTTGGGTTGATTAACTGAACTGACAGGTAAACTATAAGGGATTGTTTGACTACAGAACAAATGTGACTTTCTTCCGTTAATATATAATTAAACAGTTTTTGTCTTTAAACCCTGTCTAGGGATGTGCACATTTAAAGAATAAGGCTGTGATGTTCTAAATTGTTCTTATAGTCAATTTAATGTCTTGATCAAAAAAACTATGAATTGATTTTGTCTTGAAGTAAATTGATCAAAAACTATTCACAAAATGCATCAATGAGCCACACCGTTCCTTCATCACTTTGTTGAACCCTTTTAAGAAATTATGTACATATTCGTGACCTGTTTTTTGTTTGTTTGTTTAAGTAGGTACAAATCAAATTAAGGCTGACTGGCCTTAGGGTTTGGCAGCATGTAATGTTCTGCTCCTGATTAGTTAATTCTGGTAAAAAAAATATGGATTTCCTTTTCATATTTATTCAGATGAAGGTCTTCATGACTTCATGTCTCAGTAGAATCACAATACTACTGCGGCCTGAGTTTTTCAGTAACAATATATGAATTAAATCTGAAATTATCATCAGTTTCTTAGCTGTAGTCCATATCAATCAATCGATCAATCAGTTTTTGATCGCTGGGGTCAGCCCTACACAAGGCAGAAAGGTAGAACCAGTGATTTCAGTGGATCTTGAGACGATGCACATTTCATATTTACATCATCTTAGGACCATGAACCAAAAGTGATACTGATATAATATTTGTGACTAAGGGTATCATCACATCTCACAAACCTCTGTTAGTTGTACATAATTACTTTTACACTGTTATTAAACAGTGTGCGTATGAAGCCATGAATGTGTTTATGTAAGCTGCTCTATTCTAAGTATTCCATCTACTGCTTTCAAGCTCCAAACTTTTGGTTTGTGTTGATTTTGACGACCCCTGTGGACAAAGCCGTACCTCTTCTCAATTTGCAGATTTTGTCCTGTACATGCTTAAGTGGTGGTTTTCAACAAAAAATCTCATCCTGCTTTCTTTAACAGTCATATGTATCACTCACTTAAAATGTTGGCCCTGAAAATGTAAACAAAGGCAGCATGCAATTAATCGCTTCGTCTGACACCTACGCCCTGCCAGCAGTTAAGGCATTAAAAATAACTACATAGAAATAATCAATCTTGTTGCGGATGGTCTGATTTGTATTTATAGGCAATATAGAGTAATCAGAATAAATGTCAGTCTTTTTCATAACCAGCGAAAAACTCCTCACAGGAGCTTTAACAACTGTGCTTTCTTTTCCCTGCAGGAAAATACATCCCTTGTACAACAACAGAGGTGAGTAATTTCAATGTATTTGTTATGTGATCTTATTAATGTGTACCAAACCAAATGCTGTTGGTAAGGAAGGAATAAAAATGTATGAAGATAGATATAAGACAGATATTATTATATAAAGGAAATCATAACTCGGGCATGTTATATCAGAATAATCTGGGTGGGCAACTTAGTTGCTGTGTGGTTAAACGAAACAATATACATGTTTAAAATCAGTATTTTGGTTACATTAATAGATTAGTTTGGTTGAAACTTGTTTTGAAACATCGCTTGGAATCCATTTACACCAAAATCCTCACTTACTGTGACCCGTTACAGTAAGAAACCAGTCAGTCAAATAACTAGGTATTGGTAGTAGAAAATATATTGTCATACAGAGAGATAATGGCAAACTTCACCAGAATAAAAGCATTATTTCCTTTATGATTTTACCCTCCACAGTTGTGTACATAAGGCAGTTACAGTAAAAGAGAGCAGCCAATCAAAACAGCAGAGAAAGCTTTAAGATTCGAGTGGCCACATGGCAGGATTTTTTAATGGAACCAGTGTGATGAGTGCAGATACTGTGGGTCCCCTACAGCTAAAATAAATACCAGTTAAAATACATCTTCAGCATTATAAACATCAGACATCAGGTTTCAATGTTTTGAGAGTTTTGTTCTATTATCCAATAGCTGGTTCACTGAAAAAAACAAACAGCCAAAGTATTTTTTAATTGTCCAGAAAACTGCATATGATGCCATGTCATTTAAAAACAGTGATTGAAATAAAGTACGACACCGAAGGCGGTGCAAGGACCTCTTGAAATTGAAGGAATTATTATTCTTTCTTTCTGGTGCCAAATGAATCGCATATGGCGGCTTTAACATGCCCCCAAACTCATCAAATTTGGAATGTGCATCAGGTCTGGTGAAAAATTTGATATTTTGTGGGTTTTGTAGATGACTATTGCAAAATGGCTCTATGGCGCCCCCTAGAAATTTTCAAAAATGCCTCCCCTTAGAGGTTACTTTCACCTAGGTGTATGAAATTTGGTAAGCATATTAAACAGCCCAAGACTCACTAAAAAGCCTCTTGCACCCATACCTCAAACCCAACAGGAAGTCAGCCATTTTGCTTTGAATTTCAAAATAAAGCGTGTTTTTGTCGATTTACAGGGGTCATACTTTAACAAACTCCTCCTAGGGACTTCCTCCCAGACTTTTCAACGTCGCTCAGTGTATTGACAACATATTGGAGATTAAAAGTTATCAAAAGCTTGAGTTTTTGAGAATGGGCGTGGCCTTGGCGGGGGGTCAAAGTTGGGGGTGATGTTTTTTGGGCAAAATGCCAAAAAATGAAAATCACTGTAACTCTTATATACAGTCTTCTAGCTTTTCCATATTTCAAGTGTATGACAACAGTCCCAGCCTGAACACAATTACAGAAAAATATTTCCCATCAGGCCTAGCGCCTACTACTGGAGACAGGAAGTGACATGTTTTACTCTACAAGCCCCACCTCCAAGGTGGTAAAACATATTAACCTCAAAATCATGTCAGGAAACTCTTAAGACCTTGATTAAGGTTTGTGAAAAGTCCAATCCATTTTAGAGTGGCCTTTTATTGTGACCAACCTAAGGCACACCTGTGCAATAATCATGCTGTCTAATCAGCATCTTGATATGCCACACCTGTGAGGTGGATGGAGTATCTCTGCAAAGGAGAAGTGCTCACTAACACAGATTTAGACAAATTTGAGAGAAATTATTAGTCTTTTGTGGACATAGAAAAAGTCTTAGATCTTTGAGTTCAGCTCAAGAAAAATGGGAGCAAAAACAAAAGAGTTGCGTTTATATTTTTGTTCAGTGTAGATTCAGAGAGGCACAGTGGCGAGTTTACATGCAAGCCTGAAGAACTTGATGTGGTAGATGAGATTGAGATTAGACAGACAGTGTAGTGACAGAGGAGGACAAGAGGATGACAGAGGTGGACACAGGAGGACAGGAAGAGATGACAGGAACCAGGAAGGAAGAAATCAAGTGGCGTCACAGGCCATTCACTACAATCAGGGACACTTCCTTTGAAGATTGTCCAATTCATGATAAACATCCCATGAGACCCTATGATTATCAGAACCTTACACAGACTCAAAAACATGCAAACATCCAGTTCCAGATGTTTAGGCCATACCTGATTGATTACTATGTCAAAAAACTCAGCCTTATTTATCTTAAGTTTTTATGACATTTTACGCCCATCTTGTCATGGTGTCCATTGGAATGGACATGAAAAAACAGTGTTAGAGTTAGAAAAAATGTTTTTTTTTCACTTTGTTTTTATGTTGGAGAGGAGTCAGAATCAGTTTAAAAAAAAAAAATTGCACAGCAGAAAAAATGTGGGTCTGAAGGGGTTAAGTGTTCCCTTAATTTTTTTGAGCAGTGTATGTAAAGGTATATTCCACGAGACAAATACCATGTCCGGAGTAGTCAGATGCAGGAACTATGGGAGGATCTTGTGGATATTTTTCAAGTTATTTCCTCTTATCCATTGTGCCCTGTACAGGACTATGTCCTGCATGTATGCCTCCACTTGGCTGAGGGGTTGAGAATTTTGTCTAAGCCATTCATTGCCCTTAAAATTGCAAGATTATGTGGTTTACACTTGTCAAATACTCCAAAGACGAGCCAACACGTTTGAACTAATCGTCACGTTGCTGATCTGGATCTTGACGAGAGTCTTTCACCTCCACACAAGCGACTAAACAATGCGACTACCCTGGACTACAGCACACTCTGGCCGTTCTCAAATCAGGCTTGGAAAGTGTAATGTGTCCCCGCCATTAGTCATGTTTAAATCCCGAAACAAAATTGTTACACCATTTGTCTTCCACTTATATGTTTTTCATATGTTTAAGTTTGTGGCCTGCCTTTAAGTAAAGGTTCCCTTTTTTTAAGTTAATTGGTTATTTACTCTGGATGCACAGTGACTCAGGTGAGGCTGTGAGAATCTGGCAGATATTATGAGAACAACAACTCGAAGAGACAACATAGCTAATAAAGTTTTGTTACCGTTTAAAGTTTAAAAACAAAGAAAAACCTCCAGTCTTAAAAGTGGAACTACGAATAGTTCCAATGGTATAATCTGATCCATTGGGGCTGTTTGTTCCTCCATGGGGGATAGTGTGGCAGGTGGTGGAACATCAGAGCTTGAATGTGGGGCAGTAGGTGGCACAGCATCTGTGCAGAAAAGCCAAGTTAATACAACATTTTGGGTTTAGACACATTAAAAGAGAGCAGACCAAAAATTTGTATAAATACTTACAGTACAATATATCCCATGGTCTTATCCCATCCCAGTAGTCCAATATAGTGTCATACACACTTATTAGTCTAGCTCAATTAGTCTCGAAAAGTCTATAGCGCAGGGAAATGTGGAAATTGTCATCATGCTCTCTGTATGACCTGACTGCATGTAGTGAATGGTGATCAATCAGCTCTGTCACATCAACAGCTGACAAACCTTCAGTGGAGATCACACTGTATGCCAAAAGGTGTCCCTGAATCCCTTTTGCTTCCCACTTCTGTACAACAAGCTTTATTGTTGGTGTGTGTCTGTTGTTTGATCCAGAATTAAAATGGCTTTTATGAGCCCAAACTCTGGCTCTCCATCTGGATCATATGACAGGAATGCTGTCATGCCTGCTCTATATGAAGTGCCCTTAAAGGTAACCCAGGCTGGCCCTTTGCTGAAAAGAGGAATACCTTTTAGACCACTTTTGATCTTTTTAATTCCCTCAAAGTTGGCCAGAAAGGTAGTGTGCCCTGGACCAACCTCTGTATTGTAGCTAAACACAGAGCCACACAGTAAATTGTAGCACTGTATTATCTGATGCCGAAATGCCATGGTTTTGCAGATATTTCTGAAGTTGCATGCAACATGAGTGACCCGGGTCCGAGTTTTTGAATCGCTGTTGGGTAATGGAGCATGAAATGGTGTTTTGGTCGCAAATGTAGATGAGGATAGAGCTCCAGGAAGAGGGAGTGATGCTCTTCAATGATTTTACTCAAGTACAGTGTTGCTGCAAATGTAAGAGAAGGAGAGAAGTTGAACTCCATGCACAAAAGCAAGAGTAGGAGAGGTTTCCTTTCCTTGTTTTCCATAAGGATTAGGTCACCTATCATTGTCGGTACTAACCTAGGAAGGCTCCACATTTGAGCTGCTGACTGCTGCATGGACCCATCAAGGTTTTTGAGATCATTCTTAGTTATCAGAGAGGGTTTGTTACCCTTATCACAAAAGCTATAATCAAAGCTTGTGATTCTGTAGTTGAGCTTGTCAAGTGTGAGATGCTTTTGCTCGGTCAGCGAATTCCACACCAGCTTAACTTCATATGGCCCAACCCCTTCCAGGATATCATGCATGATGCATGATCTTGTGCAACATTGTCCATTATATGATAAAAGAAAAGCTGTTAAGGACTCTGGCTGCTTCTCATGTATCTTATTTGATATATCCCCGCTCCTCGCTCGAACTGTAAGTAGTTTCGGAGTCGCCATATTGAGGACCGTCTCAAAGCTCTTATCGCTGCTAGGAGGAGCGAGGAGCGAGGAGAGAGGAGAGAGGAGGGAATTCAGGGGGGTGATAAGCGAGAATACACGAGAGGAGGGAATTCAGGGAAGTCTTTTACTGGCCGACGCGCCCCTTATTAGATATCAGTTACTGATTGGACGCTGCAGCAGATCGGACTTATGTGAAACTTCACAACATCACCGGAGTTTCATATCGCAGAGAGGAAGAAGTGGACCTTAAAACAGACTTTACAGGGCGCCTTGAAACCGACTATAAACAACGTCGGTATAATGAGTTGGTATTTGACAACCTGTGATCATTTACAACGAAATATTGATAAAATATATAAAATGCAGTGAATAACTGCAGATTCGATTTGTTTTCCGAGTTAACATCTGAGTAAAAATAAGTTAATTGTCTAAAAATCAAAAGTGGCAAAAACAGATTCATTTCTATTAAATGTAATCTAAAAAAAAGACCTCTCGTCATGATCAGTTATTTCCCTGCTAACTTTAATTATGGATTAATGAATGAATTCAGAGGGAGCAGGAGAGTCTCTCTGTCAGCACACTGTAAAATTAAACGTGTTGTTTCAACGTAAAAATACGAGTGAAAGGGCTGCCTTAAAATTTTAAGTTAAGTGAAAAAACACAATTTGTTCTCCTAACATCATCTAATGTTATGTTGATTAAATATCCCTTGTTGTGTAAACCTCTGTGTTAGTTTGGTTGATTTGGATTTGTTAATTGATTGAACTCCTTAAGGTAGTTATTTGAACTTGCAAATCTATTTCAGGGTAATTAAAATGGTATGGTCATTTGAATTAAATTCCTTAATTTATTGAACTTATCCTGCACTTCGTTGGATTTAAACATTCATGTCAACATAACTAATGTGGCTTGTTGTGTTAACTTTGTCTTGCTGCATTTGATTAAAATTTTTACATTAACCTGACTCCAGTTTCAGCTGTTTAAACTTCAAAATGTATGTCAGATTGGCTATTTGACCTAATCATACAAAATGATGCTTACCAAAACCTAATTAAAATAATTTAAATTAAACTAATTAAACAATTGTTAGCAGGTGTTACAGTAACCTATAATAAATGGCTCTAGCAAGCTTGTTTCAAAGAGAAGTATGACAACCACCATTTATATTCCACATTCAACATTTATTGTGGAACATATTTGCCAACAAGCAAGACTCACTCCACCTCCACCATACATTTTACAATATCTGAATCTTAATGCAACAATATTGTTTTCTTTAAACATGAGTGACTTTACATGTGCTCACCTAGCTGTCACAATGAAACTCAAAGTCAGTGAAGGGCCACATCAACAAAACTACAGACAGGAAATGGCAAAGACCCTGGTGAAGTGACTAAAAGGGAAGTCGTGGGGGAGTCAAAGTCATCGTCCAAGAGTCAGTTGAGGGCAGTAAAAATATCAAGGATGAAATTCACATCCAACACCACAGATCATATTTCAACACATCAAAACTTGCTCAACATCCTGTATACAATCTAAAACTTAAAACATTGCAAGGATTTATGTGACAATACTACCATTTTAAAAGAATGAGTGCCAATGTAGAGAAGCAGTTTCTTCAAATGCACACATATGTAACATCACCTGTCACTATAACACTGAAAATGCTAAAATTGCATAAAGAATAAATGGAAACACCATTGTTTGCCATTAAATGTTCACACCTTTAGGTATCTGAATATAAACAGATAAAAAAAACTTGAGGACTTGAGCTTATATTTTTGGCATGTACAATCACAACCAATTCCACAGGGCTAACTTACAACTGCTGTGAAACAGTACTAATACTGAAGGAACACTTCGTAATGTTTTTAATTTGTAGCTGGAAGTTAGAACAGATGCAAAAATATGAATATATATACATATAAAAATTAGAATTGGCAAACAATGTGTAAAACATACAGCAAAATAAGAACTTGAAAAAAATAAAAGTTTTAACGCTCAGGCACAGGGTGTGTCATCAGAACACAATCTCAGATGGTTTTCCGCAAGAGTCTGTTTCGTAAGCCGTGCACAAGTGAGGAACACTGACCTCCACCAATATTCATGAGGACCTTCTGAATGACTTCAAAGGTGTACCTCAGTTCTTTCGGATAATCAATGTTGAGGGCAAAGAGAAGACCCATCAGCATGGCAATGGCATTTGGGACATCACCCAGGTTACACAGGACCACTGCCTCCTCAAGGACCACCGAAACGTCAATGAGGTCTTCTCCTTCTTTGACCATCACAATGCCCACTTTCATCCCCTTCGTGAATATGTCCTCGTTGTCTGCAGCCTATAAAAATTTCAAGGAAAGCAAAAAAATATATTTTTTCAACATGGAGAACCAGAAAGTGTAGGATTTGTTGTTGGCTTAAAGTATAAACTGTTAACAAAGATCAAGGATATCGTATGTTTGGATGGGTATCACTTTGCAGGATTTAAGGCATTTCAATTAAACTTACTTCTTGACCACTGTAGTAAGAAATATAAAAAATGCTTACCTCCACTGTCTTGCAAAAGCATGAGGGATCCTCCTTCAGAAAATGAGGGAGGCCCAGCAGAAGAATGGTCCTCTTCTTGTGTGTGGAGCTCTGATCAAAAAAGAACAAATCACTTATTATGTATTGAGCACCATCTTATGTAGACAGTTAAAAAACACAGCTGTTTGTTTTAGGATTCCATCAAAATGTGGTCACAGGAATATAAATACATAGATTTAGACCAGTTTAATAATGTAATAATAATAATAATTGGTCATGCCGAATCTAACATACCAGCACTGGGTTTAGAAAAGATACATTACTTTACTAATTGTCCAATCATAAATCCTGACAACTATGGGTGTCGCGATCTTGATTGTAAATCGGAAATTTATCAAAATGACCATCGAAATCAAAGGGGGAATCAGCAAATTTATCCTTGCCTGCTGGGTCACATCTGGCAGGTATGCGCAGGGCTAAACCACAGTGGTTACAAAAGAGCCTTCCAACACAGAATAAGCTGTGTGCACTATTTTACGTCATTATCGCAGACCAGATAGGATATATCAAAAATATGGGCTGGAAGATGGTAACATTTCAAAACTTATGTTGTCATCGAGACTTCCTGTGAGCCTGGTCAGACCCGCTATGCCACTCTTTGCTTTATAAAGTTCCAGGAACCTCACAAGATACTGGTCCAGCCCCGCATAAAGGGAGCCTTTCAGGTCAACAGATGTCAAGCAAGCAAATTCTGCTTCGATCTGTTGATTTGGGCAAATAATAAAAATGGGTTGAAGGCAAAGAGTACAATTTTTAAAACCTGTTTAGACTGGAAACTTTGAGTTTTCATTTTTATATAAAAAAAAAACTTAAATGGAAGACACAAAAAGGGACAGTTTGTTTTATCTGAAGTGCTGTGTATCGCCTACAATAGATAGCGATTATCATGCCCCAATTTTGGAGATGCACAGAGAAGCACTAGCACAAAAGCTAAGCAATGTACTGCTAAGGCTAGGGTTAAGTGTCTGCTATAGATAGGATATTTTCGGATATTTGGCAGCAGACAGCCTATTCTGCTCTCTGTCACTCAACTAGTCTCTTTAGGCAAAAACAGCACTGTTACTGGTCTAACGCTACCTTGATTGGTTTGTTTATCTTACTGTGCGACTTTGGTGAATCCGTACTAACCCTTTGAAACACCAAAGCCACGTTTCAAGGTAAAGGGGTGAAAATATTCTAAATATAGCGTATGCTAAGACTGCGTTTTTAGGTGTCTAAAATATGTTTTTGTGTTACACATCCACAGCAGTACACTGGTTAGCTTCCTTCACTGGTACTCCTGCTGCTTCTCCAAACTTGGGCCACATACCTAGGTAAAACACAGATTATGAAAAGTACTTCATAAAACCCCATGTCAAATAATTCCAACTACCCCTTCGAGTAAAATCCCATTTGAGAAAACAAATCTAAGAGACAGCTTACCTGCCGTTCAGAGAACAAGGCTGGCCATCTATCTTTGACTTCTGCCACAAGTGGTTCATCTACCACAATCTCTTTTCGCCGTAGAGGGAATGTGTTTTTCATCATTTCACCAATTTGCTTCCAGTCAACCTTTCTTTTCTTCATCTCACTGGCCATGGTTGATCTATCCATGTCAAGATCACTTTGGGCTGTCCCTTCTGCAAAATCTGGCAGAAAATTCACTTCTGACTTTTTGGCCCTCTTAAGTCTTTTTGAACTTGCTGGTCCAGAGGTACGTGCATTGACTCTGAGCTCAGAGCATCCAGCCACTCGCAGCTTCTGCCGGAAGTTGCCCATTTTAAACTTTAAACTAAATTTCCAGCAGTACCATCCATTGACAGAACCCGGTTCCTTCAGACAAGGATGCTTGTTGATGAGAGCTTGGGCCACATGATCAAACTCTTCACGTGCGGGGTAGGGGTTGTGGGCATATATGGCTTCTGCTAACTTGTCTAAGATGTCTGATTTCATGTCTTTTGATATGTCAAGAAGGGTCCCATCTCTATGGTAGGCTTCATTTCCTTGCTTCAGTTTCAGCTCAACATCAAAGGAAAAGGCAGGAATGGTGAATGGTTGAGGCAGCTGACGAGACTGGGTATCACTGGGGCCCTCCTCAGGAGAAGATGATGACAGGCTAGCTGTATCTAGAGTCGAGTCTGTGTGGTATGATTCATGAGCATTGGTGAACACTTTCAAAGTTGCTTTATCTTTAGGAAGCTCCGACATGATACTGAAATTGCAAAGTTCATTGTCAAATTCAGGGTCTTGATACTGAACCACTAGGGCCCCTTCCAATCCAAGCTTGGTCTTTATGATTGAGTAGAAGTCATCAACAGTCTCAGGCAAGTTGTCAATGGTAATCCTTCTAATGTCATTTTCGCTCAAGATGATGCGCAGCAGCATGATGAAACTGTCTCCAAAGAAAAAAAAAAAGAAAGAGAAAAAATGTTACATATCATTTCACAACTAGATTGAGTGTAATCACATCCGCACAAGTATTATTATGATCGGTTCTTTGGTAGAAATGGGCAAGGGTAGGATTAAGGCAAAAATGCTATTTGGTATTCACTGGGAACTATTCAAGAATTAATTAAGATCAGGAAGGGCAGTTTGTTAGCAAGAAGTCCTTCTGTGGAAAATACCCTCTCTAGGTGCACAGAAGTTGCAGGCACACAAACATTTTACCAGAACCCAGTGATAATACTACCAATGTCTGTATCAACTCGCAACTGTAATAACTAAAAACAAGGGGAAAAACAATGCAAAATAGAGATTTTAAGAAAACCATAGTCACATGAACTATTCAAATTTTTATAATTTAAAAAGGTGCACTATTGTAGTTTTGGCAAAGACAAACTCCGAAGTTCCATATTCACAATATTGAATACTACTGAAGGTAGAAGAAGTTATAATTAAATCCACTAAACCTCTGTTTCAAAGTTTTAAAGGCATAGTTTATATTTTTCATTGGGGTTTATGAGGTACTAACTGTATCCATAGTCAGTGTATTACCTATAGTACATGGCAGTTGATACACCCCCAGTTTTGAGAAGCAGAGAGGGGTACATGTATAAGCAATGTACTGCTGTGGACAGAGTAAACAACAAAACCACATATAATGTATAATCTGGTTGTGTAGTTAATACACTGCCTATGGACAAGTTCCTCCTACGACCCCCCTTCAAATTGTCATAAAAATCCCATTCAGAATACATTTTAAGATCTCACAATTTACTAGTTCATTTTCTATACATTTCACTCTATTTTTAAAACCTATCCTTTACGATACCTGCAAAAATTGATCAAAACAGGCTCACACACCTGTATTGTTACCAGTCAGTGATTTTTTAATTTTTTTTTACCTTCAGAGATAAAGAGAGTATGAGAGAAAAATGATGAACTGAATGAGTGAGCAAGACTAAGAAAGTGTGTGAGAGTGAGACAGAGACAGTGAGAGTGAGAGTGGAAAAAAATTGAAAAAATTTAGAGGGAGACAGCGCAAATGAGACATTTTTAAACAGAGAGCATTTGATAGAGCAGCAATATACTGCACTTCACCCAATTTTTTAAGCGGTCTGCCATATTCTCTAGATATGAAAGGGCTGCACATCTGATTGAAAAATAATCAAAAACTCGGTTAATGGTGGTGCAAAATTCAAATCACAAGAAGCAGCAATTAGTTGATGAAGTAAAATGTATGACAAACAGCATTATAATTAAGTGCTACTTTCCTACAAATTTTGTTAACCAGATGCGAGAAAACATGTTTGTCACAGACACCAATAAATGTGACACCACCATGATCTTAATGGTCTTTTAAGTGAAAACAAAAAATATTGATCCAAAAATACGCTTTCCTTCTAATTGTGAATCATATCGCAATAAAAGTGTCAGTTAAAGTAATCACAATTTAATTTTTTGATAAAACCGAGCTGATAAACCCTAGATATAGACTCTGAAATTGTTGTGAAAGGTGTCATGTTGCTCATATGATGTCTATCAACTATCAATAGATCATTTAAACTGTTTTCTTTTGCTGAGAACAGAAAACCTAGGCATGATGCCACCAAAATGCCACCAGATAGACAAGCAAAAGGTTCTGACACCCACACGCAGCTCAGGAAGGCAGTATGTCCCAGGCACAATATATTGAGGTCATTCTATGAAATTTCATAACTTACATTTATTTTTACATACAAGACAGTAGCTGGTTGAGACTCACAGGTGTTTGCAGGGAAGAAGTGCCAAGGTGATGCAGCTCAGGTGATGCTCCACACAATCTGTGAAAACACAAAAATTATACTTTTAACAAACTCGAAATCTTTGCATCCATACATTTTCTTACTTACATGTTAAGTTCAGAAGAAAAAACTTCATTATGAGCCGTCAAAGACTACCTTAATGTACAAGAAATGCTTTCGGTGAAACCAGAAGTCGGCCTCGCACCATGTATGCAGACAATGGAATGTAGTGGTTGAGCTCTTCAGGTTCAACGACCATCAGTTGAGTAGGGTCTCTTTTGCAGACTTCGTAACATCTGAGGTGCTCCACATACCAAGCTGAGAAAGGTTCAACAACAAAGAAAAGCTTGTTGCATACATGCAACACATGGAGAATCTTACAAAAATCAGGAAGTCCACTCGTGCTTCCAATTGACACAAACATTCCCTTGGTGTATCTTGTTCCATGTATGTATGCGGTTGTGGCCAGGGAAACGCTGCTCAGACTTCTACATTTCTTCTCAATCACTTGCTTGACAGAGGAGGCAAGAATGTCCAGGGAAACATTTGATACTCCTTTTACTTCCACTGTTGGTTTAAAGAGGCTGGGCATGTCCAAGTAGTATGCCAGCATAAGTTCATGTCTGAGGGACAAAGTCAATAGAATGTTTTTGAAGTTATTGACATCACGAGCCACCTTCTTGAAAAAGCTATGTTTAGCTTCAAAACGTAATGTCCAAAAATCAACAACTGGTCCGAAGCAGCGGATTAAATGAGGGTAGTGTTCCAGAAAATGGTGTTTAGGTTTGAGTTTCAGGTCTGGAAACACATTCAGTAGCAGTTTTCTGTGCTCACTTATTTTGGCATCAAGATAACACAAACTTTCATCTGTAAAGGTAGAGGAGGCCAAAAGTTCCACAATGTCTTTTAGTTCCAGAATTACAGACCATGCAGCATCATTTTCAGGTACAACATCACCTATGAGAAGAGGCAGCAACCTCAATAGAGTCCAGTTCTCATGGCCGTTGCCTCCAATAGTTTCACTCACAAGTACTTTTTCTGAAATTTTCTGTGGACGGTTAGTTCTGTCAGAAAATGTATAGGGAAAGCACTGTATTGCAGTATTCAAATAATTTAAGGTGAAGTACTTCTGTTTAATGAATTTTTTCAAACACAAACAGATCTCCAAAAGAACAATGCCTTCTAGAAGGTCGTGCAAAAAATCAGGGGGGAACCCGTCAACACTTTTTAAGTTCTCGTTCTCACTGAGCCTGGAAACCTTCTCGTTATAAGACTCTTTGGTTCTCAATAAAAATGACTTACTCTGTATATCACTACGACTGGCTAAACAAAAACGACAAAACTTGTCAACATTAAAGGACTCTTGAAAACCAGCCAATGAATGTGCTCCCAAATTATCAGATGATACATACACCACTGTACCCCTAACACTGGTTCCCAACCTACTGATGTAAATCCCTTGGTTTTCAAGCAGTTGGAGATCTGTTAAGTGGTTCTACAATCCTCCCATATCCATATGTCTTAACATTATCACTTTTACACAAGAGAGCAAGGTATATGCTAGACAATGATGATCTGTATTTAACAGGCAAATTTGCTATTACCCAATACACTGCGCACAATTTATGCTTTTTTCTTGAGGTGCCTAAAGGGTTACAGACCTCAAAGTCATCAATGTACAGAGCTAAAGAAATACTCTGATCTTCCCCAGACAGAAGTGAGTTCTCCTTGAAATATGATCCGTCAGATGAGCTGTTGTAATGACCAGGTTGTGTTTCTGTATTGGCTTCTTCTAAAACCTTGTCAATAACATCACCCCTATTCAACAATCTTTGCAGTGTTTTTAGAACTGGGACATAAACAAAGGTTTTCTTTGATGGCAAATCTAAAACATACTCAACTGGGTCAATGAAACCAAATTTTTCTTTGAAATAGGACAACCTTTTTTGTTCTGAACCCAGACACCCACTCTGGGAAATGGAGCCGAGGGGACTGAGGCTGTGTAAGGCGTCTGTTATCAAAGTAATAGTGTTATCATCAATGTTAAAACTGTGTTGCTTTAGTACCTGTTTGACTGTATACTCATTTAATTCACCAATCAAAACACCAATTTCATAAAATTCACTTACTATTTCCTGAGTGGCTAATTTGGAAACATGTAAGACTGCTTGCATTCGTGAAAGTAACGAGGCAAGGCTCTGCTGAATTTTTTCTGTGGTGTCATGGTACTCTGGTTCAAAATTATCAAAATTATCCTCAAGTGGCACAGGAAAGTCACTGTCAGTCACATCTGATGATTCAGCTGTTTCACATTCTACCAATTCATTACCATCACATTCTTGGGCAATAATCTCTGTCTTTAAGTTTTTTAAGGTAGAATGTGGGTGACAACGACATTTATGTGATGTAAAAGTAGAAAAAACATTTGATTTGAAAGCACAGCGATTAAATGGACAGGTAACAGTTTCTCTATTCTTCAAATGCTTCCCAAGATGAGCAATATATTGCTTCAGGCCAATTTCCTCTTTAAATTCACACAATAAGCATTTTAGTTTAGAGCCAGAAAGTCCACCACCTGCTTCTACAACCCCATGATCCCTTAAGTGGACCTGCAGGGATTTTTTAGATCTAAAATACTGTGCACAGTCTTTGTATATGCAGGGAAATGGACAATTTCTTCCGTAATGTCTGTGGCTACTTTGGTAATGTTCAATGATTCTCTTACGATTTCCACAGAAAAAAGTACAAAGTTTACATATCCACCTCATTCAACATAAAAAATAAACAAAAAAAACAAAGAAGAAAAAAACCTGTGGAAAAGCCCCAGTGGTGGTCACGTAGATCTATAGAAAAAAATGTGGAGAAAAAAAAATATATACAGACTCAGTTATAAATGCTATTACAACCACATGCAATACTAAGCTATTCCAAATTTTTTTCACCACATGTCCTGTTTGGGCTTTTTCCTTTCAACAATACTTTTCTGTGCCTTCATTTCATACTACTTGTTTAAGAACCCTTCAACCTCCTGTTGAACCCATCCTAACAACCTGTGATATCCCAAACACTAGGTTAGGAACCACTCGTATAAAACAATGATAGTAACAGTTCAGTTATTTGAAGTGGGGTTGTTTTAGTTATTTATCCATAGTCAGCGTACTTACACTACATGGCAGTCGACACGCCCAGGTTTGGAAAACCAGATGAACACCAGTGTAGGAAGTTAAGTGATGCACTTCTGTGGACAGGATCAGCGTCTTTTAGACACTTACAAAAAAAGAGAAAGAAAAACAGATTTAAATCTCAGTTTAAGTGTAAGCTAGCACTGGGCAATATGGCCTTAAAATAATATCACAACATTTCTCGTCAAAAGCATTTACGACTCATGACTGAGCAACAAAATCAAATACCCCAATCAATACTGCCACAAAATTGTAGGGATGAGTAATTGTACTTTGACAAAATATTAACAGAATGAGAGTTTTGATAAATCATCATCAGTAATGTTGATTTAATAACTGAAATGAGTGAATGCAAATATTAGAACCCATAGAAGAATCTGGCAACAAAACTATAGAATTTCACTGGAATACAGCCTTTAAAACCAGAAAAAACAATAATCGTGCCATATCACAATAAAATGATATACAAAATCACACAGTATTTATTCTCATACAATTTCTATCATATACATTGCCCAGCCCTTAAAAATATTCAGTATATCAGCAGGGTTGTGCAAAGCCACACTGTAACAGTGACACACTGATAAACCAATCTTTCATTTTTGTTCAACTGAAAATAAAAGCACCAGGGAAATTACTTTGCCTGCATGTTAGTATAAGATGAATAAAAATGTAGCTCTAATCTAATATATAAAAGTCTGCAATTAAAAAAATACTGACTGTTAAAAATAATTTTCAGCATCTTATTCATATCACATAAATAAAAACATTCACCTTTTTTCTTTACCCTATCAAAGTTAGCTTCACTTTTAGTATGAGGACAACTTCCTTCATTTTACCTTAAATTGAGGATGACATTTGTAATAACGTTATATCAAATTAAACATGTTCATGACAGTAAAATATTGTAAAACAACTTGTTAAGGTTTACTATGAATTGTTATTGGCCATTGCTTAATCTTAGCATTCTTAAATTAGAACTTAACATTAGTAAATCAGCAGCAAACATTTGGCTTTTTCTCCTGTTTGAGCGAGTCTACAGCTGGGCGACATGTTAAAATTTTCCAACCAGCATTTCCAACTCAGGGCTCGACATAAGCACTGGCCCGGTGGCCCGATGGTATGTTTCTGACCCCCGGGAGGGTAGATTAACTATTTAACTGGCCCGGTGTGCCAGTAGGATCTACAAGCCCACAATGTAAACAATACAGTAGCCTTCCCGAGATTCACAGTTCTGATGAACAGGACGAATTACTTTCTACGCAGAATCCCGCGGTAATCTCCGTCCGATGTCAGCATCACTGCAGGCACTTTGGCTACTGCTGTCAACAACACGTTACACGCTACTCGCTGCACTCACCACAGATCAGCTGTCATGCTAGAACATGCTAATTGACGTTAGCAAGCTACCGCGGACTAGTATCAACACAGACCTTTTAGTGTTCATACACACGCAAGGGAGATTTACTTACCCCAAAGCTGATGAGCCACTAAACACCCATAGCAGTGTTTCCCACACATTAAACAACAGGAAAATTCCGTCTGATATCACATAGTGAAGCTTTTAATGAGAGCACAGAGTAAACTGACCGCTGTGCATATAGAGTCTGTGTGTCAGTCACCTGCCTGTGAACTGTAAACATGCACGCGACGCTCCGGCCATCACAGATGCGCCTGCGGGATGATCGAGGCAGACGGGCAGTTACGTGAGGCGGCAATAAGTGTGTGTATTCCCGTTATCAGCGGCACCTCGTCCCGGTGCACGTTAGCGCTGTGGCTACGTAAACAGACCGTTCACAGAGCGGACGTGCGGCAGACTGTTTACCTTTAACAGCTACAGGAAGTAGGAGACAGTAAGATTTCGTTTCAAAAAGTTACTCTCACGGGCTGATCACGCTAATTATACATACATTTGAACAGCGTCAGTAATGGTAGGTAACATACTCAATCAAACTACTTATTCATGCAGGTGTCAGAGTTGCTGAACCAAGAGTGGTAAAAGAAGCCTCTTTATACCCATATGATTATTATGGTCTATTTTTATGAGTTTATAATAGTTCCACAATTGAACACATATTCATTAATAAGAACCCTTACAGAAAATTTTTTTTTACGTTAAAATAATACCGAAATAACAAAATATTTCAGGGCCAGTGAATTTGTAATGTTACTGGCCCAGTGAGCCAGCGGAAAATTGTGCTCATTGTCGACCCCTGCAACTGCAGGTGTGTGTGGCGCACAAACGCGGCCTGCCTCCCCTACCCCCGCTGCGACATCGCCATATCAACTTAATTAATCCAACAAATAATACATATACGCTAGCAAAACGTCAAGAGAGTACATATCCTTACACTTATTCTCATTATTAATCAGAAAAAACAAAAGCACACCTGCATTCACTCTCTTTAGATCCGCTAGCTTAATTGCCTCGTTAAACCATTACAAACAGGATTCCTTTAAACTCGACAGAAAGAAAATAAAACTCACCAAAACCGTCTTGGTTGGACTTTCCGATGCTCCAACGATGCGGTAAATCGAAATAAATCGTTATTTCATCGAGTTAAATGTAAAAAAATGACTCTCTAGTGAAATTAAGTGGAGGAGACATCCAGGTAGCGTCAGAAACATGGCCAAAGGGATGGGAGGAGGGAGTGGTCAACCGCCAAAAGCCCATAATGCACATCGACAAGAGCGAAAAAAAAACGTGATGACGCAAGTGTTTTTAATACGCCCCCCTGACTAGCTCCAAAGTCAAGTTGACATACATTACTAATTCATTTAGACTTGGATTTTCATTTTAACATTTATTTTGTAGTTGAGACGCTTTTAACTAGTAATTTCTTGTTATAACAACAATTTAAGTAATCCTTTGTCATACTGACATAGAATAATTTGCTAAAATAACAAATAAGCAAAAATCCATTTTACAGTGCAGGTAACACTTTTTACGTGTGAGCGTGATCATCAATGAGGTCGGGTTTGATCAGCGTGACGTGATTTCTATTTATCCTGAAACTTTTAGCCTAATCAATAATTTTCATAGTTCATGAACAGACAGTATTTGGGCTTATTAAATAATGAATTTAGATCAGATTATCAGTGATCAAAAATTTCAATAATGAACAAATAATATAAAGGCATAGTGCTGGTAAGAGAGAACACAGAGTGCAGCCTGTTCTTCATGTGCAGGTGTTTGTGTAACAGGTAACAGATAACAGAGAGAAAACACTGTTACTGTGTGTTTTATTAGAATTAATACAGTGCACATGTGTGCAGACACAAACAGCTGTTAAAGCAGACTGACAGCTGATCCAGCGATGATCAGCTGACGCGGTCGTTCATCGGAAAGAACGTCTCATGTCTCTAAATAAACATTCATTCATTCTCATTTCCTCTCTTCTCTCTTGGTTTCCTTGTGTCTCTCCATGCATCTCTGGTGGAAGGGACTAAGACGCAAGTGAAAGACACAAGTGAAGGAAGCATGGATTGCAATTTAAGAGACATGAGAAGCAGCCATTGTCTTTTTTCAGGCCTGTCTTGGAGGGGTTGGCTGTATGCAAATTGGCCTCATGGCTATGGACATCACATAATAGTGCAGGATCTTCCAGTGTCTGCACTCTCAAGACATCTCTATTTGGTCTGCACCACAGACAAATAATATCCACTGAAGCTTTCAGTGTAGCCAAAGATGGCATTCAAGCCTAAATTGTCTCAATACCTGGAAGTAGTGTCCAAAATTAGCACCCGCCACTCATGAAATGTGGGTAAAAAAATCTAATTTGGCGACTAAAATAAATGAGGTCGGGCACCAGGGGCAGGTGCTCCCATCACTACAAAACATATTTTAAGTTGTTGACGAAGTTTTGTTTTGCAACGGCTCCGCACATCGCTGGCGTATGTCCATGAATAATTGTAGCGTAATCCTTTAATTGACCCTCCCTGACCACCATCTGCGCCCTCACGCTTCTGTTATTGAGCTTGCATAGCAGGGCTCTAGTACATCAACAATCTGTAAAGTACGAGTTTACACATTAACTGGTTGCACCGATGCTGCATGTAGCAGGTTACAGAGCAGCTGTTAGAAATGTGAACTAGTTGTTGGTAGACCATGGGCTTCCTCTGCTTAGTGCTATTCCTCCTTTGGACAGTCACACAGCCACCCCGGCAACCCGGTGTTGTGCTGCAGCTCTACGGGGGCTGGCAAACGGGCAACTGACGCTACATTAGCTGCCTGCACCGGCTAATGGGGACTTGCTAGCTACAGCAGCTAATTATTGAGTTTCCATGGTGTGAAGACGCATTTCTACTTCACTTAGCTTTGCCGTCATTGCATCTAAACTACAGTATTAACGTGTACCACTGTCACTACGGGAAGCAGAGGAGAAGCTAAACACCCAAGACACCTAGCAGGAGGCAGCAGAGGCTGACGCTAACAGCTGAGCCACAGTACAGTCACTAGCAGAACTGTGGAGCTTGTAAATGACTGTCAAATGAGCTACTGTCATTTTGTCAGTGGATTAATGAGCTGCACAAATGAAAAGTTTATTTTGTTGCAGTGATGAAATAAGTACAAGAAAAAGAGTAATATCAGAGTGTATTAATACTCTCTTACAAGCAAAAGCCCAGCAATAAAAACTTAAGCAAGAGTTAAAATGACTAGGATCAAAATATTCAGTACAATAACTTAAGGTAACCTACTCATTGTGCAGGACGGCCCAACATGAATCACCATGAGTAGCACTTAGCAATATTCGGCATTGGCAAGGAAAAACTTCCTTTAACAGGCAGAAACCTCGAGCATAACCAGATTCATGTTGAAAAGCCATCTGCCTCGACTGGATTGGCCAAAAATGGGACAGAAGGAAATGCAGGATAGAGACAGGCAAAGAGAGCAACAACAACATGTCCTTGTTACAACAACGACATATGTCCTTGTTACATCAACAACAACAGGTAATACATACTTATGGTTACAATGCCAATAATAGTGGTACACTAGTGTGAAGATTAGCAAAAAATAAATGAGCAAGAGAAGCAGAGTAATGATAAAGGCTATAGTAATCGTAATTGTAACAGTTGAAGTCAACAGGTCTACTATTAGCATTAGCAGCAACAATAATGATACTATGGTGAAGACTGATGTTAGTAGTTGTTGCAGTCGAGCAGGTCCACAGCAGCAGGTGGTCTGCAGCAAGGATCCCCAGGAACCTACAAGACAAGGGAGCACGAGAACTCCCAAGAAAATATATGGTTAGTAATGTTAATGGGACCAGAAGATATAGAGTTCACCGTAAGAAATATAAGAAAAAACACTTAAAAATGTTAAATTCAATTCAAAATGCCGGCGTTCCTGTTGGGTTAATATCATGACAATTATGTATAATGTTCATGCATGTTGGTGAAAGCTACTTTTTGGTTGTCTTCTATGCTTATTCAGGTGATTGAGTCTCTGGGCATCATGATCTACAAGGCTCTGGATTATGGCCTTAAAGAGAATGAGGAGAGGGAGCTCAGTCCTCCTTTGGAAGAGCTAATTGACTTCATGACCAACATCGCTGAGGCTGAGAAGGATGCTTGTCCAGACGAAGGCTATGAGGCCACAGAGGAAGAGGATGAGGCAGAGGATGACCCTGACACCCTCTCCAGTCTTCACCGCTTCAGAGATATCCTTAAGGTTAGTTTCTTACCTGTTGTAAATTTACAAGAGATATTTTTTAAAGTTAAACATAGCATGTGAGCTGCGTGTGCAAGAGTGACGTTATTAATGACGTAGCAATCAAAACAACCGATCGTTACCGAATTACATCTACACCTTTTATAAGCTTTGTAAACAGCGACAATCAATGCATTTACAATAGGGACATAGGGAGATACACAGTAGGAATGTTTACAGTACGTTACAGAACTGCATATGATTGCATGCGGGCAGAGAATGTTCTGATGTCCTGTGATTCCTTTCACTGTTTCAGTGCTCTTCCTCAACAAGGACAGCGGGCGAACGACCATTCTTTTTTTTGTACTTTTAATTGCACAGAAATCTGAAGCAGCGGTGGCGCCGCAGCAAAATGTATGTAGCGGAAACACTGCCGGTAGTACCTCAATTCACATTGAGAGTAAACACAAATAACTTTTGTCTTGTCCAGAGAACCATCTAGCAGGGCTTAGAGGCTGAACTTGCCAGTTAAAAGACCCTTTTCTTTATTCATTTCTGCTCAAGGAGATTTGTTTCTGCATGCTATCATCAACATTGCGGCTGCATCGCTTTCCTGATTTCTGAAACTACGGGGCGGTCGGAGGGTCATAATAATAGAACACGTGTGCGTTAATCGCACGTCAAAATAATTAGTGGCGCTAAAGGGAATTGCGTTAACGCGTTATTAACGTGTTAACTTTGACAGCCCTAATAGAAAGCAATACTATTAATTATTAGACAAGCAGCCATGAAGGTAAATAAATAAAAGCACATTTAAAAAAGGGTGTTGTAAAAGATTTTTAAAATAGGACAAAGATGAGGCTTGTGTGATCGCATCCAGCAAATTATTCAAAAGTGAGGGGGCCCTGATATTAAAGAACTAGTTTTCAATCTAGAAATCTCTAAAATCTCAGACCTAGGTTCTCAGAGTACCATCAGAGCCTTTAAAGTGATGATTTTTTATCACGAAAATCCTCTTGAGATGTACTGTTGTGGCAAATAAGGTCACAGAACCCTCTTGTCAGCAACTTAATTTAAATCTCCAATAGGTAATGAAACATTTGAAAAACTCAAAATATAGTCCAAGTCTTATAAGACTCAGACAAGCAAACACGCGAGACTGGCAGAATCTGATGCAAAAAGAGTTTATTCCCGTATAAATACAAACAAATATACCCGAGTCCATCCGAATGAGACTACCTACAGATTAGCCGCTCGGTCTTATATACTCTGAAACCCCTCCCTCGCTGTGCTTCGGCACGTTTTTTTTCCATTGTCAGATCTCTGGCTATTTAGTTAAAGTGTGTCGCAAGTGGCAGACTTGTGCCACCACTTGCTGGAGCTCCCCAAACTCTAGGTCTCTGCCCTCAGCTTGTTTCCTTTCAGTTTCGTCCGACACATTTCCAACTTTTCAATAGGACTCTTCCTCACTCCGGCCAATTAGGCACACTCATGCACTGTACAGCACATAAGGGGGGTCTCGTTGGCAGGGGACACCTGTTTTTCTTCTCTAGATCAGATAAGGCAGCCAGCTTCCCACCCTTTGATCTGCACCTGGCTTTTATAATGAGCCAAGCGAGTTTCTCAGTTTAGGATAATACTTTAGAGTATTAAAGCATTGGATTGTAACAACTTAACTTTAACACATTTGATTATAAAAACTTTAACTTTTAAGACGTTTGACTATAAAGTTTCAACTAAAACATATAATTTATAAAACTTTTGGATATATAACTTCAAGTCTAAAACATTTGATTATAAAGTTTCAACTAAAACATTTTATTATAAACTTTTGATTATATAACCTCAACTTTAAAACATTTGATTATAAAGTTTCAACTAAAACATTTCATTATAAACTTTTGATGATATAACCTCAACTTTGAAACATTTCATTATAAAGTTTCAACTAAAACATTTTATTATAAACTTTTGATTATATTACCTCAACTTTAAAACATTTCATTATAAAGTTTCAACTAAAACATTTCATTATAAACTTTTGATTAAATAACCTCAAATTTAAAACATTTCATTATAAAGTTTCAGGTAAAACATTTCATCATAAACTTATGATTATATAACCTCAACTTTAAAACATTTGATTATAAAGTTTCAGGTAACACATTTCATTATAAACTTTTGATGATATAACCTCAACTTTAAAACATTTGATTATAAAGTTTCAACTAAAACATTTCATTATAAACTTTTGATGATATAACCTCAACTTAAAAACATTTCATTATAAAGTTTCAGGTAAAACATTTCATTATAAACTTTTGATGATATAACCTCAACTTTAAAACGTTTCATCATAAAGTTTCAATTAAAACATTTCATTATAAACTTTTGATGATATAACCTCAACTTTAAAGCATTTCATTATAAAGTTTCAACTAAAACATTTCATTATAAACTTTTGATGATATAACCTCAACTTTAAAACATTTGATTATAAAGTTTCAACTAAAACATTTCATTATAAACTTTTGATTAAATAACCTCAACTTTAAAACATTTGATTATAAAGTTTCAGGTAAAACATTTCATCATACACTTATTATTATATAACCTCAACTTTAAAACATTTCATTATAAACTTTTGATTATATAACCTCAACTTTAAAACATTTCATTATAAAGTTTCAACTAAAACATTTCATTATAAACTTTTGATGATATAACCTCAACTTTGAAACATTTCATTATAAAGTTTCAACTAAAACATTTTATTATAAACTTTTGATTATATTACCTCAACTTTAAAACATTTGATTATAAAGTTTCAGGTAAAACATTTCATCATAAACTTATGATTATATAACCTCAACTTTAAAACATTTCATTATAAAGTTTCAACTAAAACATTTCATTATAAACTTTTGATTATATAACCTCAACTTTAAAACATTTCATTATAACGTTTCAACTAAAACATTTCATTATAAACTTTTGATGATATAACCTCAACTTTAAAACATTTGATTATAAAGTTTCAACTAAAACATTTCATTATAAACTTTTGATTATATAACCTCAACTTTAAAACATTTCATTATAAAGTTTCAGGTAAAACATTTCATCATACACTTATGATTATATAACCTCAACTTTAAAACATTTCATTATAAACTTTTGATTATATAACCTCAACTTTAAAACATTTCATTATAAACTTTTGATTACATAACCTCAACTTTAAAACATTTTATTATAAAGTTTCAGGTAAAACATTTCATCATAAACTTATGATTATATAACCTCAACTTTAAAACATTTCATTATAAAGTTTCAACTAAAACATTTCATTATAAACTTTTGATTATATAACCTCAACTTTAAAACATTTCATTATAAAGTTTCAACTAAAACATTTCATTATAAACTTTTGATGATATAACCTCAACTTTAAAACATTTGATTCTAAAGTTTCAACTAAAACATTTCATTATAAACTTTTGATGATATAACCTCAACTTTAAAACATTTGATGATAAAGTTTCAAATTTTTTCCAACATTTTCCTCCTGTGGGACTGAAAAGTCACATACCAACAACTTTAAGTGATCATCAAGAGGATAAGTATCACTTATGATAAATGCATCATTCAGGAATAACATCATTTCATAACAGATATATTCAAAAGCTTATCCTGTACCAGGCCTATTAGTTCTGCCCCCAAAGCCAACATGGGCGTCAGTTATGAAGTAAATATCTCAACAACACAAGACGTGTTTTAGAGAGCTATTGGCAGAAGTAACAGGTCTCGCACAGACCTACTGACAAGAGGACAATCTGCCACCTCCGTAAGTACCCTGTAGTTGTAGTGTGTAGACTCTCTTGACTAGCATAGTGGGTGGTGGGAAAAAAAGACCTCCTGCGACTAGCTACTCTATTGGGACAGAACAAAGGGAAAACCTTATGCTTGGGAAAAAAGGAAAAACCCTGTGATGCTCCGTTCCTAATTAAGAAATCTATCTTTAAAAAACATCAAAAAATACAAAAAACACAAAACAACAAAAAAACAGTGCTTTAAAAAAAACTAAAACAAACAACCAGGGGAGACTAGGGCATCTTGTCACACGGGGAAGTGGTCACATTGTTAATATTTTCATCATCAGAGGGCGCTACTTAAAAGTTGAATACTAGTTTTGTGCATCTACTTGGTCTGATGTCATATCCTGTCTGTGACAAGCAAAGCACACTGTTAACTGAAGTGAGGACTGATTTTCCATTTTTCACATTCTAAAGTAAAAAAATTGAACTTGCCAATCAATTTTGGTGAGACAACTTCAGCTCGACTCAGCCACATACCTGGTTTCAAAAAATCAGAACCAGGCACACAGTATTTTTGTCATTGGCATAGCCAGGGTCACACTGTTGAAACCAGTTACCATACCACATCTTGAGCTTACTGCTGCAGCCATAGCAGCAAAGATGGACATGGTAATGAGAGCTGAATTGGATCTGAACCTGGAGGAATCTGTCTTTAGGACGGACAGTACGTCAGTCATTCAGTACCTCAAGAATGAGACAACAAGATACCGCACTGGAGTTTGAGAAACAAATGAGAGACTTCAAAGCTTCGCTTTCCATCTTACCCCTCTCTGTAAGTGATGTTGCAAAGGCAGAGATGGAGTTAGTCCCCTTCAGTCAAGGAGACAGATTCTGCAAGGAAATTGCCTTGCTTCAGGAAGGAAAATTGGTGCCAAGAGGTAACGCTCACTATCGGCTGTCACCAGTCTTACAAGATTGCACCTTAAGAGTAAGTAACGCAACCATGCATGAGGAGTCAAAACAACCTGTAATCTTGGCCAAAGACCTACATATTACCTCTCTCATCCTCAGATCTGTTCATGAGAACCCCGGACACAGTGGCAGGAATCACGTCCTATCAAAGGTGCGACAGAAGTACTGGGTATTTTGCTAATTATCTGCTTTAGGCTAGCTTTAAGAAATAGCAAACAATAGCCAACATGGTGGTTTGGGGTAACTTGTCTTAGTGATTTTGGGGCAAGTTATAACATGTGACAACTTGCCCCCAAAATCACTATGACAAGTTGCCAGTATACATAGACAGAGAGTCTGCTTGTCAAATGTTGTCATATGTAATTTTGAATTTTGTGAATGTGTTTTTAAAGAAAGGAAGGAAGGAAGGAAGGGAGAAAAGATGGTCAGGAATTATATATTACACCAGTGAAGGAGGCACTTTTTGCCTGCCTTGCATGTGCCTGCCTTTTATCCTTTTACAAGGTAAAAAAGTAAAAGGCAGGCACAAGGTAAAGAGAAGAAGAATCTATTCCAAAAGAAATGTGGGGGAACCAAATCTAAAAATCTATAATATATCTAAAAACAAATCTAAAACACCAAAGAAGGCAGTTATAAAAGGAAAGACTCCAGATGCATCTTCATCCAGTGAAGATGAGTGCCTCTGCCTTGTTTGTGTGGAGCCATTTGCAAACAGCAGTCCAAGATTGACTTGGGTCGCAGTGCCACAGCCATGTTCCAGGATTGATTTAAGTTCAATGATTGAATTAATCAGTATTTTTTTCTGTAGCTGAATTTAATTTAGAGTTTGAAGTAAAAAAAAAAAAACCCAACAATGAATTGGTTCTTTTTTTATTTGTTGAAAAATCTAGTGTGACATCCTACCCCACATAGCATGACAACTTACCCGCTGATGGGGCAAGGTGTCACATGTGCACACTCACTATTTATATGCCTATAACTCTGTACTGATATAAGATATGAAGATGAAATGAATACAAAATATATGCCTGAGACTTTGTTCCTTCATTTGGTATGCAGTTTTTAACACTATGATGTAGAGGTCAACCGATTGATCGTTTTGGCCGATTAATCGGCCCCGACAGGACATATTAAAAACGATAATCATGGCCGTACATCGCGTGCATTCGCCATTTTAATGGAGTCTCCATATGTGACATACAGGTAATGCAGGTACCTGGGATAATTAAAGTTAACTTTATAACACAGCTTTATTCACAAATTATGATCATGATATGGTTGTTGTTTATAGTATTGCATTATTAATGAATTAGACTATTGTTGAATTTTTACTGCTTTTCTGCCGAGCTCATGCTGCTGTCTCTGTTTAGCTAGCAAGCTCGCTACAATTTGGCTAGCAGTGAGTGCAAGCCTAGCACAACTAATGGGATCATATCTGATCATTTGAGGGGCACTTTCGCTGAAAATACAAGTTTGCGTGTGCAACTCCCGAGGATACTTGTAACAACTCTTAGAAAACCATGAAATGCCACTCGTACGTGGAGACCGTGAGAGGGGTGGGTGGGGGCTAAACCTTTGCTGTACTGGAGAACAGCTGACAAGTGGTATGTGATTCATATTATATCTATATATCTATATCTATATCTATATATATATAGTCGTTTCAGTTTATGTCTCCCCTCAAAAGTTATCTCTGGAATATAACGTAACAATATCAGCTCTCCATGATACAAGACAGGCAGGCATCTATCTATCAGTGTTAACCTGGAGGTAAAATTGTGGTGCTGGCTGCATCTTTACATGCTGCATCTGAGCTCTCTGTGGCATCAATTGGTTGATATAAGTTTCGGAATTGGGTATTTGCTGGGTTGTAGTGGTGGGTGAACCATATTCTTTATTCCGATTTTGTCCAGCCCTGATTATCTACCTAAAGAACACCAAGAATATTTTTTACCATCACTGATAAGCAAACCGCATTTGCTTCAAAATGTTGTCTATCATAGCCTCCCTCAGAACACCACCCAACTCTGTGTATTAGGCCAGAAACTAGAACTAGAAACCAGGCACAGCAGGGTATCAAGTACCACACAGAGCACCCGGGTGAACAATGTAGAGGAGTCGTATCATACCATAAATATTACAAACTCTACAAACTCCCTATGCATACGCCTAATCATTATATACCATTTTCTTCTCTTGAATCAATTTGCGTATATCTATTAAAGCTTTAGTTCTTTTAGCTGCATAAAGCACGGTTGAGTAACCATCATTTGGACTTCTGTAAAAAAGAAGAAACATCATCATTCTACTCTGCAATGCTGTAATCTGAATGATTTTCTGTGGCATCAAGAAAAACCATGAACAAAAACCTAAAACAATATAAAAACTGTCAAACTTGGTTGATTTTCATATCATAGTCACAGTCATGAAGAGCTCAATCTGCAGCAAACTACATAAGATTCGAAGTGCTGCATCTCTGGGAATCAAAATCAGGAGTAGAAGATACTACTCCATTGTTAGTTGTCTTGGTTTGTGTGTAAACCAATCATGGGCGAATGGATGCATGTAGCTAAAGGATACAAAATCAGTGGGTGCCACAGTATTAATGAAGATTAACTTTAACTGCACAAACTGCTGCTACCAAACCCTGTTTACCAGGTGACAGCCTTGCTTCAACATTGTCTAGTTTAGTGCTAAAGTAAGAAAATGTCTATGGGCCGGTTTCACAGACAAGGCTTTAATAAAGCCAGGAGTAGGCCTCAATGTGTACTAGTTAAACCAGGAAATGTAAGTGGCTTTCTCTGACGTGGCTCAAGTTTAGCTTGGTTAGTCAGTGACTATGGAGTCCCGGAGTAAGGTAAGTAAGCCTAAAAGAGAACACCAGGGTTAACCCTCATTAGGTTAAGTATGAGCACATGCTGTTGGTCTAATGGTGCTCATAAAAACCCGGAATGGAATTGAAAAACACCGTGACTGGTGTGAACCTGGAGATAAAACAATGGCAGAGGCAAAGAGAATTTGTTTAAAATACTTTAGTGAGTCTGAAAAAATTAAAACTGTGTCAAACAATCCAGTAACTGAAAGTAAAAGCCAGACTGCTTTCACTGAGCAAGAGAAGAAGAGTGGTTGGGCTGCAATTTGCAGTAAATTCAACACAAATTAAAATATAACAAGAAAAGTTTCTTCTTCTTCTACTTCTATAAACTTCTTGTGAGATATCTTTATTGTTTTCAGTGTTTTACTTTTCTCATATTTCTATTTTTGTGACATACACTTTAGAACGATATCTGCCTTTATAGACTCTGTGGAAGAACCTTAAACTGATGTAAACAAATAGAGAATGCAGAGATTGGAAGAGAGCAATTTAATACTGGTGAATTGTACACCACATGATGACCAAAAGTAAATTGGTTAGTTATTTTGGTCAATATATTCCATTGTCTGCGTCAATCTTTATTCCACAAGGACCAAATGAGTTTATTGCTTCTAATGGAGTATTTGAATCACCACACAGCACACTATTTAAATAAAAAAATTAAATAAAAAAAGCCATAATAAATACACTACATCTTTAAATGCATCTCATCTGGTTGTGCTTCAATGTAAAAGCATCTCTGTATGCAAGTCCTTGTTGGTCATTGCTGGCTTCAGCCATTGTCACATCTGCCTGATCCTGATTTTCCATTGGAGGATCAGGACAGCAGTGCTGCTTCAGGTAGTTGTGCAGCACTCCAATTACACTTATCCACAAGTACTCGTCTGGCTGGCCTCTGTAGTGCATGTTGGTCTTCATTTAGATATTCCAAATAGTCCATGCTTCTTCACAAACAGTACTAAGCAGAAGTTAAACCTGCCTCTTTGAAGGATTAATTTAAGCTTCAGTTTAGTCCAAGAGTAGCTCTAACCTTCCCTTTTGCAATCAGCTTAGTGTAATCCAGAACAGGCTAAGTCGATGACTATTTTAAAATAGGTCTGTGCAAGTTGCTTTAAGTTAAGACAGCTCAAACAGGCATTTTATTCTGGGACTATGCTTAAGCCTTGTCTGTGAAACCGGCCCTAAGTATCTTAATCTCTCTGAAACATTTAGGTAGAGTTACCAAGTGTTAAGGGCAGATGGCAAGTCTCCCTTTAAGCCTGAAAGGCTCTACAGCTGCGTCAGTCCACTGTAACTGAGCTGCATTGTTAGTTAGACCTGCTGTTTTACTCAGGGATCTTCACAGTGTTTTAATCACAAATCCACTGCTTGTCCCACTGTTTGTGGTTTTGGAGCTTTTGACTTCAGGTTCTACTTATGAGAGGAACTACCACATAACTACCTGCTTAAATATTTTACGTTTGATTGGCAAAATTGTAATATGTATGTACCACAGTTTGTGGCTCTTACACATAAAAATTAAAATAAACCTAACATAATAACTGTAGAGAAAAGAAAAAAAAACAATTTGTCAGCATCTGAAGTCTGGTCTTCTTCAACCACTTCTACCATGGTTGTGTTGGCATACGATCTGTCGCCTCAAAAATATGTACAAACAAAACTTGCTCAGTTTGATAGCTTTACTACTGTTCTGTTGGAACCAATCTATTAATTCATTACATTATAAAGGTAAAGGATAAATACAATAAAAAAAATATTTTATCAATATTTCCCATTTCACCCATTAACACACCCCTCCTCACCACATCTAATCCTGCTCCACAATCTCATCCTACACACACATACATACAACATTACTCACCCACCCTCACATTTACATTCAAATACACACTCCGCGTTTCTGTGTTTCCGCAAGGATTTTTTTTCAAGACGGGGGGGGATTAAATCCCCCCCAACCCACCTGCACCTCTGCTCTCTGCATAGCTGCTGGCCCTGCCCCCTCTTTCTGTCTGTCTCTCTGTCTGCTGCGTTGGCTGTTTGCATCAGCAGTCTGTTTTATTAAGTTACAAAAGTTAAATATGTTCCCTGGCAATTCAGTTCTCATAGCACGTGAGCCGCATGTGCACGAGGGACTTTATTAATGACGTAGCGATCAAAACGATTCATCGATCGTTACCAACTGATATCGGCACCTTTTATAAGCTTTATAAACAGCGACAATCAATGTATTTACAGTAGGGACATGCAGAGATACACAATTGGATTGTTTACTTTGCGTAACAGAACTGCATATGATTGTGTGTGGACAGAGAGCGTCCGATGTCAGACCCTCTTTTTCAGTTAGAACACTGTGTGAGGAGTAAACTGGTCCCATTGTTGTTTAATTGGTTGCCACAACTTCACGTGTGATTGACGTCCTGTGACTCCTGTTACTGTTTCAGTGCTCTTTCTCAACGAGGACAACGACCTTCATTTGGAGCGGACATCTCTGTGGAGTCATTTATTTGCAACTTCAGGACACGTTATAGAAATCTTATTCTTCATATGGCTGTTCATTGTCGTTGCGCTTGGATAGTCAACTTTTTTCCCACTCGACCCAAAGTGTAGATGCCTTTACGCTCTTGCTAGTCCTGCACTGCTGTATATGGTTGTTGTGCTGTCAGCTCCAAAATTAGTTGCTTTTTCTCACCTGTGTCTGCAATTGCCTGTGAATTTTTTCACAGGACTGGGGTGTGTTCCTGGAGTACACCATATTCAGGTAAACCCAGTAGTTTAACCACTCATACATCCACCAAGAAACGTCCCAGTGGCCCTGAACAAAGACATTGACAAGGAATTAATAAGGATGGATAGCTTAGGGGTCATAGAGAAACAGACTGATCTCACAATATGGGTCAGTACTATCAGACTCAGACTCAGACTCAGACTCAACTTTATTGATCCCTTTGGGATGACTCCCTCTGGGAAATTCAGTGAATAACTGAAGAGCTACTGGAGAGGCAGCCGTCTCCCACAGCGCTCAACTACTACCTGTCATGGTGACTATAATAAAACCAAAAAGATCAGGATCTGCCTGGATCCACAAGACTTAGGAGCAAGAATAGAGCAATATAGAGGGCACTATTCACTGAAAATATTGGAGGAAGTTGTTGCAGAAATGCCTAAAGCAAATGTATTTTCAGTTATGGATGCAAACCAAGGCTACTGGCAAATCCAATTGGAGGAAGAGAGGTTCAGACTTTGTACATCTTAGAATCAGAATCAGAATCAGAATTGGTGTTTATTGCCAAGTAGGTTTACACATACAAGGAATTTGTTTTAGTGATTTTGGTGCAGAACAATAACACAGAACTAGAATAAAATTAAGTAAAAGACTTAAATGGAATAAAATAAAAAATAGGAATAAGAATAAAAATATAAAAGCAATACATATAATACAAATTGTACAAAATATGTACAACAGGTGTGATTAAAAACTGTACAGGTGTGCAGGATATTGAACAGTGCAAAGAGCTTACAGTATTAATTTTAAAATAGTGCAGCATATAGACAATA
Organism: Semicossyphus pulcher; assembly: GCF_022749685.1. NCBI lineage: Eukaryota > Metazoa > Chordata > Actinopteri > Labriformes > Labridae > Semicossyphus > Semicossyphus pulcher. The sequence goes on along the minus strand of NW_027211770.1, from coordinate 278,485 downwards.
TAAGTCCAGTGTGCATTAATGTAACACATTAACTCACCGTTAGGAAGGTACAAGTTTAAGAGAATTCCTTTTGGTATCTCTTCAGCACTAGAAGTTTTTTAGAGGTGCCTGTCCCAGCATCTGGAAGGACTAGATGGAATGGTGAATCTAATGGACGACATTCTTGTGTGGGGTAAAGACAGAGTCACATACAAGAGGTTGAGAATGCTGTTAAATCGACTGAGAAGCATTAACCTGAAACTAAACAGACAAAAGCAAAATATAACTGATTGCAATCAGCTACATAAGGCATGTGCTGAGCAATGGATGGATGGATTAAAACCTGACATGGAAAAATTGAGAGCAATAAAAGAAATGTCATAGCCAAAGGACAAAGCAGCATTTCAGAGATGGTATGGTGCAGTACATAGCCAAATGTGTGCAACCCTCTCAGGAAGCTACTGGAAGGAGAAACTGTCTGGCACTGGGAGTCTGAACAGCTCCACACGGCTAGAAGACCTTGTGAGTAACACACCTGTGTTAAAGCATTATGATGTGGAGCAGCCAATCACAGTCAGTGGATGCCAGCTCAGCTTGTTTGGGAGTTGTGATCAGATATGGTAAGATCGAAAAAGAGCTACAAGCCATCACTCATTATTGGGAAAAATGTCATCAATACCTGTATGGGAGACATGTACAAGGGGAGTCAGATCAAGCCGTTTTTCAAAAAGTCACTCCAGAAAGCTCCAAAGACAGTTTATTACATGCCCAACCAGAGAGGAGAATGTTTTAGATCATTGTTACACCACAGTGAGCAGCACTTATCACGCTGTCCCCCATGCTGCACTGTCCCAGTGCAGCATGGGGGACACCACGTCATGATCCATCTGATTCCTGCGTACAGCAGAAATCAAAGCTCTGTAAACCTGTAGTGAGGACATCAAAAAAGTGGACCAGTGAAGCTGAAGGATCTAGAGGCATGTTTAGACTGTCCAGATTTCAGGACTGCTACCAACAGCCTGGATGAGTATGCAGAGTCTGTAACGTCATACATCAGCTTCTGAGAGGACTGCTGTGTAACATCACAGTAGTTGAGCGCTGTGGGAGACGGCTGCCTCTCCAGTAGCTCTTCAGTTATTTAGCTCTTTTAACTCTTTTAATCGCTCTTTTCACTTTCTGCTCTTCTTGTGAAGAGATTGTGTGCTTTTTTTATTTATCCCATGGATATTTTTAACTTTAATATGCGACCAGGAGCCAGTTTTCTCACTTATTCGAGAGAGGAAATGCTGGCTCTACGAACAAAGGGACGAGCCGGGACACGACACCCCATCCCGGCGGAGCTGAGGAGGAGAACCAGGGGCTGCAAAGCCGGGGCTAAGCTAAAGGCTAAGCTAGCGGACAACCGGAGGCGCTACAAACCGACGATTCCCTCCGTAATCATGGGGAACGTGAACTCGCTGCCGAACAAGATCGACGAGCTGTCCGCACTGAACAACCAGCGGATCTACAGGGAGAGCAGCTTGCTCATCTTCACAGAGACATGGCTAAACCACCTCGTACCGGATGCTAACGTGGACCTGCTGGGATTCACTGCTGTGAGAGCCGACAGAGACACGAAAGCGAGCGGGAAAAGCAAAGGTGGGGGACTCATCATGTATGTGAACAACCGCTGGTGTAACCCAGGACATATCTCTGTGAAGACGGTGTGGTGTTGCCGGGACCTCGAGCTGCTTGCTGTTAGCTTGCGGCCATATTATCTGCCGAGGGAGTTCAGTCACGTGATCACCATCTGTGTTTACATCCCTCCGAGAGCGGACGCAGCCACTGCCTGTGAGAAAATCCACTCTGTCACAGCGAGGCTGCAGACACAGCACCCCGAGGCTTTCATGATCATTTCTGGGGACTTCAACCATGCAACTTTGGACTCTACTTTGGCTGTTTTCCACGAGGTTGTTGACTGTCCTACAAGGAACAACAGGACAATTGATCTGCTGTATGCTAATGTGAGGGATGCATACAGAGTCACACCCCTCCCCCCACTGGGGAAGTCTGATCACAACCTGGTTCACCTACAGCCACTGTACACCCCCCTGGTCCGAAAGCAGCCGGTAACAACTCGCTCCAGCAGGAGATGGTCCCCTGAGATGGAAAGTGCCCTGAGAGACTGTTACAACACCACAGACTGGGATGTGCTGATCAACCAGCATGATGAGGACATCGAGGGGCTGACACACTGTCTGACAGATTACCTGAACTTCTGTGCAGACGTGGTCTCCCCTGTTAAGACTGTCCGCTGTTACCCTAATAACAAGCCATGGGTAACGCGGGAAGTCAAAGCTGTCCTCAACATGAAGAAGGCTGCCTTCAGGAGCAGAGACAGGGAGGCCATGAAGGCAGCACAGCAGGAGGTGAAACACCGTGTGATGGAAGCTAAGGACAGCTACAGGAGAAAGGTGGAGCAGAAGCTGAAGGAGAACAACATGAGGGAGGTCTGGGAAGGTGTGAGGACCATCACAGGTCACAACACAAAGACCAGAGCCGTGGGGGGGACAGTGGAGAGGGCGAACGAACTGAATGACTTTTTCAACAGGTTCAACCATAAATGATGATTTCCGGCCGGTGGCACTCACTTCACACCTGATGAAGACGTTGGAGCGGCTCTTCCTCAGCCTCCTCAGACCCCAGGTGCAGCACGCCCAGGACCGCCTGCAGTTCGCCTACCAGCCAGGTGTTGGTGTGGAGGATGCCATCCTCTACCTACTACACCGAGTCCACTCCCATCTGGATAAGGGGAGAGGCACAGCGAGGATTCTCTTCTTGGACTTCTCCAGCGCCTTTAATACCATTCACCCCCCTATGCTTCGAGATAAATTGAACCGGATGGGAGTGGACCCCCACCTGGTGGCCTGGATATCCAACTACCTCACCGACAGGCCACAGTACGTCAGGCTGAAGGACACCACGTCTGACACTGTGGTCAGCAGCACTGGAGCCCCCCAGGGCACAGTGCTGGCCCCTCTTCTCTTCACCCTGTACACCTCGGACTTCTGTCACAACTCAGAGCTGTGTCACATACAGAAGTACGCCGATGACACAGCCATCGTTGGATGCATCAGGGACAACAGAGAGGAGGAGTATCGGAGTCTGGTGGGGGACTTTGCTGCTTGGTGCCGCACAAACCACCTAGAGCTCAATACCTCTAAAACAAAGGAGCTGGTCATAGACTTTGGGAGGTCCAGACCAAAGCCGAGACCAGTCCTACTAGAGGGAGCTGAGGTGGAGAGTGTGGACTCCTACAAATACCTCGGGCTGTGTCTGGACAACAAACTGGACTGGTCAACACACACCAGCCACCTGTACGGGAAGACACAAGGCAGGATGTACTTCCTAAGGAGACTGCGGTCTTTTAACATCTGCAGCAAACTGCTGCGGATGTTTTACCAGTCTGTGGTTGCCAGTGTCCTCTTTTACACTGTAGTGTGCTGGGGAGGCAGCACATCCAAGAAGGACACATCCAGACTGGATAAACTGATCAGGCGAGCCGGCTCTGTGATCGGCATGAAGCTGGACCCTCTGGTGACGGTGGCAGAGACAAGGACACTGAACAAACTGTTGGACATTATGGACAATGCCAGCCACCCTCTGCACACCGTCATCAGCAACCAGAGGAGCCTGTTCAGTGAGAGACTGCTCCTTCCAAAGTGCAGGACTAACCGACTGAAGAACTCCTTTGTCCCTCATGCCATCAGGCTGTACAACTCCTCACTTAGGGGGAGGAGGTAACAGGGACAGACTCTCTCACAAGCGGTAGCCACTAACTCACCTCACAAAGTTAATAGTAGTTATCTTCTTTTATCCAATAGGAATATTTATTTATTTCTCAAAGGGTCATATGTGCAATAAAAATCTGTCAATGTGCAATAATCTCTCAACCACAGTGCAATAACCTAATTTAGTTTAATCGAACTAAATACCAGGTCAATTACCAACTGTTTACTTGTATATTTTCTAAGAGTGTATATTTTATATATTTTGTTATCTAATTTTGTACTTTTTATATATATCTATCTATAGATAGATATATATATTTTGATCTTTATTTTTTACCCTCTGTGTGCTGATTCTTTCCTATTGTATTGTACTGTATAAGCTGCTGGAGACTGAATTTCCCAGAGGGAGTCATCCCAAAGGGATCAATAAAGTTGAGTCTAAGTCTAAGTCTAAGTCTATCACACGGCACAGTGAGTTACAACAACCAGAAACGTTGGTTCACAGCCAAACTCAGACGGCTGAGGCAGTTAAAGGAGGAGGCATTTAGGAGTGGGAACAGAAACAGCTTCAAACAGAATAAATACACCTTCAGCCGGGTGCTGAGAGAAGCTAAGCGTCTGTACACAGCAGTTTTCAGGGGGAGATGCTGGCTCAGTCTGGAAGGGTCTCAGACAGCTCAAAGGCTACAAGCTGAAAAACCCCCATGAACTGCGCCTTTCCAACGACCTCGATGAGTTTTACTGTCGCTTTGAAAGACAATCCTGACAGTCCTGACAGCATCCCCAGTGACTCCACTCAACAGCTTAAGATTATCGCCTCCACCTCTCCCACCACCTCAACTCCACTTCATCCTCCAGCATCTGGACTCAGCAGGAACTTTTGCCAGGATCCTGTTTGTAGATTTCAGCTCTGCCTTCAAGACAATCGTCTCTGCTCTGCTACAGGACAAGCTCTCCCAGCTGAACATGCCCGACTCCACCTGCAGGTGGATCACTGACTTCCTGTCTGACAGGAGGCAGCTCGTGAAGCTTGGGAAACACATCTCTGACTCCAGGACCATCAGCACCTGCTCCCCTCAAGACTGCGTTCTTTCCCCTCTGCTCTTCTCCTTGTACACCAACAGCTACACCTCCAGTCATCAGTCTGTCAAGCTCCTGAAGTTTGTGAACGACACCACCGTCACTGGACTCATCTCTGGTGAGGACAAGTCCGCCTACAAGTGAGAGACTGACCATCTGGTGACCTGGTGTGGTGAGAAAAAACCTAGAGCTTCATGCTCTATAGACAGTGGAGATAGTTGTAGATTTTCGGAAGAAAGCAGTCACACCCGCCCCCATCACCATCAGTGACAACATCGGCTCCCTCATCAAAAAGGGACAGCAGAGGATTTACTTCCTGTGGCAGCTGAAGAAATTCAACCTGCCAAAGACAATGATGGTGCACTTTTACACCACCATCATTGAATCCATCCTAACCTGCTCCATCAACGGCTGCTACTGCCAAGGACAAGTGCAGGCTGCAGCGTATCATCGGCTCTGCAGAGAGGGTGATTGGCTGCAATCTGCCATCTCTCGAGGATCTGTACACCTCCAGGACCCTGAGTCGTGCAGGTAAGATTGTGGCCGACCCCTCTCACCCTGCCACAGTCTCTTTGAGACTCTCCCCTCTGGCAAGAGGCTGTGGGCCATCAGGACCAAAACCTCCGGACACAGCAACAGCTTCTTCCCCTCTGTTGCCAGCCTCATCCACAAGGCCCCGACCCCACCCCCACATGACACGGACTCTCATCCAGCCCCTCAGTCACTCAACATTTCATGAATGTTAAGACTCTAATTCAGGCTGCATTACATTAATGCACACTGGACTTTTGTATTGTCTGTACACTGCACTATTTTTAACTTTATACTGTAAGCTTTTTGCATTCACCAATATCCTGCACATTTCTACAGTTTTTATTTACACCTGTTGTCCATATTTTGTATTATACGTATTGCTTTTTATATTTTTATTCTTATTGCCTATTTTTTATCTTATTCTATTAAGTCTTATTTTTAATGTAGTTCTGTGTTTAGTATTCTGCACCAAAATCAACAAAAAAACAAAAAATTACTTGTATGTGTAAACTTACTTGGCAATACACTCCGATTCTGATTCTGAGATACTACAAAAGTACAGCCTACAGGTGAGATACAAAGCTGGTAAAGACATGCACATTGCAGATGCATCTGGCACAGCCAGATTGAAAGATATTTCCTCTTGACAGACAGGAGGAGTTGGATGTGATCTACATCGTGCAACAATTACCTTTTTCAGACGAGAAGAAGTCAGCAATTCAAAGATGCAACAGAACAGAATGATGAACTGAGACTGGTCAGAGACGCACTACTTAATGGATGCCGGATGGCATGGATGGAGTGTCGGAGCCAAGTTCTAAAGTCAATACAAAAATAATAGGGTTTTAAAGAGGTGTAGCGGCTCAAAGGACTAATAATGAATAACTAATTAATATCAAATTATGTAACAGTAATCCATAACTCAAGGTTTTGCATCATTATTGCAGACATTGGTGTAAAAGCTGAAGGAGAGTGAGGGCACTCATCTTCGGCTCCTAGAAACGATTAGTTCATTACTAAAAAACAGAATTTAGGTTTACCTTAAATTCAATGTTGGACGCCACCCAATTTTGACAAAACAGGGAAAACTTATAATTAGTTATTAATTAATTTAGGCTTGTGATCTCAGGGTTGCTACGAGGTTCTTGGCCATGGTGTACGATGACTTTACCATTTCATACACACACAAATCACAGAATCAAGGTCTTTATAAATGAGATATTTATTAAACTACTGACTACATGACTAAACTACTAAATAGCAAATACATGAATGAATGAGGAATAAATGAGTGAGCACAATGAATAGGTTGCACAATGAACAATCTCTAAATAGGATTGACATTAAGTCAAGTCAAATCAGTGACCGTATCTTTGGAGGTTTATCAACTGATTGAATGTATAAAACACCATTCGGCAGTGGAGAGTTTGAGGAGCATCATGGATGATAAAGGCTGAGGTAATCGTAATTGTAACAGTTGAAGTCAACAGGTCTACTATTTAGCATTAGCAGCAACAATAATGATACTATGGGGAAGGCTGATGTTGGTAGTTGTTGCAGAGAGAAGTCCTCTGTCTGAAGCAGTAAGTAGATCATTTGAAACTCGCACAAGTGCTGTCTCAGTGCTATGGTGGACTCTAAATCCTGACTGAAAGTCCTCAAATAAACTGTTGTTGCTTTCTCAAGGATCTTTGAGATAAAAGGAAGGTTAGATAGATAGATAGGTCTATAGTTATCTAAGGTGCCTGAATCAAGGGTAGGCTTTTTAAGAAGTGGCTTAATTACAGCTAGTTTAAAAGACTGGGGTACATAGCCAGTCGATAAAGACATATTGATCATATCTAGTAAAGAAGTGCCAATTGAGGGAAAGACTTCCTTAAGCAGCCTGGTTGGAATCGGGTCTAAAAGACAGGTTGATGGTTTAGACGAAGATATCAGAGAATTTAGCTCAGGAAGGTCAATTGGAGAAAAACAGCCAAGGTAAACATCAGGTTTTTGAACAGTTTCCAAAGATACATCTGCATCAGTTAACGGCAGGAGGTTACAAATTTTGTCTCTAATCTTTAGGATTTTGTCATTAAAGAAGCTCACGAAATCATCACTGCTGAGGCCTATAGGAATACTTGGCTCAGTGGAGCTGTGACTCTCTGTCAGCCTGGCTACAGTGCTGAAAAGGTACCTAAGATTGTTTTTATTTTCTTCTATGAGGGAGGAGTAGTAGACACCTCGAGCATGCCGTAGGGCCTTCCTGTATTTATTAAGACTATTTTGCCAGAGTAAACGAGACTCTTCTGTTTTGGTGGATCGCCACATTCTTTCAAATTTACGCGACATTTGCTTCAAGTTACGAGTTTCTGAGCCATACCATGGAGCTAGCCTCTGTCGTTTAATAATCTTCTTTTTTAAGGGGGCAATCGAGTCTAGAGTACTTCTCAGCAAAACTGCAGTACTATCGACAAACTGATCAAGCTGAGAGGGACTAACATTATTATAAGAGCTTTCTGTAGTAAACAGATGTGGTAAAGAATTAAAAGCAGCTGGAATTGTTTCCTCAAATTTAGCTACAGTCCTATCAGACAAACATCTTGTGAGAACATTTTTGTTAACTGGAGAGTAGTCAGTTAATAGGACATCAAATGTTACTAAATAGTGATCTGATAAAAGAGGATTTTGTGGGAAGACAATTAAGTTTTCGGTTTCAAGGCCATAAGCTAGAACAAGGTGGAGGGTGTGGTTAAAGCGGTGAGTAGGCTGGTTTACACTTTGAGTGAAACCAATAGAGTCCAAAAGGGACATAAATGCCATGCTAAGACTATCATTATCAACATCTACATGAATATTGAAGTCCCCTACAATAATTATTTTATCTGAACTCAGGACTAAATCTGATAAAAACTCTGAGAATTCAGTTAGAAAATCAGAGTATGGGCCAGGAGGGCGGTATACTATCACAAATAAAACAGGCTGTAAAGTTTTACAGGCTGGGTGTGAAAAACTCAGAACAAGGCTTTCAAAAGAGCAGAAACTAAGTTTTGGTCTAGGGTTGATTAGAAGACTAGAACTGAAAATAGCTGCCACTCCACCACCTCGACCAGTGCCTCGAGGAATATGAGTATTAAGATGACTGGGAGGAGTGGATTCATTTAAGCTGACATATTCTTCCTGACACAGCCAAGTATCAGTTAAAGAGAGTAAATCAATATGATAATCTGATATCAGATCATTCACTAATAGAGCTTTAGATGATAGGGATCTGATATTTAACAGACCACATTTAATTCTCATATTTTTTGGCATAACTTCGGTTGTTGCTTTCATTTTTATTAAATTTTTTTGATTTACTCCTTTTTTATTTAAGTTTGAATTAACTGTAATAAAAGGCCTGGGTCAGGGGGGCAGACACAGTCTCTATAACATTAACATTGTGGCTGGGAAACTGCTCACAGGGAAGCTCACAGGAGTGTGTAGGACTACAGCTCTGCCTCCTGGTCTCAACTCTGGTTTGTCAGGTTTTACGACTAAAAAACTTAGCCATATTACGAGACAAAAGAGCTGCACCATCCAAAGTGGGATGAATGCCGTCTCTTCCGATCAGACCAGGCTTTCCCCAGAATGTCTGCCAGTTATCTATGAAGCCCACATCTTTTGCTGGGCACCACCTCGACAGCCAGCGATTGAATGATGACATGCGGCTATACATGTCATCACTCGTCAGATTGGGCAGGGGTCCAGAGAAAACTACGGAGTCCGACATCGTCTTTGCAAATGCACACACCGACTCAACATTCATTTTAGTGACTTCCGATTGGCGTAACCGGGAGTCATTAACGCCGTCATGAATTACAATCTTATTAAATTACGATTATCCTAAATTTGACTCGATGTCGCCCGCTCTGGCCCCAGGAATACATTTCACTATGGCCACTGGCTTCGCTAACTTCACGTTTCTGACTATGGAGCTGCCAATAACCAGAGTTGGTTTCTCAGCGGGTGTGTCGCTGAGTGGGGAAAACTTGTTCGAAATGTGAAGTGGTTGGCGGTGAACCGTGTGCTTCGTCTCGCGGCTATGCTTCCCTCTGAGAGTAACCCAGCCACTGCATCCCGGCTGTTGCCGAGGGAGAAGCTACGCTAGGTCGGCCCGCACCTGCTACTGGCCCTGGGGGCTTGCTGCTGACTACAGCAGCTAGCGATGCTTGGTTTTCCAAGGTGCGGAGCCGCGTCTCTAATTCCGTGATCCTCGCCTCCATAGCTCCAAAAATACTACATTTCATACAAGTACCCTTATCCGTAAAGGAGGTCGAGGTAGTGCTAAACATCTGACACACCAAACAGGGCAGATCAGGAGAGCAGGAGGGAGAAGGAGAAGCCATTTCAATTGATTAAGCTAGCTGCTAAGCTAACGGCTAAGGGAGTATAAAGTTAAGGGTTTAGCAGATATGACGCTTATGCAACAACGAGAGTGCTTGATGAAAACTAGTGTCTGTTTAAGTACACAGCAGCTGAATAACTGCAGTGATGATAATTACAGCAGATTAATCGATTTAGCTCGAGCTCTAGCAACAGTTACAAACAGCACAGAACAACACAGTAGCAGCGAGAAAACAGGAAATGACGCAATACACTCACACACAGCCAGATGAGTTGTTATGACAAATATGCATACCTGAACACATACATTTCATATATATGCATCTGTATACCCTTTTGTACACCAAGTGAGTGAAATAACTTTAATAGTCTTATCAATGCTCCCTCTACCACAGGAATGTGTCTGTGTCCTGTGGCGTGCAGAGGTGCTCAGAGAGATCTTGCAGATAAATTCACACAATATACAAAACACAGGAAAGGCAACCATTGTCCATTCGTGTCCTTATCAACCAGTTCTTGTTGATTCACTTTGTTTTGTCTGAGCGTTGTTCAGTCCATAAGAAATAGTTTATTTGTTAATCCCTTGTTAGGGGGTCACATTCCTATCAGAGACTTTAGGAAACATGTTACAGAAATATAAGTCTACGATAATGTAAAATAATTGAGGTAATAGAATACGTATTAATTAAGGTTTCCTATTCCTATAGGTTTAGGAATTGTCTGTTTCTTGAACAACTGAAATTCAGAGAGTCACAGAACTGTAGTATCTGTAGGAAAAGGGGGGATGAGAGGGAGAGTGGGCACTCATACTCTCTGTACATTTAGAATCAACAATCAAAATTAAGCATCAGTCTAGTAACTTCAGTTGGTTATTACAAATAAAATATTAGTAAATGTACATTTTAATCATAAAGTTCTTTATTTTCATGCAGTTTTTTGAATATCTCCATCTTGTTGCTCGAGTGAGTCTTTTGATGTTAGCCAGAAATCAAGGAAAGTCGTCCTCCTACAAGAGCCATAAATTAGCTGGCTTCACTCGTCATTATTGACCCAGAGGTCATGTGAACAGGAAGAAAAAGATTCTGTTTTTGTTAAGGAGTTAATTCATTTAATTCTTCATCATCGGATCATCCGAGGAGTTGACATACTCTGAAGGTCTGGTGTTCAAAAACTCAAAACCTAAGGTGCCTACTACAATGAGAGGAGACATGCTCGAGAAAATCTGTGAGGCACATTTGGGAATAGAAAAGAGCAAAGAAAGAGCCAGGGATGTACTGTTTTGGCAAGGAATGGCAAAACAAATTGAGGAAGTTGACCAGAAATGTTCTGTGTGCAACAAACAGAAACACCAATTCAAGAGATCCCTTGATATCTCATCCAGTCCCAGAGAGAGTAGTCAAAAGTTGGTATGGATTTATCCATTTCTATAATGCAGAATGCTTTTATTGTCATAATACACACAGAGTGTACCGCGAAATTAATAGACAACTCTTGTGGTGCAAAAAAAGAAATAAAATAGTAAGAATATGAAAGATATACAGTAGAAATAAATATAAGCACACAAACGGTAGAGATAAATATATTGCACACAATACAATAGTTTCAGTATCCTGGACATGGATTTATTCAGGACACTGAACTACTGTTTATTCAGTAACTGTATTGCACTTGGGTAAAAAGTGTTCAAGAATCTGGATGTGCGGGCCTGGATGGATCTGTACCTCTTTCCTGAGGGCAACAGTGAGAACAGGCTGTGTCCGGGGTGTGAACCGTCGGAGGTGATACTTCTGACCCTGCGCAGACATCTGGTGTTGTAGATGTCTGACAGAGAGGACAGCTGTACTCCTATGATGCTCTGTGCTGACTTCCTGACTCTTTCTAGAGCCCTCTTGTCAGCCTGAGAGCTGCTCCTGTACCACACTGAGATGTTGTAGGTACCTATAGAAGGACAGCAGCAGTTCCTGGGACAGGTTGACCTTTCTCAGTGACCTTAAAAAGTACAGTCGCTGCTGTGCCTTTTTCAAAAGTGCATTGGTCTTAGTGCTCCACATAAGGTCCCGAGAAATGTATGTACTGACCCTCTCTACCGTGTCTCCTCGGATGAGAAAGGGGGGGGGGGGGGGGGGGGTCCTCCCTCTTCCTCCTGAAGTCCAGCACCAACTCCTTTGTCTTTGAGGAGTTGAGTGCCAGGTTATTTAGGGAGCACCAGGCAGTGAGGTTCAGGACTTACTCTCTGTAGGCCGTCTCATCATTGTCGTGAATCAGCCCCACCACAGTATTGTCGTCCGCAAATTTGACAAAGATGTTGCTGGTGCACAGTCATGGGTGTACAGGGTGTACAGCATGGGACTGAGCACACAGCCCTGAGGGGCCCCAGTGCTCACTGTCAGGACTGAGGAGTGATGGGACCCCAGTCTGACTGACTGCAGACGGTTGGTGAGAAAGTCTCTGATCCATCTGCAGGTGTGCTCGCCGATGCCCAGACTGCGCAGTTTGGACAACAGTCTGCTTGGAATGAGAGTATTGAAAGCAGAACTGAAGTCCACAAACAACATCCTTGCATAACTGCCAGCTTGTTCAAGATGTTGACACGCTGTGTGGAGGGCTGTGTTGATGGCATCACCTGTGGACCTGTTGGCTCTGTATGCAAATTAGTGCTGATCAAGGCTGGGAGGCAGTAAAGGTTTAATGTGCCTCAGCACCAGTCTTTCAATGCACTTCATTACAGTTGAAGTGAGAGCCACAGGTATGTAAACGTTCAGACCGCTGACCGGCTGTCTCTTGGGGATGGGCACAATAGTGGCGGTTTTTAGGCAGCTGGGGACTGTGCAGGGACCTTGGAGCTGTTTATGTTGACAAGGTCACGGATGCCCTAATGCCCCTTTTCAGGTTGGATCTGGCTGAGCTGTATAGTTCCATGTTTCCAGACCTGAAAGCAAAGTCCCAATCCTTCAGCAGCTGTTTCACCTCTCTGTTCATCCACTGTTTTTTATTTGGATAATGTCTGACCTTCTTCTCCTCTGTGACGTTGTCCATGCACGTTTTAATATAAAACAGAACCATGGATGTGTAGTCTGTTAGGTCTTCCTGTGCAAAAATATCCCAGTTTGTTGTGTGGAAACACTCCTGGAGCTGTGGGATGGCATTTTGAGAAACAGAGACAGATGATCCGATTGTCTGAGGTGGGGGAGGGGGGAGACCTTATATGCTTCCTTGATGTTGCTATAAACCTTATCCAGCACGTTGAGACCTCTCGTTGCACATTTAACATGCTGGTAAAACTTAGGGAGCACAGATCTTAAGTCAACATGATTAAAGTCTCCGGCTACAATGAAAATGCCATCCAGGTAGGCAGACTGTTGTTTGCTAACAGGTGCTAGCAGGGTTTTTAATGCTTTGTTAGCATTAGCACTCGGTGGTGTGTACACAGCCGTTACCATGACAACTGTGTGTTCTCAGGCCAAATAAAACGGATGGCATCTGAGTGTTACAAACTCCTTATCAGGGGAACAGCATATTTCAGTCACTGTAGCGTTTGTACACTACTGTTGTTGGAGTAGATGACCAGTCCTCCTCCTCTGCTTTTCCCCGAGTCGCTCGTCCGGTCGGCTCGGTTTGCTGTGCGGCCTGCTAACATGATGGCTTCGTCTGCTACCCCTGAGTGAAGCCAGGTCTCCGTCACAATCATGATGCAGCTATCCCGCACAGTTTCCTGTGCCTCGATGGTGGCCGATAGTTCATCAAGCTTGTTGTTTAGTGACCTGGCGTTTGTGAGAAAGATGCTGGGTAACGCTGGTCTGTACGGGTCCTTCCGTAGCCGGGCATGAATACCGGCTCGGCAGCCCCGCTTCCTGCACCGCCTCCTTCTTTGTTTTGCCCCAGGTATGGTGAACCACGGGCTGCCTGCTGGTCACATGATCTCTGGTGGAACGTCATGGTTAAAACTCCAGTTGGAGTCTGACTCGCCATAACGCATCTCTACTGTACTTCTTAGTGGCCATCACAGAATATCTTCAATGTGTGGAATACTTCTCTAAGTACCCAGGGATTTCAAAATTAAGTTGTACTTCAAGCAAGCACATAATTACAGCTCTTGCGCCCTATTTACACGGCAGAAGGTGCACAGTCTAAAGCCCATGGCGCTAAGTGATTTAGGGTGTCCGAGGGAAACCGAGGGTTGGCTTAAATCCCTGGATTATTCACAGCATTAATTATTTAAATCTCTTTATTAAAGTAATGTGTGCTTACCATCAAAGAAAGGTAAGTTGTAAATGTTTATAATTATAATATTATTATTGTTGGGATTTGGTAGGAGCAATTTGGTTATTAATAAAAAAAATATTATTGTTAATAATTATGATTATTAATATTGATAAAAGAATATCAGTCGGAATGACTAATTACGGGGCACCACCCTGGGATCGGGGAATAATAAACAAAAAGAAGAAAAATCAGTCTCAATATTACACTTATCTATGTTGTTATTAAATAATCAATATTTTCAATTAAAAGTGAAAAGGGGAAGGTATGAATCAGAGCACTGACCTTCGCAACCAGCCATAATCATGATGCAAATACACAATTAATCACAAACAACTTCTCTTTAAATTATAAATAGAATTTATTTAACAAGCAGCACCAATCAAAATCAATGTCACTAAATCAAACAAATTACTATCAAACTTAAACTAAGAGCAGTTATTTACAAAGCAGAAGCATGTGTGTGTGCATGTGTGTGTGTGAGAGAGCGAGTGAGTGGAGGTGCAGAGAGAGAGGACAAGATGGCGTGTGTGTGTTCAAAATGGTGGATCAAGTCCGCGTAAATTTAACAAAGAAAACAAAAGCGACCTGGCTTGATAAACTACTATTATGTCGGTTAGTACAAAGAAGTAGAAAGATATGCCGGTGAGGCAAAACAAAGCAGCTCGAACTAGCCGCAGTAACTGTAACTTTATCATGCAGAAACCCAGCGGATGATCACAGATCATCAGCTGTGGCACTGAACTTTTACCTGACTAAAGGCAGCTTACTAATCTCAGCATGGTAGTTGAGTTAAAACAAACACAGTAGCAAAACACAAGCATAAACGGGACGCGGCGGTCCGCAATCAAGCAAACAAAAAGTTTCCCACTAACATAAATAAACACACTTTCTAAGCTATCTCTGCCCAGACAAAAGCCTATGATAAAACACTTGACTTAAAACAATTGATAGGCAGGCTGTATCAAGGGCGTAGAATAGTCTATATCTATAGTTCACAGGAGTGCACCAGCTGTGCGTAAAAAAAATAGCTCTTATCTCTTACGTCCGACTTAACAATGACCGACTTCTTGATTGGAATTTAATAACGATCATGTCTCCCTCTGTCTGTTCTGAAGGCAAAATCTGGACTACGCACTCTGTGTATCACTTGGAACATCAGGAGGTCATCTACAAGCAGATTCTTGTCTTCTAACCTCCGCAGTGGCCTCAGTCAACCAGCATTGGCCAAATACTCCTCAAGTGGCTCCGTTGATGCTAGCAGATCTTGAAGTGATTTACAATCTGAGATCTTCCAATGGATAAAACAAACAACAAAATTTAAAAATGGCATAATTAAAAATGTCTTCCCCTCTACACTTGTCACTAGCATAGAAAGAAACACACACATACTTCAAAATATCCTAAAACTGAAAAAAAAAGAAATTACCCTTTTCATTTTTTCATGCAGGTCAGTATCCGCAACATCTCCCAAAACTGGCTTAGCCAATTCTGGGCCATCAACGAGGCAAGGCAAGAGAGTTGGGGACAGAAAGTCTGCAGGAGGTCCACCGTGTACAAGGCTTATTGCAATTGCCCCGCCTGCAATGAAGTACCAGTCCTCTCTTGTGGATAGACAAAATAAAATCATGATATTTATGACAGAGCATGTGTACCAATACCTCCAACATCATAGAACCATAGTGATACAAATGTAATAACCGATTATTTGGACCATCCAAAAGAAATGAGATTGCAGTCAATACATACCAGTACTGTCAAACGCCATCTTCATCTTGCCTTCTTCAGCCTCAAACATTTGAGATTGGGGCAATGCTTCGATTAGAAGCTTTAAAAAATTTCTTCTGGGTCCACCTAAGTCCACAGCCTCTTCAGGTACTCCCATATCACCAGAAAACCTGACAGAGGTTTTAAACGAGGGACATACGATCCATGTCAAACTATTTCTGATTGCTCCATCCAGGACTATGGATCGAATGGTGTTAAACTTGCATTTCTTCTAATGGTTTATTTTTGTTGCAAGAGCTTGCAAAATATCTCTAACAGGCACAGAACAGTCTGTGGTCCTGGAACAAACAAAATAAATATATCATCGTCTTAAGAGTGTGGCATTATGCATATGCATATTATGTGAGCAGGTATGGCGCCTATTCGCTACATTTCATACAGGCCAGTCAACCAATCTAAATCAGAAAGGTTCCAACTGTAAAACAAAAATAAAAAACAGCAATAACACAACTGCAACGTTGCAATTGACTACTGTAGAACATTTTGCATTTTGTATTAACCTTTCACTCTGAAGGCTTGCTAGTATAGCCTCGTCCAGATCCTGGCAGTGCATCCATTATTGAAAGGTAGCTATAATAGTTTTAAAAAAAAAATAGAAAGGTCCAAAAAAGCAGCAGAACACTAGCAGAAACATAAGTGATGCAACAAAATGAAATGTATTAGTATGGATAACTGGCTTAATAGTTTAGGTTTGGTCTATAATCACATAATTGAAAGAATGTTTTACCACTAGAAATTATTAGATTTCCTTTACATTTTTTTTATTTTCTGTAGAATCATATCATCGCAGCTTGGACTTGGTATAAAAAATCTAAGTGTGTACCTCACATCAGCTGAGAGTTTTTCACTAAAGGCATCTCTCATTTGTTCAGTGACAGTCTTCTGGTCCCAGGATTTTTGGAATTAAAATCCATTCAATATATGTCCTTGTTCATATAACTGCTGCTTTGCGTGATGCATGACGACCACATTGCTCGATGGTTCCGGAAGAAGGATTACATCTTCATAGAAAGTATCATGATAGACTGTTTTGGCCCTAAAAAACAAAAGGAGGCATGATATGAAATAAGAGAATTTCTGTATCACTTTCAACTCACTCTAGTTTTGCCTTTCAGATAGATCATATAATATATATTTAACATTAGAGAAGAGTGTCACCTGCTCTCCAATGCTCTAGATTTTGTAACTGGATAGCGTATCTTATCTGGCTCAGTTTTTAATCTACCTACCCAGTCTAACAGGCTCAGACTGTCAATCTGGCATAACAGGGAAATGCCAGATGGGCTGGCCGCCAGGCCACCAGAGTTGGAGAAAAAAAATTGCCTTTCAGGCCCACTACTCCAAAAAGACACCGCAGTTCAGGCTGGATTACAGCGCTCCGGTCTCTTCAAAAGTAGCTCAACTCCGCTGGAGTCTGACCTGACAACCCTGGCTTCGCATCACGTGACGTGATATGAAACTTAGTTTGATCATGAAGCTTGATGTCTCTCTACAACTCTGTGTTTCTAAGTGAAATATATGAACTACACAGCATATGGACATATGACAGCCTGCAGAGACGACGATTATACTTTAACTGTGCGTGGAAATATGGACAGATTGCGATGTTATTGATACAGGTACAGAGCATCAAAACACACGTCTGTCATATCTGCTCCTCTCCTAACGTCTGTCTCCTCCCTGCGTTCATGATAACTCTGAAAAACTATGCGTGGATCACCTCCTGCCCATCTCATTCACAGCTTGTGGAGATGTATTTTATTCTTTATAAAGGTTGTTGATGGAAATATGGACAGATCGCGACCTTACTCAGAGGCAGAGCATGAGAACCACTCACAGATCACAGATCGGTGTCCTCACTGCGCTGTATAATTATAAACTGCTTACTGCTTGATCACTTTGTTATAAATTCCAAACAGCTTGTAGATCACACTCTGAATCATCTATCTGTGACCCCGTTGGGTCCCAGTCCAACCCTGCAGTCTAACCTTTCTATGGGCATATCGAGCAACCTAAAACACCAACATTAAAGTACAAAAAAATTTCAAACAGCAAACATATGTACATTTATATATCAATGTATTAATCGGCAGGAAAAGGCTGTGAAGGTTAATGGCAATCTGGTCTGGTTTGCCGACTATATCGTGGACCGCAGGAGGTTAGCATGCTAATGTGTACTGCTAAATTAGCAACTTAGTAACTTGCGTATAGAAGTTTACGTTAGTAGACAATTTAGAGTTAATTTGTCAAGTACGTTGTTCGCACCTTTTCCTTTGTCATACAATGTATGTATGTGAGAGGAGAATGTATGTACGTGAGAGATGACAATATATGTATGTGAGAGGAAATTATATGTATGTGAAAGCACCAGAATGAATTATGGCTTGTACGGCCTCTCATAAAAGCCTCTTACTTGAGATTACTCTTGGTAGTGATGAGCGTGTGTTTTGTCCAGTGTACGATCCTTGGCGGAATTTCTCTGCGCGAACAAAGGTGGATCCGTGAACAGATTCGGGCAGATTGTCCATGCAGGTGAAGAGAAAAACATCAAGCTTCTGGTGTCGGAGGAGACATTCTCTGTGTTGGTCCTTCTGCAGGTGACAAGATGCGGTGCAGCGATGCGTTCAAGTTACTTACAAATAGTAGGAACTTTTAAAAACTGTCTCTGTTTAATCAGCAAGGAGCTGATTGGGCGCTGGTGCAGTTAAAGTTAACTTGAACATGAAAAATTACCTCACACAGGTCGCTGCCGAAAGGCTAAAAGGGAAAAAAGTACCTCCTAATGCAACTCTGGCTACACATGAAAGGCAAATATATGTGGATTTCACTGGCTTTTATTACCTGCATGAAATCCTGGCTGTGTCACAGGGACCCCCTGGGGTGCCCTCGGCTTTCCTCAAATGAAAGGGGGGAATTTTGCTCTCTTTCCTTGGGTGTGAAGGAAGGAGCATTCTGGAATACTGAGTCTTTGTGGTGTTTTAGTACCCTTATCAGGCTCCTCATCTCCAAAGTAGGCCTTTCCTTTGTTTGAGGCACATGATGAGGTCTCAACATCATTATTATTGGTATTATTATTATGATTATTGTTGCTTACAATGTTACAATTTCATTTAGCAGATGCTTTTGTCCAAAGCGTCGTACATCTGAGAGTTGATTCAACACAAGCAACGGTCAAGACAGGAGGAAACAAAGTCAGTAAGTGCCAACAAGCAAGCTTCAAGTGTGATCAGACACTGGTGCTGGCAGTGCACAGGTCATTGTTTTCTTTTTTTTTCTTTTTATAATAGTCAGCATCAGCAGCATCAACAGGGTCAATATAGTTATCATCATCATAATTATCCTAATCAACATCAACCACGTCCTCAATGTCATTATCATCAATAACATCAATATCATTAAGTGCGGAGGTGTTCATGAAAGAGCTGGGTCTTTAGTTTTTTATTAAAGGTGGAAAAGGACTCTGCAGACCGAATGGAGTCTGGTAACTCATTCCACCACCTGGGGACTACTGAGGAGGCTTAAAGCCAGACTGATTTTGGTCCAACAGTGTTAAAACACTGTTCAGTCTGCTACAAGCTGTATCTTCCTTTGGTACAATTTAGCACAGTTCCGATGTTTTTCTTTTCCGTCAACAATTTGGGGTTTTGAGGACACAGAGTTTCAAGCTGCCACTGACAGGAGGAGGAGCTTTTGAACATCATCGCTTTCTTCGTGCCTGTCTCTCTATCCCATTTTCTCGGCCCATCCGGCAGGGCTGTGCTGGCCATCTGGCATACTGGGCATTTTCCTGGTGGGCCGACTCACTTTGGGGGCTGAATATTAAATGTTTTCATTTTGAAAAACAAAAACGTATTGCCAACAACCAGCCCAATAATGAAAGGCAGTTGTACATTGGTTCATTCTCTATAGTGACACAGCACAAGCAGAAAGTCTGGGTTAACAGAATAAGTTCTTATTATCAATGACTTTTAACTCGTGGAAAAAAGATTGCATTGACAAACATTTTTCGTAATTATTTTCATTAACGAAATTAATACTGTACTGTAACAGTTTAAATGGTCCCTGTCAGTGTTTTACTATAATATCTGATGTTTTTTGGATAAGTATTGCTAAATTAATGAGTATGTTGCATTTAACTGCAGAGTTGAGTTTTTTTGTCCCAGCTCTTCCATCTGGTCACAGCTGATGTTCATGAGTCTGGTTATGTTGGAGGTTTCATATTTCAAGATGTTTCTAAATAATAAAACAAAGAGTAATGGTTAGACCTGCTCTATTTGTTAAGTGTCTTGAGATAAATTGTTTGATACAGCGCTATATCAGTCAAACATTATTTAAATAGATCGATGTTTGTCTTTAACCAAATGCATAAAATGCGAACGAAAAAACTCTTATTTCTCTGTGCTTCACTGTCTCCCATTTAGCTGTGCACAAATCATCTACCCAGTCTATCGGATGCTCCCAGTCACTACCAGGCTGTTTGTCGGGCTCTGTACACAGAAACCATGGAGCTGCACACGTTTCTGGAGAAAATCAAGAGTGCCAAAGAAGTAGGTGCTATTTTATCTTGCAATTCATGTGCAGTATTTTGTGATTATGATCATGTAAATCTGGGTGTAAATACTGTTTTTTTACTATTAACTTTTTAAAAAGACATACATTACCCATTAACCAGTATAAAGAGTATTTCTGCTTTTGGGAATAAAAGGTTGAATAAGGAAACGGGCAGAGTATAAAAGTCATATCTGTGTGAGCCATATTGCTTGTTTCAGTAATAAGCCATATATTATTAATAGAGGAATGAGGATGAAAGCATTAAAATAAGCATGGATATAAAAGACCAGGGGTCTCCAACAGGTAGCTCGCAAGCTACTGGTAGCCTGGATTTTAGTAGCTCTCCAAGAGTTTTGCAGACTCTGATGACAAAAAAAGCACCTTGAAAGCCTCTTCCCACTTCAATTCAATCAAATACACAGTTGTCCCACCCCTTCCAATACAAAATAACAGGATAGGCCTATCAGCTGTCAATAAAAAACGTTGATGCTCCTGGCATGTTTGTCAACATCTGAACCTAACCAATCACAGCAATGTTGCAACAACCTCCATCGACAGGTCGATTCAGTTATGCTGTACGCTAGTTGAGCTAAAGTGAGGAGTTCTGTGGTATTAGCAGAACTGTTTAGCCAGATTTATGATGGACAATGAAAGTGGCAACTCCAAGGAAAAGCGGAAAACACACTATTTCCACGGGGAGTGGGAAAGCAAGTTTTTATTCACAAATGTGAAGGCCAAGTGTGTGTGCCTCATCTGTGGTACCCACGTTTCAGTGGACAAAAGAATCAACATGGGGTGCCACCACCAATTACAGCGATGTAATGTAAATAGCTCTTGGCCAGTTTCAGTTTTTCAAGGTTTCTCTCAGATGAAAACAGGTTGGAGACCCCTGTAACCTCCAAAGGGAGGCACCCGGGAGGCATCCGAAACAGAAGCCTGAACCACATTAACTGGCTTCTTTAGATGCGAGGGAGTAGCGGCTCTACTCCCTATCTCTAAGGCTGAGCCCAGACACCCTTCGGAGGAAACTCATTTTGGCCGCTTGTATTCATGATCTCATTCTTTTGGTCACTGCTAAAAGCCAGTGATTATAGGTGAGGGTTGGAACGTAGATTGACTGGTAAATCGAAAGCTTTGCCTTCAGGCCAAGCTCCCTCTTTACCATGACGATCAAGTACAATGCTTGAATTACTGCCGATGCTGCACTGATCCGCCTGTCAATCTCACGATCCATTTTACACTCACTCATGAACAAGAACCCGAGATACTTTAACTACTTTGCTTGAGGCAAAGACTAACTCCTCACCCAGAGGGGGCAATCCACTGTTTTCTGGCAGAGAACCATGGCCTCAGACTTGGAGGTGCTGACTCCCATCCCAACTGCTTCACAATCGGCTGCAAACCACCCTAATGCCTGCTGGAGGTCCCAGTTTGATGAAGCCCACAGGACGACATAATTTGCAAAAAGCAGAGATGAAATCCTGAGGTCCTTAAACTGGAACCCACCCACCCCCCGGTTGTGCCTTGAGCATGGCTGTGCCATGAAAATCACAAACAGAATCAGTGACCAGGGACAACCCTGGCGGAGGCCAACATGCACCGGAAATGATATTAATAGTTGTTGCATTCTGATTCGAGCAGGTCCACAGCAGCAAGGGGTCTGTAGCAACGATCCCCAGGAACCTACAAGAAAAGGGAGCTCAAGAACTCCCGGGAAGATATATGGTTAGTAACGTTAATGGGACAAGAAGATAAATAGTTAATAAGATGCATTATTATAACATAAATGCAGAGAGAGAGAGACACACACACAGAAAAAGCGGCACAGAGATCCCCCGACAGTCTAAGCCTATAGCAGCAAATGGGCTAGTCAAGGCTTGAGTCAGCCCTAACGATAAGCTTTATCAAAGAGGAAAATTTTAAGTCTACTCTTAAAAGTAGAGAGGGTGTCTGCCTCCCGGACCCTGACTGGTAGATTATTCCAGAAGAGGGGGGCCTGATAATTGAAGGCTCTACGTCCCATACTACTCTTGAGACTTTAGGTACCACAAGCAGGCCTGCATCCTGGGAGCACTATCTTCTTGAGGGGCAATATGGCACTAGATATGATGGTGCCTGACCATTAAGAGCTTTGTAAGTAAGAAGAAGGATTTTAAATTCTACTTTAGATTTTACAGGAAGCCAGTGCAGGGAGACTAATGCAGGAGAGATGTCTTGTGTCTGACATTTGCTATGTTGCGAAGATGAAAGAAGGCTGAAAGATATTTGTTTTATGTGGGAGATGAAGGACATATCCTGATCAAATAGAACTCCCAGATTCCTAACAGTAGTGCTGGATGCCAGGCTGATGCCATCTAGGGCAGTTATATCATAAGAGCAAGAATCTCTGAGGTGTTTTGGGCCGAGCACAATAACTTCAGTTTTGTCTGAATTAAGTAGCAGAAAGTTTCTAGTCATCCAGATCTTTATGTCCTTAAGGCATGCTTCTAGTTTAGATAGCTGATTGGTTTCGTCTGGCTTCATTGATAAGTATAATTGAGTATCATCTGCATAACAATGAAAATTAATAGAGTGTTTCCTCATGATTTTACCCAGAGGAAGCATATATAAGGTAAAAAGAATCGGTCCGAGCACAAAGCCTTGTGGAGCTTCATGACTAACTTTGGTGTACATAGAGGACACATCATGAACATTAACAAACTGAGATCGATCTGATAAATAAGATTTAAACCAACTTAATGCAGATCCTGTAATGCCAATTAAATGTTCTAGTCTCTGTAACAGGATGTGATGGTCTATCGTGTCGAAAGCAGCACTAAGATCTAACAGGACGAGTACAGAGAGAAGTCCTCTGTCTGAAGCAGTAAGTAGATCATTTGAAACTCGCGTAAGTGCTGTCTCAGTGTTGTGGTGGACTCTAAAATCAAATCAAATCAAATCAAATTTTATTTGTATAGCGCCAAATCATAACCAGGGTTATCTTGAGACACTTTACAGAAAGAGCAGGTCTAGACCGACTCTTTGTTAACTCTAAATCCTGACTGAAAGTCCTCAAATAAACTGTTGTTATGAAGAAAGTCACATAATTGATTAGCGACTGCTTTCTCAAGGATCTTTGAGATAAAAGGAAGGTTAGATATAGGTCTATAGTTAGCTAAGGTGCCTGAATCTAGGGTAGGCTTTTTAAGTAGTGGCTTAATTACAGCTAGTTTAAAAGACTGGGGTACATAGAAAGTCGATAAAGATATATTGATCATATCTAGTAAAGAAGTGCTAATTGAGGGAAAGACTTCCTTAAGCAGCTTGTTTGGAATCGGGTCTAAAAGACAGGTTGATGGTTTAGACGAAGATATCAGAGAATTTAGCTCAGGAAGGTCAATTGGAGAAAAACAGTCAAGGTAAACATCAGGTTTTTGAGCAGTTTCCAAAGATACATCTGCACCAGTTAACGGCAGGAGTTTACAAATTTTGTCTCTAATCTTTAGTATTTTGTCATTAAAGAAGCTCATGAAATCATCACTGCTGAGGCCTATAGGAATACTTGGCTCAGTGGAGCTGTGACTCTCTGTCAGCCTGGCTACAGTGCTGAAAAGGTACCTAGGATTGTTTTTACGTTCTTTTATGAGAGAGGAGTAGTAGACACCTCGAGCATGCCGTAGGGCCTTCCTGTATTTATTAAGACTATTTTGCCAGAGTAAACGAGACTCTTCTGTTTTGGTGGATCGCCACATTCTTTCAAATTTACGCCACATTTGCTTCAAGTTACGAGTTTCTGAGTCACACCATGGAGCTAGCCTCTGTCGGTTGATAATCTTATTTTTTAAGGGGGCAATCGAATCTAGAGTACTTCTCAGCAAACCTGCAGTACTATCGACAAACTGATCAAGCTGAGAGGGACTAACATTAGCATAAGAGCTTTCTGTAGTAAACAGATGTGGTAAAGAATTAAAAGCAGCTGGAATTGTTTCCTTAAATTTAGCTACAGCCCTATCAGACAAACATCTTGTGAGTACATTTTTGTTAACTGGAGAGTAGTCGGTTAATAGGACATCGAATGTTACTAAATAGTGATCTGATAAAAGAGGATTTTGTGGGAAGACAATTACGTTTTCGGTTTCAAGGCCATAAGCTAGAACAAGGTCGAGGGTGTGGTTAAAGTGGTGAGTAGGCTGGTTTACACTTTGAGTGAAACCAATAGAGTCCAAAAGGGACAAAAAATGCCATGCTAAGACTATCATTATCAACATCTACATGAATATTGAAGTCCCCTACAATAATTTGGATTATTTTATCTGAACTCAGGACTAAATCTGATAAAAACTCTGAGAATTCAGTTAGAAAAGCAGAGTATGCGCCAGGTATACTATCACAAATAAAACAGGCTGTAAAGTTTTACAGGCTGGGTGTGAAAAACTCAGAACAAGGCTTTCAAAAGAGCTGAAACTAAGTTTTGGTCTAGGGTTGATTAGAAGACTAGAACTGAAAATAGCTGCCACTCCACCACCTCGACCAGTGTCTCGGGGAATATGTGTATTAAGATGACTGGGAGGAGTGGATTCATTTAAGCTGACATATTCTTCCTGACACAGCCAAGTCTCAGTTAAAGAGAGTAAATCAATATGATAATCTGATATTAGATCGTTCACTAATAGAGCTTTAGATGACAGGGATCTGATATTTAACAGACCACATTTAATTCTCATATTTTTTGGTATAACTTCGGTTGTTGTTTTAATTTGTATTAAATTTTTTTGATTTACTCCTTTTTTTATTTAAGTTTGAATTAACTGTAATAAAAGGCCTGGGTCAGGGGGCAGACACAGTCTCTATAACATTAACATTGTGGCTGGGAAACTGCTCACAGGGAAGCTCAGAGAAGTGTGTAGGACTACAGCTCTGCCTCCTGGTCTCAACTCTGGTTTGTCAGGTTTTACGACTAACAAACTTAGCCATGTTACGAGACAAAAGAGCTGCACCATCCAAAGTGGGATGAATGCCATCTCTTCCAATCAGACCAGGCTTTCCCCAGAATGTCTGCCAGTTATCTATGAAGCCCACATCGCTAACATTAATTATGTTAGCTTAGCATAACATTACTTTAATTACATTTCAATCGCATAAGAGAATCAGTCACTTTAGTCCTTATATTCTTTGCAGAAAAGATGTCTCTGCATGTGAGTTCCTTATCTTCTCTGGAATGTGAGAAGGGTCTTAAACTTGGGGCATGGTTGGTACATAAAATGACTGCTGGTAGCTGTTAGGGACCAGGCAGTAAGGCACAAGACAGCAGGAGTTTTGAGAAAACTTTGTGTTTTTATTTTACCCAAAAAGAACATAAAATGTACAACCAAAATTATAACAACTAGGCCTATAAAAGAGGTCAACGTAATATCACTTTACTTAAGCTGAGAAGAACTAAAGTGTGAACATAACAAACAGACCTTCCATAATGAGATAACCAGGGAACATATATAGGGGTTTGACCAAACCAACTCAAACACAAGGGGTAAACAAAATGGACACTAAGTGAAACTTAATACAAAGCTAAACCAACAAAACCCAAATCCCCCCCCATTACATCAGAGCATTTGGTTTCTTCCAATGAGCTGGCTCCAGCGTAAGAGAGTTCACAACCCTTGGCCCAACTTTTGCTCCAACCAGGAAGTGCCATCCCCCAACAGTCAGGTACCTCAAATACAAAGAAAAGATGATTAGTATAACAGAAATGTGTGTCTAATCATACAGTGTAAAAATGTGCGCACTAAATTTAAACAATTTAAGCTCAAATGCAAAAATAAACTAATACCAAACCAAACTAAGCGTATAAATTGTTTGTGTGGTTAACTACAAAATAAAAATGAGCATGTTCTGTTAGAAAACCAATGAGGTGAGAGTGTAGGTGAAGGCGAGGGTGATATTACCCTTGTGTCGCTGTGGCCATCACAGTAGCATTCTTGTTATAGACTCGGCATGTGCCTGATCCAATGATCGGAATACTTTGTGAAAAGATACAGAATTAGGGTCAATTTTGGAGACTGAACCTTTCTTGCTGTACAGCCTCCTAGGAGCTTCCTTTACCGGTTACCCAGCAAATCACCCCTCCTCACCCAAGGACCAAGGTCTTTCCACTGCATGCGGTTGCATACATTTAGATGAAAATCAATCAATCAATCAAATTGTATTTGTATAAAGCCAACTCCCAACCAATATTGTTGTTGTTGTTGATGTTGATGAGCTAAGGTGTGATTTAGCAGTTTTTAATAGGAAATCATTATTGTTTGCCAGTGTTGGGGGTCAAGTTACAAAGTAATGCAACAGAGTACTCAGATAACTTTTGTTGTAACGAGTAACATAGCATGTTGCTTTTTAAGTCAAGCAATCCATTACTTAGTTACTTTTTCATCAAAAGTAATCAGTTACTGAAAAAAAGCCATATTTTCCTTTTCCGTTTTTCGCCACAAAGAAAGAAAATCCCTGAAGCACTTTTTCTGTTTCTCAACTTCTTCTTGGCAGGTAGCTGTGTACAAGCGGAAGGTCAACACAGCTGTGTCAGGGTGCATACATTGCTAGCTAACTCAACGAGGGAGATGGCAGAGAGGACAGCATTTACTTGGTGTAAATATTCCCATATTTTGAATTTTGGGGCTAAAAGGACAAAAGCAACATCATGGTGAAATGTAAGTTGTGTCTGGAGGTGCTTGTCTGCTGTGAAGACCTCACCTTCATAAGTAGTATCTGCAGCTACTATCTGCAGCTCTGCAACACTGGTGGGAAAAGCCTGTGTTGTATCTTTGAAACAGCTGTGCCTAATACTTTATGCCTCTGCCCAGTTAACTGTCGGATTGTTAGCATAATAATGACCTGTAAAGGTTAATTTTGTGTATGTCATTCCTGTCTGTGTCTGTCATAATTAGGCTATGGAGATACAGATATTGGACTGCTAACTAGGCTGCAATGACAGTAGAGTCAATTCATTCAAAGGTAGATTTGCAGCAGGCTACACATCATCCTGACAATATAACTTACATGTGTCGCAAAGGGGTAATTTTTTTTGGTTTTGATAACACAAAAATAAAGAGTTACTTTTCTCAGTAGGTAACGCAGTAACATAACAAGTTATTTTTTATAGCCAGTAATCTTGTAACGTAACGTAAAAGTAACGTTACCTCAGGGCGGCTGTGGTGGTAGAGTCGGTCGTCTTTCAATGAAAAGGTTGGAGGTTCATCCCCATGTCGAAGTGTCCTTGGGCTAAACACTGAACCCCAAATTGCTCCCGGTGGCATAGCCAATGGGTATGAATGTGATATCTGATTGACAGTTGGGCACTTTACGTAGCAGCCTGTGCCATCAGTGTGTGAATGTATGTGTAAATGGGTTAATGTGATATGTAGTGTAAAAGCAGCTCTGAGTGGTCGTAAAGACTAGAAAAGCGCTAATCAGTACAGTCCATTTAACATCTAACACTGTTGTTTGCAGGTAATGTGTTCAGTAATTGCCATTCATACACATACATCTGGTGAGTTTTAAAATCTGCACATAATGTCTCATCTCAGATTCTCATTTCTGTTCTGGAGTCACTGTCCAGTTAATCTAATGGATGGGAAGAGTGTGGTCCAATAAGCATGAAAAAAGAGCAGTATAAGGGTCTTAAATAGGAAGCCTGCTGCTCCAACAGTTTTGGTTTATCTGCCACTCAATTCTCTGCTTCTTCTTAGAAATCAACATTCTCTCCTGCAGTGCTTAAAGTTGGAGTAGGCAGGTGTTTGAAACCCTCATTGTTAGCATACATTTGATATGTGAAAATGTTCAGCTTTTCTTCTTGTTTAAGCCCAGCTTCTCCAAAACTAATAGCTAAACAAATCTTTTGTTCATCATTCAATAAAAATTCAAACACATTTGACTCACCCAAATGTCGTGCGGATGTGTGAGTTTTGGCTGCTGTCTCATCAGTCACTAGCGTCTGCTCTGCCTCATTCCAGAGTCAATGTGCAGGTTGACAAGTTTTCTGCCTCATACCTTCTTTTTATCTGGGCAGTCATTTTCAAATTTCCTTTCTCATTACAGTTGTGACACACCTCATGGATCGTTTTTGGATTGGAAGTTTCTGCTTCTTCCTTCCTTGTTGGCATAGAGATTCATTTTATCCGTCATTTCAGAAACAGTTTTTCCATATTGCAGGTGTTGTGGGGACTATGCGGATGTTTGAGTTGGTTGGGCAGGGGTTGAGGCCTTGAATAGTAACAGAGTTGTGCCCTGCTTCTGGAGGCAAACAGGCCCCTTTGATGCCCCCCTTTAGCACTGCACCTGCCACAGAACTGCGGTGTGAGGAGTCGGGTATAAAGGCTGTGACGGTCTCTGTAGCCCCCCTGCTACAGTTGTACAGCAGGATTGTAGGGAGGTGGTGGAACAGCAGAGCCCAAATCATGATAAGTGCTTTTCTTCATCATCACTGGCTCTGCATGAAGCCTAGACAAAGAAGGATACAATGTATTAGTTTTTTGTCAGAAAATGGATTTGAGTGAGTGCCACATTGCAGAAGTCAGCCTGGAAAATGTTTCTTTTTCCTACCCTTCAAACTCAAAAGATTGCTCTTTGAGCTGTGATAATTAATGGGGACTAAACCCCTGGTGTCAGCTGAGAAAAAAAAAGAGCCATGTGTAAATCTGTTCTCTCGGTTTACAAATCCTTGTGCATGTTTTATAATCCGTGCCTACAGATTCATAATCCATGCCATGCCTGCTGATTTGCAATCTGTGGGCGCAGATTTTTAAACTGTGGGCACGGATTGCTGGCAGTTTAGGCCTCTGCAAATTCCTCTTTAGAAAATATTGAATAAGCAAATATCTAACCTTAGCAAAAATTGAAGTTGAAATGTTAATCTTTCATTCATAGACAGAGCAGTTATGTTAGGGGTCACCATTTTTAAATGCTCCCATTAGCTGCCTGTAAGTGTTAAATTGAAACCGAAAGGCAAAGCGTCTGCTTTGCAAAGCAGGTTCTTCTTAAACAGCTAAGACTTTGTTGGCCCACATTTACCTTCCCCTAATCCGCTTCTTTATTTCATGATGTCTTTCACTGTCTTTCCAGTTTATATTTTAGCCTTGTCTATTTCTTTCTTTCCCCAGAACCTTCGTAAGATGGAGGAAAATTCATCAGATGACTCTGGTCCAGACCTAAATGAGCTACAAAATGCTGATTGGGTAGGCAACTGGACTCTGACCTCCATCAAAAACTGATTATTTCAGCTGATAAATTATCTAGAGCAGTAACTCATTGGAAGTACAGGGGGTAAAATCACACCGTTTTGTTACCGAATCAGAGATTCTCCGTCACTGCTTGTTTACATGAAAAATTGTTCATGAATGCATATTACATTTTTAATAGGTAGTACATAAAAATATCTCTGGTTGAGATGCATGGAACAAAACTGCTAAATTATAGAATATCTAAAATTAATACTAATATTAAGCAAACCGATAAATAAATAAAAGGAATACAATAATAAAAGTATCATTCTTAATTAAAAAGTCTGTCAAGAAATATAAAACCTACATTAAAGCCTGCATTAGTAATCTGTTTGCAGAGTGGATAAACGATTTTGAATCGTGGTTAGTTTGACATGCAGCTAAAACATAATGAAGTCCTGATGGCAACAGCGAAAAATCACTTTGAAGAATATGTCAAAAGGGATCTTAAGTATTTGCAGCCTTCTGGGGGATCTGCTTCTTACTAAATTAATTTAGAACTCTGTGTTTCTCGCCTATAATCTTCAAAATATTTTTACAATCAATGGACAATTTCTGTCTTTTACTGTTGGGCTGTGAAACCAGGGCCTAGTTGTTAAAAAAAACAGGTCCTGGTTGCAATCCACTTTTCTCTAGCTAGAATCAGGTAGTCCATCCGTTTTCCAAAAACAATGGATATGATCCACCTTATCCACATACAGACTTTTAAGGATTACCCAATTCGATATCTTTAATTCGATCAGATTACCTTTGAAGAACCAGGGCCCAGTTGTTCAAAGGTAATCTGATAGGATTAAAGCTATCGGATAGGATGAAATCTTGAAAGCGGGTTGTTCAAAAGAAAAAAGTATTATGTAATAGGATAACATTAGGTTATCCAATCTTGGCTTTTATCCGGATAAAGCCTTGCAAAAGTTTGGGTTGTTCAAAACTTTTGAGGAGGATTGGGATAACTTTAATCCAAAAAAACTCAGGATTATCCTAATCTAAGCAAAAGGGTGGATTCATACTGCATCACAGTGACCAAATGTAATAACACTTTTAAATAGATAAAAAAAAACACAATTTTTACAATGATTTTAATACTTTAGACATTTTTTATATATATATTTTGCTCTTGAAATTGCTGAATCTCTATCCTGACAAAGTTGATGAGGGGAACTTTAGGGTTGTGAAAAAAATAAAGGATTTCGTCTACATAAAATATTTCACCAAATAGTTGTTAATGTCAAACATAAAATATTAAAATAAAAGCAGCTGTGAGGAACTTTTATTTTTGTGGATGTTGGCGCCCCCTATGGACAAAGTATTTGGTATGAAGTGTCCCTTATAGAACACTAGTAATCTGGATTTTTAATTAACTCTGTATTGTATTAACTCTCAGATGTATGTTGCTTTGGACAAAAGCGTCTGCTAAATGTAAATTGTAACACTGTAACATTGTAATATGTATGATGCACTCATGACCTACATCTCTCTTCCGTCGAGTCCAAGAAGTTGTCATTACACAAAGAAATAAAATCACAGAGAGCATTCCAGGGTCTGATTCTCTACCTCTGAGGAGGGACAGCAAAGCAGTATAATCTGAAAATCTGCTACTCTTCGATGCTCCTACATACATCAGTGTCCATGATAAAGAGAAGGGGCAAAAGAACGCACCCATGGGGGGAACCTGTGGACGAGTTTATAGAGTCTGACAAATGACAATTTACACACACTCTTTGCTTTCTGTCAGTCAAGACATCCTTGATCTACAGTACAAGCTGATGAGGCCAATTAAAATCACAGAGCAACCATTCTATTAAAAGTTGGGCTGCATCCCACTCAATGCTTGATGAGAAGTCAGCAAACGAGAGCATTGCATGAGGGGGCAGCTGTGGTCGAGTCGGTCGTCTCTCAATCGGAAAGTTGGGGGATCAATCAGCTTTGAGTGGTCGGAAGACTAGAAAAGTGTTCCCTGCCTGGTAAGCATATTGCATTGGTTCAAGTTCATTTTTCATAATTTTTTTCACAAAGTTTGTTCAAAGAGTCTAAAATAGTTTATGGATTTATGGAATTTGCTATGGATTGGTGTAATTAGGGACAAGAACCACTGTGGAAGTTTTTTACGTAGCAGGGATATGGTCACAGTCCATTAACATCTTGAAGATATCGTGGAGGACACTGCTAAGCTGGTCAGCACAGTATTGATCTAGACCGGCAGCCTTCCTCATGTTTTTTGAGGACGTTTTTTGGAAAAGTCGTGTTTTTCAAAGCGGCAGAAAAAGTGATTACAAATATTTTTGAGGTCTACAGAGAGATCAGAGAATGGATGATTGTTCCCCTTTCCCATTGTGTCCTTTTCTATTTTGTCAGGCTCGATTCTGGGTTCAGGTGATGAGGGACCTGCGTGAGGGAGTAAAGCTGAAGAAGGTCCAGGAGCGACAATACAACCCCCTGCCCATCGAGTACCAGCTCACACCCTATGAGATGCTCATGGATGACATTAGGTCCAAACGCTACAAACTGCGCAAAGTCATGGTCAGTGCCACACTTAAACTTCACATAGAAATCTGTGTCACATGTGTAGCACCTCTGGTACTCAACCAATGGGAATTATAGACAGGCTATCATCTACCTCGATTCGATGAGCACTTTTCCCTAAATAAATAACAGTTAGCCACATTGCTTTCACGATCGTCCACAGTCTCTCTGGGCCATCACTGAATCTTCCAAATTGTATTGTCTTTCAATAGAACTAGATACAAAAACCAACACAACACAAATAGTGCAGGATAAGTTAATTTGATCACTCTATTCTGTTCTTTCTTTTTCTGGCAAGAGCAGCAGCACCAAGATCGAAAAGTGACTGAAAGCATACCACGGCATGTGCCCCTGCGTGTGCCGCTAGTTCAGTGGCATGTGCCATTACCGATGGCATGCCACTAGGGGGCCAGTGGCATGTTTCAATTGCTAGACTGGTATGCTACTCCCCTCAGAATTATGCCACTAGTCTTCCAACGATGTGCCGCCTATGTTCGATGATGCATATGAAAATTTATAACAGTGATCTTGCTTAACAACATTTACTGCAGTAAATGTATACATTTTTTTGTCATTACTGACAATGCATGTGCACCATGTAGATAAAGGAGTGCATATGTTTCTCTCATCTGTCTTTCATGTGTATTGAAAGTATGGTTCATTACTACCTCTGTGATGACAAAAAAGGGATTTCATGTCCTCTATGATGTAACCAGTAAGCTCGTAGCCAAGCTTATCTCAGCTAACAAGGTCATTGATAGCCTAGCCACCATAGCCAGTCAGAGTTATCGATAGCAGAAAGAACACAATCCCACATCACATAGAAACCTGGCATAATGACTGCTACAGACATTGGGCTGCATGTATCGATTACACCTGATGTAATTTTAATGTAAGATCTGGATCAGGAGTGCCATGTCGGTAAAGAATGGCATGCCACATGTCGGTAGAGAACGGCATTCCGCTGGATCAGAAGCGGCATGTCGGTGGAGAACGGCAGCATGTTGCTCCCTTGCATTACAGCTACATCAATTGTAGACTGGGTTAAGGCTGATTTGTTGTTGGACAAGACAGCACACAGTTGTCGTTAGCTAGCATCTAATGTTTACCAAATGTGGCGCTTGGATAAGGCGCTTGGTACAATTGGAAAGTAACTAGTGTAAACCCAGCCCTGTCTTTTTACACGAGTTTTACCTTAATAAAGGCCATATTCAATGAACAGGCAACTGTAAAAAAAATATATTAATATACGTAAATAAAATATATACATTAATCACTCTTTACTTTACCTGTGTTACAGGTTTCAGGGGTTTGTCTTATCAGAAAACGAAACGTTAGAAACAGGACCTTAATTAACATATGGCGAAAACAACCATCTGAGCAGAGTTAGAGAGACGGAGAAAGAGAGAGAGACAGCATAGTTACGTCCGTAACTTATTGTTATTTATTTATGCGATGCATTTCGGTTCCAGAACAGTTGATCAGAGTTAGTTCAATCAACTGCGTGCACGCTGACTGTAAAAAGCCAGCATTGATGGAGCCCCGACACCACGATTCACCATGGCAACGGTACTCAAAAAGAGGTCCTCCTACGTCACACCAGTGGAGCTCGAAATCCTCATGCGGACGTTCAGCGAATACGAGCATGTTTTTAGAAAAATAAAGTAACACGGCTGCAGCTGCAAAAGAGAGAGAAGCGGCGTGGGAAGAAACTGCTGTAAATCTGCAAGTTTGAACTGGTCTATTTATTTAATACTTAATCACGACCGGAAGCTAAAATGTATATTAATTTAGGAGCAATGCAGCGGGAGAAAAAAATATACATGGAAGCACTTCAATCATATTTTAAATATTAAACGAATGAAATATCATTCAGTGGCTGTTTTAATGTGCATTAGCTTTATCCCTAACATGATGCTGACTTCACATACATTATAATTTATGTTGATTAAACTGAATGCGTTAGTTTAAATAAATAAAAAAAATCCAATAACTTAAGGTGTCTTATTTGAGTGCTCTCGGCAGTGGTGGTGGAAAATCTAAAAATGATGACTTTGACACAGATTTGTCTTTTGATTTTTTTTATCATAATTATAAAAGACTTTTGCAATGCGGTCAGCTTAAATTACCTCCCTTTGTGAAACGGAAAACTCAGTTTCCCTCATTTCAGTGTTAACAGAATCAGAGTTTTCAATAAACCTGCTTTGTGAAACGGACCCCAGGTTTGAATGGGCATAGATTTGATTGGAGATTGGCACTAAGGCCTTTGCCATCAGTGTGTGAATGGGTGAATGTGACGTGAAGTGCAAAAGCAGCTTTGAGTGGTTGTAAAACTAGGAAGTCCATTTACCATTTATTTGTAAACATGCATTTATTGATTTTCAGATTTCCCAAACATGACATGGTAACAAGACATATAGTAGTCAAACCACCCTCCCCACCCCACCTAAACAGACTGTACAAACATACATAGACTCCAAATAAACATTGACAAAGTATACAACCACTGTGCAAAACAAGGCAAAACAAAAACAAGACATGACACATCTCAGCGGGGCCTGTTGTTCAGGGCCGCTATCACTGCAGGA
This sequence comes from Semicossyphus pulcher, assembly GCF_022749685.1. Taxonomy (NCBI): domain Eukaryota; kingdom Metazoa; phylum Chordata; class Actinopteri; order Labriformes; family Labridae; genus Semicossyphus; species Semicossyphus pulcher. The sequence goes on along the minus strand of NW_027211770.1, from coordinate 243,799 downwards.
ATCAGGCTTTTCCCAAACCAAGCTTTCCTGCACCTTAAAGTCCAGTACCTGGTCCTTGAGGGCAGCGGGGTGAGGTGGTCATAAAGTGGATGTGTAATGTCCTGTTCTATTGTCTTTTCAATGCGTGTAATGGCCCTGTTATTGCAGTTTGTGAGGTTGGGTGTGGGTAAACCAATGATTTTTGCAGCAGTGTTGGTGATGCGTGTTAATTTAGTCCGGTTTCTAGCAGAGAGCATGTTGTAAAAGCAGGTGGAGCGGTACAGTAAAATGGGTTGGATGATGGTTTTGTACAGCAACAGAAGGAGATGTGGAGCAACAAAGAGTCCTCTGAGTTTGCGGATGACTGAAAGTCTCTGGTGACTATGTTTGTAAATGTCTGTGATATGGTGGTCAAAGGTAAGTTTATGGTCCAGTGTCACTCCAAGGTATTTAAAACTGTCTACTGTTTCCACTGTTTCGTTGTTGATGGTGATGGGGTGCTGGGTGGTGAGTGGGCTGATTATTTATTCTTTTGTTTTGGTGACGTTGAGGTAGAGGTAGTTGCTGTAACACCATTGAGTGAAGTGTATGAATGTGTTGTGGTAGTCCAGGATGGAGTTGTCGTCTGTGAGGAAAGCGAGGATGGCTGTATCGTCTGAGTATTTGATGTAGGTGGTCCTGGCAGATGGGCTTATGCAGTCGTTGATGTAGAGTGTGTACAGGAAAGGACTCAGCACACAGCTTTGTGGGGCTCCAGTGTTGGTGGTGAGTGCTGGTGATGTAGTTGAGCCTACCCATACAGTTTGTAGTCTGTTGCTCTAAAGTTATGGATGAGGTGGATCAGCCAGAGACCAACAGAAGGACTTTTTACGTCTTTCCAGCAGAGAGAGACTAGGCGCCTTGCCTGTAACAAGCATAGACCAGTCATTTTTTTCTCCTTGCTGTTTAACATAATCTTTTGGGTACACATTAAGAATACAAAGTTTTGGGCAACCAGGCAACTGATTTAAGCTGATTCAAGAAATACATTTAATAATTTAATTCCAGAACTTCTGAATCTCGGGACAACTCCATAAGCAGTGAAAAAAGTGCCTTTTTCTTCATTGCATTTAACAAAAGATATCTGGAAAATTTTGATTAATCTTATTTAGTCTAGATGGATTGATATTAGTCCGTATAATCCAGTTTGAGATGAGTATTTATTGTAAGGAGTTGGGCTTTTGTGCATGCTTCACTCCACTCCTTCTCTGAGATATCTTCTTGGTTTTTTACCATTATGTTATAGAGTAAGGAAATTTGACCCCTGCCAGAGCATTTACTGATACATTTTCTAGTATGGAAAAAGGAGGTTGTATATCAGAGTTTGTCTGTGTATAAATTAAGCTCCTCACCTGTAAATATTTCAAAAAGTGTTTTTGAGATATGCCATATATTTTTTAAGTTCTTCAAATGACAACAGTTTGTTCTTATCATATAGATTCATAATTTTATAGATGCCCTTTGATGCCCACATTTTAAAGCCACGGTCCTCATCATTTGCCCATTTTGGTTGACCCAGAAACGATTGTACTTCATGTCAGACATTAATTGTGTTTCTAACAAAGTGGTTTTTCTGAGCTTCTTTAGTTTTTTGACAGGTGCAGAGTACAAATAAGTATCGAGCGGAAAGCCATGGTAAGTAAGGCTCAGGCAAGAACCAGTACATTGCTGCCCTAAGCTGAGCAGTCAAAACGTATTATTGTAAATTGGGTAATTTTAATCCGCGTCTCTCATATGGTGAATAAAGAAGTGAAAGTCGCAGTCTTGACCTTCTGTTGTTCCAAATAAACTCTGTAAATAACCACTTCATATTTGAAAAGAACTGTGCAGGTGGGGATAGAGGGACAGACTAAAATACATATAGAAACTTTGGCAATATACTCACCTTGATCACATTTATACATCCTATAAGAAAGATTGGTATTGAGTTATTATACCAGTTATTCATAGATTCAGTTACTGTGATCAAAGCCCTTGACAGCTGGAGTGACATTGATACCAAGATATTTGAATCTGTCAACCGCATTGTCAAAAGGATTATAAACAACTGGATTAAATCTCTCCTGCTCATTCAAAAACATAATAGAGGACTTTGTCTTGTTGACTTTAAAGTCGAGGTGAAATTAAAAATGTCGTTTTAATCCTTTTAGATCACATCCTCGGTAATATTGTGCATCTATTTGACAATATAGGCCAAACAAAATACAGAAAATCAATTTCTTTGTATTCTTATATCAAAATTCGATCATTTTTTCTTCCTGTAAAAAAAAATATCCTGTGTGCTTACGTAAGCTAGAACCAACCATTTCAACCAATCAATCTGCAACATTTAACGGCAGAGCACCAAGAACGCTCGGTCAGTTAGCTAGCTACTGCGCTGTGGAGAACGTCTGTCTACGCCCATTTGAATAAATTAATGAATGAATGAATGAATGAAGGCTTTATTTCGAACACGTGAGAATAATACAAAAAGAAAAAAAGAAGAGCAACAAAAGAAAAAAGAACAAAAGAAAATACTTAAAAACAATTGAAAACAACTAAACAATATTAACATGTTCGAAAAGGAGTAGGAAGAAGCCTCCGCTTATTTAATCCTACCCCTTCTCCACACGTAACTAATTAGTAATTAGTTTACTCTGCATCCCTATCAAAAAACTCACAAACACAACTAACTAACCATATTTGTCTGTGCTAACAATAGAAGATAAATAGAATAAATAAACAAGTAAATAAACAATATGTGAGGACCATAGGACTCTTCTTGATTGAGATTGATCAAGAAGAGTCCTGTGATTGAAACATAAATACATACTGCTACATACATACAACCATACATACACACACCTCATGTCTCCTCTTCCCTGTATCTTGCAAAAATCATTTGTTTATATTTATTTTTAAACTGGTTGATGCTTGGACATTGTTTCAGATCCACACTCAGTCTGTTCCATAGTCTTACTCCATTATTGGTTATACAGAATTTTTTCATTGTTGTTCGACATCTATGTATTTTCAAATTTAATTGTTCCCGTAAATCATACCTTCCCTCTCTTTCATGAAACATTTTCTGTAGGTGATTTGGTTATAAATTGTTCCTGGCTTTGAACAGGAATTGTGCGTTATGGAATTCTAGGATGTCATATAATTTTAATACTTTAGACTTTATGAATAATGGATTGGTGTGTTCAAGATAACTGGCTTTAAGAATGATTCTGATTACTCTTTTTTGCAGTATGAATAGTGGCTCCAATGAACTTTTATATGTATTGCCCCACACCTCTGTGCAATAATTTAAGTACGGTAAGACCTAACAGAACAGAATGTGGAGTGATTGGTTATCTAAAAAGTGCCTTGCTTTAGCCATTACAGAAATGCTTCTAGATATTTTAGTGCAGATGTATTTAATGTGAAACTTCCAGCAAATTTTGTCGTTTATAATCACCCCAAGAAATTTAATTTTGTTTACTCTTTCTATGTCAACCCCCTCTATCTGTACCTGTGCTTGATGATTTATTTTTCTGTTACCAAATATCATAATTTTTCTCTTGCCTAGATTTAGTGATAGCTTGTTCTTGTCAAACCAATATTTTATTTTGATTAATTCTGAAGTGATATTGTTCAAAAGTTGCTGTAAATTCTGACCTGAACCAAATATGTTTGTATCATCAGCAAATAAGATGAATTTGAGTGTCTGTGATATATTACATAGGTCATTGATGTAGATGATGAATAGTTTAGGACCCAACACTGATCCCTGTAGAACACCACACACAATGTCCAAGCATCTCGACTGGTAATCTCCCATTTTCACAAATTGCTTCCTGTTTTGTAGATAACTTCTCACCCATTCTAGTGCCAGTCCCCTAATCCAATATTGTTCTAATTTATTGATTAATATTTCATGATTTACTGTATCAAATGCTTTTTTTAGATCAAACACCCCAACAGCATATTTCTTTTCATCTATGGAATTTGTGGTTTATTCTCTTAGTTCAATCAGTGAGTAAGCAATGCTTCTCTATGAAATTGTCTAATCTGTTATTGAAAACTTTTTCCAGAATTTTTGAGAACTGTGGGAGAAGAGAAACAGGTCTGTAATTAGTGAAATGGTGTTTGTCTCCAGTTTTGTATAGAGGAACAACTTTAGCTATTTTCATGTTATTGGGAAATTGACCGGTTTGTAATGATAAATTAAAGATGTGCGTTAATGGTTTGGAAATCCCATGAATTACTTTTTTCACTATTTTCATATCAATTTTATTGTAATCAGTGGATGTCTTGTTTTTGCAATCATTGACAACATCTACAATCTCAATTTCTGCTACAGGCTTAAGAAACATTGTCATTGGATTTCTATCTATTAAATGATCATTAAATGTCACTGAATCTTGAATTTCCTCTGCTAGGTTTGGTCCAACATTTACAAAAAAATTATTAAATCCATTAATCACATCATCCATATTATTTATAATTTTATCATTTTCAGTGAAATACTGTGGATAATTAGTCTGTCTAGATTTATTTCTAATTATACTCTTTAATATATTCCATATGCCCTTTATGTTATGTTTATTATTCTCTAGCAATTTATTATAATAATCTTTCTTACAATTTCTCATGATATTAGTTAATTTGTTTTTATACTTCTTATATTTATTTTCTGCTTCCTTAGTTCTGTGTTTTATGAATTCTCTATATAGTATGTTTTTCTTTTTACAAGCATTCTGCAATCCCTTTGACATCCATTGATTATCTTTATACTTTTGTTTTCTACAATGTTGTTTAATTGGACAGTTTTTATCATATATTATTTTAAATACCCATAGAAATGTATCATTTGCTTTGTCAGTATCATTTTCTTTATATATCAAATCCCAATCTTGTTGCAATAACTCATTTTTAAGTGCATCCATGGATTCCTCCGTCCTAACCCTTCTGTATAGTGGTATCTTATCCTATTTGTTTTTTATGTGGTTATCACTATAGACTGTAAAAACTGGAAGGTGGTCACTGATATCATTTACAAATGATCCACTTACTGTATTGTTATCCATATCATTGGTGAATATATGCAAAGACATCTGGGCATGAAAGCATCCGAAGATGTACCTTGTATCTTCATCAAGCCTTTCAGATGCTGCATGAAGGATCTTGTCTCTGGTACTCGCGCCTGTACCAGTTAAAATGGCTGGTCTGGTGCTGGCCTTCCCACAAATGAAACAATCTCTCCGTATGTTAAATGATGTTGTATCAGCCCTACACAGCCTTCTTGGCACAGATGTGCTCTCACTCTCAACATTTGCAACTTGCTGCTAATTGATTTTTGTCTTACTGCAGTAGTTCGCTCTACATTATACATGATATGATACTTTAATTTTGGCTGAAAGTAAGTCATCTCTATATGGAGACAGGGTTTTATGGACATCATCATCTCTCTCCTGAGCAAGGGTAAGTATGCGTTGGAGGCCTTCTAGTGTGGGGTTTTGGACATATGGATCTTTTTTCTTGCCCTTTTCAAAATGTTTCCCACAAATGATACAAAAATTTGGATCCAATGTCTGTAAGACATCCTTCATAATTCAACAGACTAGTAAAAATGGAAAAATAATATACATCTCACAATTTGCATTTGCATAATACAATGTAAAATTACACATGCACTCTACAGTTGTGTTGCTAGCAGAAAGAATGGTGCAAATTCAGAGGTCTAAGTTCTTTCATAGCTATTTAACTACTTGGATGAGACTAGGTCAGCCTTTTCACATAAATTCATATTTGTAATGATTTACCTGTCAGTTTAGGAAAATATCCAAAAGACAATGATTTAGCTAGCTTCAGCTGGATCCAATAGCCTAATAGTAGTCAACTCACTAGACCATATTAATACTTATCAAATCAAGTATATCTAATATCTAATCAAAGGTCACATCAAGGGGGTAGTGTGCTCTACTGCCCACTTCTGGTCTGGAGAGACCAAAGCTGCCAATATTATTTCCCATTATTCAGTTATGACTTGACCACAAAGAAATTCAAGTGGATGTCAATATTGTGATAAAGGTGCTCCCTTCAATTTTAACCTGATTCAATTGGATCTTTCTTTCTGTATGAACTGCATAGTACAATGTGCCATATGAAATATATAATTATTAAATGTATCATAACATAGAGCAGCACTTACCTCATGAAACTTAATTTGCAGTAACATTGAATTTGTCAACATTCTTCTGACCATTGATAATGGGCATTGGACTGGAGGCTGTATTATGTCAGTGTTTCCTTTTCTTTCATTTTGGACACCTCATACATTGAGTGACATACCATCTTCATTGTTCATACCATATACACCCCAACAGGCCTCACTGTAGTCGCTGAACATGGAATTGTTGATGCATGTATACAAATTTGGTATTGCTGGATTCAGCACAACCTCACCTTTCCAACAAGCCATCATGTGTTCCTATGATAATCCCTGGCAAAGCAACTATAAAGTAAATGATAACATTCTGCATAGATATATATTTTTTTAATGTCCTCTTATTTTAGTTATGTGTTTATAGGTCTCCATCCATTTCATACATCAAGATATTCACATCCAGGTTTTTCTAGTAGGTAAAGCAACTCCCTGGCTACTAACATGCCAAGTTTCAAAGCTCTCAGAGCTTGTGTTATTATTCTGCATTAGTTCATATGTCTTAACTCCAATACGGACAGGCTATATTTTAGGCCTTATTTTGGTTTGGAGGTATATGACAATATCTGTCAATTTCACAATCTTAGCAGTGAAATAATTTTATACAAGAATCCATTTCATATATGGGAGACCTTAGAGATGAAGAAAAACATTGTTGGGTTTAGTTATACCTCCGGTAGGGGTATCTTGAAAACTAAAGCCCTTTTTGACAGTTTGTCACTAGCCTATAATGGTGTCACATCCTGCTGTCATTACTCTCGAGTTTGCTGATACTTGACAGTTAAATTTGATCAAAGGCCAGAGTAGATTTTTTTTTTAAAGAGAAAAAAGATTATATTCAAAGCTTCAAGCCTTTGATTCCTAAACACCATGTTACGTTTTTAAAATTAAAATGTTTGGTCCTTTTCGAGGATTTTCGTGCCCGTAATTGTGCGACCCAGAACCAAACCGGACCCGTCTATTATTTGAAAGCTGGGACCAAGACCCGTGCAATATCGAGAAATGCCGGACCCGGACCCATCTATTATTTGAAAGTTGGGGCCCGAACTGATGTCGGAATTGACCCTTGCCGGGTGAAAAAGACCCAATCAGCACCAATTTCACAGCTGATTGCTATTAACAACTTACCTCTGGTCAGCGGTCAAAACAAAACTTTTTGTCCTACCTGTGTGACGCAGCCTTCTCCAATGTGCCTGGCTATCCTTCGTCAAGAAAGTTCATAAAACACATCCAGGTTTTCTGCTATCCATGTTGTGTTGATAAAAACAGCAATGCTAATCCACTAGTTATTATTTCGGATTAAAAGTCCACTTGCTGTCACTCACACGGATGACAAATGCACAGCTCGTTTAGAACACAGACTTAACTGCACTTACTTTCTTCTCGTCTTTGTCCACAATTTGCATAAACAAAGTTTTACCTTTTCATATTCATTTTCTTTTAGCTTTTTTGTCCACATCTGCGAGGAAGGTATCCATCATTACCGGCTTTGGCTTCAACTTTTCTCTGAACCAGCAATCACGTGACACGTCACTCATTGTTGCTCTTTTTAATGTTTTTTTCCACTTTATTTACCTCACGTTCTCATGCGAATGACACATTTTTGCAAGTTAAAAAACACACACAGACACACACACAGCTCTTTAATCATGAACCTTTTCTAATCACAGCCAGGTTTTCCTGGATACTCTGGGTATTACACATAATGTTGAACAGAATCGAGGATTATAGAACAAGTCCCAACCCAGACCCATTTGACCACTTATTACGTGGACCCGAACCCGTCCAGGTCCCATGTCGGGTCCCGGGTCCTTGGGTTCCGGTAGACCCGTGAAGACTTCTAGATCCTTTAACACACTATTACCATTGTATCGTAAATTGGTCGATTAATTATTTAATAGTTAATTAGTTGTAGAATGCCTGCACCTATTGTAGGTATTGATCTTGGCACCATCCTATTTTTACAAAACAGGGAAAACTTAATTTGTTAACTAATTATTTTAATTCAGTCTCATAATCTGAAGGTTGCTACAGTCTAGAATTGAGTTCGTTTCGCAGTGTACAGAGGTTTAGTACTTAGCACACACATAAAACACGTAATGCAGATCTCCATCTGCTCCCACTGTACGAAATTGATGCCAAAACAGCCCCTGTGATAGGTGCTGCCATCTTGCGATGGTGACGTCATATGGAGCCAGAGACTGCGCAGTAGAGATCGGCGAGTGAAGCGGCCGTAGCCACTTCCGCTAACCCAAACACACACTTAACTTACCGAAAAAACAGCAAGGATCCCGCATGCCGGCGTGTTTAACAGCAGAATAGGTTCTCTGTGTTGGTCTGAGGTTCACAGGTGTGGGAACTTCAATGACTGTAATGATTGTTTTAGTTACGTTTCCACTCGCGGATTGTCCTCCACTCTGCTCACCCGGAACTGATTGGCTGCAGGAGCCGAATTTGTAAACAGAGCTGCCAATCATCATTTTGAACACTTGGACGTAAATCAGCATGATAATAACTAACTATAATGACGGAAACCAAGTTTGAGAAAAATTTATCAGGCGTGTATTTCGATTTTATAGTTTGACCCATGTCCCACCTGTTAACATGGAAGAGGCGGGCTTTATGACCTATACTGCAGCCAGTCAGCAGGGGGTGCCCGAAATGTTTGGCTTCACTTTTAGAGAGCTGTCATGTCGTTCTTCTTTTATACAGTCTATGTGGGTAACATGCCTTGAAGCGGCGTGACACTGCCAGGTTGGTCTCTCTTAAAACTACAGTAGATAACATTATTTAAACAAATTGTCATATTTGCTCAAACTGTCAGTTTAAAAACATGAAGAAGTAAATGAGGGTGATAATCTGTGAAAAAATGCTCCTAATGGCATTTGCAAGAATCTACCGCTCCCGAGACACACTAACCAATCAGAGCCGAGCAGTCTCTCAGGCTGCTGTCAATCATGCGCAGCACCACTCCTCTGCGCATGTTCACACACACAGTCAAACTCAATTTCTTCAGTGTGCGCAGCGTTAGCCGGTTTGTGTCCACAAACGCTTAAAAAGACTTAAGATAAAGGCTTATGGTAGAAAAATTAACATTCAATTCACGGGCAACAGCTCTGGTGGACATTCCTGCAGTCAGCATGCCAATTGCACGCCCCCTCAAAACTTGCGACATCTGTGGCATTGTGCTGTGTCATAAAACTGCACATTTTAGAGTGGCCTTTTATTGTGGCCAGCCTAAGGCACATAATCAATAATCATGCAATAATCGTGCTGTCTAATCAGCATCTTGATATGCCGAATGCTTCCAAACTGCCAAGCAGAAAGTGCAGTCTGTGTTTGAAGAAGCTCAGGCAGGACAGGTAAACCCAGTGCACAACATGTCTGCAGAACAGACCACAGACAGTTGCTGTGACCTTGACCCTGTTGTGTCAAAAAGGTCCTGTCATGCCAGGTCCTGCAATGGAGACTGGCAGAATCTGATGCAAAGAGAGTTTATTCCTGTACAGACATTCTATACAAGCAAAAACTCTGAGTCACACCAGAAAGTTACTCACTATGCTGTTTAAAACTTGGGTTTTTATTCCCTGTTAAGCTCCCCCTATCTTGACTAGGTCCTCCATTCCTTTTAGAAATCTAACCAGTCCTAAATCTGGAATCATTGGTCTCACACAAATTTGGGATTGTATTTGTCTCAAATTTCAAGTACTTCTTCATTTGCATAATACTGACTCAGCAGTTCTAAGGATGACCTCAGTTCCTACGGGCTCTCCAAGGCCGCCCTATTGTCTCGTGGCCTTATGAGGTGCTACACGTGATATCAAGAACAGCTACAAGGCTGCCCTATCTTGCAGGTGCAACAGTTGGTGTCAGAAAACAAATCTTCAGATTTCATAGTGTTCTGTTATCATTTTAAAATTAAAGCATTTGATCCTTAAACACATTTTTACCAGAATACACGTTTTTTCACACAGAATATAATTTACTTCACACCCAAGCCCCTGTAAACAAAAAAAAGAACCTGCTGAAAAAGCTTGATGAAGACAAACGAGGCAGCCAGGGTAACCCAGGTTATAGGTTCAGAAGCCCAGTCTTCCCTGCCAACCCTGCAATTAAACAGGTCACACAGGATAGCTATTGAATGCCCCTGTCGACCTCCCCTTTGGACCATGGTGTCCCATTACCTTGAATTGCACCTCAATCCACTTCCAGCTGCAAAACCTTGCGTTTTGAGCGGTTGGATTCCCTGTCCCAGGGGGCAAGCGATTACATCTCAGCCCCTAGGGGTCGAGATGACTTTGGGCCTCCACCAGTGACTGGCCGACACAGGTCACATGGTAGGTGGCCGGGCTTAAGCCAAACACCATCCCTGCCACAGTTTAACCATCAACATTACCGTGGCAACCTAAGGGGTTATGAGACATCCGATGACTCAGATGGCCCCTGTCCAACCAGAGTACAAGGTCTGCGCAAACGGCAGATTGAATCTCTAGCGAAGGATGTAGAACGGTTGGATCCAAGTAATCCTGATTCCAACATTGGAATACTCGCTGCTCTGCAGAGCTTTGCATGAAGAGTACTCGGTCTACACAGATCTAGTATCTGCCACTCTTGCAGCATTCAGCATCATGTACAAGAAGCATGAGGCCCCAAGAGACTACTTCAGGCGACTTAGAGCTGCATACTTCCAAGGACGCTATGTGTCAGGCTTCAAAGAAGAGCAAGCTTCAAGGGCCTTTTTCTGCATAATCTGCATGTCGGACATGCAACCTCACAATGCAAGACATCAGAAAGTATGCACAAATAGCATTGGAGACAAGCATATGTCCTTCTTCTAGAAGACACGAAAGCGACACAAAGTCCAATACATGCTCAAGGCATCAGGAAGTAGCAACCTAGCACTAGAGGGCGATAACAGATGCCAGAGCGAAGGCCCAGAGGTCACCCTGAGTGCTGAGGGTTGGACCCAACCACAGAGAAGACACCATCCTCTGCAACCAAACACCACTTAACCAAAAGAGACTTTCTGGAATGACCAAAACTCAGACATGGCAAGACAGTTGGAGCCACCAGCTCGCCATTGCAACTCACACACAGCTTAAAGGTACAGATCGTGTAAGCCAGTCCTCCAGGCCCAAGGGGTCTCCAGGACGACGCCCCGGCGAGCAGACCAGACACATCTCCCAGTGTGGAGGCCACCCATGAGGAAGCACTGGAGCTAAAAACTAAAAAACTCAACTAAAAGACAATAGAGTAAAAGGACCTAAAAGCTAAACGACAATAGAATAAAAGGACCTAAAAGCTAAACGACAATAGAATAAAAGGACCTAAAAGCTATACGACAATAGAATAAAAGGACCTAAAAACTAACACACAATAGGATAGGATAAAAACAGGCCTGACTTAAAAGGGTAAAAGAAGTCAGTTGAAGGCCAAACTAAAAAGGTGGGTCTTGAGCCTCCTTTTAAAAACATTAAAAAACAGTCTCTGCAGTCCTGATGCCCTCTGGCAGGCTATTCCAAAGCTGCGGCCCATAATGGCTGAATGCAGCCTCCCTGTGGGTTTTAGTTCTAACTTTTGGTTGATATATATATATATATATGATAAAAGCAGGTCAGATAAATAAGATGGTCCAAGACCGTTAAGACACTTAAAAACTAATAAAAGCATCTTAAAATTGATCCTGAAACACACGGGGAGCCAATGCAGCGATTCTAAAACTGGTGTAATGTGCTCCCGCCCTCTGGTCCTCGTCAGCACACGTGCAGCTGAGTTCTGGAGTAATTGTAAATTATAGACAGTCTTTTTGGGAAGACCAGAGAGCACAGCATTACAGTAGTCTAAACGACAGTTGATAAAAGCAATCATCAGCACCTCCGTGTTAGCCTGAGAGAGAAACAGGCGGACTCTGGCAATGTTCTTAAGATGATAAAAACCTATCTTTGTTACATTTTTAATGTGAGGGATAAAACTGAGCTCAGAGTCAAAAATGACGCCCAGGTTCTTAATAGATCGCGAGGGTTTAAAATCTTGTAGTTTTGGTAAAAGTTTCTCTCTCTTGCCTTCAGGACCAATGATAAAACTTCTGTTTTGTCCTGGTTGAGCTGTAGGAAGTTCTCTGCCATCCATGACTTGATATCTAGAATACAGTTTAAAAGGGTGTCAATAGGCCCTGTGTCATCAGGAGACACAGCAATGTAAAGCTGTGTATTATCAGCATAACTGTGGAAGCTGATGCCGTGTCTCCTGATGATGTCCCCAAGGGGAAGCATGTAGAGATTAAAAAGTATTGGACCTAAAATTGACCCTTGGGGCACCCCACACTTGATTTCATGTGTTCTGGAGGAACATGCATCCATACTTACAAAGAAACATCAGTCTGTGAGATAGGAATAAAACCAGTTAAAAACAGTACCAGAGAGGCCCACCAGGTTTCTAAGTCTGTTTAATAAAATGTGGTGATCTACTGTATCAAAAGCAGCACTTAGATCCAGTAGCACCACGACTGTGAGTCTTTGAGAATCTGAGTTACACCTGATATCATTTAAAATCTTTAAAAGGGCTGTCTCGGTACTGTGGTTCATCCTAAAACCAGTTTGATATTTCTCTAAAATATTGTTTGTATTTAAAAACTCCTTTATTTGGTTAAAAAAACTGTTTTTCTAAAATCTTACTTAAAAACGGTAAGTTGGATACAGGTCGGTAATTATTAAAACTGCTCGGGTCTAAATTGCTCTTCTTCAGAAGGGGCCTCACCACTGCCGTTTTGAAGGCAGCGGGGAAGACACCCGTCTGAAGAGAGCAATTCACTATATTTAAAATCTGTTCCTCGAAGAATCCATAAAATGTCTTTAAAAGTGATGTGGGAATTGGATCTAAAAGGCAGGTTGTTGGGTTTACCTGGGAGAAAACTCGACCAAGTGTCCTTGCATCAACCAGGACAAAACTCTCCAGTGTTTCCTTGGATAAAAGTGATTGTCCAGGTGTGATAAAAGTTACATTCTGATATGCTAAAAGACTGGATCTGATGTCGTCGATTTTACTTCTGAAGTGGTCTGCAAAGTCCTCGCAGAGGGCGTCTGTTGGTGACTCTGAGGATTTTTTAAAATTGGTGTTGGTTAAAAGATTGAAGGTGGAGAAAAAAAATTTGGGGTTATTTTTGTTGTCTGTGATGAGTTTTGAGAAATGGGATATTCTTGCCTGTTTGACTGTTTTGTTGTACGATTTGAGATGTTGAGATGGAATATCTGATAATGGACTGTTAGTTAATTTTTTTCTCCACCTTCTCTCTGCACTCCTGCATTGTCTTTTTGATTTTTTAATTTCCTAATTTCTCCACGGGGGTAAAGGTTTTGATTTTATAGTTTTTGTTTAAAGTTGAGCCACCGAGTCCAGAGCTCATTTCAATTTCCTGTTAAAATTATCAGCAATAAAATCACAGGGTGCAGGTAAGATTTCAGCAGGAGTGCTCTGTAAAATCTAGATAAAATTTGCAGCCACCTCAGAAGTTAGGTAGCGTTTCCTCACTGTTCTCACCGGGGCCTCCTAGTGGTTAAAACTGGCGATGTTAAAATACACACAGTAGTGGTCAGACACAGCCAGGTTAACAACAGCGGACACGCCAGTGGAGAGGCCATAGGTTACGACCAGGTCGAGGGTGTTTCCTCTGTTGTGAGTCGGCTGTGTCACGTGCTGGTTAAAATCCATGCAATTTAAAAGGTTTAAAAATTCTCTGGACAGTGGGTCCGAGATGTTGTCGACATGTAAGTTAAAATCGCCAATTATTAAAATTCTATCGTAGGTGGTGTGTATGATCGATAAAAGCTCTGAAAATTCACTGATAAAAGAAGTGGAGTGATGGGGTGGTCTATAAACAGTGATGCAGAGAATAGGAGGACTGCTAAAAACAAAGGCGTGATACTCAAATGACGAGTAACTGTTAAAAGAAACTTCCTTTGATATTAATGTATTTATAAAACTTGATGCAGTTCCCCCTCCTCTCTGACCTCCCCTGATAGAGAATAAAAAGTTAAAATTTGGTGGGCAAGCCTCGGTGAGAACAACTGGTGCCTCTGTGCCAAGCCATGTCTCTGTTAAAAGAATCCCATCTAACTTGCTGTCTAAGATCAGGTCATTTATAATAAAAGTTCTGTTTAAAAGAGAGGGCACGTTCAGCACGGCCAGGTTAATGTTCGTGCTGAACGTACGCTCATGACCACAGGGAGGTGAAATGTCTGCATATAGAAGATTGTCTCTGTTAAAACCACTCTGTGTGTGTGCCCGGGGAAAACGTCTGCCTGTAATGGTTTGAATGGGAAAAATGTCCGGTGGGGGTGGTAGAGGTAACTGGGACCTGTAGGGGGAGCTAATGAGTGTGAAGGTACTGTGAGCAGCTGGTGTTGTTGACAGAGAAGAAGTAGGGCGATAGAGCACCGCAGTTGGCTGTAGTGACACTGTAGAGGAGGAGGAGGAGGAGGGGGAGACAGGTGTGTGTGTGTGACGTCAGATGAAGATAGTCAATCACGGGGGGCGTAGCGCACGGCGAGTTGAATGTTGATTGATAGCAGCTGGGAGCCCTGTTTATTTGGGTGAATGCCGTCGGACTTGAGAAGAGTTGTACGGTTCCAGAAGAGGTTCAAGTTGTCAATGAAGGTTACATCGTGGGACCTGTATGCGGACTGTAGCCAGTGGTGGAGATAGAGGACTCTGCTGAATTTCTCACAGCCGTGATACAGAGGTGCAGTGGGACCAGAAATGAGGATGGACATGCTGGATTGTTTCAGGAATTCAAACAGGTTGGAAAAGTGGACTTTGGGCCAGGGAACGTCCGACACAGTGACCGGGGGGGCATCAGCAGCAGGACTGTGAGCGCTGGTGACATCAGGCGCAGGAGCAGAGGCGGCTTCAGCAGCCTCTACAGCCGGACAGGGAGCAGCGGCATCCGGCGCCTGGGCACAGGTTGTGTCGGTGTGTAGTGGGCCGAAAGTGATGGTGTCCATGAGTGTCTCGGCCTCTCTCGGATCTGATAAAGCGTGGAAATACGTCCCTCCAGTTCCACAATCTTGTCGGCCAAATGGGCGCAGCTAACACAGCCGGATGGAGAGGTGAGTGGAGCCATGAATTGCAGATGTGGTGGCTGGGGACCAGAAATACAAAGGAGGCCAGTACAGGGCTAAAAATATGCAAAGTTTAAAATTTAGCGTGCTCCGGGAGAAGGCAGATCATAAAACCAATCCACGTCCGATGACTAAAATCAGTTTAGAGATATGGTTAAAAAGGATCCATTATGATACACAGAATGATATTAAATAAACCGTTTATGAAAGCAATAGTTAATTCAGCAATAAACATATCATGGTGAAAACACATTTATATGTGAATGTATATGTGTGGATATTTGTGTGTGTGGCAGTTTCCCCTGCCACTGCTAACACACCACACCAGCACACCACACCATCACTCATTTCACATGCCACATGTTAGCCAGGTAGCATGCTACTGATAGTTTAGTGGGTGCACACACTGAACTACGTTTAACATTGCAGTAAGTTGCCAGTGCTATTTCCCCCATAAAGTTTCACAGAAACACATTTAAACACATTGTTGTGGTTTTGAGTTAAATCTTTATTGTTCAAAGTTGGTGTATCATGAGTTTGTAATTATAATTATGTTTTTCTTTTCTTACCACAGTGCTTCCTGGTGCTGGGCAGTGACAAAGGACCTGAGCATAGTTTGAGTAGAAGTATGGAGCATGCTCAGTCCATCTTACTGCACCATACCAACTGATGGGAGTGTTTAATGGAGTTGTGAATTAATTCTTAGCTTGGATATCATGTGAAAGCTTTGATGACTCCTTTAATTTGTGGTAAATTAATGTAAATAGACTTTGTAATAGGTTCTGATGTTGAAAATAACATGTAGGGTTTAATTGATTACTCTATTGAGTTCAATTAAAGATGGTATGGTCCAGTGGGAGGGGCTTAGCCTTTAAATGGAGGGAACCTACACTGCCTCAGCAGTCAGAGAAGGACTGTGGTGCAGTATGGAGGTTCTGGCCTGTGAATGTAAATATTATTCTGCTGCATTTTTGTTTCATTTGCTCAGCTGTCCCTTGACTGTTTTTGAGGAGCAATAAACCACTTAATTTTTTGCATCATTTTGACTTTGTCTTGCTACCCTTTTTGAACATTTTGAGGTTAAATTACACCTTTTTCAGTTAGCCTTTCGACCTACTACCCTCACTCTAGGTCAGAGTGTGACAGTTTGCATATATATTTGTGTGTGTGTTTACATACTATTAAACCAAATAAAAGAGCCATAGTGATTAAATATTTTCTCTGTCCTGAGTTAGCTCTGTTTCACCCCTCCCTTCTCCTCTCTGTGTGGGGTAGAGGGGGGAGTGCAGGGCAGCATAGACCTTCACACTCTCCTGCCTGTCTTTTCAGGAGTTTGTGGTGCAAGTTCTCTCTTGCTGTGTCACAGTACAAGCATTTGGTTAATAATCACACACATACTATTCTAAATGCAAATATTGCAATAATTGCAGTTCAGTGGAGAGTGTCCCAAGGTTTACATTCTGTCTCTGTGGAATGCTGAAACTAATGGGGGAGAGGGTTGTAAACCCCCCCCCTCTGATTCCATTAGTGTCCACTTTGATCAAGAGCACAGCTAGCGGTCTAGCTCTCTTCCTGGTGGGGTCAAATGACCAGGTCTGGATCAGGACCATCCTGGTGCCACGCTACACCATTTCTAAATGAAGACATTTGATCTTTCATCATACTGTTACTATTTAATAATGCCAACTCAGCAACAACTGTATCATGATTTAGACTAGGCTCTCAGGGTAGACTGGGTTCCCAGGGGCTTTTCGAGTCCGCCTTATCTTTTGCACACTTGATACCAAAATACATATTTCTTAAACACATTGTAACCATTTTAGACTTAAATAATTAGATTTCTAAACACACCCAGAACATGTATTTTCCGAGAACACAGTCTTTGTCATTCAGATTAAAACTTACCTTTAAAGCATTTAATTATTAATGTTTCAAAAATGTTCCAGTAACACTTTTGTTTTAGCGACAATTAAACCCTTTGCGACTCGTAACACATGTGGGTCATATTGTCAGGACAGCATGTAAGCCTACTGTCCGTCTACCTTTGACTGTATTGACTCTACCGTCATTGCATAGCCTTGATTCCCAAAATCTGTAACTCTGCAGCCTAATAACAGGAATGACAGACGCAATATAAACTTTAGAGCTCTTTATTACGCTAACAGTCTGGCAGTTAACTGGGCAGAGGCATACAGTATTAGGCTCAGCTGTTTTAATGACAACTTCACAACACAGGCTCTTAGTCGTCACCAGCGTTGCAGAGCTGTGTTTAGCTGCAGATGCTTCTTCACATTTGAAGTAGAGCTCTTCACAGCTAACAAACACTTATGCTCCAGGCACAACTTACATTTTATGTTGGTCTTGTCCCTTTCACCCAAAAATTCCAAAGTGAATGCTGTCCTCTCTGCCACCTTGCTAGTTGAATTAGCTAGCTACATGTGCGCACTGACACAACTATGTCATCTACCTTCCGCTGGTGTGCAGCTACCTGCCAAGAAGTAGGAAGAGAAACAGACACATTACTTAGGGATTTTGGGATCTTAGTTTTTTTTAACTTTACTGACTTACCACAGCTACAACTAAATCCCGGAACACTCCCCACACACCATGTCTCTACCATGCAGAGAGCTAGCCTGGCTGAGCTACGACACGGGTACACTGTGCACATTAACCAGCGGGCTTCACTGAAAGAATGCTAATTCTAAATTGATTGACAGTGCTCATTGCAGGTTTACTTTTCTGCACCGCGGTTCAGTGGTAGGAGTTTTTACACGAATTTTGAGAGACAATGTACCTGGGTTGTAAATTAAGCAAACCTAACTTAGATTAGATAGCAACGTTTAGCTAACCTTAACTGTGAAAAACACACAAAATTTGTTTTTGAGTGTGAACACCCAACCGAGAAATGTCTCTAAAATGTCCAAAAAGTACTATTTATTGATCATCCTGTAGAAATGAACAGATTTATGTATATGCTTAAGATTTTGTGAAAGTGCAAGGGCATGTGCTCGGTCAGTCCACAGTATAATGTATGAAAGCATTTCAGTAGTATGTGTTAGAGCATTTCAGTAGTATGTGTGAAAGCATTTCAGTAGTATGTGTGAGAGCATTTCAGTTGAAACGGAAGGTAGCTCGAATTTTAAAATAAGGGTGAAGGACTAGTGTTCGTTTGCAGCTCAGGAGCCAGTGTACCAGCTGGGCATAAAAATGTCTCATCTCGTATGTCCGTCTTAGCTAGGACCAGTGGCGTTGTTGTGCTTTAGCCCCGAATGGTGTGATCATAGCCCTGAAGGTCATTGGTCCGGAGTTGATTTTAATGTACTGTGGTGGAACGGAACTTTAGCTGTAGTTTCAATTGTTATTGGGGACGCAATACAGCTCTGCACAAGCATAATGGCGTTGTCATGTCAATGGTTTTTTAGAGGATCATCAGGCTTCGCGATCAAACAAAGTTTCATATCATGTCATCACTTCAGTCCGTGATCACCAGCTCCCTCCCTCCCTCTGTGCGCCTGCACAGCAGCTCTCCCCCTCTCTGTGCTGCGAGTCTGCTTTGTTTTTTCTACTATAGCCCATGATGTAGCCTATGAAGTCTTGTAATTAACGGGTCTTACCTTTGCCATCTCAGCATCATGATACAGATGTGTAAAAAGTAAAAATGAAGCTTTGTCAGGTCTGTCCTCAAGAGGAGAAGAAACAACTTTTAAAATGCTTGTTTGTTGAACGGAGGTCGGATCGATCATTTCTGATGCATAAGAGGGAGTCGGGAAATCTGGACGCTGAACGGCTTTTGCAAACTAATGTTGTTTCTGTCCGTTTTGGCTCTTGTTTGTGATATTCTCATTACGTGTTTGCCCTTCAATCTGGCACAAGGCCACAGGCAAGTTTTCTCAGGGGGGCACAATAATAAAATGCTTGAGAGCTAACATTACATGTATAATAATAGAGCTACAACCTACCTACCTAGAATACAAACAAATTGCCAGACTGCTATTCTTGTTTACCAGTAGGCAATTAGGAAAACTTTAACGCATAAGCAGCAGACCAATCAATCACATCGCCGATGTGTACTGCTACTGTTGTGTCAGCACATGAACAGCGACAAGTGATAAGAAAGTTAGTTTTTCAGTCACAACAGCTCTGGTACACATTCGATATATATGTAGTTTTTAATTTAATTTGGCCAAAGACTATTCACCAAAACAGCTAAAAGCTTAAAACAAAACAAGTGTCAAGGTGAAAGACTTCAGCACCTGGCAGCACCGGACAGCTCCCTGCAACAACAACACAACACATCCAAAATGAGAAGAGCAATTCTTCTGCGAAATCATGCAACTGTGCAATGGTAATGTTTCAGACAGTTAGCCATCACAACGTCAGGAATAAAATAAATTATGAGGAGAAGTGCACCCGAGATCATCCACTCTCTGCTGCGCGGTGCTGCGCTCTCATGCATCAGTTGAGCGCACACTGAAGGATCTCAACTCCATGCACAGATCGATGATAAGCAGGGAGAGGAGGGGGCAGTCTTTTACAGTTTATTGTAAAGTCCAGACAACGGACAACGGCAGGCTTGATTTTTTATGTTTCTTCATTTCACTATCCAAAAAATGTATTTTTCTGTACTTTTGTTTTATTATCCATATCTGCTGTCGATCATTTCATGAGAGAAGTTAGCGAGTGGAGATGTGTGTTGCTTGGTAACAGTCGACGCTTTTCGAGTGTTCACGTGGACGCGCATCATGAGACCAGGTGCAGCATACGACCGGTGTCAGTTAGACTTGGTGCACTCGGTGTAAATTCCAATCAAGAAGTCGGTCCTAGCTAAGACGGACATATGAGATGAGATCTATTTTTATGCCCATCTGGTACACTGGTTCCTGAGGTGCAAACGAACACTAGTCGTTCGCCTTTATTTTGAAATTCGCGCTACCTTCCGTTTCAACTGAAATGCCTTCCGTTTCAACTGAAATGCATACTACACTTTGACACATACTACTGAAATGCTCTAATACAGGGGTTACCAACCTTTCTGACTACACGAGACAGTAGCAATAATATTTTTGACGGACCGGGGGGGGTTCGACACGCATGTGCATAAATCACTGTCACGCGCACGGAAATACAGACAGATAGGGAGAGGGATGGTGCGATCCATAGTGTGATCCTAGCAGTTTATGTGAATTTATAATGTGATCCAGCAGTGGGCAGTTTATAATCATGCAGCGCAGTGACTGATCTGTGTGTTTCTCAGGGTCTGCCTCTGAATTAATAGTGTTGTGATCGGCCCCGTATTTCCGTGAAAACCCTTTATAAAGCATAAAATACGTCTTCACACGCTGTGACTGAGTTGAACCGGAGGTGATCCCCGCGGAGTTATCATGCTGCGCTGGGAGGAGACAGCCGTTACGAGAGGAGCAGATATGACGCAGACCTGTGTGTGTTTTGATGCTCATACCTGAATCAATAGAGGCCCTGTGCGGTTGCACACTTCACACAGTTCATTCGATGGTTCTGACACCTGTTGGGTTTCGCGGCCCGGTGCTGAACAACCTACGGCCCGGTACCGGTCCGCGGACCGCTGGTTGGGAACCCCTGCTCTAACACATACTACTGAAATGCTCTCACGCATACTACTGAAATGCTTTCATATAGTATAGTGAAATTTCAGTAGTATGTGTGAAAGCATTTGACTATAATGTATGAAAGCATTTCAGAAGTATGTGTGAGAGCATTTCAGTAGTGTGTGTGAACGCTTTTCAGAATACTGTATGAGAGCTTTTCAGTATACTGTATGAGAGCTTTTCACTACTATGTGTATGTGTGAACACTTTTCAGTATACTGTATGAGAGCATTTCAGTATACTGTGTGAGAGCTTTTCACTAGTATGTGTACGTGTGAATGCTTTTCAGTACTTTATATGAGAGCTTTTCAGTTGTGTATGTGAGCGTATAATGTTTCAGTTGTTTATGTGAGAGTGTTTCCGTTGTGTGTATGCATTGTAATTCTGAATAATGTCCCTAACGGCACCTCATAGGATTCTCCAATGGGACACTTTTAGATAAACAACCTCTATTTTGATGCCATTTAATGCACTCTCTGCACCTTACATTGAAAGTACACACCTTAAATCACTGACATTTTTAAATATGTATCTTATAAGCTTGACTGGAGTTGGGGAAAAATACATGTATTTAAGTTACCAAGTTACCATTAGTTTATTGTATTGTTAAAACGGTTTTCCTTCACTTACACACATTTTCATATGCAGTTCATGCAGAGTATGGCACGCTAGCTAAAAAAAAGCCACTACTATCGTGATGAAAATTGAGAAGTTACATTATAGGCTAACTTCTTACCCTCCCTTCTCTTTTGGAAGAATTAGAATATATTGAGCAGTGGACCTGACCTTAACACTGTCATGTCTACACTTTAGGGAATTGTGGTGCACAGTCCTGGTGAGTCCTATACTGCACCAGCGTTCACCGTGAAACTTCTCTGCCTTTGTGCACCTGTTCCACTTAAACTACACCATCCTTCATCCCTTCATCTCTCAACCCTATTCTAAATCTAATTTATTGCTATGGTCTTTTTTGTTAAATAGGCAAGTCTACACTTTGTTATAATTCATAATCTTTTCTGTTACTTTTACATCCTTATATATACACCATTTCATAGTTTTTATCTGTTCCTCTGTTTCAGGTAAATGACATCCCACCTAAGCTAAAGAAGAGTGCTCATGATATCATTCTGGAGTTCATCAGGTCCAGGCCACCTCTCAACCCTGTAAGTACAATTTAGGAATATGGACTCAAATATCACAAGGTTCCCAGAACTGATAAGAAACAATATTTTTTTCCTCTTTCCTGTTCTGTGTTCGTCCTGCCCAGATTTTGTTAGGTGCAGCTACAAAATGCCCATTTGACAAAGCTAATGTCTTTACTGATCGATAATAAATTGATGAAAAAAAGATGTCATATACTTGAAAAAGAATCGTGAAGTTTACAGTACACAAAAAAAACATATTAAACACTAGTACAGCCTCTATAAGATAAGTATGTTGAAGCTTACTAATTCCAGTTTCACTGCGCTGTGTTCAGTGTAATGCTGCATTCCTATATGATAAACAGAAGCCTTACTGCCTAACTAGCAGTCACTGTTTAAGAAGTTCACTCAACTCTAGGTAATTAGGTGTACAGCCGTTATATGAGAAGCTGAAAACGAAAAGGCCCGCTGGCAATAACTCTTGACTGTTTGTGTCAGTTGTTATTCTCTCCACTCTACTTAATTTCCTGTCATTATTTATATTTTACCAATCAACTTGCACTAGGTGTCAGCTCGTAAATTGAAGCCACAAAGTCAGCCTCCGCCAACACTGCATGAGCGGATCCTTGAGGAAATCAAAACAGAGAGGAAACTTCGACCAGTATCACCAGATGAGATCCGCAGGAGCAGGCTGGGTAAGAAAACTTTTTTTGCCCATGCTTTTTAGTATTATAAATGATAATATAATTATTATACATTTTTTGCACAAAGACACACATGCACACTCTCATGCACATAAAAACATGCAATACATGGCTACATGGATACTATGTTTGGGGGAGTAGGCAGGGCTGCTCCTCCGCTGTCAATCAATGACTCATGCTCAATGCTCATCAATGACCGCAGCGCGCATATCCAGGGGTAGTTCCCGGTCTTTGTTTTAAAGGTTCAAAGGCTTATTTACATTAGAAACAGGACCTTAATTAACACACAGCGAAAACAACCGTATGAGCCGTGACGAAGAAACTAGGGGGAGCAAGGGACAGATCGCACCCACGTTACTTCTGTAACATGATGTTATTCAGAGCAGGCCCTCACCAACTTGGTGCCTCTTTTACTTTAGATAGAAAATTACCCACAAAATAAAAACCATATTACAAAACAAGTGACATAAAGTAAATTATAAATACAATATAAATAAGGTAGGACATAACCATTTATAATAACCCTTTGAGACCCACAGGCCTGTGTATGGACCCAAATTCCATGTCGTCTTCAGAGCGTCATAACTCTTTGATGGTTTGACAGAGAGATGGCACTTATTTTCCGCATAAACTAGAGAAATAGAGCTTTTCAACAACTCCAAGCTTGCTGATGTGTGAATTTTAATTTTGTTAGTAATTGTTACACCCCACCCTAAGGGGCTAACAACTAAACACAATTGACCCAAATATAACCATGTGAACACCTTAAGACACTCAAATACATGGGATCTATTTAATGACAATTAAACAACCAAATTATTAACTAAAGGCTAACAAAAGCAACTAGAACACAACAACACAAAATCCCACTCGGAGAGGCAGAACCACTGCAGTCCCCACTCCAGAAGCCTGTCTGTCTTCCGATGCCATTGTCTGGGGTTTCTAAGCACCCAAGACCAGGTGAACCTCATTCTGTAATCAGCAGGGAAGAGCCTGGAAGAAACAGCTGAAAGGCAAAAGGGACAAACAGTGCAGGGAACACATACAGCCGTAACAGTAATCTAAAGTATAAAGTTGTAAAAAATATGGATAGTTTCCTCTCTTTGCCTGTCGCGTTGCTCATTCTCTCTGTATGTTTATAGGTCAGTGCTCATCAGCCATCTTTGTTGTTGATGTAGAGAGTCATGTTTCCGAATCAGACACTTTGATTGGCTCCAGTAGGTGCCATCAGCCTGTGTTTTATTCAGTGATACAGAGGCGAAAACGGAGGAGTACCAGAGCAAAGCGAGAAGACAGAGAGAGAAGAGAAGGTACGCTGGTGTTGCTTGTCACCAACTCAGAGGCACAACCATCCACTCTGATATACTGTGGCAGGGCTGGATGGTACTGGAGAAGTCAAAGAACATGAGGGTCACAGTGCTTCCCTGCTTCTCCAGGTGAGAAAGGGACTTTGGGGTCAGGAAGTTAGCAGTGTCCTCAGGTGCTGAAGAACCAGCCTCTCAAATGTCTTCATAACATGCGACGTGAGTGCCACAGGTCTGTAGTCATTGAGGGCGCTTGGACGTTCTTTCTTTGCTACTGGGATGATGCAGTTCTTTCGCAGGTTGGGCACCATCATTAACCTCAAGGAGAGATTGAAGAGGTGTTGAAATACTCCTGCAAGCTGCCCAGCACACACCTTGAGGACCCTGGGGCTGATGTTGTCTGGCCCACTGGTTTTGTTGGTGCGGAATCTTGTCATAGTTACTAAGATGCATTAATATAACATAAATGCAGAGAGAGAGAAACACACAGAGAAACAGAGAAAGAGAGAGAGAGAGAGAGAGAAAGAGACACAGGAGAGAGAGAAGCTCAGATCCTCCAGCAGTCTAAGCCTATAGCAGTATAACTATGGTCTGGTCCAAGCCTGAGCCAGCCCTAACTATAAGCTTTATCAAAGAGGAAAGTTTTAAGTCTACTCTTAGAAGTAGAGAGGGTGTCTGCCTCCAGGACCCTGATTTGTATATTATTCCAGAAGAGGGGGCCCTGATGATTGAAGTCTCTACCTGCCATACTACTCTTAGAGACTTTAGGTACCACAAGCAGGCCTGCATCCTGGGAGCGCAATGTTCAAGAGGGGTAATATGGCACTATGAGCTCTTTAAGAAAGTTTCTAGTCATCCAGATCTTTATATCCTTAAGGCAAGGCATTCTGGTTTAGATAGCTGATTGGTTTCATCTGGCTTCATTGATAAGTATAATTGAGTATCATCAGCATGACAATGAAAATGAATGGGGTGTTTCCTCATGATATTACCCAGAGGAAGCAAATATAAAGTGAAAAGACTCGGTCCAAGCACAGAACCCTGTGGAGCTCCATGACTAACTTTGGTGTGCATAGAGGACACATCATGAACATTGACAAACTGAGATCGATCTGATTAATAAGATTTAAACCAACTTAATGCAGATCCTGTAATGCCAATTCAATGTTCTAGTCTCTGTAACAGGATGTGATGGTCTATCGTGTCAAATGCAGCATTAAGATCTAACAGGACGAGTACAGAGAGAAGTACTCTGTCTGGTTTGGTCTTATCAATCGTCTTAAAGAATTTGATAACCTTGCCAGTCTTCCAGGTGGTTGGCACCCCTCAAAGCTCCTTTTGCACTACATATCACATTCACCCATTCACACACACATTCATACACTGATGGCAGAGGCTGCTACGTAAAGTGCCCAACTGTCAATCAGTTATCACATTCATAACCGTTGGCTATGGAGCAATTTGGGGCTTCAGTGTCTTGGACACTTTGACATGTAGCCTGAGGGAGCTGGGGATCGAAACTGCGACCTTCCCATTGAAAGACGACCGACTCTGAGCCCCAAAAATGTCTTTGTCTGAGTTTTTGAAGGTTACTGTCCAGACTTAATGCAACCCTGGCTTTCGAGCTTTTCAGAGAAGAAATTATTTTTATAACCTCAGAGACCGAGTCTCAATGCTAAAGACTGGTCTGCTATCATCGGGAGGGTTAAAGGAAGTGTCTGGACATTGAAAATGCATTGTTAGTTTAAAAGAAATTGTTGAAGCTATTTATAATAAATGAATTGGGTCTTTTTGTTGTTGTTGATTATGTGTGTGTGTGTATATGTTTGAATGCTTGCACTGTTGCCATTATTATTAGATATTTATTTTTGTTTGTGTGAAGAATAAATGTATCGCAAAAAATTATTGTTTTGAAGTAAAAATTAGAGTAGTTACTATGATATGTAATACAGTGTTAACTGCTATATTTTACATTGTGCATTTGTAAAAGGGGGCACACTATTGCTGTTTGTGTGGTTGTTACCACTGTGGAAACAGTTGAGTGAGAGCTCTAGTAAAATATGTTGAATGCACATTTGTTGCGGTATTGAACTAACATTGGTAGTAGAGGATGGCTGCTGGGAATTACAAAGTTCGGCCACCATTTGACAAGAAGTAATCTTACTAAAGTTGGAAACACGAGGTGGAAATATGGAAGCTAGTAACCGGCTTGAAAAAGAAAAGCAAGCGTTGGCAGTGGCCTTGTCACTAACAGGAAGAGCGAGGACAGTGCTTTGAAAGTCACCACAGATGACTTAAATAAGGATAACAGAATGACTATACCTCTGACCAAACTGGACACTGTGTTTTTGAAATAAATAAAATAGCGCCAGTACGAGGCGTATATAGAGTTTGATCGGATAACAAGGGAAAATAGCGTTCTGACGGTGGACTACATTGTCGAATTTGAAGGTCAGAACAACAGAATAAGTAAGTTAAATATAGAGCTTTTAGATGCCTGGAGCGGCCATGCAAGACACAAATCCACTTGACCGGTACAGGACCACACTACAACACAGACCTGAATCTACTCCAGGGACATCATACTTTTTATGTTTGTAGATGCATAGCTATAGGCTACTGGTACTGTTATATCTTCATATACTTACTATTTATCTCCATATAATAGCCTTTTTGCACTATTTTATATTATAATTCATATTATTGCACTATTACTCATACTCATACACATGCCCTTATAATTTTGTGTTTTGCAGATGTTCATACAGTTTCAGTTTTTTGATTTAGGTAAATTGGTATGACTGGGTTCTACTGAACTCTTAGTGTGATATTTGAGTCTACAGTCAGTGGCTTGTTATCAATTGAATTGCAACTATTAAATAAAGAGACAGTAGTTCTTCTATATTTGTATATTAATACAAACGGAGAACAGAATTGTTTTTTTGTTTCATCGTTTTTTCTGATACTCAGTGCTGCAGTACTGCTTAAGGGTCCCCTTTTGTTATATATGTCTGTCTTTGCACTTTACTGTATTGTCCTGATTTAGAGATGGACATTGGGTGTCAATAAAGAGGCTTGCCTCTATTTTAATGATGTGATGTGTTGCCTACTTGTGCAGAAATCCACAGGAATATTCGGTATTTTATGCAAGCTGCACCAAATGATGTAAATTCCATAATTCTGGGACATCTCTCAATCAAAATAATAAAAGATATATTGGGCTTGTCTTTTAATTTAATCTATACACCAATATTTACTGATGTATACTACATTATTAAGATAAGATAAGATAATCCTTACTGATCCACAGAGGAGAAATGCAGGTGTTGCAGCAACACAAAGACAAAATAGCAAGTAAGAAATTACAAAAAAAATAAGAAGAGATAGGATAACTATATCCTAGGTAGGTATCCTAGGTATATATAACTGGTATACAAGTAGGACTAAGTGACAAGTTAAAAGGACAATTATGGGATAAAGTGACCTGGCGTCTTATTTAGAAAAAAGTGTGTAGAATCCATACTAAAACTGTACGTACGGAGAAAACCCAGAAATGGCGTGCCCCAAAAATAATTCAGATTTATAAAACCGTATGCACGCACACCTGCATGCAATGTTCCCTTTATAGATCACAATCTACCTGGAAATGTGCACATGTGAATAAGCCTCTTATTCCGCCCTCAGCTCGCCCACATTACACCATAAATGGTCAATATAGCACCTCATGAATGGAAATGCATACGTATGAGCTGGTTGTTCACAGGAGGTTGTTTACAGGGAATCACGAAATTAACCGAGAGAAAGCCGAAGGAAATTTGACAGATTTTTTGTCAGCTCGAGGTGTTTGTGACTGAAGTGGAGTTCAGAAAGCACATATTGTGTGGAGGACACAGCAGGGGTCAGACAGACAAATCAGCAAGTGACAACAAGTTACAGAATGTATGTAGTTCACCAGCAGTGCCGGTGAATTCATCAGCAGAATTACGCACGAGTGTCGCTGTCCCTGTGTTACTCTACCGCTATATAAGTACAGTCCATTTACCAAAGAGTGAAGAAACCTTTCAGAAAGGACTCAAACCCCCTCATCACCCCCTCAAAAAAGCTACTCACGAATGGATTACTTCCTAGTTAGTAATTCCATTATATCTCAAATTCATAACTCGGAAATGCATCCAATAATAATCTCAGACCATCAGTTTCAATCAGTTTCAATCTTCTACATAAAACAGCCCCACCCCCCTCAAGTAGGTGGCGGTTCAACACTTAACTCCTGGCAGACAGAGATTTCAATAATCTCCACTTCGAGATTCCCCAGAAATCTCACCATCAACACTTTGGGAAACAGCAAAAGCAGTTATCAGGGGAAATATAATTTCATACTCATCACACAAGAAAATAAAGAGCAAGAAAAGCAACAAGAACTTGAAAATAAATTACGGCATCTACAATCTCACGCCCCCAGTCAGCATACTCAAAATGAACTACAGGAAACACAGCTTGAAAACATCATACACCAACAGGCTCAATTTCTCATGCAAAGACTAAGATTGAACATATTTTAATAAAATGATAAAAACAGTAAATACCTTGCAAATCAACTAAAAAGAAATAAAGAAAACCAATCATTACAGCAATTCAAAACGCACAGGGGAATTTCAAATATGACCCAAAAGACATTAACACAACTTTTTATGATTATTATCAGAGACTCTACAACCAGACAATATATGACATTTTTCCGATATCCCCTCCTTCCTTGATAACATTGAACTCCCAAAGCTATCCAATGAATAGTCCACCATGTTAGATAAACCCATTACTTCAGATGAACTCAGGAAAGCATCCTTCTCCATGCCTAACACTAAATCACCCGGTTCTGATGGCTATCCAATAGAATTCTTCTGGCAACTCATTTCCCCATTATTTTGCAGAATGGTAAATGAAATCAAATCATCAGGAACCATACCCACACACATGAATACAGCTCTTATGTCAGTATTACTCAAACCAGATAAAGACTCAACCCTCACCCCGAGCTATAGGCTAATAAGCCTCATCAATTGTGACCGAAAAATAATCAGTAAAGCACTACCCAACAGATTAGAGTGAGCCATATCCACATGAATCCATCCAGACCAAACAGCATTCATAAAGGACAGACACTCATCCACGAACATGCGGCGTCTATTCAACCTCATCAGTATTACCCAAAGAAAACACTTCATAACCATTACTGCATTACTGGATGCTGAAAAGGCCTTCAACAAAGTCAACTGGTAATTTCTTTTTGCCAGTCTCAAGAATTTGGGGTTTGGGGAGTTGTTCTTTCAATGGATCAAAATCCTCTATAACTCATCATCTGCAACAGTTATAACTACACCTCTCAACGTTTCACATTACAACGGGGCACAAGACAAGGATGTCCACTCTCTCCACTACTGTTTGCCATTTTCATTGAACCCCTTGCAGCAACAAAACACCAGGATTACAGGCATACAGACTAGACACCACAAAATTTGCTCATATGCAGATGACATCCTATTATTTCTAACAAGCCCATCAACATCCCTCTCAGAAGTCCTAAATCTTGTGTCCACATTCCCCAAAATTTCTGAATATTCTATAACTGGTCTAAATTAAATATTCTCCCACTTTGTGAGGAAGGTTGGAATGCTGCTTACAGGCAACATCAAATACCTTAGCATCAATGTTTCCACCAAGCTATCAGAGTTATTTGCACTAAATTACTCACCATTACTGAAAAGCATCAAAGAGGATCTCACCCACTGGAACATCCTGCCCATTTTGGAAGAATTGCAACAATAAAAATGACCATACTACCATGCAACAATAAAAATGACCATACTACCCAAGATAGCTTACCTCTTTTCCATGACCCCAATCCAACCCACATTATACTGGTTTAACACTCTAGATTCCATCATAACCAGTTGTGTATTTGGAATTGTATTTCATGGTTCAGATATTGTTTCCGGTTTTACCTTGTCACTTTGTCTCTTGTTGTCATGAGTTCTCATTGTTTAGTTTTGTATTTAGTTTATTCTGTGTTCTTGTTTCTATTGAAACCGTGACACCCAGTCAATTAAAAAGCATAACTGCTTCAATAACCCATTCATAGCGGCTACTCTGACAGCTTGGTAGAAAGCTAATCAGATCATTGGACACCCTACCTCCTCAAATAAATTTGCCCCAATTTTGCACAACCCTGGCTTTTAGATTCAAAATAAACCAATAGTTTTTAACTCATGGAAAAAAGCAGGAATTATTCATCTGGAATACTTATTTCACCACAATTCATTCATACTATACGACACTCTAAAACAGAAATACAACATTGGTAGCAACAGCTTCTTACAATATTCACAACTGAAGCAATGCTTTAAGGAAAAAAACTATACTTCAAACAACACTCTGCAACCACCCCATTGTTCAATCAATTCGAACACATAGCCACACAGAAAACAATTCTCAAAAATATACAAACTTCTAACACAAACTGGCAACAATCTCCCACGACATCTCACACAACTTAAATTACAAAAAATGGGACTCACAGACAATGACATATGTACACACGCACTTTAAACACCACAGATGACTACTTTCATGTCACCTGGCTCTGCCCACCTACCCAAAATTTCTGGACAAATGTCATACATTATACATTATACATATCATATATATTTCACCTTCTTCCAGCTCCCCACTCTCTCAGAAATCTCAGAACTCATCCAGAAATCCAAGCCATCCGCCTGTCAACTGGACCCCCTCCCTACACAACTTGTTAAAACGTGCCTCCCCTCTCTGGTCCCCCTCATTTCTGCCATCATCCACTACTCTCTCACCACTGGAACTGTCCCTACATCCTTCAAAAGTGCTGCCATTACCCCAATTCTAAAAAAAACCTGGCGCCGACCCCTCCAACTTCAACAACTTCCGTCCTATCTCCAATCTACCCTTCATCTCCAAAATCCTCGAAAAAACTGTTGCCTCCCAACTCCATTCTCACCTATCCCACAATAACCTATATGAACAGTTCCAGTCCGGTTTCCGCCCACTCCATAGCACTGAAACAGCACTCATCAAAATCACCAATGACCTCCTTATTGCAGCTGATTCTGGACTCCTCACCATCCTCATTCTCCTCGACCTTAGTGCAGCCTTCGATACCATCTGTCACACCACCCTCCTCAACAGGCTACCTTCCATTGGCATCACCCACACTCCGTTAGACTGGTTCACACCTTACCTCTCTGGCCGCACTCAGTTCATTCAACTCAAGTCCTTTTAAATCCACTCCTTCCTCCGTCACTACAGGTGTGCCCCAGGGCTCTGTCCTGGGGCCCCTCCTCTTCATCATCTACCTCCTTCCCCTCGGCAATATCTTCCGCAAATTTAACATTCAGTTCCACTGTTATGCAGATGACACCCAACTCTACCTCACCACTTCACCCTCGTTCACTCTCAGCTGACCTCCCTCACTGACTGCGTCTCTGAAATAAAAACCTGGTTCACCTTAAACTTTCTTAAATTAAACAGTGACAAAACCGAGGTTCTCCTCATTGGCACCAAATCCACTCTATCCAAAACCAACAGCTTCTCCCTCACTATTGATAACTCCTCCGTTTCACCCTCCACCCAGGTTAAGAGTCTGGGTGTCATCCTTGACAGCACACTATCCTTTCAATCCCACATCAATAACATTACCCGGTCTGCCTACTTCCACCTACGAAAAACATCAATCGTCTCTGCGCCTCCCTCACCCCCCACACTGCCGCCATCCTTGTCCACAGTCTCGTCACTTCCCGTCTGGATTACTGTAACTCCCTCCTCTTCGGCCTCCCTCACAAATCCATCCATAAACTTCAACTGGTCCAAAATTCAGCTGCCCGTATCATTACTCGAACCCCCTCCATCCACCACATCGCTCCTGTCCTCCATCAGCTCCACTGGCTCCCGGTTCAGTTCCGTATTCAATTCAAAGTCCTCCTGTTAACATTCAAGGCCATCCACAACCTCGCCCCCCCATATCTGTCCGACCTCCTCCATGTTCCCACTCCCTCCCACTCCCTCAGATCCTTTTCCTCCTTACACTTGTCTGTCCCCTCCGCCCGTCTCACCACGATGGGGAGCAGAGCATTCAGCCGCTCTGCTCCTCGTCTCTGGAATTCATTACCACTCCAACTCAGAAACATCGATTCATTCCCCGATTTTAATTCAAAACTCAAAACACATCTGTTTAAATCTGCCTATTCCACATGACGCTAATTGCTTTGTCACTTTTATTGTTTTTCTTGTTTTGTTTGTTTTTTCTCTCTCTTTTAATGTGTATTTTGTGTATATATATATATATATCTATGTACGGTGTCCTTGAGTGCCGAGAAAGGCGCCTTCAAATAAAATGTATTATTATAATTTATTATTATATACACACACTATCCACAACCATAGGTCGCAGGATTCCAGCCTCCTCATCTGTCTGTCTGCCGGGAGATCTCTCATCAGTTGAACTGCCACTGAAATATGGACAACCTATTCTGGTTGCCTTAACAATAGCTAAAACACAAATGACATCTCAGCATCCCAGTGGCACCATCTACTATCAGAATACATCTCTACAGAAAGACAAATAGCTTTAAAAAACAACCAAATAGACTCTTTCAACAGATACTGGACCCCATTTACCAACAACACTCTCCCCCTACTATTGATGACTTAAATGCCCCCTTCCCTCCCCACCCCACACTTGACAAACCCTGCCAGCCCCCTTCGGTTTAACGGTCTTTGTAGTCTAAGCTGTAGTTGGCGATGGAGGGACTGGCAGTTTTTTCATTCCATGGTTGTTTTTAAGCCTTTGTGGACACAAACCGGCTGATGCTGCGCACACTGAAGAAATTGAGCTTGACCGTGTGATCACGCACGGAGGAGTGGTGCTACGCAGCGTGTGATTGACAGCAGCCTGAGTGACTGCTTGACTCTGATTTGTTGTTGTGTTTTGGGAGTGTTGGATTCTTGCAAATGCCATTAGGAGCAGTAGGAGGAGCCAAAGGAACATGATTTTTTTTCATGTACTACTGCATGTTTAAAGTGACAGTTTGAGCAAATATGACAAAAAGTAGTTTTAGTAATGTTACCTACTGCAGCTTTAATGTATACCCTTTAGCCTTTAGTTAACCTTTAGATATTTCAGGACACTTCAGTTTTTGTCCCTCTCAAGTTTGTCTCCTTTTTGTGATTTTCCTTAGTGTGCGAAGTTCCTTTATGCTAGTTTTAGTCCAATAAAATGACTGAGAACTCAGAAAAGGAATGTGCAAATAGAATAAAATATTCCGTCAGGTTCGATTCCATTTGACATGTTTTCTACAGCCCCTTGCAACGGCACATTATCCATCGATCAGCATCCAGGTGAGATGACAGAACCTGTGAGTTGGGAAGATCAGAGCAGTTGTTTTACAATTTAAAATTATCTTTCAACTTTACGTATAGCCTCCTGTAGCTCAATTAGTACCTTTCATACAATAATGAAAACATCTACAAACTAACCATTGCTGTCTTTATCAATTTATGAATTTGTGCTCCAAAGTACCTCAAAATAACAAACATTTATATTTTACATTAATCTTCTAGACCGCAATTTAGTCATTAAATGTGGACGGCTGAACAGCTTGTTAATACTAACAACAGTATATTAAAAACTTCATTTCACACACAATACACAAACTCACACCAGGATATCAATGCTGAGAGGAGTTTCTGCTGGTGAAAACTTCTCCCACACAGTAACTGGCGAAATTGCCAGCTTTACTCAAGTTCACTTCAACTTTGGGAAATCAAAAATAACCTTATCTTGCTTTTCTTCATATCTAACTTTACTTTTGTCATACACCTATCTTAACGGCACAAAGCAGTAGCCATGGGGGAAAAGCTTCTGTGTGCAGCCGCTTACGGCTTGTTCTGATAGCTTGAAGGTGATGCATTTACGAAAGATCTGTAAACTCTGTAAAATAACCTGGATTACACTAGGGTGAAGCAGGTGCCCTGGACTTTACCAAATTAATAGTACAGATGGATAAGCGTGCAGCCTTCCTCTACAAATACTTGGAACTCTGTAAACTGAGTGATGCTCTTTCATGGGTTTCATGGGTTTAGCCTTAAATGCACATGACCAACTTAATGAATGAGTTTTGATTAAGCAAAAATCTAGGCTCCCCTTGTTTGCCAGTGTTTTTCATCACAAGCGTTATCACCTCACGCTTTCTCATTCATACTGTCCAAAAAATCTGTGTTTGCATGAACTGAGCTTTATCTCATACAGAGTGAATAGTTTGATTCTCACGTTGCTCTATAGTGGAGATTGTGCATGTCTACAGACACTTTAGTGAAATTGAGTGAGGTTTTAATCGTGCGTTTTCATTTGCTTTCAGCTAACTTTGATGGAAACCAATGCCTTGGCATTTTTGAGGGACATGGTGGAAATTTAGAAAAATTTACAAACCAATAATGAAACAATAACTAAATAAATGCATTCTTTGTGATATATCATTGGACTTACAGTGTTGACTCACAAAAAATGGGTCAAATATTCCTATAGCTGTCCTAATGAAAGAGATGTCCCCTTTAGGTTTTGGCAAAACTTGCAGTATGCCAAAGGATCTGTTCCGTATTGGATTAGGTAAAGTATGAGCATTTCTGTGGTTTGGAAAGCCTTGTTCACCCTTAACCTAAAAACATTGTCTGTAGACTAATATCTCCTTGATGTTAATATTTAAATACTGGAGCCTGGCCAAGAAATAGGAAGATGATACATTTATGATTAATTGTGGCTTGTTTGTTTGTGTGTAAAAAAGTAGCAAGCCTTGTGATGTAGTCTTTCAGGAATATTAGGTTATAGAAAGAAGGTTAGTTCTAGTCTAGCAGTAGAAAAAAGTGGATCATGTTGATACCTTTTCTACAAACAGGCCTTAAGAAAAAAACAGAGAGGTTTCAGAGCTCCAAAAGATCTTGTCAGCTTCAGCTCTTTATCTGGCTTTTGCAGCCCCCTGTGTCCTCTCCTCCCACTCCCTCCCTTCCTTAATCCCTCTTTTCCACAGAGAGAGTCGGGCAGTTTGGCAGGTGGCAAGCCTTTATGTTTCGTTGTGTTTTTTTGATAAAGCAGACGTAATGACTCCTCCTTCAGTGCAGATTGACCTTGTTAGTCAACTGGGGCATTTTCGTTTCAAGAATTTAGCTCCCCTCAAAATATAACATGAAGGCTTTCAGGAAAAATAATAAAATTTTGGCATTTCAGAGGTAACATATTAAATTGAAAGAGGCATCCGTCCTCTGTGAGTTACACCTGTTTGCTCCTCTGCATCCTCTCTGACCCACTCAACTAATTCCGACTGATCTCTTTAATCATAAACCTCAGTCCTTTGTATAGGATTCACCACCTCTTTTCAACTGGCAGAATGCAAGGAATCATATAAGGAAGTGTTTTGAAGTTCTTTTCCTACTTTTGTCTAATTGATTCTCCTGGATGTGGCTCTGTGCAGATGAGTTTAGTCCATACATGGGCAGGAGGGTGTCCAGCTCTCTGTCTCTGACCACTGGATCAACATCTCCCAGGGTAGAACCCTCAGGATCTCAGTCTGCACCTCAGAGGAAAAGGCTTCTTAAGGCTCCGAGCCTTGCTGAGCTGGACAACTCTGACTCTGACGTCAGTGTGAATTTGTTTTTGGATCTTTAGAAGTTACATCTGGCATGTGTGAAGCAAATAATTAATAAATTGCTTGTGTTTTGTTCATACAGGATGATATAGTTGGATGGAGATCAGCCAGTAGCTCCAGTGTTGCTACATCCATGATGGAGGATACATCCCCGGAGTCTGCGCTGGGGAAGAAGAGTGAGACAGAGTTTTTTTTTTAACTATCCCTTTCGCAGCTTAATGGACAGCACCATCATCCATCCTTTCCTAAGATTTTGTTGTATTTGTCGCTGTTTTAAATCTTAATTTCTTGAACCCTGAATTAACCGATCAGTAAAAGCTTTCTAGTCAAACTGCCTTGTTTTCTGTCTTTCAAATCTTTTCTCTCTATGACTACTAGCCCCCCCCATGTTCCTGCCCATTTCCTCCACTCCCCAGCCAGAGAGGCGTCAGACCCCCAAGAGAAGACACTCTATTGAGAAGGAAACTCCCACCAATGTCCGACAGTTTCACCCACCCTCGAAACAGAACTCCAAATCTCTGGTCAGTAAGACATCCTTTCACAGTAGTAGTATAATCTTAAGAGAAGAAATGTACTGGGAAAAAGTAGGCTACTTTACAGGAGGGAAATGGTGCAAGAGAGGAATGACTTAATGTGGTTTCATTATTTTTTTTTTTTTTAAACTTTATAAATCAGTCACTATTTACAAACAAACAGTAAATAGTACAATACTATTATTTATGCCATATTATGTTGTTAACTGCTGGCCTCTTTAAACTACAGGAGTGGCTCTCTTCACCCAACCTAACACACACCCTCACATTCTCCTATTTAGGTTAGATAATACCTACATATTATCCCTTGATCCCCCATTTCCTCCTCCCCTCTATAGCCCTTCTCCCTCTAATCTGCAACCTTTTCCAAGCTCCCCACCCTATCTAGGCTTTTACACTAAAGTTGAAATAAGCTGTTTTCGCTCTATGCAGTGGAATTTACATCAAAGAAAGAGAGTTGGTTTGCCTGTCTTCCTCAGCATATACAACATTAGAGCAGGTTGCCGTATTCATACATTGTACTGAGGACAAACTGTATTTTATCTGAGGTTTGCTCACACATACAGTACCATGCAAACGTTTTAGTTTTAGGCAGGTGTGAAAAAATGCTGTAAACTAAGAATGCTTTCAAAAATGGAAGTGTTACTAGTTTATTTCCATCAGTTAACAAAATGCAGTGAATGAACAGAAGATAAATCTAAATCAAATCAATATTTGGTTTGACCACCCTTTGCCTTCAAAACAGCATCAATTCTTATAGGTACACTTGCACACAGTTTTTCAATCAATCAATCAATCAATCAAATTTTATTTGTATAGCGCCAAATCATAACCAGGGTTATCTCGGGACACTTTACAGAAAGAGCAGGTTTAGACCGACTCTTTGTTAAGTTATTTAAAGAGAGGCCCAACATGAATCCACCATGAGTAGCACTTAGCAATTCGGCACATTGGCAAGGAAAAACTTCCTTTTAACAGGCAGAAACCTCGAGCAGAACCAGACTCATGTTGAACAGCCCTCTGCCTCGACTGGATGGGCCGAAAATGGGATAGAAGGAGATGCAGGATAGAGACAGGCAAAGAGAGCAACAACAACATATGTTCTTGTTACCACAACAACATATGTCCTTGTTACATGAACAACAACAGACACATACTTATGGTTACAATGCCAATAATAGTGGTAGACTAGGGTGAAGATTGGCTAAATAAATAAATAAATAAATAAATTAGCGAGAGAAGCAGAGTAATGATAAAGGCTGAGGTAATCGTAATTGCAACAGTTGAAGTCAACAGGTCTACTATTAGCATTAGCAGCAACAATAATGATACTATGGGGAAGGCTGATGTTAGTAGTTGTAGTTAGTAGTTTTTGAAGGAACTCGGCTGGTAGGTTGTTCCAAACATCTTGGAGAACTAACCACAGATCTTCTGTGGATGTAGGCTTCCTCAAATACTTCTGTCTCTTCATGCAATCCCAGACAGACTTTATGATTTTGAGATCAGGGCTCTGTGGGGGCCATACCATCACTTCCAGGACTTCTTGTTCTTCTTTATGCTGAAGATAGTTCTTAAAGGCCCTGGAAACTCAACTTCAAATAGCAAAAATGCATATATGATTTTAGAGTTGAGTGTGTCATAAAGTATCCACAAAAATAAATATTCAGATCCACTAGAAAACTTTGTTGAAAAACAGCTCATTTGGGTATTCAGACCATTTCTCAGGACTGTGTAGACGTGGCAGATCCCGTGCTGATTGACACCTGCCGAGGTCCGCCTGTCCGCCTTCTCATGGCAACTGTCAACACAACAACGGCGCAGGATAGAGGGTTTGTTGTACCACCCAGATATGTGCGCATGTGCACATCATATCAAAACTATTGCTGTCAGGTGATTAAAAAAATTAATCTAATTAATTACAGGCTTTGTAATCAATTGATTTCAATTAATCTCATATATCAATGATTTCTTTGAGAAGCACATAACATGTAGACTTACCCTCTTTCTAGATGGTTATGTCTTACTTCCACACTTTAATTGTGCTGTCTTCTTCACCTAATTAAGTTGTAATTCACAAACTACATTAATCTGATCACTTTGCTCCGACACACCTGCACCTCTGCTCTCTGCACCACTACTGGCCACGTTCCCCCCCTTCCTTTCTGTCTGTCTCTCTGTCTGCTGTATTGACTGTCTTCATCAGCAGTCTGTTTAACTAAGTCACAAAAGCTAAATATTAACCTCGCAATTCAGTTCTCACAGCACGTGAGCCGCGTGTTCAGTGTTTCACCGTTTCAGGGCTCTTCTTCACCAAGGAGAGCAGGCGAACGACCGTTCATTTGGAGCGTAGTCGTTTAATTGCACAGAAATCTGAAGCAGCGACGGTGCTGCAGCAAAACATATGTGGTGGAAACACTCAGTTCACATCGACTGTAAATACAAATAACTTTTGTCTTGTCCAGAGAACCATCTAGCAGGGCTTAGAGGCTGAATTTGCCATTTAAAAGTTTGTTTCTGCATGCTATGCACAACATTGCGGCTGCTTCACATCCTGATTTATCAAACGACATGGCGGGCGGAGGAGATACTTCCTATATTATAGCTTGGTGAATAGTAGTGGAAGCT
Organism: Semicossyphus pulcher; assembly: GCF_022749685.1. Lineage (NCBI taxonomy): Eukaryota > Metazoa > Chordata > Actinopteri > Labriformes > Labridae > Semicossyphus > Semicossyphus pulcher. Next base: position 204,817 of record NW_027211770.1, on the reverse strand, counting down.
AGTCAGATGTGCTATAAGGAACTATTAGTCCTAACCTAAGATCCTGTGATGCTTTTTACTCTAACTTTTCGTTTTCATAAAACTCACAGTGGTGTTGCTTTGTTGCCTTTCTATTTATTATGAGTAAAAAAAATATTTTTGGACAGCATTTGAGTCAGGATGTTTACCCTGAAATACAACCACAACCATTTCAAAAATAGAAACAAGCTTTCAAGAGCATTGAGAGAATATATTGAATCAGGACTTGTGAGACACTCCGCTTCCCTACACTGTTGCTGGAATAAACTTTTTCTATCACTTGAGTTTTAGACATCTGAATCTGTACTTTTCTTCAGTGGAGAAATTTCTTATTACCAGTATGTAGTCTGTACCCAAACAGGCTATAAGTTGAGGAGGAACAGCTCTTGTTTGTCTGTCTGTCCTCTCTACCACCTCCTAGACAGACGAAGGAGCGCCTTCTCCAACAGACTGGTGCAGCTCCGCTGTCACAAGGACAGATACAGAAAATCTTTCCTACCCAAGGCAATAACTCTGAACAACAGCTTACCTCTGTCGAGCAGGGAACTCTCATCCTGATGTCTCTCTCATTCAAACTGGACTCTGTTCTGATAATCTGATAATTATTCAAACTGCACTTTGTTTTGCTCCTACTAAAATTTGCACGATTCATTTTGCTGCTAAACTTTGCACATGATTCATCTTGAACATTTAGTACCACTTCATCAGTGTATTTGCACATTGACATCTCTACACTGCAATGGCACATTTACAACTGTGAAGACTGTATGGTACATTTACACCTCTACCTCCCTGTAATGTTTGTTTACATCTAAGTTATGTCTTAGTTTTGTATTTTAGATTTACTTGAGTAGGTTTACCTTTCAGATATGTTTATATTTAGATATACATATGTTTATATTTTAGACTAATAGAGTTTATTATATTGTTTATTGTTTATTATTGCTGTTAGAATTCCTGGGTGTATATATTACTTCCTCTAGTGTTAAGGTTATTTTTACTGTGTGTTTATTTTCTCCTGTACTGTATCTGATTTGATAACCTGCTGCTGTAACGCCACAATTTCCCAGTTTGGGATCAATCCATACATCCAGATATCTTAACATCCATAATGATAAACACTGAGCCCTGTATTTGATCTGCTGCTGAGGGGTCACTCACCACTTTCTGAGTATCTATATACGTATGTTACTGTTGTTACAGGAGGAATTTTGTTTCCCTGTGGAGTGTCTGTCTCTGACAGTGGACGAGGTGATGCACATAAGACAGGTACTGGTTAAGGCAGAACTGGAAAAGTTCCAGCAGTACAAAGAAATCTACAATGCTATGAAAAAGGGAAAGGTAACTTCTTTTATGAAACTCATGCTTGTACATGTACAGAATAAAACAGAAACTTAACCATTACCCTTTATTTTTGCAGCTTTGCTTCTGTTGTCGGACCAAACGATTTTCCTTTTTCACCTGGTCCTACATCTGTCAGTTTTGCAAAAAGTAAATAATATTATTTTTGCATTTCAAATAAAACTTATTCAGAGGGATGTGTTTTTTTTTGCATTTCTAATTTCCTCTGTTTTTGTCCATTCTCTCTTTGCAGGCCTGTGTGTTCACAGTGCTGCAAAAAGGTAAGTAAAATACTTCACTCAGGTGCCTGTGCAGCAAGGAATCCTGCTTCCATAGAAAGTAATGTGATTCCATTCAAAACTTTAACTTTACTTAACAGAGCTATACTTAAAGTCAAAATAAGGGCATATACTGTTTAGATTAAATCTTTGCCCAACTTTCTCCAGATCAATTTAAACATTATTGCAATCATATTGTAAGATGCATTTCTTCTTTTGCATCATTACTATGTTTGAAGATTGATACTGTGAAACAAGGATTTTTACATCCTTTTGTTCAAAACTGGGCACAAAAACTTGATACCTGAGCACCTAACCACTGACATAGACCTATAATTATGATTAGAATTGTTTCTCATTATTTATTATGCTTCCTCTTATTTTATTTATTATTTTCTAACAGATGCGTCTGCCATCCAAACCTTATACCAGCTTGCCCATCTATTCCATTGGCTCGACCAACACTCTCCCCAGGGAGAGGGTAAGTGCTATGGCTGCTGTTGGACAAGGACTCTCTGTGGCTGGAGGGCCGGAAGGAGGGGCCATGGTGTACTCCAATTTGAAAGCAACACCAACACGTGTATCTAAAGCAGCTGGGAAAGCCTTTGGATCAGCTGCTGCAACTAAATCTGAAAAGCCCCCCTTTAGCCCACAACGCCACAGCATTCAGAAGACCATGTCCAAGTAAGAGCTATAACACAATTATTCTGTCTGAGTTGGTGTGTCTTATAATAATGTAGTAAGCTCCAGTTCCAAAATGTCTCAAACATTTAAACATATACAAAAGCTGAAAACTCATGTGGACACAATCTTGAAACACAGCAGTTATCCTGTTCCTCTGAGAGTGACAGACAACTTTTTGGGCATTCTGGTATAGCCAGTGGATAGCGATGGAGGACTGCATCTACTGAGATCGACCACCTGAGCAGTGCGTGTCAGTTGTGGAACTACATTATTTTCATTTCGCATAAATGTTAACAGGTTCAACTTTCATAGCCCAAATCTCAATGTCCGCTTTAAATGCATAGACATCTCATGGACTTTAATTATGTCAGACATGTCTGTGAAGGTTCTCAGTCATCCAGGTCATGGTAATTCTAAACTTAATCCAAAAGACAACTGTACTTGGTTGCAGTTCTTGAAGATGTTTCAGCTCTCATCCGAAAGGCTTCTTCAGTTCTAACTGACTGGTGGACAGAGCTAGAAATATAAGCCTCTGTAGGCCATTAGTATGCTAATTGATGTGTAATCAGGGGTGAGTCGTTAGCCTGAGCTGTGAACACGGTATCACTGACAGAGGCTGTTCCGACCAGGTATCAACATGTGGTTTTCGTCATCGGATCACAAGTGGACAGCCTTAACGACAGGTCTGAACGCTCCCAGGACGGATTGAAGATACATTCATATCCCATCAGCAGGCCACACACGGAGGTGGTCTGGGACGCATTTATCCACATACGTCTGGTAGTGTGAACGCACATGTGTCCTGGGCCACATTAACAACTGCCCACTCTCCCCATATCCACGTGATCGTTACCGTGGATACTGGGAGACCTCTACTTTCATTCCTGTCTGATTTAACATTTCTCCACTGTGTCTCTTAAAAATCGTATTTTTATTTATGTCTCATGTCACTCCAGCTGTGAAAACATAGTTTATGCAAGAGAGCGTACTGTGCACAGAAATACAGACAAAACGTGTCAGTATTTATTAATTGAGAGAGAGAATACATTTTTTAATACAGGATGATCCCAAACTGACAAGGGAGAGAGACAGCGGGGGTCGGAGATATGATCCAGGAGCCATTCATCACAGTTTAAAAATCAAGTGATCCACATGAAGTTAATCAGAGTTTTTAACCATGCAGCGCAGTGAGGAGGACACAGATCTGTGTGTGTTTCATGCTCTGCCCCTGGCTTAATAGCATTCTCAATCTGTCCCGTATTTTCGCGTACAGTTACCAAGTATAAACTACAATCACATGCCGTGAATGACACAAGCAGGAGCTATAACCCACGTGCAGATCATCATAGTTTATAATAACGCAGAGCGGGGAGGAGACCGACGCTTCTGTGTGTTAATAAAGCGGATCTTTCTGTCTGTCTGTCTGTCTGTCACTGTTAACAGAGACTCCAGTCTGCTGTGTATCATATATTTGATAAACACAGAGCTGTGGAGGAAATCAGGCTTCATGATCGAACAAAGTTTTAGATCACGTGGTCACACTAGTCGGCGATCAGCCACTCCTTCCCTCCCCCGTCCCTCCTTGCTCGTGCGCAGCAGCTCTCCCTCTCTCTGTGCTGCGATTCTGCATCACACTTTATTTCATTACATGGTGTTTTATATTATTATATGATCGGTCTAATGAAGGAGACTGAGCCTCCGTGTTTATTTTCATACAGAGCGGGAAAGTAAGATCCGATCACAAGTGGTCACTGAAGATGCATTCGAGGAGCTCGTTAATGCCATGTGTGAACTGCAGGCTAAGAGCTGTCCACTTGTGATCGGATCACCCAGGACAGATTCTTAATACCAAATGTTAACAGTGCCAGAGAGTTGTAAGTACCCACTGGTGTTGATGGGTCGTTAAGCTCACATGATCCTGAGTGTGATCTCAGCTGTTTGGGCAGAGAATTCAACACTGCATTGTAAATCGGTGATAGGTGGTGTCTTAGGCCACCACCTCTGTTAAGGGATGGTTTTTCTAGCCTAACCCTTGGATGCATGACCCCTCAATACCTACACTCTTCCATGAGTGGGATCAAACTGACCCCAATTGGAATCAATGCGTTTTTGCAATAAACTTAAACAATGTCTTTAATTTTGGTTAAAGATGATGATTTTAATTATATTTTGGTCAACAAAAGAGTGATTTCATTTTTGACATGTTTATTTATCACTTTTTATTCACATTTTATCACAAAACAATCAATCAATCAGGTATAAAAAATGTAAAAATCCATTGTTTGTGTGTCCGTCTGTCTGTTTGACTATGGAGGACGAACAGAGAACATTCAGTAGGTCCGGGGACCATAACACTGTCCACCATCTTCTCTCTTCTCACTGTGTGCAGCTGTCACAAACTACTTGCTTCTGGCTGTGACCATTGCACACAGGGGTACTGCATTTCCAACAGCAATTGGTAGCTTCACGCGGGCACACACACACACACACACACGCACACACACACACACACACATCATTGAATAATCAATAATCGTATAATAGGCTACCTAACAGGTTAGCTTTTTTTACAAGGAAGTTTTAAATATAGTAAGAGTCTCACTCTCTACACAACAAATGCAGTAATGTTAGCTACCTTACTAAACTAGCTAACATTAAAGTACTAATATTACTTTGTAGTTAGCTAACTAGTGCCTACTTTGTAGTTAGCTAACACTAGTGTGCAGTAATGTTAGCTACCTTACTAAACTAGCTAACATTTAAGTACTAGCATTACTTTGTAGTTAGCTAACTAGTGCCTACTTTGTAGTTAGCTAACACTAGTGTGCAGTAATGTTAGCTACCTTACTAAACTAGCTAACATTAAAGCACTAGCATTACTTTGTAGTTAGCTAACACTAGTGTGCAGTAATGTTAGCTACCTTACTAAACTAGCTAACATTAAAGCACTAGCATTACTTTGTAGTTAGCTAACTAGTGCCTACTTTGTAGTTAGCTAACACTAGTGTGATAGTGTTATACTCTATCACAGAAAAGTCATGGATGTGGAAAATAAGTTCATAAATTAAGATAATATTTACATGTATGTTGCTGTGTAAAAATGACCTCCTGGGTGGTGAGACTGCTGACATCAGATGTGTAAGTGGGACAGTAAATGTATACTGACAGTCAGAGTTGATAAGAATCAAAGGGTCCAAGGAGATGCCATAGGAAATGCTTGGGGTCATTTTTGACCCCGCTTACGGAAAAGTGGGGTAGTGATACAAAAACTTTTTTTCTTAATATTAATGAAAAAAAAATTAAAAATGCAAATGGCCTCATGTCACAAACATGTTTTATGAGGAATACCTGGAATATGAAACTATAAAAACTTTTCATTTCAAAGATTTTGAAGAATAACAACCCATGACGTCATTTTTGACCCCACTTATGCATCTAAGGGTTAACATAGATGGCTTCCTTGACACCTCTTTCGAACCAATGGTCTTCTCTGACCAGGATGTGAACCTTGCTGTCTTCAAAGGTGTGTCCTTTGTCCTTTAGATGTAGGTGGACAGCTGAGTCCTGACCTGAGGAGCTGGCTCTCCTACGCTGGGCCATATGTTTGTGGAGGGGTTGTTTCCCTGATGTACAGATGTCAGACGTGCAGTGCGGGAATGCATGAGGACTTGAGAACTTACGAAAAATGAGAAATGGAACACACTATCATGACATCACACGTGGAAATTATTAGACAAAAGCTGATCTCCTGTGTCTTCCATTGCAGTGTTTGCATTTTAGTATTGTATTTTAGCAAAGGATTAATCATTTTTGAACATTTAACTGAAAAACCTCTCGAAAAACATGAAATAACCACCACAGTTATTAACTACATGTGGTCACGTATGTTAACATTTGTTTAAACTTTACTGAGTACTACTTCAATTTACTAACATTTGTTTACATTTAATGTGGGCTGAACAATCACGTTCTTCACATTACCAAGCTTGCAATGAACTCTGGGTAAGTCCCACAGAAAAGTACTTGATGATTTGACAGTGGGACAACACTAAGCACTCACACACTTACATTAATTCACAATGCAAGCATGAACAGTGTGTGATGGTCGTGAAACGTCTTCATTTTTGTTTTAAATACACGAAAAAGGGTTAGAGCCTTCAGACCGCCGTTGTGAGTTGCGGGTCACAAGCTGCGCATGCGCAGAAAACCTAGGGAATAGAAGGCATGCCTACTTTTACCATGAGCCACATGTAGTTCTTGGCCAAAAGACACTGTGAAAATGAAATGTAGAAAATCCTATTGAACTTTCCTATCCTATCCTCCTCTATTAACATCTCTTATGTCAAAGGCATGGAAAGTAATGTATGTCAACACTTCCAGTTGAAGTGTTACATTTTCAATGTAAAAGCCCAAACTGACATTCTACCCCTCGTTTGCACGCAAAGCTTTTATTTTGACACTCAGTGTTCCTTATCTGGAATTCAGTATTTATAATCCTGACGCGAATCAGTTCCAGCACTTCACAGGAAAAAATCCGATACAGCTGGCCACACTGCATCCAAACGTTCCTCCCACAGAATGTTGCTCACTGGGAATGACTCGCCATCGAAGTCAGCATGGTTTGGCACCAAACTAAATCCAGTATAAAAAAAACGCAGTTCTGCAGAATACATCAATTAAGACCCTTTTTTCCCATGTGTTTGTGTGTAAGTGACTGGTGGAGACAACAATTATTGAAATCGATCCAGTATTCAGGGAGGGAGCACCGGCCGGCAGCTGCGAAATGTGATACAATGTAACTAAATGGGTCACGACGAGGGAGAAGTACTGTTTGTTGTGTTGGAGTACAGAAAGCGTTGCTCAGTGCTATCTAAAAGATTGTCATGGCTGAAGATCCTCTCTCCCTCTTCGTCTTTGTCTTCTCTCACTCCTCTCTCCTTCCTTCAACAACTACAGTCTTGCAGATTACAGCACGAGACTTCTCCGTGAGCGAGACTTGGTTACAGACAACAACAGAGAGCATAAGGTAAAGTAGCATGGCTGCCACAGTGTTGTCAGACACTTGTTATAACGATCTGAGCTTGTCAGTAGCAAAAACTAGCGCTTTTAGTGGCTGTATATTGGCGTATGCCCGGTGCCCTGTTTTTTTTACATTGTATCTCATTTTGCGGCTTATGGACGGTGTTCACTCCCTGAACACTGGATCGATTTCAAAAAATTGTTGTCTCCATAGTCACTTACACACAAACACATGGGAAAATAGGGTCTAGGTTGAAAATCCCAAAGTTATACTTTAACTTAACGGGGCGGCTGTGGCTCAGTGGTAGAGTCGGTCGTCTTTCAATCGGAAGGTCGGAGGACTGATCCCCAGCTCCCTCAGGCTACATGTCGAAGTGTCCTTGGGCAAGACACTGAACCCCAAATTGCTCCCTGTGGCATAGCCAACGGGTATGAATGTGATATCTGATTGACAGTTGGGCACTTTACGTAGCAGCTTCTGCCATCAGTGTGTGAATGGGTGAATGTGATATGTAGTGTAAAAGCAGCTTTGAGTGGTCGCAAAGACTAGAAAAAGCGCTACATAAGTACAGTCCATTTACCATTTTGCATTTAACTATGGCAATTAGAGACTGTTTAAATTGTATCTGTGGTAATACAAGTCTGTTTGACTTCAAACTATAGTTTGCACTACAATATTAATTAATTAACTTAATATGATTTCCACATTTCTCCTCCTTAATTAAATGAATTCCTGTCATAAAACATGCAGCTAATAATTTTAACAGCATGAAATTAAAACATTAAAGGTGCTATATGTAACTTTTAGAAAATCTTCATCCCTAGCGACACAGTCGGTTGTTGAGGGAACTGCAGTCAACCTTCTTGTACATGCTCACGTGGACACTCGCATACATGAACGAGCATTCGGGGTTTTTGCCAAAGAGACACGAAACTAAGCATGCTCAATCTCGGAACTCATCGGCTCTGTTTACTTTTCACTGACGAGACGTGTTCATTGACCATTATCATGTTGACCGGCATCATGTTGTCCAAAATCAACATTGTTTGTCATAATACCTAAGTTAATAACATGTCAGATGGCAAAGTTATTTGTCAAGCTAGACTGACAACACTGACATATGCACTCGGATAGTATTTTGGTTGTCATAATGTTAGCGAGCATTTTAAGGGTAGCCAACTAGCTCTAACATAGCTACACTGCATGGATCTACATTGTACTTTGTGACCAAATGGCAAATTACTCAATTACCAGCCAAATCAGCCCCCGGAGTCTGCATGAGTTAGCTGATGTTTTCCACTCGACGGTGTTTTGCTACGTTGCTTAACTGGAAAATCGTCTGCAATAGCAGACAAGCCAACGGAAGCTTGTTGCCAGCTTACAGCTGGCTGACTAACCTTAGCCTAGGCAGATAATGCAACGATATTGGCTCATAGAAAACAATCAGTAGTTATACACATTTGCTTTACTCTGCTACATAATTTACTGTTTGCCAAAATCAACACCATTTGTCATGTTAGCTGGCAAAGTTATTTGTCAAGCAATATCACTGACATACACACTAAGATAGCATTTTGATATTCATAACGTTATAGCGAACATAGTGAGCATGCTATGGTTAGCCAACTAGCTGTAACATAAATACACTGCATGACTCCGGCATTGTGCTTCGTACCCAAATGGCAAATTACGCCGGCGAACCAGTAACTCATCACAAGCATTAGCAAACATTAGCCAGGCAGGGCAGGGCGGCTAGAGGGACCTGGGTGATGTGCATGACTCTGGTTTTGTGCTTCGTAACCAAATGGCAAATTACGCATGCGAACCAGCAACTCATCAGAAGCATCAGCTAACATTAGCCAGGCAGGGCAGGGCAGGGCAGGTGGAGAGAGCTGGGATGAAGCACTTGTGCTGTGAGAGAAAAAAAGCTGCACGCAGGTTTTGTTTCTATGACAACAATTAGTTGTTGGTCTGTTTTGATCCCCAAAAGCAATCGAAGGTCTCCATGTCCTGCCGATGTTGACTCTAGTTTTCCCCCTGAAGTCCGTCACTTTCCTGTTTGACCAGACAGGCTTCACTAGATAAAATTTTTTTTGGTTTTTATTTTTGTGTGTACTTTCTGTTGGTGTTGTTGTGGGTGCTGTCCTTTGTTGGCATCATCCACATCTCCATTTGACAGCTTGTGTTGTGCTTGCGTTTCACACTGTTGACTGTAGTGGTGAAGAATGAGCTCCTGGCAGAGGTACTCGCAAACGTGCATTTACGTCACATCCGCATCACAGGCTGTTAGGGGCAATGGAGGAAGTTGGGGAAGGTCTCAATTTATCAGCTCCTCTACTATCCCTTCACACATTGACAATAAAAAATTATATTTGATTGATGAATAAAGGTGAAATCTTACATATAGCCCCTTTAATTTAACAGTAGTACTCCTTTTAAACACATTCAGAACCCTGAAATTTATAATGTAACTTATATATGTGTAAGCACTTCACAATATTCTCATATCACTCCGATTGGTTTTATAAGTCGCATATGATCTTGACTCCTAAAACTGTTCATTGTTTATATCCCTTCATTTTAGCTAGCAAGATGGTAGTCTAATGAGCACATTCAATCTTAGCACCTTTAATTACTTTTCTTTTCCATTAATTTTTTGTGCTGTAGATTTCTGTTTTTTGGGGTTTTAGATCTGCTCAATTTCATTAATTTAATCGGATTTCTTTCACTATATGTTCTATTTGGTCTGGGTCTTTTGTATCTGAATTTGGAGATCATTTTGCATGTTTGATTGTTGTCCATAAAAGCCAGGGCTATATTTGCACAGTGATTTCTTTAAATGCTGGAATAATTTTGATGGGCACAATCATTGTATTAACCAATCAAATAAAACTGTTGACACGGCTGTCATGGCTGACATACTGACATCTGTCAGTATCTGACATTGTACCCACGTTTTAAGTCGTTTTTACTGTTACAGTTTTTAGCCTCGTTTTACCTATCTATAACATTTTTACCGGACCAAAGCTTTTAGCAATCGCACGCTTGGTTGTGAAGTTACTGGCCATACTTGCAACTAGGAAGTCTTCCGGCCCCGTGAAACACCTGTATTTGCTGTCAGCTGCCAAGTCACTACATCCCTTTTCTTTTATTTACTTATTTTATTATTTATACGGATTTGACCCTCTTCTGCGGATTTTACAATTTTTTTCGAGGATTGATTTATTTTTTACTAGCCTACTTTACGGACTATGACTGTGATGGCTGCTGATGGATCTGAGTGTGTTTCTTGCTGCCTTACCGTTTCAAAGTTGAAGAAAAGCATTGCTTCAATGAAGGCCGAGCTCAGAGAGAAAGACAAGCTCATCTTGGGGATGTCCACTGTTGCCACGACCTAGGCGAAACACCTCGCAGTCCTGAGCTCGTCTGGAGTTGGCTACCCTAATACGACCAGCCTTTCCCACTGCTCTGCGTCTGGGAGCGAAGCCCAAAGCAACGGCTGGTTCTCCTTGCCGCCAGGTACCTGTGGAGACACAGGCATGTGTCGGCGGAGCTGGTGTGGAAGCTCCGGTGAGCTCTGAGGTGGCAATTTCTGATGGCGAGACCAATAAAGTACTTTGGGAAACAAAGTTATCTTTTGATGAGAATAACAGAAAATTAGTAAAAGCAATACGCAACTCAAGCTGGGTCAGACCAGTACTACACAGAACGCAGCTGTCTAGCTGACTGACACAGAATCAAGGTTCACGTGTATTTTATGCAAAAGAACTCCTTCTTACAGAGACAAAGCAAGGTGTTATTATTATGACTTTTTCTGAGGCGCAAGTTTACCTGTTGCCTTGGAGCTCTCAGCCCAGGCAAGACCACCAACTATCTCTCTAAGACAGAAGGAGCAACTGTAAATCATGCACAAGACCCTGGAGAGGAGTAGACAATATATATCCTTAAAATTAACCTTAGCTGATTATACCATGATTATTGACTATATAAAGAAATTTAAACATATGATCAAACAGGTTAACATAAAAATTTCCTTCACAAGCTCGACTCCATGTCAACCAGAGCCTTGGTCCGTAGCGTGCAGGGAGAAACATTGTGCATAGCTACCTGCTCCTTTTTCTCCACCTCTGGACCACAGTCGACTAAGTCCTCCTCCGCCCGCCGCAGGCTGTGATGATGAAAAGCTCTGGAGAACTCCTCCATCCGAAGGCAGCGGGGGTCCCCTCTGTTGGAAGGGAAACCATCTCGTCGCTGCAGCAGTCCTCGGTCACGACCAGCCAGCCCCAGTCAGTGAATGTGTCCCGTACTTCGGATGCTGAGCCTGCTGTACCTGCTCCTGTCACAGACCAGCCTTCTTCCCCCCAGCAACTGTTTTCACCCTCAACCCTGATAATCGGCGATTCTAAAACAAGGAATGTGCGCTTCTTTAATGCAATCACACTGCCTTCCCAGAGCCCCCATTACAGACATTCTAAAAAAGCTCCAGGGTTTACTTCCAACACTCCCGTCCTCCATTACAAGGGTAATAATTCACATTGGAACAAATGATGCATCCCTCCACCAGTCTGAATTGACCAAATCAGACTTCTTCTTCATCTTTTTAAGTTCCTCAGGCGTTGTGGAAAGTCTGTTTTTATCTCAGGTCCTATCCCCACAGTGGGCGGTGGCATCGGCCGTTTAAGCAGACTCCTTGGCCTCCACATCTTGCTTCAGTCAGCTTGTAAGGCTGCCGTTGTGGGTTTTATCAACAATTTTAACCTGTTCTGGAACAGATGGTCCTAGGTTAAAAGAGACGGCTGCACCCAAACAAGCTAGGCTCGCCAATGTTAGCCGCTAACATACAGCACGAGATGGCTTTGATAAATGCGCACTCCGTTGCTAACAAGTCCTTCATCTTGAATGAATGAATAAAGGCTTGGACTTTATGTTTCTGACCGAAACGTGGCAGAGGCCTATGGATTTGGCCCCCCCTTATTGAACTATATCCACCGGTTTGCAATTTCATCAGCACCCCCAGATCCTCAGGCCGGGGAGGGGGTCTTGCTGTTGTTTTTAGGAACTGCTTTCCAAGTCGAATGGTGAACACTGGGGCTTATTCCTCTTTTAAACTACAGATAACCAAAGTGGGTCATTTAAATCCTTTTTATTGCTCCACCATTTTAGACAAAGTTGTTCTGAGGAAAACAAGACTTGTTCCCTCTGTAAACTCATCCCCCTGGCTGAATGACAGTAGTCGCCGTTTTCAGCGAAAATGAAGGAGGGTTGAGCGACTGTGGAAATCCACCAAACTCAATGTCCACCATCTCTACTACAAAGACCTTTAAGTTGAGTATAACAACATGGTTAAGGATGCAAGAAAATCTTACTTTTCTAACTTAAGTGCAAAAGTCCTGTTTGACACCATCAGCAACATTGTCACTCCAGCACCCCCTCATGCACCTGTCTTGTTGTTAGAGCAAGCATCACCCCTTCTTCAACTCCACTTTCTGCCTTTCCATCTCAGGCATCAATTCTTGACAGTTTTTCTCCAATCTCCATGCATGACTTAACTGACTTGGTGGGCCGTATGAAACCTTCCTCTAGTCGAGTGGATATCAGACCAACTTCATTACTCAAAGATGTGCTTACATCAATAGGCCCTTGCCTAGTCTCCATTATAAATAGCTCCCTGCAATCTGGTTGTGTCCCACCTTATTTTAAATCTGCAGTTGTACAACCATTTCTTAAAAGCGTCCTGGACTGGTTCTCCTCCTATCTTTCAGATAGGTGTTTTTCTGTGACACTTGGTCCATACATGTCTGAGAATGCTACTCTGTACTGTGGTGTGCCTCAGCGCTCTGTCTTGGGTCCCATTTTATTTTTCTTATATATGCTCCTAGGGCATGTTATCAGCAAATTTCAAGGAATCTCATATCATTTTTATGCTGATGACATTCAGTTGTATGTATTCTTTAAGCCTGGTGACACTGAAAAACTTTCCGATTTGCACAACTGTCTGTTTGCCATAAAGGACTGGATGAACCGCAACTGCCTTCAGATAAATATGAATAAGACGTCCTTATCATTGCCTCTGATAGCATTGCTTCCAAGGTTGCCAAGTGTATTGGATCCCTTTCCTCTGCTGTAAAATCCAATCTCAAAAATCTTGGAGTCATCTTTGATCAGGCAGTGCTCTTTGAACAACACATTAGGTCATTAACCCTTTCATGTTTCTTCTATTTAAGAAACATTGCCAAACTAAATCTAATCTGTTGTCTCACAAACTGAGTTAGAGGTGCTTATCCATGCTTTTGTTTTTTCCGGCTCGACTATTGCAATTCCCTTTTCAACTGCCTCAGTAAGTCCTCCCTCGACCGTCTACAAATAGTCCAGAACGCTGCCGCAAGGTTGCTGACCAGGTCTAGCAGGTCAAGTCACATTACACCAATCTTATTTTTATTACATTGGCTTCCAGTTAAATTCATAATTCACTTTAAGGTCCTTGTTTTAATTTATAAAGCCCTGCATGATCAGGCACCTTTGTACATATCAGACCTACTCCATCCCTACATCCCCTGCAGATCCCTCAGGTCTTCTGACCAGGGTCTACTTGTCGTCCCTCGTGGCCGACTGAGAACTAAAGGTGATCATGCTTTCGAAGTTGTAGCTTTGGAACACACTGCCTATGGAAATACGCTATGCAGTTTCTACAGATGTTTTTAAAAATCAGCTTAAGACACACCTTTTTAAATTGGCCTTTGATCATCTCCTGTAATTTTGCACATTGGTAGTTTTTCTCTGTCCAATTTTATTCATGATTGTTATTACTGTTATTGTAATGTATTGTTGTTGTTGTTGTTGTGTTGTTTTGTGAAGCACTTTGTAACTTTGCTCTGTGAAAGGTGCTATACCAAATAAACTTATTATTATTATTATTATTAAAATACACTCGTATTCTGAGATATGATTTGCAAGCTTTTGATTATGTCTTTGAGATATATTCTTTCATTCCAAATTGTAAATGTAAAGGTCTTGACCCAGTGAGCGGGAACAGTCTCTCAGGAAAAACTGTGACTTTTTTTACCATTAATAATACTCAAACCTTCCCGTCAACAATCAGTGTTGTACACTAAAGGCTAAGAATAATCAAACCCAATACAAAACATACCATCAGTTAAAATTAGTCAAGAAAAGCTGTTATGGGATAATTGAAACCTCAAAACATTGACTAATCAAACTAAATTAATAATAATAATATAATAATAATGCATTTTATTTGTACAGCGCTTTTCATGGTACTCAAAGTCACGTTACATAATTAAAAACAAACTAAAGAAACAAAATAAGAACAGAAAAAATAAACACCATAAGAGGAACTATGAGAAAAAAAATCAGCATCAGAGGTTAAAAGCAGTTCTAAAAAGGTGGGTCTTGATCAGAGATTTAAAGGAAGTCAGGTTGGTGCAGTCTCGGATGTGTTGGGGTAGAGAGTTCCAGAGGGAGGGGGCAGCTATGGAGAATGCTCTGTCACCCCAGGTTCGGTGCTTGGTTCTGTGTGGCGGAGAGAGGAGGTTTGCATCAGAGGAGCAGAGGCTGCGGGAGGGAGCATGACGGTGGAGCAGGTCTGTTGAGGTATAGAGGGGCCTGGTTATGGAGGTCTTTGTGGATGAGAAGGAGGAATTTGAACTGGATGCGTTGTGGAACAGGGAGCCAGTGGAGTTTCTAGAGGACGGGGGTGATGTGTTCACAGGAGCGGGAGTGGGTGAGGAAAAAATTAGTTCGAATAAGTTCGTATGAAAAGTCTTCCAAAGGGTTTAGAGAAAAAAAATGTCTTTGTATGTACTTTTTAATACTTCAATCCTAGTTGATTCAAAGGCGTCCCTATTTTTCTGTTCCATGTAGGTTTTCGAAGCACGGCTCCTTAAAGTCACATGAAGAACTGGAGCTTCCCCCTGAGCTGACAGAAGACTGGGCCACCATGGAGGTGTGTGTGGACTGCAAGAAGTTTATCTCTGACATAATCGCATCCAGCAAGCACAGCCTGTCACTGGCCACCAAGAGGGCTCGCTTAAAACGCAAGACCCAGTCCTTCTACTTGACCTCCCCTACAGGAAGGGAGGAGTATCAGCCCTCTGAACGAACAATCAAGGAGATCTGAAACTCTTAATGCCAGGATGCTTCAAGCTGAATTATAAAGTTTGAAAAAATAATTACTATATATGTACACTTCAGTCAGATAAAACCTTGCAGAATGCCTAAAATTAACCATGACACAGCAACTTAAACCACTGTCCACGATCATCATGTACAGCTCCTTCAAGTCAACAGCATGAAGATCTGCCAAGAATTTTTTTTTTTACCATATTGTAAATCATCCTCTTATCTCTGGCCACAGTATTTGAGTAAAGAGACAAGAACTGTTGTGATGACCAGTGTCAAGGTCTCTAAGTTGAATGACTTACTGATAGCACTATTGTGTGTTCAAACCCAACTCAAATTCAAAACTGTAAGCACAAGGACAAAGAAGGAGTAAAAATATATAAATGTTTTTACTCTCTCAGTTGTATCTAAGAGGTACACTTTGTATGGGATTTAATTGAGGTTTTTATTTTGGTAAATGATAGTTCAATTATTCACCTTCTGTTATTCATTTGCAGTTTTATTTGGCCATTATGATCATCACAGATCACACTTGTACTTGTTTTTCTTCAACAATTCAACATATTTTATATATTCTTTAAACATTCTTAAAACACAGATATAGTGCCAAAGAATAACTTTTTTTGGGTGCCATGTCACCCTACTTAAAATCCCTAAAAGTGTGGTAAATATCACTCTAACAGCAAGGGTGCTATAACACCTGGCACAGAGTGTCATTCGAGTATGTTGCAGCCCATTTGTCACTGATATTCTCCAACAAATGTAGATGAGATTTTCACTCTCAGTACCCATGTTGTACTTGCGCCCAACTTAGCACCGTGGGGCTTGTTTGTCTTAATTTGTGGTCAGTGTACTTTTGGCACGTTGCTATCCTGAGTTGGCAGAAAATGACTGCCCCATTGACCGACTAACTTAGTCAGAAGTCTAAGGCTCTGTAAAGCACATGATTTTAAGCACATGGTACAAAGCCATTAAATGGTGCACAATCTGGGGGGTCAATAAGGCGCAAAGGGTTGTATTGACTATACGTAGGTCTGTTTTGTCCAGAACATGAGTCAAACCATCAGCATCATCTTACCTCTAAAATTGAGGTTTTCTTTCAGGCAACCACGTTGCTATTTACACAATGTATTTCAGCCATAATTCTTATTAAGACACAAAGCGCAACAGCACAACTACCATAACTATTTAAATATCCAGAGATGTCAACTTTGTCAGGATCTAATATTAGCTTATGTTCCGTGTGCTGAACATAAAAGACATTAAGGCTGTAAATATTTATTTACAAACTAAAAGTTTGTTGTTTTAAGGTCCTTAGGGGGGAACTGTTGATGACACATGCGCTACGCAACAAGCCGCTTTGCGCAGGGTGTAAGATAGTGCCTTATGCCGCAGTATTTTACTGAATTTTCGAAGGCACATTAGTAAGCTATTAAGTTGCATGTACAAAAGCTAAAGTGAAAATTGTGCCAACATAAATACTGACTTTCCAGTGTCCATTATACATGCAGTAGAGAATATAGTTTTTTGATTCTGCAGCCAAAATAATTAAATAATGTTGCCTACCTTTCTTTGATGATATGCACACAGAAAATTAATAGGTGTTGGACTATCTGGAGATTTAAATTAAGCCAATAAAGATTGGCTGCTGTGCCTCATTTGTTAATAAGCACAGTGGCCCTCATTTATCAAACGAACGTACGGCAGAAAACCGTGCGTACGACCATTTCCACGCAAGTTTCGGCATTTATCAATTTGGACGTGAGCGGAAGCTACGATCAGATCTCACGTCAGGTCTGAGCTCGTGTACGCAAATCTGAGTCTGTGGATTTGCGGTGCAGCACAGCAAAATCTGTCTGAGTCTGAAAGTAATTATTAAACAAACCTCAGCTGTCATCTAAGCATAAGCAGCCACATATTCAGAACAGATCAAACGGATTCTTAAAACGAATATAACAAAATGATTTTTTGTTTTTACGTTTCACGTTTTTACTGATACCACTTTTTTTGTAAAATAAAAAAAATATGATAGGTTAAATAGCCTAAACATGACAACTAATTATTGCACATTAAAATTTGAAATAATAATAAATACAAGCAGAAATCTGTGTTTGCAAATGAACTCAAAATAGCCTATGGTAAAATTGTGCAATTGTTTTTGAGTGCAGGTTCAACAGTGCGCACACACGCACACGGGTCACAGTGGAGCGTTGCTTCGGGTTGCTCAAGGGCAGGTGGCTCCGTCTTGGACCAGCGGGGGGAACGCTGCTGTATACCCCAGAGAAAGTGTGCGACATTATTTTGGCCTGTTCAGTTTTGCACAACATTGCATTAGTAAATGGAGTGCCTTTTGATGTGCCGGCGCAACCAGAGGAGAACAATGCCCAGGGAACCGTGGCCAGCACAGCCTCCACTGGGGGCTATATGGAGGAGACAGGACCTCATCAATCGCTTTTAAAATGTAAAGTATACCTCAAACTTCTGCAAACGCGCTGCAGTATTTAATCAGTAATGTGATGAAGTATCCTAGGTGAAATTGGCTAAAGGCATACTAAACACAGACAATGGACAACATTTAGTCATTTAAACATTTTATTAAGGCTTTCGTTAATTTCTTTTAATGTGTTATTTATTGCCTCAAGTGTGCCGACAACTGAGGCAGCGCAGCACGGGGGGCGGTAGGCACACGCTCGCTCTCTGCAGCCTGACTCTGTGGGTCTGGCTCAGTGGGACCGCTCTGGGGAGGAGAGCTGGCCGACATACTGCTGGTGCCTGGCTCTGAAACATTTAAACATACAATAAAAATGTATACGCATGTAACATGTGTAAGCCTAATTATTTGTACGAAATTTGTAAGTTATTGAGAATTTTAATCAAATCCCAGCCAGAGTCCGTTCCTGTACGGCAACGCTGTTGACTGCCTCCGTTATCCTCTTCCACACAGCGTTTTATGAGCTCCTTTAATTCCAGTTTTCAGACTGCCAAAAAGCACATCTTTGTTTTGCTCTACCTCAGATGTGAGGATGCCGATTAACATCTCGGAAAAGTTTCTTTTCTTGCCAGTGTTTCTTTTCTCCATGTTTGACCTCAGTGGGCGAGGCCTGCGAACCAGGAATATTTAAGGGCGTAACATGTTAATGACGGTCGAATTCAGGCGCCGCATTTATCAAGACCGGATCAATCCTACGCTGGGATTGGTCAGATACGAACGTTTCATAAATCCTGTCGTAAGACCATTTCTGCGCTCAGATCTGCACCCATTTTCACGCAAGATTGATGAATGAGGGCCAGTGTCTCTCTTAATGTGGAGACACAACTATATTTTCTGCTAAAAATAACTCAAAGATTTGGCAGTGTGTGTTTTTCAGGGTGTACAGGGGCACAATTGAAGGAGAGAAGTTACATGAACTTGCCAGAGCCTGGTCCATTCAAAAAAACTGGCTAAAATATGCTGTGTAAAGCTGCAGAGGCTGAGATATGTGTCAAGCTCAAAAATGCTATGGCTGCGATGCAACTCCCTAAAATCTTTAGTTCAGCATTTTTTCAAATAAATAAATACCCCTATCTTTCTTTATCCACAACTCCATTTGGCAACATTGTGCTTGATTGTAGGCACACCTTAGGGTTATGCCCAAAGCACACCAATGAATAATCAAGAGACTTAATACAACCACTTTACTTTGCGCCCAGACTGTGAGCCGTTAAACTAGCAATAGAGGGGTTTGACCTAAATGTCCTTGTGCTGTGCCCTTTAGGGCATGCGCTTAAGAGCATGCTCTATAAATCATTTAAATAGGGCCCTAAATATTAGAGATTAAATAAGCACCACTCAATTTGCTTCATGGGGTTGCACATGATTTGATCTTTATAATGTAAAGGGATTTGAGAGAGACAGAATTTAAAGAGAATGGTCTAATTAAAGCTGCAGAGGCTGAGATTTGTGTCAAGCTAAAAAAAAAAGGCTATGGCTTACTTTGCCTGAGATGCAACTCCATAAAACCTTTAGTTGAAATACCCATGTCTTTCTTTCTCCACAACTCCAGTTAGTTACAGGTGTTTTCTGTCACAAATTGCCTCAGTCTAGAGCTCAAGCAATAAAACACTGATGATATATTTAGGCAAGCTCTCACAGTTTACAGTCCTCATAATGAGTGGACTGTGTCAAATTGTTTCCTTTCAGCATACACACTCAATTTTAACTCAAACATGGTGGCTCAATTCCGATTGGTGGTTTCATATGGATGAGCCAAAATAAGTCAAATCTTGAAGGAAAATGTGTTAATTTGGACTATCACTTATGGTAAAAGACAGATTAAAAATTTGTTGTGAGGGCCTTTAAAGCAGATTTCTTAACCAAACATTCACAGTATATGTTCATATACGAATAACTTTAACTTAAATCACCCTCATTTGCAGATTAGTATTACCTGCAGCACAATGTGGGGATTTTTTAATCTTACCTTTTTATTAGTTACAGAAAATACCTGCATATTTGTGCATTTCTAAATGTACTCTTGTTTTGATAATAGTATTGTTTTTATTAACTCCTTCACTTTTCTTTACATGCCTGGCTTTTTTTTGTAATGTGTAAAGTTTAGTCATCATAGAACTATTCATAACACTTGTTTCTGAAACTCATTTAAATGTAGATGCTGCAAAAAAACAACCTCTTTGTAGCTACATTCATGACATTGACTGATCCCATGACTGGGATAGTTTTCTGCTTTATCCAAAAACTAATTATGTGTGATAGCATAATGCTTGTACGGTGTAGTTTGTACCTTCCAGCTGTGACTTCATGCAGAGAGTGCAACAAATGATGACTACAACAATAAACGGTAATGTAATACCTGAACAACTTGTCCATAACTTCTCTGTATTCTATTTAAGAAAGGCAATTACAGTACTTCCGAATCTTTAAATGACAAAGGATGTGGTTTTTAGTGTGTTCTATTTTATTTTGTAGTTCATGCCCCATGTATGTCATGTCTTGTTTTACTTCCTGCCTTTGTGTGTTTCCTTCAAGCGGCAACCTCAGATGTTGAAAAATGAAGCCAATGGGGAAGTGCAAAAAACTGCAGTTCTTCAAGTGTCCACTTGAGGCTGGCTTTCAAAGCCAATAAATAACATAACATCAGATGGTTTAAATAGCTAATTTTACTATTGAAGATAACTGTAGGTTGGTGGATTCTTTTATAACTCAGCTGTTTAAATTATATTTAGCCTTAAATTATAGGGGAGTGAAGGTGGATACTGCTGGCTGAAAGTGTACATGTACAGTGTACATTTTACATGTTATTGCTCACTAACTAGACTAATAGTTAGTCTACTTAATTTGTGTTAAAATGTAACAACAAATGTTGTAATATACTAAGTTGTACTAAAGTAGTACAAAAGCTCAATTTTAAGCATCTTTAGTGTACTTTACTGTTTACTTGTTTTTCCTCAGTGAACTTTGCATAGAACAAAAAAGGCTTACCTTTTAATGATAAATTATGAATGTTTTAACAACATAAAAATGCTGAGGTCAGTCATACTTAAAGAGTTTTTGATGGTTATGAACAGACTGAATTGAATTCGTATTACTCTATGTGAGCTACAAAAGCAAACCAGACCATCAGCAATAAGATTGGTTATTTCTATAGTTATTTTTAATGCAAGGAATCGCTGGTAGGGGGTAGGTGTCAGACGCAGGGATTAATTGCATGCTGCCTTTGTTTACATTTTCCAGAGAAAAACTTTAAAGTGAGTGATACATATGACTGGTATAGAAAGCAGGATGAGATTTGTTGTTAAAAACCACCACTTAAGCATGTACAGGAAAAATCAGCAAAGAGCTAAGAGGTACGGCTTTGTCCACAGGGGGTGCCAAAATCAACACAAACTGAAACTTCCTCACAGGAGCTTTAAAAAGAACATGGACTTACGAGTAAAATGGCTCTTTATGCCACTTTTTAAGCACTGAAAACAACATTGATCGATTGTGAAGGAGGTATCAATTAATTCTTTAGCATGCTCATCTGTACACTAGGCCTCTTGTTGTTCCATATGACATTGGTTATGGTATAGCAAGCATTTCAACAAAATGTTAAGATTAATAAGTATAATATGATAAATGGAAAAATATTATTCTGAAACCAATATGCACGGTTCCCTCTTATGGCTTGCACCTTCTCCATATTGAGCTATCTTATTAACAGGGCTCCCTTGGAAGACTTCCCCGTAAGGGTGGATTCGCCTAGCACTTCCTTGATGAATACCAGGACAGCCAGCTCCAGGGTCAAAATGCTCTCTCTGGATCTGTTGAGACGCTGGAAGGCCCAGGCAGACAAGTGGTGCTGTATAAATCCTGATAAACGACTTGAAATGTTGTGTTACAAAATATAAGAACATATTAGGAAGCTTTTGGCTAAGGGATATATAACAGTATGAACAAAGTAACAAAACCACTTGCAAGGAATGTCAACTCACCCCTTTAGATCAAGGTAGCCAAGAAATTACAGGACGGGATTTTTAAACACCATTAGACTAGTCAAGAAAAGTTTATACATCTTTGCTAAAAGGTACAGTTTGTACAACTGCACTCTTGGCCTCTTTTTACCTCTGACACAAATTGTTGTGTTAATGATGAGTTGTCTGTGAAGGTTCTCAGTCATCCAGGTCATGGCAATTCTAAGCTTAATCCAAAAGGCAACTGGACTTGGTTGAAGTTCGTTGAAGATGTTTCACCTCTCATCTGAAAGGATTCTTCAGTTGTAAACTGACTGGTGGGTAGAGCTAGAAATACAAGCTTCTGCAGGTGCAGTTAAAACTTGAGGCTGCCTCAGGACTAATCCCTGAAATCAAGTCTTATAGTACTAAAGTGTATATGTCTGAATCTACCACAAACAAAGCGCCAGTGACAATATTCTTCGACAGTTTAAATTTCCCCAGCCTTGAATCAGATGAAATTGATGCATTAAGCCAGGCAATAGAACTTGAAGAGATCCACGTGGCAATTATGTCCATGCAGAGTGACAAGACTCTGGGACCTGATGGCTTTACGCAGGCCCAGCCCTAACCAATTTGGCCCTAGGCAAGATTTTAGGTGGCGCCCCCCTTGCATCGCAGTAAATTCCACTGCTAGTGTACATATACTCACAAGAAACTGAATAGCTTTGTCTTGGACAATCTTTTATTTAAAGAAAGCAATTGCCAATCAAAATACTTAGAATTAGAAAGAAAGAAATACAAAAACATATGAAATGAATATATGAAATACAATATAAATAGCTTAGATAAAGTATACGATTTAAATACCCATAAAATAAAAAGTGTAAACAAGTGATATAAAATAAATTATAAATACAATATAAATAAGGCACTGCACAAAATAAGAAACCAGTATTGACAAAAAATTACAAGGATTTAAATAAAAAGGGGAACAAAAAGGGGATCTTACAAAGACCTCTAGTGGTGCTTTTTGGTACTGCATTAACTTGAATGACTTAAAAACTACACCACCACCTCCTCAACCTCACATCACCTGCTACAGCTTTACTCTCCTGGTCTTTCTTGCAGCAAAGTCATCAACGACATCATCATATGACAACTGTTTTGAGACCACATGGTTTATGCTTATGATGGCAAGTCTGTTAAAATACACGTTAACACCTTCGTCCGTCCTTTTGTTCAGGGAATGTGAAGCTGTTTTCAATGTGAAATGGACCTGTGTACCAACTCTGTTCGTACCTTATCAGTTAGAGGAGACGGCCAGTCAGCAGGGTCTATTGGAGCAGCAGAAGGAGCGCTTGATGCTGCTGCATCACTGCTGGGTTGTGCTGCTGAGGTGGAGGTGACAGGAGGAGCGCTTGATGTAGTAGATGGCCAAAGATTTGAAGGGGCTTGGACTGAGAAATCTCAACAGCGCATCTGAAGAGAGAAGAGGAGTATGTGACACCAGTCTAATAATAAACATATGATTCCAAGAATAAAATGAAATGAAATAATATAAATGAAAAACCTAAGAGATACATGCATGATGTTCTCTATACTGTACATGTATAATACACAATGTACTTTTTCTGATATGCAAATTATATTAGATTCAACTTTATTGTCATTACAGTGAAATGCTGATTAGCAGAATGCAAAGCAGTAAACTGCAGTATAATATAGCATGTGGGTTATGCTATAACATTAATGATGTGCACTTTAACACTGATGTAAAGTTAAACACTATAAACACACTTTAGACAATATGAACTGTAACACAACAAACAGCTAGGCTTACAACTATTATAAATATAAAGGGGTGGAAAAGGAATAGCATTTTGATTGACTATTACAAGCTGGGGAAACGTGAGCTAACCAGATGTCAATAAAAATGGAAACAAATTTAACATTATAACACCTGCTGAATAGATCTAATATTTACACGTTTCCCTGAGGAAGGTAAGGTGGGAGTAGTTACATTACTATTTTCCATAACAGCTTAGGCCCTTCCATAACATTAACTGACGTTAAAACTAACAACTCAGCTGGGGCGCTGGCGACCTAGCTATTTGATTAGCAAACCATGTTATGCTAATGGTTAACGACGTTATCATTGTTCTGCAACAGACAAATAATGTCATGACATCATAATTACTGTAACGTTACGTTACCTCTGTCTTTGTCTCGTTTTTCCTCCTCTTCTTTTCTTTTTTTCCTCCCCTGGGCACCAGACAGTTTGGGACGTTTAGACATTTTCGCGAGCTTGGGGGTTACATCAAAAAGCGACCATCCCCCCCAGGTAGCAAGTACAGTTCAGTTAGGAGGGGGGCATCTTCGTAAAGTAACGTATCATTATTATTATTATTATTATTACTATTTAATAGGCTTTGCTATGCAGTTAAATTAATGTGGGTTTATTATTTTCATAATAACACATAATAATACCAACTAGTTTTAAGTTACACTTTTTTTCTTCCCCCATTTGTGGCGCCCCCTGGATTGACGGCGCCCTTAGCATTTGCCTATACTGCCTATGCAACGGGCCGGCCCTGGCTTTACGGCAGAATTTTTCAAGAAATTTAAGGACAAACTTTCACCAATTCTCTTAGGAACATTTCAAGAATCATTGGCGAGTGGAGTTGTGGAAATCAACTTGTTTTTTTTTATTACAGTTGTGTTCTGTTTAGTTCAACCTTTTACAGTTGTTTATATCCAAGTTCGAGGGTAATTTATGTCAGGTTGCAATGGGCCATTAAAGAAAAAATGAAACAAAGAAAATTCACTATCAGGAAAACAGGTTTATAAAACTTAATGTGAATGGGTTACATAGTCCAGTAAAAAAAAAGCAAAGTTATTGCTAAATTGAAAAAGGAAAAGATACAAGTGATTTTTTGGCAAGAGACACATCTTTCTAACTTAGAGCATGAAAAGTAAAAAAAAAAAAAAGATGGGGTTTCGTAATACATTTTATGCCTCTCATAAATCGGGGCGCAAGAGGAGAGTGGCTATACTCTCCAACAAAGTGAAGTTTCAACTGATTTCTTAAATTAAAGCTAAGGAAAGCGCTATATTCTAGTTAAGGGCAAGATAGACCATGAAGAAGTTACTTTATTATATGTATATATGCCACCAGGCCACGATAAGCCTCTGTTGGAGAGATTGGAAAATTCAATTACAACCTAAATTTGACTTGCGAATTTACACAAAAGGAGAGACCACAATTCATTGACTGTGCAGAAACTGTTGAAGGTATGAAAGCCGGTATGATAGATGTGTGGAGGGATTTTCATGCCCAGCAAACGATGTGGGCTTCATAGATAACTGGCAGACATTCTGAGGAAAGCCTGGTCTGATTGGAAGAGACGGCATTCATCCCACTTTGGATGGTGCAGCTCTTTTGTCTCATAATATGGCTAAGTTTGTCAGTCGTAAAACCTGACAAACCAGAGTTGAGACCAGACCAAAAAATATGAGAATTAAATGTGGTCTGTTAAATATCAGATCCCTGTCATCTAATCCTCTATTAGTGAACGATCTGATATCACATTATCATATTGATTTACTCTCTTTAACTGAGACTTGGCTGTGTCAGGAAGAATATGTTAGCTTAAATGAATCCACTCCTCCCAGTCATCTTCATACTCATATTCCTTTTTTATGTTTCTCATTTATGTCCCTTTTGGACTCTATTGGTTTCACTCAAAGTGTAAACCAGCCTACTCACTGCTTTAACCACACCCTCGACCTTGTTCTAGCTTATGGCCTTAAAACCAAAAACTTAATTGTCTTTCTACAAAATCCTCTTTTATCAGATCACAATTTAGTAACATTCGATGTCCTATTAACCGACTACTCTCCAGTTAACAAAAATGTACTCACAAGATGTTTGTCTGATAGGGCTGTAGCTAAATTTAAGGAAACAATTCCAGCTGCTTTAAATTCTTTACCACATCTGTTTACTACAGAAAGCTTTTATGCTAATGTTAGTCCCTCTCAGCTTGATCAGTTTGTTGATAGTACTGCAGGTTTGCTGAGAAGAACTCTAGATTCAATTGCCCCCTTAAAAAATAAGATTATCAAACAACAGAGGCTAGCTCCATGGTATATATAAGAAACTCGTAACCTGAAGCAAATGTCGCGTAAATTTAAAAG
Organism: Semicossyphus pulcher; assembly: GCF_022749685.1. Lineage (NCBI taxonomy): Eukaryota > Metazoa > Chordata > Actinopteri > Labriformes > Labridae > Semicossyphus > Semicossyphus pulcher. Next base: position 178,711 of record NW_027211770.1, on the reverse strand, counting down.
AATGTGGCGATCCACCAAAACAGAAGAGTCTCGTTTAATCAGGCAAAATAGTCTAAATAAATACAGGAAGGCCCTACAGCGTGCTCGAGGTGTCTACTACTCCTCCCTCATAGAAGAAAATAAAAACAATCCCAGGTACCTTTTTAGCACTGTAGCCAGGCTGACAGAGATTCACAGCTCCATTGAGCCATGTATTCCTATAGCCCTCAGCAGTGATGATTTCATGAGCTTCTTTAATGACAAAATCCTAAAGATAAGAGACAAATTTGTAACCTCCTGCCGTTAACTGGTGCAGATTCATCTTTGGAAACTGCTCAAAAACCTGATGTTTACCTTGACTGTTTTTCTCCAGTTGACCTTCCTGAGCTAAATTCTCTGATATCTTCGTCTAAACCATCAACCTGTCTTTTAGACCCGATTCCAACCAAGCTGCTTAAGGAAGTCTTTCCCTCAATTAGCACTTCTTTACTAGATATGATCAATATGTCTTTATCGACTGGCTATGTACCCCAGTCTTTTAAACTAGCTGTAATTAAGCCACTTCTTAAAAAGCCTACCTTTGATTCAGGTACCTTAGCTAGACTTATATCTAACCTTTTATTTCAAAGATCCTTGAGAATGCATGGGCTAATCAATTATGTGACTTTCTTCATAACAACAGTTTATTTTAGGACTTTCAGTCAAGATTTAGAGTCCAACATAGCACTGAGACAGCCCTTGTTCGAGTTTTAAATGATCTACTTACTGCTTCAGACAGAGGACGTCTCTCTGTACTCGTTCTGTTAGATCTTAGTGCCGCTTTCGACACGATTGACCATCATATCCTGTTACAGAGACTAGAACATTTAATTGGCATTACAGGATCTGCATTAAGTTGGTTTAAATCTTATTTATCAGATCGATCTCAGTTTGTTAATGTTCATGATGTGTCCTCTATGCACACCAAAGTTAGTCATGGAGTTCCACAAGGTTCTGTGCTCGGACCGATTCTTTTTACCTTACCATGAGGAAACACTCCATTAATTTTCACTGTTATGCAGATGATACTCAATTATACTTATCAATGAAGCCAGACGAAACCAATCAGCTATCTAAACTAGAAGCATGCCTTAAGGACATAAAGATCTGGATGACTAGAAACTTTCTGCTACTTAATTCAGACAAAACTGAAGTTATTGTGCTCGGCCCAAACACCTTAGAGATTCTTTCTCTAATGACATAGCTGCCCTAGATGGCATCAGCCTGGCATCCAGCACTGTTAGGAATCTGGGAGTTCTATTTGATCAGGATATGTCCTTCATCTCCCACATAAAACAAATATCAAGGACAGTCTTCTTTCACCTTCGCAACATTGCAAAAATCAGACACATCTTGTCTCAAAACGATGCAGAAAAACTAGTCCATGCATTCGTTACTTCCAGGCTGGATTATTGTAACTCGTTACTATCAGGCTGCCCTAATAATTCACTAAAAACTCTTCAGCTGGTACAAAATGCTGCAGCATGTGTACTGACAAGAACTAGTCAGGCACCATCATATCTTAAAGAGCTCATAGTGCAGGCTGTTCTCATTCACTGTTCGTACTAATACCTACGAAAAATAATGCAATATAATTTGTAAATTAACCCACGTAATTTTGAGCCGGCTGTGATAACGTGACCTACGCTGCTGGGCATTGCTCGAAAGCATCTGGATTTCTTGAAATGCGTTATTAACTCCGAAAATCAATAATCAAAAATTATTTTCTTCATCTCTATTTTAGTTTAAGGTGGGGCGTGATATGTCCACTTTAGTTATGGCTGTGGTTATGGTAAAAGTTAGGTTTTTAAAGAACTTTTGAAGTGGAAATTGGACAAAATGCGCATGCCTTCTATGATTTTGCAGGCTGCAACTTAACCCTTCCTGGTTATTTCTGTTAATACAGCAGTTTCGTTTGAAAATTATTGCCGATTTATTCGGCCACCTGTAGCCTCATAATGTGGCGGTGATTGATAATGAATATGCGCTGCAATTATTTCTTGAGACAGAGTTGATATTATCTTGAGACAGAGTTGATATTATAAGCTTCAAAATGACAATATTATATCAGTGTATATGAAATGAATACGCTTTCATTTTCCCGATTCTCCATCAATCATTATTCTGAGCCAGAAGGATTAGGATTTTGCGCCAGAAGGATTAGGATTTTGCGAGTATATTATTTATTTTATTTTATGCTGTTGATATTGCCGGATAACCAGCGCTCCACCCGGTTATATTTGGTAAGTTGCTGAAAGCATCAACAAGTCCAAACTGATGTTGTTTCGTCAAAACGTCACAAGGTGGAGCTGTCGAGTTTATGATGCGTGGATCTCTGCTGCCGACTAAGAACGCGCCATTCGCCTGGACATTGGCCATCTTTGCAGAGTAAGTACACTTAAAACAAAACTCTGGTCTTTGAATACTCTTGGTCAGTGAGAAAATCTGCATGAATTGGATCATTTTGAAATAGTGCATTTCCTGTGAAGGTGGAGTGAAAATCAACGTTAGCACTGCCTCATTCTGACTTGGCTAAAGTTAACTGCTTGAACAGAGCTAACACTAGCTATGAAGCAACACATAAAGTGGCCGACTTAGCACATCCTCAAAGTGTGCTTGCATGATCAGGTGTCACTCAGCATGTGTCAGTATTCATTAGCACAGTTATATTTGGTAATGTCATTGCTATAGGATAACATTAGCATACAAGTAGCTACAGTCAATTCAGCCAAAGTTTCTATTTGTACGACATATCAGTAGACTTGTTGATATAGTTGTTTCTGCCAATTCTGTAGATCATGAAAAACACCCAGGATACCTAAAAGACAGTAATCTTAGTCTTACATCAGACCTGATGACAACTGCTATGTCAGGTGTCAGGACACTTAACTGTAAACAATTAGATATATTTTTTAAATGGCATAGTTTGATGACATACAGCATGTCCTGTATAGGAGCACCTGACATCTCTGTGTTCAGCCCACATCCTTTGTCTTTATGTCCAGTAGAAACAAAATGTCTACTAAAGGGAGCTCAGAGTCAGGGTAGTTGGGCTGTCCTCGACTAAAGACATAAATAATAGTCTAATAAATAATAGTTATTAGGCAATTAGTCAAGTTTATTGACAAACCTGTAAAATTGTGTTTCCCATGTGCAATTATGTAGTCTTTAAATCTAGTGCTTACCGAGATATGCTTATAATTTTTGAGGAAATGTATGGAGTATGGAAAAACAAAAATACATTAAAAGCGACTTTCAGTTAATAAGTGTTTAATATCAACCTTGTTTTCCTTATTTTCCCACAGATATCTAACTCTACACACTACACAAGGTAATACATAGTATTTTTTATGGAAGCTCCTACTCACTATGCCTTTAAGATAGTATGGCCTCTGTTGATGTAGGCTAATGCCTTTTTCTTTTTTCCCTTTCAGCTGAAATGCCAGGCTCCACCATGAAGGTTTGCATATCTTGCATGCAACATATATGTGTTGCATGCAAGATATGCAAACTTTGTGGGGCCCAACAAGCAAAGAAGAAAAAAGTTATTCAGGCAAAACAAAAGGTCAACAAGGAATGGGGGGAAAAAATAGAAAAAAGGGGGCAACACATGCAAATTGGTGGATGCTGCTCGGATTCTGGTAAGCTGTAGTTCTTCTCTATCTCAACATTGTTTGACCTGCCAACCTGCACATATTTCACACTAGCTACTTATCATAGCCTGTCAAATGAATGTATAGAGAGATGTTTTTCGTTCTAAGACACAGTAAGTACCTAAACATGAAATCTGGGCCACTCCACATTCGTCAAATACTCACACTGAAGTTGTTTAAATGGTCCAAATTGTCAAAACAAAACAAACGTTCATTACTTTTTCCCTACCCTCCTAAGGCCGTACACCTGATTCTCACAATATTGACTGTGTAGCATAAAGGAACCAACGTTTTCAAATATCCGATTTACACCAAACTAGACATGTTTTGGCTTCATGGTGGCGCTATTCTGACAAAATGTACAATTCTCAAAAACATCCTCAGCCCTTCTTCTCAATAAACAGTGTGTTTGGCATCCATTGACCACTATTTAAGACAGATGTTAGGTTTGACCAGATCAGGCCATGGCATAAGGATTTGGGACATTTCAGGGAGGTACTCTGTTGTCTGCCACCGACAGCATTTTTTGTTTTTTGTTTTAAGTATTTCATCCATTTCGATAATGTTCCTAATTTGTTTGCAGATTCACAAGTTCAAGGTGGCAGGTTTACATCCATTGCTTTTCTTTGGGAATGGAAAAGGACACAGCGTGTCCTGTGATTACCTGAGTGGCCTGGAGACAGTCACGGACCAGGAAACAGCCTCCGAAAAAGCCATGCAGAGTCTGTATGGGAGCCTCTTAAAAGGTCAGTCCACAGAATGTTTTATATGTGCTTGTTTATTCCTATTCCTATTATTTTAAAATTTAGAAACTCATAGCACCAACTTTGGGTGGATACACTCTACAATAAACTTTGAACCCCATTGGAACGACTTTCTAATGCTCTAAGTTTTAAGATCACCTCTGGGGCCTCATGTATAAAACTGCAGACAATTCTACACTACATTTTTTTCAGAAGATGAAATCTTTGTATACCTAAGAATGTTCTGATTCTGTATTGCTTGTGTATGCCTACAAGTGGTGAGCAATATGGCCCAAATTTTATATCATGATATAATAAGTTATTTGTTATAAAGTTTTCTGTCTTGCTTATTGAATTTTCCAAAGTCATCCTTGGTGTATGGAAAATACAAGCTTAGAGTCTCAGTTACTTGGTGAACACTATACACATACAAATACAATACTGATAGCTACAATAACAGCAAAAATGTAAACATTGTCTTGCATTCTTTGCATTCCACCTTCCTATAGTCTATAATTTAGTTCATTATTTAATCATGCATTAATGTACTTTTACCTACTGCATTACTATTATCAAATTCTTCCAAACCATCCGTACGCAAGGGTTCAATTTGCATGAGTAGTGCAAGCATTGTTTGAGCCCTGTTTAGTGCATATGCAGCATTTATACATGAGGTCCCTGGTTTCCATCATCTACCAGGCACCAAAGAAGACCTGCTCAATGCCTCCTGGAGTCAGGGATAATGTTATGCCCGCTGACACTGCAGTGTCTTTCCTATTGTAACTCTTTCTTCCTATGTGCTCCCTGTTATAGAGTTGGGCACCTTCAGGATATAATGCTGATTCCTTAATGATTTCCTTATCAAAGCCCTTGATTGAATATATATTTAAAAAAATATATAATTTGTACTTTTTATTAAGCACAAATTCAATCATACAAATATCTGGACATAAGTCTAAGGTTACTACTAGCCTGCTGACGGACTTACTGCAGCTGCTTCAGCCTGGCCTTGACCTTGCAGCTGTACTGCTGGCACTGTGTTTTTTAGGCTTTTGAAGACAGTACACTGTCGTAGACTGACATGGTACTGACAGTGTACCAGGAGATGTTTAATCATGTTACATGTGCTACCACCTTTGCATTTTATCGTAGTGTGGCACAGCATGCACACGGCACAGTCTTTTTCGACCTCCTTACTGAAGTACAACCACACTTTGGATTTCTTCAGTCTGTTCGCCATGCTCGCTCGCTCTGAGATCTGCATGCATTTCACACACTGCTGCACCTTCCACTCACTCACATAGGTGACGTCACAACCTCACAGTCACTTGCGCACACAACAGATGCAAGAGAAGGAAGATTAAAGACTTGGCGAAACAGAGTGCGTCGAAAACTCTGGGAATGCTTAGCGGGAACTGTTAACTCAAATTGTTGACCAAAGTGATGTGGTCGGTTCTTGCAACATAGGAAGTGGTTCCTCCAGTTCCAATGTTGTTATCCCGTGAATCATATCATCAATCATATTTCAGTGAGGTACCCATTGAGTTGACAAGTGTCTTTGTACCAGGAACTTAGATGCACTGTGTGGTTATTTGCACATTCTTTTTTAAAATGAAAGTATTGGTGGGTAAACTATGGTCAGTCATTATTTGGGCCATGGACAAACTGTAAAAAGTAGGACAATCACCACAATCAGATCTAGAAGGTGAAGTCGACAGTTATACATTTATATAATAACACCTCGCTGCCTGAAAATAAGACAAATGTCATTACACTGTCACTTTACTTTTAGGGTGGGCATTTACCAAAATAAACAACCAGAATAAAACTATGAAACCGAGAACCACCTTAAGAACACAGTTAGGGTCTAATACATTTTAAATTGGCATTCTACTATGATATAAAGAAAGCCAGCCCAGCCACAGAAGCCACAGTAGTTCTACAATTTCACCCAGTACAGTTTTATGAAGTGTAGGCATATTGTGTTTGTTTGTCTGTCTGTCTGTCTGTCTGTTTGTTTGTTCGTGTCTCTGTTCTCTGTGTGTGTCTACTTGCATGTGTGTAATGGGGCATATTCTGGAAAATATATTTTTTCATAAAATTATAATTTTTTAAAAACATTTCTTGTCAAAAGTCACTGTTGGCAGATATTTAATGCCTGTCTAGGCACTTATAAATAGGCAATGATGCAAGGAATGTTGTGGAATTAGACAGTATCAGTAATTTTTCATTGTATAATGTACAGGAACAAGATAAAAGCATTCAAATAATGAGGTTATTCTGTAGATGCTCATGTTCACATGTACTCACATCTTCTCATAATAAGCCTGTTAATGCAGATATTTTTCAATTGAGTGCACTTCAATAGCTTTAACTCAGATTACAGCTATAATTCAGCTTACGTATTCTATTAAAAAAACACAAGGAAGATATGTATGATGATGATAATACAGCATTTACTAAGATAACTCTTTTTCAAACAGTGATAGTGAAAAGAGAGAAAGAGGCCCAAACTCTCACTCCGGTGGACCCAGAGGGACAGAGGAACCCTGCTGAACCCTCTCTGGATCCTGAGGCCATGGAGGAGAATGGGACCTTCACACTTGTGTTAACACCTTGTGGTAAGAAGGATTACATGAAAATGTATTTACCTACACACTTTTGGCCTGATTCAGAGTTGAGGACTTCAACGGCTGCGTACGTCCACAGACTTAATACAAAAGATTTGTGGAAGACAATGTTCTTATTCAGACCTTTGTTACAGGAACTTCTCTCCGAAATTAGGCAGCACTCCAGAAACCTGTAAATAGCTCATCTCCTAGCACCCGCACACTGGTTGCCAGGTTTTTTTCTTGGGGAGGTTTTGGGCAATAGTGTTTTCATCTGATATGTCTCCCTCATCCCCTTTAAAACACATTTTTTCTGTAATTATCAGCCTGACAAGCGGAGTTCTTTAAATTGTCAGATGTCACAATAGAGCATTTGCGTCAAGACAACAATATTCTTTCATTCAATCTTCCACTTGTGCGAGTTTCAAATGTTAAACATTTTGAGCAACAGATTTGACAACAATGGGCAAGGACATGTTTGTCATGGAACACCTTTTGATGCTATGGTGGTATTCATTAATATGGCAATATTCTAATAAAATAAGAGCAAATGTTTTAATGAACATCCACTTCCATTCTGCCAGAAATAAGATAAGCAGCTCATAATCAGTCTCTGAAAAAATGAAATCGAGAAAGGGGCCAAAATGATCAGAAGAAGGGTTATTTCAATGGCTGGAGGTTCTCCTTTTTCTTGATGGTACAAAATCTCTCTGCACCGACAATGCTAATACAAAAGCAAATTTAGAAGGTGATGGAGACCATTGCATGGGTTGGACAGATTTACACAAGGGTGTCAAGCCCACCTCTGCAGCTTATCTCTCTGGATGAGTCAGTAGCAGCAACTTATACTGCCATTGGAATTGAAAGCAAGTGATGGCAAAACACTGTGGTGTAAACTTGTTGTGTATTTCCAGTGTTTCGACTGCATCATGAGAGACAAAATAAACAAAAAATATTATGACATCTACCAAGACTGCTGATACTAAATAATACATTAAGATTATATTATAGTCGTATTCCATGAGGACGCGTGCAAAATAAACAAACAAAGAATACTGAAAATGATCAGGAGAGGTGCTGGACTTATTTCACCTATTCTCAGGAGCCTGTATCGTGCAGACAAAATAAACTTACGTTGCAAGTCTGAGTATGACTGTCTCGTCACACCTCTGTCTGAAAGAAACCCTTCCCCACATGCGCAATTGTTAATGAGCCACTTAATACCAAGGATAAGTCTGAGGTCAGAATGGGGAGTCGCACTATTCTGTTATAAAGTCCACGCTGCATGCACTTATCCCAAGTCTCACTCGGGCCCTTAGTTTACATGCAGGGAACTTTTCTGGTTGACAATTTTAATTAGAAAATGTTAAGTATAAGATAGACATAAAGTTGCAGACATATCATACATATGACTGCCAACCATTTTTCAAGACAAAACCATTTTTCCATTACTTTATCTGAGACAGCCTAAAGCTGAAGGAAATTGAACTGAGGCCGCTCTCCAAATTTTATGATTGTGATTAAATGTTCATGCAAAATGGCCACTTCAGGTGCTCCATTGATAAATATTGGCAGGTTGAGGTTGTGGACCTTTGAATAACTAACTTTCAAACAACATCTTGTAATACAGTAAAATGTCTCGTGACCGTTTTCTGCATTGTTTATTCTCTTTTGCCCAATCCACATGAAAAAGGTTTCTAAGAAACATATAGTTTCTGCCTTCAATTTCATTACCTTACTAATATTTCATTTATTTTTTATATTATATGTTAGATTACTGGCTGTCCAGCCATGTATGGCAGATTCCACAAATTCATTATAAGCATCTTATATGGTTATTTTGTGCCATACATTTTACTTACAATTCATAGGTAGACCAAATAATAATCTTGTAATATGTATACTTGTTTTTCCATATGGGATTCTAAACTAGACCCTGCACCTGCACCCTCTACCATGGTGGCTTCCCAACCCTCTTCACCTGCTGGACCAACTCCCTTACCCTCACATCATCTCCCCAACAGTTCCCCACCAAGCTGTGCTGTCCACCAAAGCATACAGGTAAGACCTCATGAATAACACCTGCAAGAGACAAGCAACTTTGTGGAATAATATGTGTGCTCCACAATTGCATTGTATATTGATACGACCTTGGCTCAGAGGGAAGCAACATAAAGGACCAATTGTGATCTTATTCAACTAAAGATGAAATTTATGATAGTAGATAACAAAAGGCTAAAGGAAAAAGGTTTGGTGCTCGAGAGACACTGCTCCTGCAGTGTCTGCTGGTTGGAGGAGGGGCGTTTAAAACCCTTTATCAGCAGCTATCAAGCTTAAGCAATTAGGCCTGGTAGGCCACAACTTCATCCCTGTTTCACCTGCAGCCCAAAACAGATGGACAGAGAGAGAGCGAGAGAAAACACAGAAAACAACGGGCCACATTCACCAACCATTCTTCGAGGAGCAATTCACTCCTGAAAAAAAACGCTGTCAGTCAAAGCTGGTGTTTTATGTAATCGATAGAAGCAATAATATTTGAAATTGGCGCCATAGCTGTGGAGAAAGTTGTACAAACAGCTAGGTTTCGCCCATTCTACATTCCTACAACACCTAGCCTGCATTGCGCCCCTCCCTCTGAAAGGAACGGCCCAGCAAGAGACGCTGGAGTGAAATACTACCATTTAGCTACAGGCAACGACTCAGAGCAGCACAGAATCCGCAATACGACGAGAATATACCGGTGGATAGTCTAAAATAACTTCGGGACTTCAGTCTACATTTTAAACCTGACAATTTTGAACTAGACATGACTCAGTTATAAATGTGAAATGTCTGGGAGGGAAAACAGGAGAGCAGGCACAGTTCAAGGCACCTCACGGAACAAACGATAACATTTTATGGTATGTGGTTTTTTCAACCAAACACTGCAGACTTCCTAGATTGAGGAAGTGTAGTTTAGCGAGCTTCCTGGCATCCACCAGATGACGCGTTTTGCGTTGTCTGGCGGAGATTTTCCAGGGCCCATTGGAGAAGCGGAGAGCGTCCTCCAAAGGCACAGAGCGAAATTGCTTTCTTATTTACCATAATGGCATTAATTCACCATGATAGCATGATTGGACTGAGGTTGAAAATAAGTGAACTGGCCCTTTAAGAAGAAAGTTCTTCTTAAAATCCACTTACGCAGTTTTCATGAAGATTCTGATTCACCAATGTTTTTGGTGTGTTATTTGTAATTATATATAATTATAATTATTTTCATTAATTTACAAAGCATTATGGTCTTTTAAAATGAACACTACACTAACACTTTTAGAAACCGCACCATCCAATAATCACTGATTGATCAGGCTATTTATAAGTCCAAGGTAGGCCAATTTCTGCACCCTAGGCCTATAAATGGCATATTTACTGCTGCTGCAAGATGTTACAGATCTAACCTGAGGAGGGAGCGCAATTTTCAGGACCTCGCAGATCTATTTACATAGCGTGGAAAAAATTTTTGGTGTCAGATTTGAGATCAAACCATTTTCGTCATCAGTTTTGTGCCCTTCTCAGGATACAGTGTTCACTAAACGAGTAATAGCATCTGGTACATCTTTTGTTGTTGTTACTTTATATCCAGATGCTATGACAGCTCGTGTGCTGTTCACTTTCTGCAGCAGTAGAACTTCAGACTCACTTCAGAACTGCTGAATTTTTTTGTATGTTACTTATCCGGTGCCCCATTTTAAATTGGGCATACTTGACTTTTTTTTCAGCTTTATTCGATCCCCAGCTCCCTCAGGCTACATGTCGAAGTGTCCCTGGGCAAGACACTGAACCCCAAATTGCTCCCGGTGGGATAGCCAACAGGTATGAATGTGTTATCTGATTGACAGTTGGGCACTTTACGTAGCAGCCTCTGCCATCAGTGTGTGAATGTGTGTGTGAATGGGTGAATGTGATATGTAGTGTAAAAGCAGCTTTGAGTGGTCGCAAAGACTAGAAAAGCGCTATATAAGTACAGTCCATTTACCATTTACCTGTTATCAGAGTACCTGAGGCCAAAGATCGAAGATGGACTGTGGTCGTATCCTCAGATCTGTGGCCATATGTCTTGGGTGAAGAGAGAAGCAGAGCTGTCAACTGATCAGAAACCGACTGCCACCAAAGGCACAAGAACTACAATTTCCCTCATACATTTTAAGTCCAGTTTCAAGCTAGGTTTCTGTAGCTCAGAGGATAATGTTAACAAACCAAAATAGTCAAAGCAACGACAGAATGCACTATTGGCATTCTACACTCATGATTACCTGACCACTGTTGGGGTGATACCATATCATCATGCAAACTATGAACTGCTCTACATTCACATTACCATGGTGTTTTAATATGTCTATATTCATGATATTAATTACTCATTTAAAACAAATGTATAACTAATTTTACTACTTGCTCTTTTCTGCTTAACTGAAATGGACTGACTCTCATTTTTGGATTTGGGATTTTGGATTACCCGGCCCCTTGTGGTTTTGCCAGTTTTTGTTGACTCTTCAGTTGGATTATTGTTTTATTAAAGGTCCTGCCGACTCCTGCCCCTGTGTTCCGGTTGGAGGTCCTGCCGACTCCTGCTCCTGTGTCCTGGTCGGAGGTCCCGCCGACTCCTGCCCCTGTGTCCTGGTCGGAGGTCCTTCCGACTCCTGCTCCTGTGTCCTGGTCGGAGGCTCTGCCGACTCCTGCTCCTGTGTTCCGGTCGGCTCCTAGGCCGACTCCTGCTCCCTGGGTCCCGGTCGGCTCCTCGGCCGACTCCTGCTCCCCGGGTCCAGATGGCTCCTGTGGCCCAGCTGGAGGATTCGCATCCTGGCACTCCGTCGGCGTCCCGGCCGACACCCCCTCTGTCCCAGCTGGAGGACCCCCATCCTGGTTTCCCGTCGGCGGCCTGGCCGACACCCCCTCTGGCCCAGGTGGAGGATTCCCATCCTGGTTCTCCATCAGCGTCCGGCTGACACCAGTTCCTGGTTTTCCGTCGGCGGTCCGGCCGACACCTGCTCCTGGTTCTCTGTTGGCGGTCCGGCCGACACCTGCTCCTGGTTCTCCGTTGGTGGTCCGACCGACACCTTCTTCTGGTTCCCCGTCAGCGGTCCGACTGACACCTGTACCTGGTTCCCTGTTGGTGGTTCGGCTGACCCTAGTTCCTGGTTCTGGGTCCCCGTCGCTGGTCCGGCCGACACCTGCATCTGGTTCTGGTTCCCCGTCGGCCGTCCGGCCAACACCTGCTCCTGGTTCCCCGTCGGAGGCCTGGCCGACACCTGCCCGTCCTCTGGAGAGGCTCCGCCGGCCTGGTCGGCCCCCTGCCTGTCCTCCGGAGAGGCTTCGCCTGCCTGGTCAGCCACCTGAGAGGCTCTGCCCACCTGGTCGGCCCCCTGGCCGACCTCCTGAGAAGCTCCGCCTGGCTGGTCAGCCCCCTGGCCGCCCTCCTGAGAGGCTTTGCTTGCCTGGCTGCCCTCCAGGCCGCCCTCCAGATCTGCTCTGGCCAACTGCCTCGCCTCCAGGCTGTCCGCCAGAGGGTTTGGACTCTGCCCCGCCTCCAGGCCATCAGCCTGAAGGCTTGGACTCTGCCCCTTAGCAGCCTCCTGGCTGTCCAAACATTTAACAGTTTTCCCAGTGCTAGAACACATTCAGTTGAATACTGAGCACATCTGTTTAGCAGCAGATCAAGATGTTTTATGTATACAGTATATATAAGTTACCGTAAATGTGTGGCGGGGGAGTTATTTTACACATTTCCAGGGAAATTGGTACATTTCGCAGACTTTGCAGATGTGTGTGTAAATTAATTAGTTCAATGTGCGCATTCCTGAACCACACGGTAAATGACGTTAAAGTCGCTGACCCTAATGCTTGAGCACACAATATAATTCTACATTAGATATTGTGTTCATACATTATATTAATGTCATGTTTCTATTTGTCAATTGGCAGATATAGGCAGGTAGTGTGCAGATCTTCTACAGACTTTCTCTGACATTTCTCATCTTTACCATGAAGTGAATATACAGATTTACTAGGAATTTTCTATAATCACCTTTTTCTCACATTTACTCTAACATTTACAATTGAAGACATTGTTATATTTGTCATAATAGATGTTATAATTGATTAGGATTATTTTTCTGAATTTTTTTGTATTTTCGTATCTGAGTGATCATTTTGGCTATTGGTTGTCTTTCAGGGAAAAAGAGAAGTGAAGATTAAATGGGTGTCATGCCCACAATGGTATGTATGTAGCTTCATCATAGATGCAACACCACAAATGCAACATCACTAATTATTCCATGAAGGGTAGCTCCGTGAGAGAATCAGAATCAGAAATACTTTATTACTCTCCGTGGGGGAATTAATAAAGTATTTCTGATTCTGATTCTGATTCTGAAGACAGGATTCAGGTATAGCTCAATTCAGATGTGTTTAGAATTACTGGGAAGGTCAAGTAATGTAATTTTTATCCTTGTAATTCTGTGATTTTGGTACCATGCAGATCAACTAAATTTGTGATTATTAGAAGGTGCGCATCCATGCAGGAGTAGTTATATAGTTATAGTTATAGTTAAGTTTATTGTAAGAGTTCATCAACATTGAAGTCAAGTACCACTGAAATCTTTTTTTCCAAAAGAATGACATTCCTTTTATAATCTTTCAAGGATGGATGATACAAATGTTAGAGTGTGTGTGTGTGTGTGTATGTGTGTGTGTGTGTGTGTGTGTGCGTGCGTGTGTTTGTGTGTGTGTGTGTGTGTGAGTGTGCATGTGAGTGGGAGACATTGGGAGGTAGGCTCTTGGAACAGTTTTTTCCAATTTGTGCCTAACATGAGATACAATCCTGTAGGTGCCCCAGACATAGTGGCAAGACAACTAATTTTGGTTCAGACCTTCTAGCAATGATCGTTTGATTAAAAGTCAATGCGTTAGACTACTTGATTACTAATGTATAGACAGATTACTGAGAGATTATGTGAAAATAAGAAGTCCAAATAACCCAATTGATGACAGTGTAATGCTAAAAGATGAACAGTGACCATAATTTATGATACAATTAGTTTGCCTGCATTTGTCTAACCATGGAGAAGTCATTTATGATCCCTTGATACTGAAGCAACTGTTACTAAAAAACATTCTCTATTTTCCACCTGTTCTTTCTTGTAGTCACATGAAATGGCCGGATTCATGGGTGCCACAGGATGACCTGAAATTACCTCCAGCACAGGGGAAATATGTTAAATGTTTTGCGTTACACTCTTTGTTGTAGTTCAATAAACTAAGAAAAAATAATTCTTGTTGTGTCCTGGTTTTGTGTCCTGAGATCCACTGTCCTACAGGCGAGACTGCCAACATTACTGTCTTTCAGAGGATGTAGTGGACTCAAAGATAGTAGAACCATATTAAAGCTCTTTCTAATATGCAACAATCACTCCCAGCCTGGAGAAACAGACAGAAGGTAAACTGACAGAATAAAAGCTTTCAGCCATTATAGTGTATAGGAAGTGGATGTCCCTTATGGTATGAATGATCTGGGTGGTCCCTGGACTGAAAACTTGACATTTAGGCTTTGCAAATGTATGACATTTTTTATGGAAAGATTTGCTGATTCCGAATCATGGTGGGTTTACAAAGTAAGAAAGTCATCTAACAAGACACTCAAATTCTTCAAGAATGTATGTGTGTACATCGGCTACCCAACATCTTTATGATTTTTCCTGTTTAAGGTAGTGCACAGTTATGCAATGACAAAAGCATAATCACATTATGTATGATCAATCAATCAATCAATCAATCAAATTTGATTTGTATAGCGCCAAATCATAACCAGGGTTATCTCGAGACACTAGACCGACTCTTTGTTAAGTTATTTAAAGAGAGGCCCAACATGAATCCACCATGAGTAGCACTTAGCAATTCGGGACATTGGCAAGGAAAAACTTCCTTTTAACAGGCAGAAACCTTGAGCAGAATCAGACTCATGTTGAACAGCCATCTGCCTCGACTGGATGGGCCGAAAATGGGATAGAAGGAGATGCAGGATAGAGACAGGCAAAGAGAGCAACAACAACATGTGTTCTTGTTACCACAACAAATGTCCTTGTTACATGAACAACAACAGACACATACTTATGGTTACAATGCCAATAATAGTGGTAGACTAGGGTGAAGATTGACTAAATAAATAAATAAATAAATAAATTAGCGAGAGAAGCAGAGTAATGATAAAGGCTGAGGTAAACGTAATTGTAACAGTTGAAGTCAACAGGTCTACTATTAGCATTAGCAGCAACAATAATGATACTATGGGGAAGGCTGATGTTAGTAGTTGTTGCAGTCGAGCAGGTCCACAGCAGCAGGTGGTCTGCAGCAACGATCCCCAGGAACCTTCAAGACAAGGGAGCGCAAGAACTCCCGGGAAGATATGTGGTTAGTAATGTTAATGGGACCAGAAGATACAGAGTTAATGAGCTGCATTAATATGACAGAGAGAGAGAGAGAGAGAGAGAGAGAGAGAGAAGCTTGGTGTGTCAGATCCCCCCGGCAGTCTAAACCTATAGCAGCATAACTATGGGCTAGTCCAGGCCTGAGCCAGCCCTAGCTATAAGCTTTGTCAAAGAGGAAAGTTTTAAGTCTACTCTTAAAAGAAGAGAGGGTGTCTGCCTCCCGGACCTTGACTGGTAGATTGTTCCAGAGGAGGGGGGCCTGGTAATTGAAGGCTCTACCTCCAACACTACTCTTAGAGACTTTAGGTACCACAAGCAGGCCTGCATCCTGGGAGCGCAATGTTCTAGAGGGGTAGTATGGCACTATGAGCTCTTTAAGATATGATGGTGCCTGACCATTAAGAGCTTTGTAAGTAAGAAGAAGGATTTTAAATTCTATTCTAGATTTTACAGGAAGCCAGTGCAGAGAGGCTAATACAGGAGAGATGTGATCTCTCTTCCTAGTTCTTGTCAGCACACGTGCTGCAGCATTTTGTACCAGCTGCAGAGTTTTTAGTGACTTATTAGGGCAGCCTGATAGTAACGAGTTACAATAATCCAACCTGGAAGTAACGAATGCATGGACTAGTTTTTCTGCATCGTTTTGAGACAAGATGTGTCTGATTTTTGCTATGTTGCGAAGATGAAAGAAGGCTGTCCTTGATATTTGTTTTATGTGGGAGATGAAGGACATATCCTGATCAAATAGAACTCCCAGATTCCTAACAGTAGTGCTGGATGCCAGGCTGATGCCATCTAGGGCAGCTATATCATTAGAGAAAGAGTCTCTAAGGTGTTTTGGGCCGAGCACAATAACTTCAGTTTTGTCTGAATTAAGTAGCAGAAAGTTTCTAGTCATCCAGATCTTTATGTCCTTAAGGCATGCTTCTAGTTTAGATAGCTGATTGGTTTCGTCTGGCTTCATAGATAAGTATAATTGAGTATCATCTGCATAACAATGAAAATTAATGGAGTGTTTCCTCATGATATTACCCAGAGGAAGCATATATAAGGTAAAAAGAATCGGTCCGAGCACAGAACCTTGTGGAACTCCATGACTAACTTTGGTTTGCATAGAGGACACATCATGAACATTAACAAACTGAGATCGATCTGATAGATAAGATTTAAACCAACTTAGTGCAGATCCTGTAATGCCAATTAAATGTTCTAATCTCTGTAACAGGATGTGATGGTACAGAGAGAAGTCCTGTCTGAAGCAGTAAGTAGATCATTTGAAACTCGCACAAGTGCTGTCTCAGTGCTATGGTGGACTCTAAATCCTGACTGAAAGTCCTCAAATAAACTGTTGTTATGAAGAAAGTCACATAATTGATTCTCAAGGATCTGAATGCATTTCCATCCTCTATGCACAGCATCTTATTGTAAGACACAGGCCTACTGACCTTTTTGATAAAAGAAAGTACATCTCAAAGGGCCTTGGCTTGGAGGAAGATGAAAATTAAACTTTGTCATAGGACAACAGTGAAAATATCGTTGGAAAGGTCTCGACCTATAGAGTAACATATGTCAGTATGAACATTGTGGGCGGTTCCTGCTCCTCAGTGGTGACCTTTGAACCTTGAAACAGAGACACTTTTTCAGGCTTGCAGGGCAGCAACAAAATGTGCTACAGCCATGGGGTCTACATTTTTGGAAAGCTCTTGACCTCTACTACCATAACCGAGGGCAAACCAATAGGGGCCGCTAATGAGTAGGGTCAAACCTGGAAAAAACATGATTTCCCCCTTTTACCAATAGGAAGTGTTACGTTTCCCTTTTAGCAGAAACAACGCTGACAACCAACAAAGAAATAACTCAGGGTGGACGTGAGGCAGTCAAAGGAAAAAGGTTTATTCACAATTTAAATGAAGGTAAACAACAAACGTAGGTTTGAAAAATGTGGGGGAAGGAGGAACTGTGGGGGGTTGTGCCAAACGAAATAAACAAAGTACAACAAAATAGGGCCTAGCTCAACTCTATCTGTGAGGAAAGAAAAATGAAAACAAAAGGCCTGACTACCTTATCTACAAAGTGTCTGAAATAATGAAAGTACAACAGTGGCAACAACTCATAACCTGGTGTAGTAACAATTTTCCTGCTAAGTGCGTGAATGTAAAGGGTACCCCAGCCTTACCTCAGCTCTACCTCCCCACCACAAACCATCTTAGACAGCCAAGCAAAAAAAGGGCCGAACAAAGCAAAAGAGAGGCTTTTAGAATGGTGCCCTCCGTCTCGGATTGGCTAATTGGCTGGAGTGAGCCAATCCACAGCTCTTCTGGAGTTCACAGGTGGCAGCCAATCTTCCACTTCTCACCTGCAGGACAAAGGGAGAAGAGAGCAAGAGAGAGAGAGACACACACACCTACACACAACTCTATACACGTAACACCCCCACCCATACAAGTCCAACCAAAGGTTTGGACAATCAACTAATCCTGCCTATAATGCACGAGACAAGGCGTCGGCGAGTACATTTTCAGACCCCTTTTTATGAGCAATCTCCAGGTTGTAGTTCTGAACAATCAAGGACCAACGCATTAGGCGGTGGTTACTGTTGTACATCCTGGAGAGGAAGACTAGAGGGTTGTGATCAGTGAAAACCTTTATAGGTTGAACGCCGGAGGCAATATAGACCTCGAAATGTTGCAAAGCATACAACAATGCAAGAGTTTCTTTTTCAATTGTAGAGTACCTGAGTTAGTGTTTGTCAAACTTCCTTGAAAAGAACGCTACAGGATGATCGATGCCTTTGAGATCCTCCTGCAGGAGTACAGCCCCAGCTCCAACAGCACTGGCATCAACTTCTAGCTTAAAAGGGCAAGGAAAAGTTTGGAGCAGACAAGACAGGGTTACAACTGAGAAGGCACTTGAGATCCTCAAAAGACTGTTGGCACTCACTAGACCAAGCAAATGGCTTCACTGGACTGGTTAGGGCAGTCAATGGGGCTGCCACAGTAGAAAAGTTTTTGCAGAACCTCCGGTAGTACCCAGGCATCCCAAGAAACCGTCGCAATTCCCGTCTGGTGGTTGGCACAGGAAACGCAGCAATTGCTGTGATCTTCACATCCGCAGGGCGCACCTGGCCTCGACCAACCTGCTGACCAAGATACAAGAAGGAACCTCTCCCAAATTCACATTTAGAAAGGTTGAGAGTTAGCGAGGCATCAGCTAGACGTTTGAAAACGTCCCTCAAAGTAGCCATGTGAGAATTCCAGTCATCAGAGTATACAACAATGTCATCCAAGTACGCCTTACAGTGTGGAACATCACCCAGAATCTTGTTTACTAGTCTCTAAAATGTAGCAGGTGCATTTCAGAGACCAAAGGGCATTACTGTATACTGAAGAAAATTGTTGGGTGTGACAAAAGCGGAGATTTCAGAGGCACGTGGCGTTAACGGAACCTGCCAGTAACCTTTTAGCATGTCAAGTTTGCTGACATACACTGCTGGACCAATCTCATCAATACAGTCATCAATAAGTGGCAATGGATGTGCATCAGGGACTGTTACAGAGTTCACCTTACGAAAGTCGGTACAGAATCTTGGACTGCCGTCGGACTTCTCATCCAGGAGACATGGTGAGCTCCATGAACTGGAGCTGGGCACAGCGAATCCATGTTCCACAAGGTAGTCCACCTCCTTCCTCATGCACTCCCTCTTCGCAGGATTAACCAGATAGGCATGCTGTTTGATGGGTCTTGGGTTAGTTAAGACAATGTCGTGTGTAAGGACAGTAGTTTGAGAGGGAATATCATTAAACAAGCACGGGAAGTCAGAAATTAGATTCTCAACATCACCACGATGATCATCAGAAAGATAAGCCAAAAAGTGAGACAAATCAGAATCCTCTTCAGCGGAGCTCACTGTTGAGAAAACAGATACTAGTGACACATCTTTTACCTCTGGGACGACAGACCTTCCACCTCCATCTTCTGGTGTAAAGTATGGCTTCATCATGTTTACATGACACAATCTGTTTCTGCGTCTGCGGTCAGGAGTTTGAATGATAAAGTTAGTGTCACTGACTTTCTTCTCCACAACATAGGGACCGGAAAATTTTGCAGATAAAGCAGAACCAGGGATAGGAGAAAGAATCAAAACCTTGTCACCAGGTTGAAACGAGCGGGCAATGGCTTTCTGGTCATAGCGTTGCTTCATTTTTACCTGAGAAGAGGACAGAGTCTTTGGCTAACAAACAGGCGCTCTGAAGACGAGCTCTGAGTTTCATAACATAGTCAGGGATGCTCTTGACTTTCTTCCCTTCTGGCAAGAGAAGTTGTTCTTTTAGAAGCTTTAAGGGGCCACGAACCTCATGTCCAAACACCATTTCGGCAGGACTAAATCCGAGTGACTCCTGTACAGCTTCACGAGCAGCAAACAAAATGAATGGCACAGCCTCATCCCAGTCCTTTTGAGACTCAACACAGTATTTCCTGAGCATGGACTTCAAGGTCTGATGAAACCTTTCTAGTGCCCCCTGACTTTCAGGATGATAGGGGCTTGAAGTTACATGCTTAATGCCTCAGGTTTTCAGTACCTGGGAAAACACTCGGGATGTGAAATTGGTACCCCGATCGGTCTGAACCACCTTAGGAAGACCAAACATTGTAAAGAACTTCATGAGTGCCTTACTAACAACTGGAGCTGTGATCTTCCGTAGCGGAACAGCCTCTGGGAACCTAGTGGAAACACACATAATAGTCAGAAGAAACTGGTTGCCAGATTTGGTCTTTAGTTATGGTCCCACGCAGTCAACAATCACTTTTTCAAATGGCCCACCCATCACGGGTATGGGACAGAGTGGGGCAGGAGAAACCACTTGGTTTGGTTTGCCAGTGACCTGACACACATGACACGAGCGGCAATGGCGCACCACATCAGACTTGAGTCCTGGCCAGAAGAAATGTCTAAGGACTCTATCATAAGTCTTCGTGACACCAAGATGTCCAGCCCATGGATTGTCATGAGCCAGAGACAGTACCTGAGACCGATATGCCATTGGGACCACAACTTGGTAGGTTGCATTCCAGTCTCCACCATTCAAGACATCACCACTCCAACGGTGAACCAGCAGTCCATGGTCTATGAGGTAGGCCACTTTCTTTCCCTTTGCCTCCTCAATACTAAGAACAGAAGAAAAACAGTTTTTTAGTGTTTTATCTCTCTGCTGGGTTGCAATAAACTCATCTCTTGTGGCCGGCAGCTCCACTGCCTCTGTACTTGATATACCAGATTGCTCATGACTAGGTTGAAATGCTGACGGATTCCTAGGCTCTGGAGTTTCAGTATCAGCCGGCTGGTCTACAAAAAAGAAAGAGTCAGATAGGTCAGGTCCATATTTCTTTGTCTGAGCCCTTGTGACTGCACAAGCCGGAAAAATCTCAGGAGATTCTTGTATCATCAATATCATTACAAAGGAGGAAATCAACACCAGCAACAGGCAAGTCAGGGAGAACTGCAACGTCGAACCACCCACTAAGTAAAGGACACTGAAGATGGATTCTGTGTAGTGGCGCAAGTACATTAAACATCCCGACCCCCCGGACTTTAACACTAGACTGACAGAAGGTAGTAGATGACAAAGGTAAGATGCCGTCCTTAATGATTGACTGAGAACCAGCTGAGTCTCTCAGTAAGGTGATCACTTTATGGTCTTTTGAATTGCCAGTCAATGAGACAAAACCTTTTGAAATAAAAGGTTTGAAACAAGGGTCAGGTTTATCATTAATGGCGTCAGACTGTTCAGTAACAAGTGTTGGAACCGTTTTAATCAAACACACATCCTTTTTCTGAGGAGCTGAGGGTAATTGCTCTTTCCGTTTCAATGACAGGCAGTCAGCAATAACATGGCCTCTTCTGTGACAATAGAAACACTCACGGTTCTCTTGGGAGGACGACTGGGGACCTTTGGCCTTTTCAGGGGCCAAATGGCCAGAATCAGATCTTGCGGGACGTGAAACAAAAGTTCTGTCAGATCGAGGGGAAGATGCAAACACATTTTTATGGGTTAGCACAAACTCATCTGCAAGGACAGCAGCCTTGGATAATGAAAACACTTTTTTTTCATTCAAGAACATTACCACCTTCTCTGGCAAAGAGCCTTTAAACTCTTCCAACAGAACAAGCTGACGAAGTGACTCGAAGTCGTTTTTGACATCATTGGCGGCACACCATTTATCAAAGAGGGTGCCCTTCTCCCGTGCAAACTCAACAAAAGTCTGACCATTGGATTTCCTGTGATTCCTAAATTTTTGCCTATAGGCCTCAGGAACGAGCTCATAAGCACGCAAAATGGTCTCCTTTAATACATCATATTGCAGACTGTCTTCTAAGGAAAGGGCGGACACTACCTCTTGTGCTTTACCTATCAGCTTGCATTGGAGGAGGATAGGCCACATGTCTCTTGGCCATTCGAGTGCTGAGCCTATTCGTTCAAAAGCACTGAAATATGAATCAACTTCAGCCTCCCGAAATGCTGGCACCAGAGAAATATTTTTACTCACATCAAAACCTTGTTTATTGGATACAGTTTGAAAAGGTGTGGACCTGTCAGACATGTTCAACGAGTGACTGGTGATTTTCAGAGCCTCAACCTCAAGTTGCTTTAGTTTTACTTCTTTGCATCAATTTCTAACTTTCGTACCTGTAGGCGGAGATCATACTCTGCCTTACGCACCAACTCCTTTTCCTGGGCCTCTAGCTGAAGGCGAGTTAAGCGAACCTTGAGCTTGGAATCCAGACTGAACCCCGAAGAGAGTGGAGGAGAGAAAGGGTCAAAACGAGGTAACGTAGCTGGAGTAGATCTCCCAGCATGGTCTGCAGGAGGTGTGACTAGTACATCTGCTGTAGTAGAAGGGACATCATTAGTTGAAACCTCAGCCACAGGCTGGACAGGACGAAGGACATTTAAAGCAACCAATTTTTCTAGGACCTGTTTCTTGATTTCATTCTTAAGTCCATACTTTTGAACAGACATGTCAAAGTGGGCTGCAACACACAATAAATCATCCTTGCGACACACATCAATCTTTTCACACGAGGGACTGTCAACAAAGTCTTGCAAGTTGAAACTCATTTTCACTCACATGCCAAACAAACACCATAAGTAATTTCTCATTGACTGTCAGAAGGAAAAACAGGTAGATCCCGGATGAGCCCCAAATTGTTACTTTTCCCTTTTAGCAGAAACAATAACGCTGACAACCAACAAAGAAATAACTCAGGGTGGACGTGAGGCAGTCAAAGAAAAAAGGTTTATTCACAATTTAAATGAAGGTAAACAACAAACGTAGGTTTGAAAAATGTGGGGGAAGGAGGAACTGTGGGGGGTTGTGCCAAACGAAATAAACAAAGTACAACAAAATAGGGCCTAGCTCAACTCTATCTGTGAGGAAAGAAAAATGAAAACAAAAGGCCTGACTACCTTATCTACAAAGTGTCTGAAATAATAAAAGTACAACAGTGGCAACAACTCATAACCTGGTGTAGTAACAATTTTCCTGCTAAGTGCGTGAATGTAAAGGGTACCCCAGCCTTACCTCAGCTCTACCTCCCCACCACAAACCATCTTAGACAGCCAAGCAAAAAAGGGCCGAACAAAGCAAAAGAGAGAAGCTTTTAAAATGGTGCCCTCCGTCTCGGATTGGCTAATTGGCTGGAGTGAGCCAATCCACAGCTCTTCTGGAGCTCACAGGTGGCAGCCAATCTTCCACTTCTCACCTGCAGGACAAAGGGAGAAGAGAGCAAGAGAGAGAGAGAGACACACACCTACACACAAAACTCTATACACGTAACAGGAAGTATAAAATCTGACCAAACAGATGTACTTTCCACCCCAAAAAACCAGTAAGTAGCTTGCAAGTTTCCTGGTCACAATTTCACATAATAGGGAAAAACGCATTAGAACCACAAAACATATGGTGCAGCACACTACCGTGTATTACAACTCCGTACAAATTGTAGTTCTTGCACCGTTCTTCCAGGTTAAGGTTAGGGTTGTGACATTAGGGTTTAGAAAACATCTATCTGCTCTTTTTTCAAAAGAAAAAGTATAACCTTAACATATGTTCACATTGTGAGAAAATATATGTTATAAAAACATAAACATATGCATTTATTACTGCTATTTTAGGCACGATTCCAGCTGCTTTTTTCGGCGACTGAAAGGGGTGTGTTCAATGGCAGAAATGATTAAGCAACGTTTCAAAACAGAATTTCCGGCCCTCGTCTCTCGATCTATTTTTTATTTCTATAAAGTATTAATGTGGTTTATAATTTGTTTACATATACTTCAGCTTCCAAACGAGACGGTGCAGGTCAGAGCACTTGCAAACAGAAGGTCAATACACGTAGCAATTGCATGTAGCTAGCGGTAGCCTAGTTGGCTAGTGAACATACCCCAAGAGGAGTGAATGTGGCGACAGGTGCTGACAGTGCTGAATAGGTCTATTCTATAAATTAATTGGAGCACTTTTCTCTGTTTATTGTAGGCTAAGATAAAGCAAAAATAAGCTGTTCCTCTTGAATACTTACGTTCTTGTTTTGATGGGTTTCATATCTTGTTCAGTGAGCCTGCACAACACTATAATTCATTTGAGTTTTCTCAGGCTTTTCTTACATATGCAAATAAACTTGAACTTAATGTCTTTTTAAATCACAGATCAAATATGTTTCAATCTATCAAAATGAAAGATCAAATATATTTCCAACTTTCTAAATCAGGTGTCCTTAGTGCAAGGGGAATCGTGACTCATGACTCATGGCCTGTAGCATTTTATTGTTGCCTGTAGAGAAAGAACAGTAAATAAAGTGAAAGTACTTTTATATCAGATAGCCTACTGGCGTTATTGTCAACAGAGCCAGCAATAAAGTCAAAGTGAAAGGTAAATTAACTCTTTCTACCAGTCAGAGTCATCACAGGTGACACTATATATCGTCTTTAATGTTCAACCCAAGTAACAGCCTGATTGTTCTTGGTGTAAACCTGTTTGAAAACAAACACCACACACAAGTGTTTGAGAAGGCGGGTCCCTTTACTGTAACCAAACATTAGGTCAGAATCTCGAAGGCAAGTTCATCATCTTTATAACTGGTGCCATTATTGGACGTTTGTCAAGAACTAAAAATACTCATCACCTGATAAAAACAGTGCAAAACTGAGGAATACAAGATATGTTTGAAACAGACAATAAGAAATATGCCAAAAAGAAAATTATACAATACAATAAAATAATTATGCAATACACTTCATAATCAATTCCATGAAATGAAAGTTTTACTTACCTAACTCAAACATTTCAAATTAACTATTTACAGAAAACAAAAATCTAAACATATGATTTGTTTGTCAGATATAACCCTTTTTTTCTTAAAACCACCCAGCTATCTACAACATTATAATGCTTCTTACACATGCATGCAACAGTAATAATAATAATACACTGTATAATAACACTGACAGCAAACACGTACATTTTGCTGACAGTACATTTCAGAATCAATTCCATGAAATTTCCATGAAAAGCATAACAAACAATCCATAAGTAAGGACAATATCAAAATAACAAGACAGTATTTCATTTTCTCTATGATTGGAGACTTTATCCCAACATTTTTAAGCTGTTCATTGTTATTAACAACATCTGTTGTTGTTGTTGTTGTTATCATTATCGCAGGGAAAGATCCAAACAGCCTTTGTCCAGTCAGATGCTCATGTCAGATGTGGTTCAGTCCTTTTTTTATGCAGATGTGAGGAAAAAGAGCAGATAAATAGGAATTACTTGAATGTCTATAATCCACAAACACAGAAAACTGCATTTGCCATTGAATAATAAAACAATAATCAACCCATGTCAGTAACCCATGACAATACCTATTTGATTGGGTCAAATATGTCTTTTAATACCTGCATGTCCATGTCCTTCTCATCTGAGCAGCTCTCCAAATCACTTGCTACACCTTGCTCCTCAAACTGCTCTTCCCTCTCATCAAGGTCCAGTGCAGATCCATCAAGTCCTTCCTTTATCACTTGCAAGTATTTATTCCTGATGGTGACAAGCTGAGACCGCAGCTGAGACCTTCTTCGGTTGAGCTCTCCCTGAACACCTTGAAGGCCTTCTTCAGAGAGGCTGCAGTGGCTACCTACACAGTAATCAAGAGTCAAAGACTTTATGACCAAAAATGTATCAATTAAAATAACACTTAAATTTCATACATTATTCCTCTGTAAAATACATTTTAATCCTGCTGTTTGTTTTACCATAAATCCCACACATTTCCCAGCGTTATGCATGAGAGCATGGACAGCATGCAAATTACATTGCTTAGCTTCCATGCAGTGCACTCCGAGGGGCTCTCCAAAGTGGGAGCACACCAACCGCTATCTACTGCAGGCAAGACACTGAATATGGTTAAATACCTCATACAACCCCACTTCAAAAAATCCAAACTATTCCTTTAAATCTTTATATGGCAGAAAAATACAGCTGAGGGTAAATCAGTGTAATTTGTGAATCCTTTTCTTTCCCCAATGTGTCAAGGCTTACCCTCAGTGCTGATGGATAAGCTTCTCAAGGTCTGCTCCCTGCTCTTTAGGAACTCCCAGTGTTGCCTTACTTCGGTTGCAAGGATCATCACCTCCTCCTCCAGTCTTTTTATGTGCATCACCTTGTCAAAAATCTTTTTTTGGGAAAGGAAATCAATGCCATCTGGAATGCATTCAAAAAGAAGTATAGACAAAAATGAAAAGGCAAATAGGCTGAAATATAAATTAACTATATACAAACAATAGTTGGCGGCCAGTCTTGCCGACAACAATGCACTAGAGGCTATCACCTCTTCTGTCAACAAGACCTTTATTTAACTCATTCACAAAAAGTTAAGGCTATTCAGTAAACAGGTGATCTAAGCACGCAACCAAACAAACAATGTATTTTGTACGCAGTTTCAATGTGCATATCATTAGAAAAGTAAATAGTAGATGCGTTTAACATGAGGTGCTTCTCACTTTTCTATTGAAGACCACAAAAAATAAAATTTCACTTTTTCCAAAACAATTGTGTTCAGTCTAATCATCAAGACAGCACAAATAGTCCCGACAGTACACCTGCCGGAACCTGAAACATAATGCTCTAAATCAGAACTGTTGGGAACGGACAAATAATACAAGGAAATATGTAACCAGCTTGTAAGGTGTTACTGACAGGGCCGAGTTGGTCTTGGGGTGTGACCATTTCGTCATGTTGAGCCACACAGATCTCAAGCTGTTTCTTCTCCCTCCACATGCGGTTGCGGATCACGCTGCGTCCAGAGTTGTTGTCTGGGAGACATCACAAAAGACACATTCCTATGCATGCAAAAGCAAATAATCACACGTGCAAAAAACATTCGATGTCTCTCACAAACTTTGTACCTGTTTGGCTATAAAGGCGTGCTCTACGCTGTCTTAAGCCAAGAGAAGTTTCCTCAATTCTTCTCCTCACTTCCAGCAGAGAATCAGTACTGGCTGCGTGGGGTTCTTGACAACACAAAGCAATGTTGAGTTTTGCAAGAACATAGTCTGGCCTGTTCTTGTAAACTTGAACATTAAGATAATTAGAGGCACTTACCCTGTTCAGCCCAGTCTTGGACATCTCTGACCCACTGCTGCACAGTCCCATCATTGGCAGACATCTCTCCCCTAAGGGTCTCTAAGCTCTGCCTCTCCCTGTGAAGATTCTGCTGTGTCTGTGGAATAAAGGGAAACAGGAAGAATTTAAACTTTGTCCATTTCTCAAACAGATTGCAAAGTGGCCCTTTTTCATGAAGATGACAGTTACCTTCCGAAATCTAGTGCACAAGGTATTGCACATGTTCTCCACCTTTCTCTTGTTCCAGTCCATGATCTGGACGGTCAGCATGTCTGTGCGGGCTGTTACAGATGAAAATACACACAGGGACACACTTTTATTAAAACCAATACCATGCAGGGTAAAGTTATTTTCTCATGACCCCAATGTCTGCAGGCTAACATTAATACCTTTTGATCACTATTTGAGCCCTTTTTTTCTTACTGTTTTACTAACAACGTTAATTAACAACAATGCAGTCAAAATGTTCCACTAGAATACCTCTATAAGGTCGCCAATAGTCATGTTATGCTCTGTATATGATTGATTAGGAAGTACAATATTATGTCAAAGCCTACAACCAACCTCCTTTGCCCATAAACTTTGGGTTTATGGCAGTCCTGGAGAGGAAGGAGTTGACCATTTCCACCTACTCTCCCAAGGTGGAACCAGCTCCATCCTGATTGCCTCCTCCCCATTTTATCTGTAATTTTAGGGATATATAGTGCAGTACATTAGTTTTAGTCCAGTCAAACATTAGTTGTTGTTTTGTTTCTGTAATCCAGCACATTGGATTTGAAATTGAACAATGCCTGTGGTTACTGTGCAGACTTTCAGCTTTAATTTGAGGGTGTTTACATCAATATTGGGTCCAGCATGTAGGAGTCATGCAGGAGTCCTTTTTTTGGCTGACTGCCGGGGTCAGCCCTACACATGGGTCTGTATGTGACTGACTGACTGACTGAGTAACTGACTGACTGAGTGACGGTACTTTCACAGCCGTAGAGAGAGAGAGTCGCAACATCGCAATGATGGATCATTGAGCATGTTGGACCTCCAGTGACGCGATTCTCTGTCTGTACGGCTCTGGATACTTTGTTCGGGGAGTAGGCGGGGCTGCTCCACCGCTGCTCGTCCGCTGTCGTCACCTCAGCTGCTTTCAAAGATGTTGTCATCGGCCTCAAAAGGACAGTTCTTGTAACACATCACCCACAGAAGCGCACATTGACCTGATGCGGTCAACCACATGCAAGTTTTTGACCTGGTCTTGTTTTACATAGTATCCCCAAAACTAATTGTACTAATGAACATAACATTAAATAAAGTCGCCTTATTTAATATTTTGTTGCTAATCAAATAAGGCAACTAAGTGTTCTGATGGAGAGTCCACTGTACACCTAAAATCCTCGTAAGTCCCATTCAAATGTTTTGAGGGGAATTGGCCTCTGCATTGTTAGAGGGAAAGACAAAATAAAAGTCCACCTAAGGGTTACAGACTTATAGCTTATAGACTGCAAATGATTTGCAACCAAATAGAGATAACAATTTAAGTTTATGTTAATTTGTCCCCTAAAATGGGGATACTATGTATAGAAAGGGTTCACCCGATATGGATGTAAACATCCTCAAATTAAAGCTGACAACCTGCACTTGAACCTCATAGTCATTGTTCCATTTTGAGTCCAATGTGTTAGAGTACATGCAATGAAACAACATGTGTTTCAATGGACTCTGTCTTGCGGAATGCACTGGGTGATATGAAATGTAAAATGTAATGTTAATTGGCATTTAAACACAAAAGATAAATAAAATTACCTCACACTTGATACCATGTGCTTTGGCATGGAGCACAGACAATAAGGGCTTCATGGCAGTGAGTTGATTGTACTCGGGGCAAGATTCACAAATCCTGTTGATGTAGGGCCAGTATTTGCAAATTAAGTCCATGCAGAAGAAGGCTGGAGGACTGATGGCCGCGACTTCCTTATGCAGGAACATCGGATAAGTGAAGATCTCACCCCTGTAAGATTGCATTACGGCATTGCAGTAATTGTTGTACTGACGTTAACAATACATTAACAATCACACATAGGAAGACAAAACAGAAACCAACATTGTAGCTAAAACCTTATAATGTTCTTTCAAAAAACAAGAACCTGATAGATGAATACAACTGCCACTAGAGGAAAGACCTGTGATCCACTTGTGGCCAAAGTGTAAAGTAACTGAATAGAATAGATTAGTATATAGTGTCAGTAAGCTTATGTGCTGAAATGGTGAAACATGTTGGTGGTATGGCTTTAGGAAAAGATATATCAACCAGCATAATGCTGTCCGAGGTGCAGGAAAATGTGTCACATCTTGAGCATTTCAAATAAATGAAGCTGTATCAAAAATACTAAGAATGTTATTATACTTGCCTGTACATATTCAGGGCACGAAGAATAATGCCATGACGGCACACAGCTACTTCCAGACCCTGAGGAACAATTATAAATTTTATTTAACATAATTCAGCCTAAGCTCACATTCTGTCTGCATAATAAAACGTGATCACTGGCAATCTGAAATGTAATGACCTCCGCCTAAAAATACGAACATGCCTTCTTAGGAACAGAGAAAAACTGCACACAAAAAATAGCATGCCTCTTAATATAATATAGATTCAGTCTCATGCCAGATACATGAGAGTTTGCAACAGAATTAGCATGGTAAATTAGGGAGGTTGTTGCTGTAATTTTACCGAGGTTGGATGTGGGTAGGTCGAAGCATATTTTTTTCTCCCTATGACAATCTAGATAATTTTTTGGGGATGAAAATCTCCCATGAGGATGTAACCATGTACTATTGCACAACCCTTATCTTAGCTTATCAGCTTGTCCAACTTGGTAACAAGTGGGCTGCACAGTGGAGCAATGGTAAACAATGCTGCCTCATAGCAAGAAGGTACTGGATGTCCCGCACAGGCTTCAACCTACTGCATGCATGCTGGGTAACGCCTGCCATTGCCCTTGATGAAGGTATGGGTATTATAACTGGAGTTGGTCCCCTGGCAGTCAGACTATGACTGCCCACTGCTCCTAAATAAGTTAGGATGGGTTCAATGCAGAACATACATCCCTTGTATATGCTAACTGTGCTTGGCAATTAAAGCATACCTTAATACAAGGGAAAGCTCTAAACCATACCTGCTCATCAAGGCTGAAACCCTGTTACTTGCAGTCTCTTTTGCTGCGTTCAGCTGAGACCTGCCACAAACCCACCTACAAAAAGAATAGAAAGTGAGCATACTCACATTAATAATGTTAAATTAGGATATTAACAGTTTTGGAAGTCATTTAGCAGTATTGTACTTTCATATGCATGTAATTGATAGATAATAGTCAATGGTAGTTCTTAACTAAAAAGAATTGGACTTGAGCTATACGAAGAACAATGAGAATGTTGATTAAAAACACAAACATTCTTACATGCTTCGCCCTCTTATGGATGTCTTCCACAAATGCTGTGACCTCGTCATCTTTGCAGAGCAGCACACCCTCAAAGTAACCCCCTTCCTCAGAGCTAGAAAACATACATGACAATATAAATTGCAAGGACACTTGCAATCATATGAAATATCAGTTTGCATTGCTTAGGAATTCACACTTGCACTCTGGTGTAACAAATGACAGTTGATACATGGACATGCTTGGACAGTGAAACAAATAAAATATAAACAGACCATCCCTCTTTTTGAAACAGTAGTGCTTTCAATTCCCATCAACAGACACAGCCAACATTTTTGGAGAACAGGCTGGGCAGGTGAACGGCTGTTCTGAACATAACTTGTCCACCTCGTAGGAACTTATCACCCATTCCATGAAGCTCTTGTAGAATGTGTCAGAACACACTTTACCAGTCTGTGGAAAGATTAATTAAAGCCCAAGTTAGCCTTATATGCACAATTAAAAAGGAGGTAATGGTAAAACACAGAGGATTACACATTTTTTAAATCTTGCAAAAAATAAATGGATTTTTGTTTTAAAGAAAAGATAAGAAACAGATAATATTGACCGTACCACATGTGTGATGTGAATAGCGCCCCTCTGCATCATTCTTCACTACAACCGTTGGCGGCAGAGACATGTGGAAGCCATGAATCCTGGATGCTCGATTGTGTAGTGCTTGGGACTCATGGTGGACTACGTCACAATCACAACAGTAGTACCGCATGGGCATTCATTCAGCACATCTGACAACAGCTTTCTTCTTGAGGCATCTTTGACAGAGCCCTGGTTTAACGCAGTTAGCTCTTAGCATGTTGTCCATGAGTTGGTGTCTGGCTTCCTTCCACCTCTCTGATGAGAAGGTGTTCCTCATTTTCCATTCACTGGCTGCTGTTGGCGTGCTGGTTTCAACATCATCAACGCTGAGGTCAATGACATCAACTTGTTCATCAAGAAGTCTTTCCAGTTCTTTAAGGGCAGCATCTGTTTTAGGAGGAGGAAAAAGTGCTGAAATAAAAATCATGCATGGCTGATGTAAATGAGTGGCAAGCTAACTACAAGTTGATGTATTTTCATTAAACCTGAAAACTTATCGCATTGAATTATCTATTCAACATAAAAATAATGTATTACATATTTGTTAAATTCTGCCAATAATCAGGAACTCATAGTGATTAAGCATTTTGCCGTTGTTTGTTTTCTTTTGGAGGTTACAATTTATGGATTTTTTCTAACAGGATATATATTTTTGCAGAGATACCAAAGGAACTCAGACTAGGCAATGAGATTAGAGTGTGGCCCCCACATTAAACTAAGATCCTCAAGGCAGCGACTAAAAGGAGACATTCTGTTATCACCAAGCAGTTAAAAACATCTTAGAATCTTTTATTGCAATAAAACAACTTAACTCTCTGACACTACAATATTATCTGTGCTTTACATCCATCACTACCCACCCAAATATTCTAAACCAGTTCGGACTGTCCTCAATCTGGAAAATCAGTCATCGAGTGAATGTTTATGGAATAACATGAAAATATTATTTGTGTCCAATATTATGTGTATTTAAACACATACATTATGGTCAAACCTTGTCAGAAGTCATGGGAATGTATAGGAAAAAAGTCAGAACAATAATTCATCATTACTTACCAAGTCCTGCCTCTTGCTCATTAGGCATCTCCACAGAAGTCTCCTCGAGAACACTGGGATTAACTGATCTGGGCTGTCCAGCTGAAAACATAAAGTTCAACTTGAAGAATGCCGATACAATGCCAGTGCAGCATCAATGGGAATAGAATGTTTATTCATAATATAACACGCAGACACAGTACAGTGCTTAAAACCACTTTGTGAATGGCTGAGGAAAAATGTACAATGTGTCATTGTGCATGGTCCCTGATCACTAATTAAATGAAAAACATAAATAAATATAAAATGTTTTTAAAAATTAAGAAAAATGAAGTAAATGCAATTATTAAAACTACAAATAATAACAAATTGTGAACTGCCATGTGATAATACATCACAGGGCTTGACAATGAGCTACATTTTCAAAATTTTTGTGTTTGTGTCTGTATCTACATAGACACTGCACTCTGCCTGGTTTTTCTTATTTTGCTGTGCTTGGGACTCTTCTGGGAATGGTGTAGCTCCCAGCCAATAACAGCATGCTGGGTGTGAGGTGCGAGACTCGAAAAAACATAGTGACCAGTTCCAGATGGTAAGCACGTGGGACCACCAGAAATGAGTGCCCTTTGAGCCAGGGAGGAGGGACCAACTTTAATGTTTACAAAAGGCAACCGACAAATCCTACCCATTATACCTTTAACATTTCAAATTCTCTGGCACAACTATTAAAGCCACTGGCCCTGAAATTATTTCAGTGGGCACACCGAGCCAAAGTTCGGTTCGTGCCTTGGCTTTTGGTTTTATTCACGAGGTATTGGCATAGGTTGATGAATTTCACCTAACTTAAATCAAGTACCTCGGGTTCACCCTTGACTATAAACTCTTTGCTCAACACACTACTGTCATCCCAGTCAAACCTCACCTTCTGCTTCTACTGTACAGGAGCATCACTAAACCATTCCTCTACCGTTCCACACGCTACTTCACCATGATCACTGTCACCAACAGTAACAAACCACACACACTGACTTAAAAAATCATTGGTCTCCTTACTCCCAACCCTGTGCCAAGCCCTGGATCACAACTTTTACTCTGGAGTACTGGCCCAGTTTACAGAGAAAAGAATTGCTGAGCATGTATTCTGCTTTTCTGCAGAGCTCTGCTAATCATTCACAAAGTCAAATACATTCAAACATGTGACGTGCCCGGTACAATCAGTCTTCATCTGTTGCTTGCTGAGTACCTTTACAGGAGCAGTTGGGGGCTGAATACCTTGCTCAAGAGCACTTCAATGGTAGTTGTTGAAGAGTTGTGAGGAAGGGGACATATTGACACGTAAACAGTTCTATATGACATTCATAAGCCATTATATTTCAATACTCATGGATCTTACTACTACTACTACTAGCAAATTTGTTTACACTATGCAAAGCTGGATATGATAAACTAACCATGTGAGCTTGATGAAGGGGACTTGATGGTTTGGGCAATAATGTTGCCGTCTTCATCTCGTTGTCTCCATTTACACGACTGTGATGGTGTAGCGGATGATCCGATGATGAAGAATTAAAATCATTAACTCCTTAACAAAAACGGAATCTTTTTCTTCCTGTTCACATGACCTCTGGGTCAACAACGACAAGTGAAGCCAGCTAATTTATGGCTCTTGTAAGAGGACGACTTTCCTTGATTTCTGGCTAACATCAAAAGACTCACTCGAGCAACAGGATGGAGATATCCAAAAACTGTATGAAAATAAAGAACTTTATGATTAAAATGTACATTTACTAATATGCTATGTGTAATAACCAACTGAAGTTACTGGACTGATGCTTGATGTTGATTGTTGATTCTAAATGTACAGAGAGGATGAGTGTTATCTGCCCACTCTCCCTCTCATCCCCCCTTTGCCTACAGATACTACAGTTCTGTGACTCTCTGAATTTCAGTTGTTCAAGAAACAGACAATTCCTAAACCTATAGGCCGAACCCTTAATTAATACGTATTCTATTACCTCAATTATTTTACATTATCGTGTTAGACTTATATTTCTGTAACATGTTTCCTAAAGTCTCTGATAGGAATGCACCTAGGGAGGATGTTTGAGCAGACGTCCTGACACCTCCTCATGGGCTTTGCACTCAAAGTCATAAAGATGACAAAAGTGATGCTTCCCGGTGATATCCCAGGTCCACAGACACCTCAGGAAATGACCTTTCAGAAGATAAATGGGTTAACAGCAACAACCCTTATACCTCTCTAATGGGCCATGGACCCCCTAACAAGGGATTAACAAATAAACACTTTCTTATGGACTGAACAACGCTCAGACAAAACAAAGTGAATCAACAAGAACTGGTTGATAAGGACACTAATTGACCATGGTTGCCTTTCCTGTGTTTTGTATGTTGTGTGAATTTATCTGCCTTCAAGATCTCTCTGAGCACCTCAGCACGCCACAGGACACAGACACCTTCCTGTGGTAGAGGGAGCATTGATGAGACTGTTATTTCACTCACTTGGTGTACAAAAGGGTATACAGATGCATATATATAAAATGTATGTGTACAGGTATGCATATTTGTCTTAACAACTAAGGTCATCATCTATGTGGTTGTTGAAATCGTTTAATACTTTTATTTCAATTGATGAAGTTTTCTTCGGTGAGAGATATTAAGTATTTGGTCTTATTTCAAAGGAGAGAGAGCAAAACTTTCAAATATGGTAGAATTAATTAATTAATATTAAGTTTGTAAAAGAAGTTTAAGTGAAAGAATCAACAGATGGTTTATGATGGGGAGTGGTCAGCAGCTCCCGCCAATGCAAAACACCCCTATCACAAAGGATAATACCCAAGGAGAAGGGATAAGACTCCTCTTCTGCTGTGGCTCTTCTGCTGAGACCCCAGGTCAGGCTGACGTACTGATGTGATTCTCCCTCTCTCTGGCCTAATGGCCGAAGGCCGGAGAGAGGGGGGTAAAGCCTGCTGTCTGGCCACCCAAGGCCCGCTGCAGAGTTCTAGCCACACCAAGCATGTTGGAATGGACATCCAACCAACCCGTGAAGAAAACTTCTGATTTCGGAAACAATTAGAACTTTGAGTCCTGCCAGCCAGGATCCCTTATTGCTGCTTGTGCTCTTCGCCTCTGGTTCTCACCTTGATGCTGCCCTGCGGAATGCTGGGCCAGAAAACGCCGCCTGCTGCGACTCCTGAATCCTGAATCCTAAGTTGCACTGAACTTGCCTGAGAGCCAAATCTTGCGACTATTGGGTAAAAGCTTTTGAATGAAGATGACGTTAGAGACAAAGACTTTGAATGGAAGAGACTTTAAATATTGCAAAGCTGCCATTATGACCCCCCTCAGCCAAAGGACATGAACTGATGCTCCAGCTGCTGCTGAGAGAGATGGAGAGACACAGACTCAAAGCCTGCAGTCTGCAACGTGGGACCCAAAATGCTGAGGACGCCAGGAAGAACTTCTGCTGCTGCCACTCTGCCCATCGTCAGGTATACATTACTATTTCAAGTGTTAAGAGTTGATGTCGGACAACTGATGATAAATTACCAATTGAGAAATTAATCAAGAGATTTAATAAGCATTAGACCTAAACCAGGATCCTTAATCAAAATTATAGTTAAACCTAATATTAAATTGCTTCACAGTCTTCCATGATGCTCCTCAAACTCTCCACTGTCGAATGGTGTTTTATACATTTAATCAGTTGATAAACCTCCAAAGATACGGTCACTGATTTGACTTGACTTAATTTCAATCCTATTTAGAGATTGTTCATTGTGCAACCTATTCATTGTGCTCACTCATTTATTCCTCATTCATTCATGTATGTATGTTTCTATTTAGTAGTTTAGTCATGTAGTCAGTAGTTTAATAAATTTCTCATTTATAAAGACCTTGATTCTGTGATTTGTGTGTGTATGAAATGGTAAAGTCACTGTACACCATGGCCAAGAACCTCGTAGCAACCCTGAGATCACAAGCCTAAATTAATTAATAACTAATTATAAGTTTTCCCTGTTTTGTCAAAATTGGGTGGCGTCCAACATTGAATTTAAGGTAAACCTAAATTCTGTTATTTAGTAATGAACTAATCGTTTCTAGGAGCCGAAGATGAGTGCCCTCACTCTCCTTCAGCTTTTACACCGATGTCTGTAATAACGATGCAAAACTTTGAGTTATGGATTATTGTTACATAATTTGATATTAATTAGTTATTAATTATTTGTCCTTTGAGCCGCTACAATGGTTTCGATTTCTTTCTCTTTTTCACCTAAAAAGAACAACATAATCAAAGTAATGCAAAACCACCTACCTGCACAAATAACTATTTTCAAATCACAACAATACCAACTGACCACTGTAAAGCGCTGTCAACTTTAGTGAAACATATTAAATGAACAGGGACATATGGACTACACTGTTTTCATTCAGCAGCACACAGGGCAAACCAACGTTGCTAACATTACACTATTAAGTTGCCATAACATTATAGACTGAATGCAGCATTTTAGAGTTATATGTTCTAGATTCCATCTGTTAGGTTGTATCAGGCAAAGAGCTGACGCAGATCTGAAAGAGACAACCCCATAGGCTAGGTTAGCTTCTTCACTGTAGCTATGTTAGCCTAGCTGCTTTTTCAGCAACGTTGGTCTCTTTCATATCTGTGTCGGCAATTTGCCTTTGATACAAACTAGCTATCAGGAAATTTTGATGATCAATGTGCCTACCCCATTGAAATTTTGCAGATATAGTAAACAGAATGTTGGTATGAATTATAATGTCTGATCCCCATGTACGGAACAAGATATTGAAATTGATACATTACCACTGTTGTATTGAGGTTTTTCGCTTTTTGGAGCATCTCATTAAGCTGAGTCTCTGTATCATCTTCTGATGCCATAGTACCCTAACCCTAACCCAAACAAACAAAAATAAAACATTTTAAACCATCAATCTTTGATCTGTGGGGAAACAGTCCCAGCTTTCCTTTGTTACCGTTTACACAAAGGGCTAGAAGGGCTACCTGAGTGTTTTTTCGTGACAGTGAAACAATATGCTAGCAAGATGAATATAGCAAAAGGTGACTAGAGCTAACTATCTGCGATAATAGCAACAAAAACAATGTGTACAACAACAAAGTAAATTGAAAATGAACAGTTATAGATTAGCCAGTACCTCTCTTGGCACAAAGGTGTTGTGACATTTGTTTTGGCATTCTGGAAGTGGTATTGTTTTTTTTTTTAACTCAAGCAATCTGAGATTGAGGTTTTAACTATACGCCTGCGTGTGTGCCTGACTAATCTCAGACTAAATAGAGAACGCAATACAGTTTTGGGGAACAAGGCAGCCCTTTTTCAATACTTCACCTATAAACATACCAGTAAGTGCAAATTTTGGAAGACTATGCTTTACTTTTAGTGTGTTTACAGTGTTCTGGGACACTGGAAAGCAGATTGTGAAATGAATAAGAGGGGTAACTGCCCTTGAATTTTGAATTCGAACACATATTCTATAATTCAAACTGTAATTCCTGATAATTCCATTTACGAACAATATTGACAGTGACAGCCCTATTCTCTATTAAATCCTACCCATGTCTTAAAACATGCACGTCTCCTTTCACTTGAAAGGTCTAGGGGGTAGGAAGCTCAAATTGTGAGCACCATCATAGTCCAGATTAAAGCCCACTGAAGCCTGGGCTTTTGTGTGGATACATTATAATCACCATGCCCACCTTAAGCCCAACACAAGAGGCTATTGTTTAGTTTACACGTACTAAGGTTAACATTACAGATGCCACAATGAATACTCGTTATATCAATGTACGCATGAAAACTTAAAATGTAGAATGTAATACATATAAGACATTCCTTTCACAGCGATCTTTTTTCCCCAATACTGATATAGGCCCTATATCATGACATTTATTCATGATTACAAAATCACAAGATAAATGATCCAATTGCTGTTCATTTCACTGAAATGCATGATAATGTTACGTGTGATATCAAACCAAAACGCTGTTATTTTAAACTAAAATCCCCTCAAATATTTAAGATCTTATTTTGAGAGACATTTTAGCTATGCCTTGTGCACACTACTACTTACCAGAGAATTGCTGTGCATGGACCTCCATAGCAAGGTGGATGGATGCAAAGCCAGCTAGCTAGCAAGGACAGACAGGCAACACACAGAAAAACACACAGATAGAGAGAGAGAGATGGTGGGAGGGAGGGAGGGAGGGATGGAAGCACAGACAGATAGACAGGTAGATGGGTAGATAGGCTCTTAAAGCCCCTGGAAACTCAGCTTGAAATAGCAAAAATGCATATATGATATCAGTTGTGAGTGTGTCATAAAGCATCCACAAAAATCTGAGTGAAAATAAACGTTCAGAACCACTAGAAAATCTTCTTGAAAAACAGCTCGTTTGGCTGTGCAGACAATTTCTCAGGACTGTGTAGGCGTGGCAGCTCCCGTGTTGATTGACATCTGCCAGGGTCTGCATGTCCGAGTTCTCATGGCAACTGTCAACACAACAATGGCGCATGGGAAAGCAGTGTTTCCTCTAGGATTTTTTTCAGCAGCAGGGTAGAGGATGTTGTACCACCCAGGTATGTGCGCATGTGCACATCATATCAAAACTATTGCTGTCAGGTGATTAAAAAAATGAATCTAATTAATTACAGGCTTTGTAATTGATTGATCAATGATATCTGTGAGAAGCACATAACATGTAGACTGACCCTCTTTCTACATGGTTATTTCTTACTTCCACACTTTAATTGTACTTTCTTCTTCACCTCATTAAGTTTTAATTCACAAACTACTTTAATCTGATCACTTTGCTTCAGTCCCCCAACACACCTGCACCTCCGCTCCCTGCACCACTACTGGTGCCGCTCAACCCCCCGCCCCCGCTTCTGTCTGTCCCTCTGTCTGCTGTGTTGACTGTCTTCATCAGCAGTCTGTTTCATTAAGTCACAAAAGTTACATATTTTCTATTTCGCAATTCAGTTCTCACAGCACGTGAGTTGCGTGTGCACGAGGGACATTATTAATGACGTAGCGATCTAAACAATTGATCGTTACCAAATGACATCTCCTTTTATAAGCTTTATAAAGCGCGACAATCAATGTATTTACAGTAGGGACGTACGGAGTTAGACAGACAATATCTCCTCATTTCAGTATAATATTGTACAGCTTGCTGGAGGGAGATCGCCAGGGAGCTGAAAGTTTGATACTGAGCGCACAGCTGATATGGGCACGTGGATTGTTTACACTGCGTATTAGAACTGCATATGTATGCCGATGTCAGCGATGCGGAGCGGACCCTCTTTTGCCGTTAGAAGTAAACTGGTTCCGCTGTTGTTTATGTGGTTGCCAAGACTTCACGAGTTCACTGTTTCAGTGGTCTTCCTCAATGAGGAGAGGATGGACGATCGTTGATTTGCAGAGTTGTTCAATTACAACTTCTGAAGCAGCGGCTGCAACAATTCATTAAATGTATGTGGCGGAAACACTGCTGCTTCTCCAAGTCCGCCGCATTTAGAAAATAAAAGAATGACACGTTTCCATCTCAGATGGTGGATGTGTATCTGGGGACAGCACACACAGGAATGATGGGGAAAAAAGGCAATCGTTAGGTAGGTAACTGCAACAGGTATGTGCAGAGATGTTCAAGGTATGTGGACACAAGTTAGCGCAGACTCAGCGAGAGGGATTGATTGCAAGCCCAGAAGTGTTATTGCACCTGTGAGGGCTGGGCAACTGCTGTTGATTATTTCACGATTGGTTCGAGAAAATTTATGACGACATAAATATCTTCACTGACCACGCCCAATTTAACCCCAGCGTCAGGGAAGTTAACAAAGTAAGAATGGCAATAACTCCAGTTAGGATTAAAAGTCATGTCTAAAACTTTTAACATGCTTACAAGTATGTACATAAGACTTTAAATTGCATAGTGAGAAGGATTTTGTGTATTTGGGTTTCCAGCGGCTTTAAAAGAGTCGTTGGTTTGTTTTACAAGGTCCTGAGACTGAGGGGTGTTGGAAACTGGTTATCTGTAAAACAGTAATAAAAGAATGGTGAGCACATATGTCAAGTAAACCTTCTCCAGTAACATAAACTTTAGATAAGTAGTCTGGACTCTACAGCAGTGGTTCCCAAACTTTTTTACGTTAATAGACCAAATCATTAGGTTGGTAAACAAAGGGTTTGGGGATACTTAGTTACAGGTCGGAAAGCATTCAACCGAAACACTAACGTTAACAGTAATGTTATGCAATAAAACCATAAAAGTAACTTAGCTAATGTTAGCCATATAACTGGATGTTAACGTTAGCCTTGTTGAAGTTGGTAACGCTGGCTACTTTGCACGACGTTGATCAGTCAAATTTGTCAAAAACGTTTTTGGTGTTATTGACAAAATCAACTGGTTTCATGAGAAAATAGCTATTACAATTTAGAGACCTTACCTGAGGCACAGGGAGGCCGATGTCCAGGGTTCTGCACTGCAGGGGCTTGCACAGGCGCACTGATCACTCATGTTGCTGACCATTCGTAGAATTCGGCACGAAAAATTGTGCACAACTTTTCGTAAGATATCATACGAACCGTTGTATGAGAATGCGTTGCATAGTGCCATATTACCCCTCTAGAACATTGCGCTCCCAGGATGCAGGCCTGCTTGTGGTACCTAAAATCTCTAAGAGTAGTGTGGGAGGTAGAGCCTTCAATTACCAGGCCCCCCTCCTCTGGAACAATCTACCAATCAAGGTCCGGGAGGCAGACACCCTCTCTTCTTTTAAGAGTAGACTTAAAACTTGCCTGTTTGATAAAGCTTATAGTTAGGGCTGGCCCAGGCTTGGACTAGCCCATAGTTATGCTGCTATAGGTTTAGACTGCCAGGGGGATCTGACACACCAAGCTCCTCTCTCTCTCTCTCTCTCTCTCTCTCTCTCTCTCTCTCCCTCTCTTTGTCTCTCTCTGTCTGTGTGTGTGTGTGTGTGTGTGTGTGTGTTTCTCTGTCTCTCTCTCTCTCTCTCTCTGTCTCTCTCCCACTCTCTCTCTCTCTCTCTCTCTGTCATATTAATGCAGCTCATGAACTCTGTATCTTCTGGTCACATGAACATTACTAACCATGTATCTTCCCGGGAGTTCTTGTGCTCCTTTGTCTTGTAGGTTCCTGGGCCACCTGCTGCTGTGGACCTGCTCGACTGCAACAACTACTAACATCAGTCTTCCCCATAGTATCATTATTGTTGCTGCTAATGCTAAATAGTAGACCTGTTGACTTCAACTGTTACAATTACGATTACTACAGCCTTTATCATTACTCTGCTTCTCGCGCTAACTTATTTTTCACACTAGTGTACCACTATTATTGGCATTGTAATCATAAGTAGTTTTTGATGTAACAAGGACGTATGTTGTTGTTGTAACAAGAACATATGTTGTTTTTGCTCTCTTTGCCTGTCTATCCTGCATCTCCTTCTATCCCATTTCGGCCCATCCAGTCGAGGCAGATGGCTGTTCAACATGAGTCTGGTTCTGCTCGAGGTTTCTGCCTGTTAAAAGGTTTTTCCTTGCCAATGTGCCGAATATTGCTAAGTGCTACTCATGGTTATTCATGTTGGGCCTCTCTTTAAATAACATAACAAAGAGTCGGTCTTGACCTGCCCTTTTTGTAAAGTGTCTCGAGATAACTCTGGTTATGATTTGGCGCTATACAAATAAAATTTCATTGATTGATTGATTGATTGATTGATTTACCTACTCCTCCCCTCACCACAGAGAATACTCTAGATTAGATTACTTCTTTATGCCAATTACAGACAGACACAGGATAAGCAAATGTGAAATCGGTGTCAGAGATGTCTCAGACCATTCAGGAGTTTATCTTACTCTGCAACTAGATAGTAAAAATAAGGAAACTGTCATTCTAGTGTAGTTATGTTGTTTTTTTGTATTTTGTTTTTTTTGATATTATTTCCTGTTTTCCTCTGTCACTTTGTCTCTTGTCATGAGTTCTTATTGTTTAGTTTGTATATTGTGTTCCTGTCTTGGTTTAGTCTGGTTTAGTTGTGCTTTTCATTAAGAGAATTTCCTGTTTTACTTTGTAGTCCTGTCAGTCCTGAGTTTGGTTCCTAGTGTTTCCTGTTTTATTTTGTAGTTCTTGCCCCTTGTATGTCATGTCTTGTTTTACTTCCCACCTTTGTTCTGTTTCCTGCTTTTCAGATCGTGTGCCCTGCCCTCATTGTGTTCACCTGTGTTAATTAGTCTCACCTGTCCCTGATTACCCTGTGTGAATTTAGTCTCTGTGTTCCTACCCTTCTGTGCAAGTTGATTGGGT
Organism: Semicossyphus pulcher; assembly: GCF_022749685.1. Taxonomy (NCBI): domain Eukaryota; kingdom Metazoa; phylum Chordata; class Actinopteri; order Labriformes; family Labridae; genus Semicossyphus; species Semicossyphus pulcher. The sequence goes on along the minus strand of NW_027211770.1, from coordinate 136,076 downwards.
CTTTGTCCGTGACCTTCCTGCTGTGAATTTGTTCCTCATGTGTCTACATTTGGATTATCTTCGTGCCTCCCCTGAGTAAATGTTTTTGGAATTTGCCTTTTTGTCTTTTTCTTTGTACTTTCATTTGCTCTGCCTTTTTGGATTTTGCCTTTTGTTTTATTTAATAATTTATTTTAGTCTGCACCTGGGTTCTCCACCTTTTTGGTTTAACCTCAAACCGTGACAGAAACATTATGGAAATTTAACACCAGTCTGTTAATTGATAGAACGTGTGAAGAATATTTAAAGAAATAATTACCTGCAAAATAATGATAATGGAACAGTGTCACCAAATGTCTTGTGGGATGTTTGGAAGGTGGTACTAAGAGGTAACCTCATAGCTTACACTGCTCATAAGAAGAAAGAAAGACAGAGACACTTGCTAGAACTAGAGTCTAAATTGAAAAATCTAGAAACTCAACACTCTACTCAGACTCAGGGAGATCCACAAATACTGGTCCAACTAGAATATACCCAGCAAGAAATAAATAGGATCTATGACGAAGAAAATCAGAAAGAAATGAGGTTTACCAAACAAAAATACCATGATACTGGCCCTATCATGGTGACTATGTAAACAGGCTTTGAGGACTATTCATAAAGTAAGAAACCCAAACAACAATACATTGTGTCACAAACCAGAAGAAATTCAGCAAGCATTTGAGGCCTACTATAAAGATTTATACCACAACCTAATAAACCTGACACATCAGTAATTGATCAATTCCTGAACTCTCTGAACCTTCCCTCAATAAGAACTCACCAGAATGGTGTACTGACTGCAGAGATAACTGCCACCGAACTAGACAATGCTATCTCCCAACTAAAGGCAAACAAATCACCTGGCTCCAATGGTTTCAACGGCGAATGGTACAAAACCTTTAAACCTGAATTGACGCCACTGCTCCACAGATGCTTTAACTACAGAGGTACAGACGCCCCAATCATGGAAGGAAGCAATATCAATAATCCTGAAAGAGGGCAAGGATAAGGGACAATGCAGTTCATATAGGCCAATATCTATTTTAAATACAGACTATACAATTTTTGCATCATTTCATGCCAAATGACATATTGTCTCTGAGCTAGTAGACCCTGACCAAACAGGATTTGTCATAGGACCACAAACACAAAATAATATAAGGCGAACACTGCATGTGGTTGACTATATAAATAAGGAAAATATCAGCAATACTACTGAGTCTGGATGCAGAAAAGGCATTTGACTCGGTTGGGTGGCGTTATCTCTATCAGGTGCTACAACGATTTGGCTTCAATGAAAGATCAATACAATTATTAGATCAGATACTTGTCTACCATAGCTAGAATAAGAATTAATGGGCACCTATCCCGACCCATCAAACTTTAGAGAGGGTGTCGCCAAGGTTGCCAACTTAGCCCCGCTCTTTTCGCATTCTTTATAGAGCCCCTAGCTCAAGCATTAAGGGAAGACCCAGATATTATTGAAATTTTAATTGGGGACACTGAATATAAAATAAGCTTATATGCGGATGACATTTTGCTCACCCTGAGAAACCCAGGGAAAAGTGTACCCAAATTATTGTCTCTCCTTAAACTGTTTGGTCTCAGGATATAAATTAAATACACACAAGTCCCAAATACTTACTTACAATTTTACGCCAGACATTGATTTGCAAAGCAGATTTGACTTCAGCTGGACCTCCCCTGCTATTCAATATCTGGGTGTTTGGATTCCGGAAAACATTTCTAAAATCTACTTAATTAATTATGTTCCTGTTCTTAAGACAATGAAAGCAAACCTTGAGAGATGTACAGTATTGCCGCTCGACATGTCAAACCGAATTGAAACAATCAAAATAATGTTCTTCCGTGGTTACTTTACCTATTTCAGTCAATACCTGTTGCAGTTTCGTCTAAAGACTTTAATGAATGGAATAGGATAATCTCAAGGTCTGTATGGATTAGTAAAAGGCCTCATGTTAAATATAGGACTCTACAATTAACTCAAGACAAGGGCGGACTCTCCCTTCCATGCATTGAGGTCTATTTCACCGAAGCCCAGCTAAGACCACTGATTTGCTGGTGCAATCCGGACTATTCAGTCAAATGGGAAGATTTGGAATTAATGCAATTTGATTCACCAGCACAGTCTATATTAGGCAATTACCAGCATCAGGATTCCTATTTGGACAAACCAAACCAATGGATTAGGGTAGCCCTTAGGATATTGTTTTATTACCTGCAAAAGGCTTCACCTTGTAAATCATGCAAAAATACTGAAATGGGTGGCATGCGACCCAGAGTTTAAACCTTCCAGTTTAGATACAAGATTTAAGCTTTGGGCTCATAATAGTGTAACAGCTTGCTGCACTGTAACTAAGGTTAGTGGCTTGCAGTTTTTTGGCCACCTCTCAAAAGTTTATAACCTTGGGAAAAAATGACTTCTACAGATACCTCCAGGTCAGAAATTACTTTAATAAAGAAATAAAACTAACAGAGGATAGTGAACCCAACTTGATTGTGTGAGTCCATTGTGTGAATGTAGTCCATCTGGACTACACACCAAAGTTTATGGTCTGCCTAGTTGCTATTGGTGGTAAATTTAGGGTTTCACCTAAGGTCTGTTGGAACATTGATTTTGCATGCGGTTTAGATTACACGCATTAGCAGTGGGCGTTCTAATGCTGAGTAGGAGACTAATTGCGACATGTGTGGTGGCCCCCCTTTTAACTGCTTTGCAAATGCAAATGAGTTGTTGGTGGTAAGCGAGTCATTTCCTTCTGATATAGACCTACTGAGGGACCTGCGTGATTCCTTCCTTAGAGGTTTTCTGCCTCTTACTTTGGTTCCGGTGAACCTTTTGTTGCAACCCGTTGGATGTCTTCTTAATGTTGACATAGTTTGCACGAGGTGTGTCATGGGCATACATCGACAATACCCCTCTGGCTCTGAGGAACCATGAGCTGAGGTGGAGTGTGGTCATTTGAGTCATACTCAAGGATGCCCATGACAAAATCCTTTTTGTGTTTGATTGCTCTTTGGCGTGTGCTATTATTTATGGCTACTAAGTTTGAGGATTCGATTGGGCAGGTGGGAGTGGTAGGCAGCTGAGGGACGATCCTAAACAGCTTGGGGTCTTGCGCCTGCTGGCTTTGTAGCTGGTGCCGTGCCTTTACGTCAATCATTCAATGTCAATTGGAGATCTAATGCCTAAAGGGAACTGGAGTGGTCAGTCTGAACATCGTGCTTGTTGCCCTTTAGAGTTTTGAGCTGGTTACAACTGATTGCGGGCTTGTTAACCAGCAAGGCAAGGATCGCATCCTGAATTGGTTCGTGTCAAGTGGCAGTTGAGCTGTGTGTGGGAGGGAATGACAGTTAAAGAAAAACTTGTTACTATCTGTATTTTAATGATAATATTCGTGACAGAAAGATGTGGTAGAAGTTGAATTGAGGGCTGAGGACCCCGCCATTTGGACAGCCTTGACAGTTTTAAGTAGCGATGTTTTAGGCACCTTTAGCCTGTGTGATACGTTTTTACATTGAAAAGAAAATGCATTTATTGCAAACGACTGGCTGGGCCAACACGCCTCCTACAGGGTCGAATCCCCCCTTCCCTGACTTTACTCTATTGTCCTCCTCTCTGGATGAAGTAAAAAAGTAATAACTGAATGTTGCAATGTGTGCCAAGATTAGTTTACTCATTAATTTACTGTAAGGACTATTACAGTATAGCATAGCGCATGGATAGTGGCCATCACTATCCATGCACAGAACATTGCACTGGTATAGCTTCATCAACAAATCCATGCTCGGACTGTTGCCCATTTACTCATTCACCCACATCTCACATAAACAGTGCTGCTACAGCTTACACTCACAGGGTTTCATCATTTTGTCCACCCCATCAGTCCGTACTGAACTCCGTAAAAAGGCCTTTTCCTACTCTGCCTGGAACACACTACAGCAGAATTTAAAGCTGTCCAGCTTAATTCCCCTAGGGACTTTTAAAATACTTTTAAAAAACATAGAGAGAGCGTCTGTGGGAACTTGCTCACGTACCATGTAACTTTTGTTGACTCTTCTGCATTCATGACTTTAATGATTTTGTATCTCTGTATTGATTGTTGACTATTGTTGAGTATTGATTATTGTCTGTCTGTAAGTCTGTGTTGTTGCTGCTGTCCAAGCAGGTCTCTCTTGAGAATAAGACCACATGTCTCAATGAGATTACCTCTCTAAATAAAGGCTAAATAAAAGATTATGAAGCACAGGGGTTCCCCAACTTGTTTCATAAGGGCTTTTTGGCCTTGCTCCTTTTACCGGAAGAAAATCTGGTTTAGCAGCAAATGAGGGATGCTTGGTTTTCCAATGTCCTATAGCATATAGCATAGAAGTGCAAGCGCATACAACAAAAAGTGGGGCTGTTGAAGTTTGTTGACAATGACACATGTAAATCCTTGGTCGATAAATAAATCTTGATATTTTTATCAACACGTGGAGGAGGGTTGCTGCGACTGATGATGGATGTTCCCATGGTGGTCTCCAATGGATAAAATGTGCTATTTTTAATCATTTTACATTTTTATTTGTTTTTTGGGAGACATCTCACGAGCTCCCCCGGTGTCTCGCGACCTCCTGAGGGTCCTGCCTCCCACTTTGGGAACCACTGAGAAAAATAATCAACATGCTCTGTATCACAGAAAATTCTCAAAGAAACACAGAAAGAAAACCATGACGTAAGTAAAATAGGTGGTTTTTATTTTTGTTTTTATAAAACGTCTTTGAAAGGTGAAGCGAAAAAAAGTTACAGCATGAAAATTATACCATTTAAAGTAACATTAACTCGGTGAAAGGCACATGCTGTTTCAAGAAAAAAGCATAATTCAGAAAAAAACCAAGTGTTTTAATATTCCCATCCCATTTCTCACATTTCTAATATAGAATTAGACTACATTTCTCAGAGCATTAGCAAGAGCATCCGAACTCTCTTCTGTTCCATTCATAATTCACTTGTGTCATGCGTCGGACCCCGGAATTTTGATCATATATACGTACATATATATATATATATATATATATATATATATGTGTGTGTGTGTGTGTGTGTGTGTGTGTGTATATATATATATATATATAGAGAGAGAGAGAGAGAGAGAGAGAGAGAGATAAAAATTAAGGAAACCCTTAAATCAAACATCAGATCTAGATGAACGTATAATTCAAGTTGAAAATCTCCGATGTACATTGTATAATTTGTTGAGAACAAAATGATCAGCCCATTGAGGGTTGGATTCAAAATCACACCCAAAATCAAAGTAAAAAATTGAAATCACAGGCTGATCCAACTTGCGTGAATGTCATCATGGCAACTCATGATGTGACTCAGTAGTGTGTCTGCCCGTATGCGCTCCCGACAATGTCTGGGCATGCTCCTGATGAGTCGGCGGATGGTGTCCGGGGGGATCTCCTCCCAGACCTGGATCAGGGCATCAGTGAGCTCCTGGACAGTCTGTGGTGGTACTTGCCGGTGTCTGATGCACCGATACATAATGTCCCATAGGTGCTCAATTGGATTTAGGTTAGGGGAACGAGAGGGCCAGTCACTGTCATCAATGCCTTCGTTATCCAGGAACTGGATGGATCCAGAAACTGCCTACACACTCTGGCCGCATTGTCCTGCACCAGGAGGAACCCAGGGCCCACTGCACCACCATAAGGTCAAACAATTGCATGGAGGATGTCATCCCGGTACCTCACAGCAGTCAGGGTACCATTGGCTATGAAATGGAGGTCTGTGCGGCCCTCCAAGGAAATGCCTCCCAAGACCATCACTGACCCACCGCCAAACTGGTCATGCTGGATGATGTTACAGGCAGCATAACTTTCACCACGGCATCTCCAAACTGTTTCACGTCTGTCACATTTGCTCAGTGTTAACCTGCTCTCATCTGTGAAGAGAACGGGGCGCCAGTTGCGGACCTGCCAATTCTGATGTTCTCTGGCAAATGCTAATTGAGCTGCATGGTGCTGGGCTGTGAGCACAGGTCCCATTAGAGGACGTCAGGCCCTCATGCCACCCTCATGGAGTCTGTTTCTGACAGTTTGGTCAGAAACATGCAAGCCAGTAGCCTGCTCGAGGTCATTTTGTAGGGCTCTGGCAGTGCTCCTCCTGTTCCTCCTCACACAAAGTAGCAAATATCGGTCCTGCTGCTGGATTGATGCCCTTCTACGGCCCTGTCCAGCTCTCCTCGTGTAACAACCGGTCTCCTGGTACCTCCTCTAAGCTCTTGAGACTGTGCTGGGAGAAACAGCAGACCTTCTTGCGATCGTACGTATGGATGTGCCATCCTGGAGAAGCTGGACTACCTGTGCAACCTGATTGGGTTGCAGGTACCGCCTCATGCTACCAGTAGTGACAAGGACACTAGCAGAACACAAAACTACAGAAGAATCAGTCAGGAAGTATCAGGAGAGAGCAACTGTCTGTGGCCACCACATGCAAAACCATTCCCTTTTTGGGGGTTGTCTTGCTTTTGCCTCTCCATTGCACCGGTTGTCTCTTTAATTTGCACCATAGCAGGTGAATATATATGTATATATAATTAATTGGATCAATCAACCTGCGTTAGAGAAACCTCGAGCAGAACCAGACTCATGTTGACCAGCCATCTGCCTCGACTGGATGGGCCGAAAATGGGATAGAAGGAGATGCAGGATAGAGACAGGCAAAGATAGCAACAACAACATATGTTCTTGTTACAACAACAACATATGTCCTTGTTACATGAACAACAACAGACACATACTTATGTTTACAATGCCAGTAATAGTGGTAGGGAAGGGTGAAGATTAGCAAAATAAATAAATAAATAAATTAGCGAGAGAAGCAGAGTAATGATAAAGGCTGAGGTAATCGTAACTGTAACAGTTGAAGTCAACAGGTCTACTATTAGCATTAGCAGCAACAATAATGATACTATGGGGAAGACTGATGTTAGTAGTTGTTGCAGTCGAGCAGGTCCACAGCAGCAGGTGGTCTGCAGCAACGATCTCCAGGAACCTTCAAGACAAGGGAGCACAAGAACTCCCGGGAAGATATATGGTTAGTAATGTTAATGGGACCAGAAGATACAGAGTTAATGAGCTGCATTAATATGACAGAGAGAGAGAGAGAGAGGGAGACAGAGAGAGAGAGAGACAGAGAGAGACAGAGAGGGAGAGAGACAGAGAAACACAGAGAGAGAGAGAGAGAGAAGCTTGGTGTGTCAGATCCCCCGGCAGTCTAAACCTATAGCAGCGTAACTATGGGCTAGTTCAAGCCTGAGCAAGCCCTAACTATAAGCTTTATCAAAGAGGAAAGTTTTAAGTCTACTCTTAAAAGAAGAGAGGTTGTCTGCCTCCCGGACCTTGACTGGTAGATTGTTCCAGAGGAGGGGGGCCTGGTAATTGAAGGCTCTACCTCCAACACTACTCTTAGAGACTTTAGGTACCACAAGCAGGCCTGCATCCTGGGAGCGCAATGTTCTAGAGGGGTAATATGGCACTATGAGCTCTTTAAGATATGATGGTGCCTGACCATTAAGAGCTTTGTAAGTGAGAAGAAGGATTTTAAATTCTATTCTAGATTTTAGAGGAAGCCAGTGCAGAGAGGCTAATGCAGGAGAGATGTGATCTCTCTTCCTATTTCTTGTCAGCACACGTGCTGCAGCATTTTGTACCAGCTGAAGAGTTTTTAGTGACTTATTAGGGCAGCCTGATAGTAATGAGTTACAATAATCCAGCCTGGAAGTAACGAGGGCAGCTCTATCATTAGAGAAAGAAAAAGTGGAAATAAGTCTATGTCAGTGGAGCAAATATAAACTGATCCTGGTTTGGTCATTTCAGGAATATCATTATTCTTGTTTTGTCTAAATTAACTGTCAGTGGCTTGGTCTGACAGAAGGTTTGCAGATGATCCAGGTACTGTTATAATGCACCCTTAGATGGAGCTAGCAATATCAGATCATCTGTGAACAGTAGGCATGTCCTTTGTGTTTCAGACAGGGTAAGACCAGGGATATCAGACTGTTCCAGTGATTTAGCCAATTCATCAATATAAATGTTAAAGAGGGTGGGGCTGAGACTGCAGCCCTGTTTGACCCCTCTACTTTGGGAAAATAACTCTGTTTCCATATTGGCAATTTTCACAGCACGTTTCATATGTGTATACATGCATTTAATGATGTCATGAACTTTCCCTCCTACATCTCCAACAATTTCAGCATGTCATTTAAGATACAATCAGGACCACCAGCTTTCCTCAGCTGCACGGCCTGGATTTAAACGAGTAGCTCTGATTCAGTTATGTGATAGTCTAAAGGGTTCTTACTGTCTTTAACGACTGCTTCTAACAGATGTAGTTTACTGACAGTAACAATAACTTTATTGATCCCCAAAGGGAAATTCACTTGTGTGGCATCTCATCTACCATTTACTAAGGAATTAAAAAGTCTGAGTGCTGTGGGTACAAAAGATCTTCTATATCTCCACATCCTGCAGCGAAGAGAGAGGAGCCATCCACCACTGTTGTTTCTTTGGTCCATCAAGGTGTTATGAAGTGGATGATCTGTGTTGTTTTGAATGGCCTTAACCTTCTTCAGCGTGCATCTCTCCACCACATCCCCCAGTGAGTCATACCTGGCTCCAATCACAGAGCCAGCTTTTTTCACCAGTTTGTCAAGTCGCCTTGCATCCTTGTGTCTTATACTGCCTCCCTGCAGACTGCAGCACACTTGCCACACTTGCCTCAGGATGTTTAGTCTGTATCCTAGCAACTATTTCATAGTTTCAACTTTCACATGGAACTTCAGTAGTTGCCTTGGGTGTGATGTACACAAGTATTGTTATGATATGACTGAATTCTCTTGGTACATAGTATGGTCACAAAATGGAATCATTATTATCATTATTGTTGCTGCTAATGCTTATAGTAGACCTGTTGACTTCAACTGTTACAATTACAATTACTACAGCCTTTATCATTACTATGCTGTTCTTGCTAATTCATTATTATAAACCTGTTATCATTACTATGCTTCTCTCGCTAATTTATTTTTTTACTAATCTTCACACTAGTGTATTACTATTATTGGCATTGTAACCATAAGTATGTATTACCTGTTGTTGTTGATATAACAAAGACATATGTCGTTGTTGCACTCTTTGCCTGTCTCTATTCTGCTTCTCCTTTTGTCCCATTTTTTGGCCCATCCAGTTGAGGCTGATGACTGTTCAACATGAGTCTGGTTCTGCTCGAGGTTTCTGCCTGTTAAAAGGGAGTTTTTCCTTGCCAATGTGCCGAATGTTGCTAAGTGCTACTCATGGTGATTCATGTTAAGCCTCTCTTTATATAACATAACAAAGAGTACGGTTAGTGTCTTGAGATAACTTTGGTTATGATTTGGCGTTATACAAATAAAATTTGATTGAAATTTGATTGATTGATAGATTATTACTTTTTTTTTTTTAAATGAGCGTGTAGTAATACTAATCTTTGTTAATACACAAACGTAAGATATATATGTATTTTCCAAGATTTTAATATACACTTAACAAAAATATAAACGCAACACTTTTGTTTTTGCTCCCATTTTTCATGAGCTGAACTCAAAAATCTAAGACTTTTTCTATGTACACACAAGGCCTATTTCTCTCAAATATTGTTCACAAATTTGTCTAAATCTGTGTTAGTGAGCACTTCTCCTTTGCCGACATAATCCATCCACCTCACAGGTGTGGCATATCAAGATGCTGATTAGTGTAGCGGATGATCCGATGATGAAGAATTAAATTCATTAACTCCTTAACAAAAACGGAATCTTTTTCTTCCTGTTCACATGACCTCTGGGTCAATAACAACAAGTGAAGCCAGCTAATTTATGGCTCTTGTAGGAGGACGACTTTCCTTGATTTCTGGCTAACATCAAAAGACTCACTCGAGCAACAAGATGGAGATATCCAAAAAACTGTATGAAAATAAAGAACTTTATGATTAAAATGTACATTTACTAATATGTAATGTGTAATAACCAACTGAAGTTACTGGACTGATGCTTAATGTTGATTGTTGATTCTGAATGTACATAGAGGATGAGTGTTATTTGTCCACTCTCCCTCTTATTCCCCCTTTGCCTACAGATACTACACTTCTGTGACTCTCTGAATTTCAGTTGTTCAAGAAACAGACAATTCCTAAACCTATAGGCCGAACCCTTAATTAATACGTATTAGAATAGAATAATAGAATAGAATATCTTTATTGTCATTGTACATGTACAACGAAATTGAGTGCAAACCTTATTTGTGCAGACAGAACACATAAAACAGTAAAAAAAAACAGTATATAAAAATAAAAATATATATATCACATAAAAACACACACACACACACACACACACAGGGCATGTTCCAGTTCTAATAAAGTGATAATAAATAAATAATAAAGTGCATTAATGCAGTAAAGTGCCGTTATTGCTTTTGGATAAAAACTGTTTTTTAACCTGTTTGTCCTTGTTTTAATTGTCCGTATCTTCTGCCCGAAGGCAGCAGTTCAAACAGGTAGTGACCCGGGTGTGAGGGGTCTCTGAGGATGTTGTGGGCTTTGTGGAGGTTGCGAGAGCTGTACAGCTCTTTCAGGGAGGGAAGAGGGCAGCCGATGATGTTCTGGGCCGTGTTGACGACCCTCTGGAGCGCTTGCTGACAGGAAAGCGCACACATGCAGTATGTCATTACCGTCTCTATGGAGCAGCGGTAGAAGGACACCAGCAGTTTCTGTTTGATGTGGCTCTTCTTTAGGAGTCTCAAGAAGTAGAGTCTCTGTTGGGCCTTCTTAATCATCGCTGCGGTGTTTGTGCTCCAGGTCAGGTCCTCCTCAATCTGGACGCCTAGAAACCTGAAGACTGCGACCCCCTCCACCTCCTCCTCGCTGATGTTCAATGGCTGAATATCTGTTTTATTCCTTCTGTAGTCAATGATCAGCTCCTATGTCTTGGTGGTGTTCAGGAGCAGGTTATTGTCCCCGCACCACCCAGCCAGCCGCTTCACCTCGTCCCTGTATGCTGCCTCATCCCCCCCGGAGATGAGTCCCACCACTGTTGTGTCGTCAGCACACTTGATGATGGTGCAGTCATGTGTGTAGAGGGTGTAGAGTAGTGGGCTCAGCACACAGCCCTGTGGGGAGCCAGTGTTGAGGCTGAGGGCTGAGGAGGTGTGGGGGCTGACTCTCACTGTCTGGGAGCGGCCCGTCAGGAAGTCCAGGATCCAGCAGCAGATGGATGATGAAAGTCCAAGATCTGCCAACTTGGACTCCAGTCTGAGGGGGAGTATGGTGTTAAATGCAGAGCTGAAGTCCACAAAGAGCAGCCTTGCATAGCTCCCCCGCTGTTCTAGGTGGGTCAGAGCAGTGTGAAGAGTTGTGGCAACTGCATCCTCGTATTCTATTACCTCAATTATTTTACATTATCATGTTAGACTTATATTTCTGTAACATGTTTCCTAAAGTCTCCGATAGGAATGCATGTGCACATTAGTGCATAAGCATAGGGAGGATGTTGAGCAGACGTCCTGACACTTTCTCATGGGCTTTGCACTCAAAGTCATAAAGATGACAAAAGTGATGCTTCACAGTGATATCCCAGGTCCCCAGACACCTCAGGAAATGACCTTTCAGAAGATAAAGGGGTTAAACAGCAACAACCCTTCTACCTCTTATACCATGGACCCCAAAAAAGGGATTAACAAATAAACACTTTCTTATGGACTGAACAACCCATAGACAAAACAAAGGGAATCAACAAGAATCGGTTGATAAGGACACTTATTGACAATGGTTGCCTTTCCTGTGTTTTGTATATTGTGTGAATTTATCTGCCTGCAAGATCTCTCTGAGCACCTCTGCACGTCACAGGACACAGACACATTCCTGTGGTAGAGGGAGCATTGATGAGACTACTCAAGTTATTTCACTCACTTGGTGTACAAAGGGTATTGTAGAAGAAATTAATAATCTTCAGGTCCGATTCAGTGGCTGGTTCAGATGAGTTTTATTCACTGCGCAGTGGAGAGAGATCATCACAGCAAGTTGTAGAAAACCTCTCTGACTAGAGTCCGCTCTAGTCAGATTATATATCTTGGGTCACAGTAAACAAAGGGCTAACCAAAAGGGCTATGCTTATTGAAATCGAGCAACAAAGGGCAATACACAACCAAGATGAAAGAAGCTACGGTGTCATTCTCAGAGGGGGGTGTCTGGGGGACCAAACTAACGAGGGTTCAAGCTAGCTTCTCGAGGCTCATACAGTGGTCTTAGGTGTGAAGAACTCACAGTCTGATGGCTAAACAAATGTATAGAAGGAAGTTAATCACAGGGGTTCCTTTGGAAACATCAAAACCTTGATTAACACTGATGTGATAGCAGGAAGGAAAAAGAATACACTCTAATGTGTTTCAGCTCTGAAGTTACAATTTGTTGAGACAATTTAACTAAAAGTAGAAAGGTGGAACGAATTGTGAAGAAAACCATAATTATTTAAGATGTTAACAAATACAGAATTAAAGCTATAAATTCTGTTTCCACAATTCCTCCTTTTGTCCTTTATAGGACAACATCAACATCAATAACAGAGATTAGACATAAAATGTGGCACAATTCGTGAAAGGATCTATTGAAAAGTTCATGAAGCGTAAGTGAACAGTTGGATGTGAAATGGGGAAGCACTCATCTTCAGCAGTATGAGTGTGTATTGTACACAAGCTATAGGATGAAGATGATAGTCTCAAGTCCAAATTGTAGAAGCATTTTTTTGGGGGGTATTTGGAAAGAAAAAAAAACATAGTCACAGTTTGAAAATCCCACTCATGACCTTCTCCGGTGCCTTTGATAGACCATTTCAGTGGTTGTAGAGAGGTATGGAGACGTTTGATTCGGATTCTGGTATGGTGGCGGGGTAGCAGAGCTTACACTTGCTTGCAGGGGAAGAATGCAATTGGGCATAAAACTATGTGATGGGAAAGATGATGTGACACAGTCCGAGATGGGAAAACCATTAAAGGGGGAACTATGGGGAAGTAATTGAAGTCTTTGTGGGAAAGGTTTGGTAGATGAGTCCAGTGTCTCCCATATTCCAAGCGCGGGGGACTGCATTAAGTCTTTACAAACTCCTCCTTGTTGGTCAGCAGTGGCTGTTGTTCTGTAGAAGGGGGACTTCCCAGAGCAAGTCTGTCCTCCTGGCCCTTGCCAGTGGTGTCAAGGAGTCACAGGAGCAATACTCATGAGAGTGGTCAGCAGCCGCAACTTTGGTGTCCTCTGTGGGCATCCGATCAGTTGAACGCTGGTTGATATCATCATCCTGGGTGGGCACTGGTTCTTTTGCAGTGGTAGGAGGGGATCTACGAAGGTCATCCATCACACTTCAAGACGGTGTCGGTGGTCGCCAGGACTTGGGATGGGCTGTTCCAGCATTGTCTGTAGTCAGCAGGACTTGGGATGTGTCGGTCCACCTGGGCTGTAGAGCTGTATCCCTTCAGTTGCATCATCGGGCTGGATGTTGTAGTTACCACTATCAGCAGGAGAAGCCTCGGGCCGCAATTGTCTGTCGAAGTAGAGCTTAAGAAGAGGAAAACTGCAACTTGCAAAAGTTAATGTCAGTTTTGATCATCAATATCATGGTGGGAAAGCTATGGAAGGTGTGTCAGGAGATATTTGCTGCTCATTAAATGTTCATAGGTGTTCATCCAGTTCTTTCAGTTCTGTCAGTTGTTTCTCATTGTCCTCAAGACAATGGGCAAAGACTTATGTCCGTTAAAATAAAAAGGAAAAAAACAAACAAACATGAACAATCACAGGTTTTAGATGCATAAAATAAATTAAATAATCGAAAGGACAGTTTCAAAACAAAACAACAGCAAAAAAGAACAACATTTTTATAATTAGAACATTTTCTTTAAGATATTAAACAAAAATCCTTGAGAAGGAGGGTGGTCTTTTTGAATGGTCACATTAATTTGTAGTAGATTTTGGAAAGCTGCAAAATTCTGCAAATCTATTTTTATTTATTTTTTTATTTTTTTCAAATTAAGCACAAATGTGCTTCTCATTTATTTAAGCCACCATCCTCCTTTTGCTCGTGTGTCATTTGATATGCCACATGAGCAAAGTGAGGAATAAGAGAATGTGGGGCTACTACGCGGCTGTCGTAGGAGCATCACAAACCCTCAACAAAGGGAAACAAAAGAAACAACAATAATAACAACACTTGGGGAAGGCAGGTTTGTAACACAAGAATAATAACAGTTAAACAATATTCTTTTGTTAAGGTTTGTCTCGAGTGTCTTTCAAGCTGGCTAAAATGCTGGCTGAATTCCTTCCTTCACTTTGCTCAAACCAGGTCATATACCTCAACCAATTAACCTTCTTTATCAACTTACTATTCCTTTCTTTCACTTGCAAAATCTCTCTACGGTCCTTCTAATACAACATTGTCAACTGATCTCACTAATGTGAAACATTCGTTGGTTTCTTTTGTCCATTCAAACCATTCTGGTACATCCGCCACACAATCATTACCAACATTCACATACATATACCATGCTAGGGTGCCCCTATCAGGAATCCATTGTCTACTCTGGCTTTTACCCATTTCAGAAACAAGAACAGCACTAAAACACAGTGAAAGTATTGAAGAAAGAAGGTAAAAAAAATTTTAAAAAAATAAAATAAAATAAAATGTGGTCAAATGAAATAAAGGAACTGAAATCGGAAGCAAAAAATAAAATAAAATGAAAGAAATTAGAAAATTAAAACACAGTGTACAATAACAACAAACAAAATTTCAGATTTAAATTTTAAATGTAAGAAATTAAATGTGAGGTGGGTTTCTTTTTTAGAGAAAATTTAAACTAGACAAGAATAGAAGGGAAAAAGTTAGAAACCAAAAAAACAAAGCAAAACAATAACATAAAATAAGGAGAAAAATACAGCAAACGACTGAAAACCATTGAGGTTATTGATATGTAAACTAATGTAACAAAAATAATAACATTATGAATGAGGAAGAGATGCAAAATTATGAAACAAAATTTGGACTTGGATGCATAGAGAAAGAAACAAAACCAATCAAACAACAACAACAACAACAACAAAAAACAAATAACAAAAACAAAAACAAAACCCCACAATGAGCTTAAAGAACACACACCAAGAGAAAATATCTAGTAGACATTCCAGCCCATGTCATTAACACATAGAATTAGATGCATAAGCAACCACAATTGGCATAAATCACATAATGCAGCATCAATCAAGCCCATACAGTATGTATCAAAACAGCTATCACAAACAAAACATTAATGACAAAAAAAAAACACAGCATAGAATGGTAGTGATGGGATACTCCCCATATGCCAAGGAGAATTCACTGACTCACTCAAAACAAAACAAAACAAAACAATAAGCCAAGGCAAAGTGCTGACACATTGAGGGAACAAAGATCAATGAGTCTAGGGTACACACACAACCATGAGACAACAAACAGACGAACAAAACAAGACGAACAAATCCGGTCACAAAAAAATTGTCGTGCGAATTGCGAATTCAGAACGGGAATATTATGATATTTCAGCACCAATTTCAATTCCAGGACAATCAGGCCTCTTCAGAGATACCACACTCTGGAAATCCACTGGGGATAATAGTAACGATAGTCTGGTTACTCCTATTACCTATTATCCACAGCTTCAACACAGGAAATACGATAATAGTAACGACAGTCTGGTTACTCCTATTACCTATTATCTTCCTGCTATGGTCAGGCATTACACTATAATAACCTCACACAGCAGGAAATCCCAAACAGGGGAATTGCTCTGTGCAACACAGTTGGTAGAGACTGGTTACTCCTCCAAAGCTATTATACAACCCATGTACCCATGGAGCAGGCTTTACGATAGAATAATTTCATACAGAAGAAAGCTCTCAAGCAGGAGAAAATTCTTCTGTATGATACCATAAAAAGCCTCAGTCTGGTTACTGGTACTTTGATTATGGCATAAGGCCAAGTCTGGTTACTGGTCCTTAAATGATTAAACTACCTACTCACAGGCTTTACCGCATTGCAATTCTTATAAAGACGAGGACGGGAAAAATTTGCAATACATATTACAATACTACCTGCAAGTACATCCATAACCTACATAAAACATAAAGATACAATCACGGAGGACAACAAATTAGGCCTTAAAACTCACCAGAACCACCAGCAGCACAATTTTTTCTTACAAAAACTTCCAAGTAATTTGCTGCAATTCTTAAATTCAAATTAAATCGCGTTACCTGGGTCTATGGAGGATCCACAGACAGAACAGAGCAGTGTGAATATCAGCAAAGTGAGGAAATATCCTTTGGATTTGGCGCCGTTTGCTGATATTCAGCATCACTCATCTCAGTCAAAAGATGTCCCATAGCCCAAGGTTTGCGAGTTGCCAACAACGCCATATTGTAGAAGAAATTAATAATCTTCAGGTCCGATTCAGTGGCTGGTTCAGATGAGTTTTATTCACTGCGCAGTGGAGAGAGATCATCACAGCAAGTCGTAGAAAACCTCTCTGACTAGAGTCCGCTCTAGTCAGATTATATATCCTGGGTCACAGTAAACAAAGGGCTAACCAAAAGGGCTATGCTTATTGAAATCGAGCAACAAAGGGCAATACACAACCAAGATGAAAGAAGCTACGGTGTCATTCTCAGAGGGGGGTGTCTGGGGGACCAAACTAACAAGAGGGTTCAAGCTAGCTTCTCGAGGCTCATACAGTGGTCTTAGGTGTGAAGAACTCACAGTCTGATGGCTAAACAAATGTATAGAAGGAAGTTAATCACAGGGGTTCCTTTGGAAACATCAAAACCTTGATTAACACTGATGTGATAGCAGGAAGGAAAAAGAATACACTCTGATGTTGTTCAGCTCTGAAGTTACAATTTGTTGAGACAATTTAACTAAAAGTAGAAAGGTGGAACGAATTGTGAAGAAAACCATAATTATTTAAGATGTTAACAAATACAGAATTAAAGCTATAAATTCTGTTTCCACAGTATACAGGTGCATATATATAAAATGTATGTGTACAGGTATACATATTTGTCATAACAACTCAGGTCGTCATCTATGTGGTTGTTGAAATCGTTTAATACTTTTAATTCAATTGATGAAGTTTTATTCGGTGAGTGATATTAAGTATTTGGTCTTATTTCAAAGAGAGCAAAACTTTCAAATATGGTAGAATTAAAAAGGTGAAGCGAATTAATACTAAGTTTGTTAAAGAAATGTAACTGAAAGAATCAACAGATGGTTTATGATGGGGAGTGGTCAGCAGCTCCTGCCAATGCAAAACACCCCTATCACAAAGGATAATACCCAAGGAGAATGGATAAGACTAGCTCTTCTGCTGTGGCTCTTCTGCTGAGACCCCAGGACTGATGTACTGATGTGATCCTCCCTCTCTCTGGCCTAATGGCTGAAGGCCAGAGAGTGGGGGGTAAAGCCTGCCGTCTGGCCGCCCAAGGCCCGCTGCAGAGTTCTAGCCACGCCGAGCATGTTGGAAGGGACATCCAACCAACCCATGAAGAAAACTTCTGATTTCGGAAACAATTAGAACTTTGAGTCCTGCCAGCCAGGATCCCTTATTGCTGCTTGTGCTCTTCGCCTCTGGTTCTCACCTTGATGCTGCCCTGCGGAATGCTGGGTCAGAAAACGCCGCCTGTTCTGAATCCTAAGTTGCACTGAACTTGCCTGAGAGCCAAATCTTGCGACTATTGAGTAAAAGCTTTTGAATGAAGATGACGCATGATTATTGCATAGGTGTGCCTTAGGCTGGCCACAATAAAAGGCCACTCTAAAATGTGCAGTTTTATCATACAGTACAATGCCACAGATGTTGCAAGTTTTGAAGGAGCGTGCAATTGGCATGCTGACTGCAGGAATGTCCACCAGAGCTGTTGCCCGTGAATTGAATGTTTATTTCTCTACCATAAGCCGTCTCCAAAGGCATTTCAGAGAATTTGGCAGTACATCCAACCGGCCTCACAACCGCAGACCACGTGTAATCACACCAGCCCAGGACCTCCACATCCAGCATCTTCACCTCCAAGATCGTCTGAGACCAACCACCCAGACAGCTGCTGCAACAATCGGTTCGCAGTAACCAAAGCATTTCCGCACAAACTGTCAGAAACCGTCTCAGGGAAGCTCATCTGCATGCTCGTCGTCCTCCTAGGGGTCTCGACCTGACTGCAGTTCATCGTCGTAACCAACTTGAGTGGGCAAATGCTCACATTCGATGGCGTCTGGCACTTTGGAGAGGTGTTCTCTTCACGGATGAATCCCGGTTTTCTGTACTGGGCTGATGGCAGACAGCCTGTATGGCGTCGTGTGGGTGAGCAGTTTGCTAATGTCAACGTTGTGAATCGAGTGGCCCATGGTGGCGGTGGGGTTATGGTATGGGCAGGTGTATGTTATGGACAACGAACACAGGTGAATTTTATTGATGGCATTTTGAATGCACAGAGATACCGTGACGAGATCCTGAGACCCATTGTTGTGCCATTCATCCATGACCATCACCTCATGTTGCAGCATGATAATGCACGGTCCCATGTTGCAAGGATCTCTACACAATTCCTGGAAGCTGAAAACATCCCAGTTCTTGCATGGCCAGCATACTCACCCATTGAGCATGTTTGGGATGCTCTGGATCAGCGTATACAACAGCATGTTCCAGTTCCTGCCAATATCCAGCAACTTCGCACAGCCATTGAAGAAGTGTGGACTAACATTCCACAGGCCACAATCAACAACTGATCAACTCTATGCGAAGGAGATTGCACATTGATCTTGATATGCCACACCTGTGAGGTGGATGGATTATCTCGGCAAAAGAGAAGTGCTCACTAACATATATTTAGACAAATTTGTGAACAATATTTGAGAGAAATAGGCCTTTTGTGTACATAGAAAAAGTCTTAGATTTTTGAGTTCAGCTCATGAAAAATGGGAGCAAAAACAAAAGTGTTGCGTTTATATTTTTGTTCAGTGTAGTTTGTCAAAGTTTGCCCCTTCATATCCCTTCAGGGCAAGCCTTGTGCCACTGGCAGAGGTGGATAAGTACACACAGTCTATACTTAAGTAGAAGTACAGATACTACTCCTTTACTCAAGAAAAAGTAAGAAGTACAGGCTCTGAAATGTACTTAAGTACAAAAGTATAAAATATTCCTCTGAAGGACATTGTACCGACCGGGAAAACGAAAAAAGTCCTCGGCACACGAGGATAGTTTTCTTCGTTTATTATCTCTGGATAATGGTGTTTGGGTAGAGAGTTCCAGAAGGAGGGGGCAGCTATAGAGAAAGCTCTGTCACCCCAGGTTCGGTGCTTGGTTCTGTGTGGCGGAGAGAGGAGGTTTGCGTCAGAGGAGTGGAGGCTGCGGGAGGGAGCATGGCGGTGGAGCAGGTCTGTAAGATATGAAGGGGCCTTGTTATGGAGGTCTTTGTGGGTGAGAAGGAGGACTTTGAACTGGATGCATTGAGGAACAGGGAGCCAGTGGAGTTTCTGGAGGACGGGGGTGATGTGTTCACGGGAGCGAGAGTGTGTGAGGAGGTGGGCAGTAGAGTTCTGAATGTATTGGAGTTTATTAAGGACTTCAGAGGATGAACCATAAAGGATGCTGTTTCAGTAGTCAATTCTGGATGTAATGAAGGCATAGATCAGAGTTTCAGCAGCAGGGAAAGAGAGTGATGAACGGAGACGAGCAACGTTTTTGAGGTGAAAGAAAGCAGTCCTGGTGATTTGATTGGCGTGTTGTTCAAAGCTGAGGTTATTGTCGAAAATGACTCCAAGGTTGAGGATGTTTGGTGATGGGGACAGAGTGGAATTGTCCATGGTTAGGCAGAAGTCGTGGGTGGTTTTAGTGAGGGATTTGGGGCCGATGATTATTATGTCAGATTTATCACAGTTGAGTTGGAGGAAGTTAGCTTGCATCCATGTTTTTATTTCGGTGAGGCAGTTGGTCAGAGTGGAGCGAGTTGCTGTGGTGATGGATTTGGTGGAGATGTAATTATGGACGTCGTCTGCATAGCTATGGAAATGGAGACCATGTCTGTGTATGATGTTACTGAGGGGGAGTATGTAGAGCAGGGGTGTCAAACTCTGGCCTGCGGGCCATATTTGGCCCGCAGTGTAATTATATTTGGCCTGCGAGGCAATACCAAATGACTACTAGAGCTGGCCCGCCGGTATTATACAGCGCGAACAGCCTCTCCTCTGTTGACAGTAGTCATAGCGACCTCATGCTCCTACTGGCACCGTGCTACCCAAAAATGGTGAAAAGAAAGGCAGGAAACAGGAGCTTTCTGGACAGGTGGGAGGCAGAATATCTGTTTACATATGTAAAAGACAGACCTGTTTGTCTTGTATGTGGAGCCAACGTGGCTATAACCAAGGAATACAACATTAGACGACACTATGAAACGAAACACCACGACAAGTACAAGGACCTGGACATGACTCAAAGGCGCCAGAAAGTAGAGGAGATGAAAAGAAGTTTGGTTTCACAACAGACTATGTTCAAAAAAGCCATATCACAAAGTGAGGCTGCTGTAAAGGCTAGTTTTATTGTAGCAGCAGAGATCGCAAAATCAGCCTGGCCCTTCAATGAGGGAGAGTTTGTGAAAAAGTGCATGATGAAAGTTTGTGACCTCGTGTGCCCAGAGAAAAAGCAAGCATTTTCAAATGTGAGCCTGAGCAGAAACACAGTAGCTGATCGCACATGTGATCTTGCCACCAATCTATATGACCAGCTGATGGAAAAGGGAAAAGATTTCGTTGCATTCTCCCTTGCTGTGGATGAGAGCAGCGACACATCTGACACTGCCCAGCTGTCAGTCTTCATCCGTGGAGTGGACTCAAATCTGTGTGTTACGGAGGAACTTTTGGGATTAAAATCAATGCATGGCACAACCACCTGTTTAATAAAGTTACAAAAGTTAAATATTTTCTCTCGCAATTCAAAACAGCACGTGAGCCGCGTGTGCACGAGGGACGTTATTAATGACGTAGTGATCAAAACGATCGATCGATCGTTACCAAATGACATCTGCACCTTTTATAAGCTTTATAAACAGCGACAATCAATGTATTTACAGTAGGGACATATGGAGATTATAGTTATTGTGTTGATTGTAGACACCTAATAGCGCGTATTCAAGTTTCAAAAGTATCGGACACCCCCACACTTTGCCTCACAGTGGTTCGGTCCACTCCCTCCCGTCACTCTCAGCCAACAACAGTCAGCAGAGCAGTGATAGCCGGCAAATTCAGTAAGTTTGTGTGAATCTCAGACATAACAGAGCCTCTAGTTGGTGGCTAGCGTCAGTACTTCTACCACTCAATACCGACCGGTATCTATCGGACCCAATCACAAACAAGGATTTAGGTGTCTCATTTCAGTGCCACTTCTATCTAATCCCAAAGGTGTCGATCAAAATATTTGCCTTACGGTGCTCTGAAACAGACGTTCATTAGACTTCAAAAACATATAATAAAAACTGTGATGCATACAGCGCTGAGAGAGGGAGAGTACGAGCACAGAGGGAGGGAGAGAGGGAGCGGGTGATCACGGACTGAAGTGATGACGTGATATAAAACTTAGTTTGATCATGAAGCCTGATGCTGACATTGTGAGTGAAATATATGAACTACACAGTTACAGACAGACAGAAAGATCCGCGTGATTAACACACAGATCCACGTTATTTATTATGCTTAGTTCTGATTAGATGTAAGCTTATTAACTTTATCTTATTGGAAAATAATAAAATGTACTTTTGACAGATGTTACATTTATCATGATTTGGACAATACACACCAGGGGGATGTTCTACAAAGTAGTATAATAAAGATAACTATGAAAAATTACTTTTTATAGGCTAATGGTTAATATACAGAGCATGAAATATATTATCAGAACATGAGAGGATGATGCTGGACACAATTACCACTTACGTAACTTAATGGTCGATCTGACCGCATATAGGCCTACTTTATAAAATGAAGAAATTACATTTTAATTTTCTAAATTAACACATAATTTTGATAATTCCCTCAAGCCTTGTGAAAACATGTCATCTCTGGCAAGGGCTGTTTCAGTGACAATGCTGAAGTTGTAAAAAAAATATATAAAGTCTTCTCCCTGTCCCGGAGTAGTTGAGCGCTGTGGGAGACGGCTGCCTCTCCAGTAGCTCTTCAGTTATTTAGCTCTTTTAACTCTTTTAATCGCTCTTTTCACTTTCTGCTCTTCTTGCGAAGAGATTGTGTGCTTTTTTTATTTATCCCATGGATATTTTTAACTTTAATATGCGACCAGGAGCCAGTTTTCTCACTTATTCGAGAGAGGAAATGCTGGCTCTACGAACAAAGGGACGAGCCGGGACACGACACCCCATCCCGGCGGAGCTGAGGAGGAGAACCAGGGGCTGCAAAGCCGGGGCTAAGCTAAAGGCTAAGCTAGCGGACAACCGGAGGCGCTACAAACCGACGATTCCCTCCCTAATCATGGGGAACGTGAACTCGCTGCCGAACAAGATCGACATTTCTGGGGACTTCAACCATACAACTTTGGACTCTACTTTGGCTGTTTTCCACCAGGTTGTTGACTGTCCTACAAGGAACAACAGGACAATTGATCTGCTGTATGCTAATGTGAGGGATGCATACAGAGTCACACCCCTCCCCCCACTGGGGAAGTCTGATCACAACCTGGTTCACCTACAGCCACTGTACACCCCCCTGGTCCGAAAGCAGCCGGTAACAACTCGCTCCAGCAGGAGATGGTCCCCTGAGATGGAAAGTGCCCTGAGAGACTGTTACAACACCACAGACTGGGATGTGCTGATCAACCAGCATGATGAGGACATCGAGGGGCTGACACACTGTCTGACAGATTACCTGAACTTCTGTGCAGACGTGGTCTCCCCTGTTAAGACTGTCCGCTGTTACCCTAATAACAAGCCATGGGTAACGCGGGAAGTCAAAGCTGTCCTCAACATGAAGAAGGCTGCCTTCAGGAGCAGAGACAGGGAGGCCATGAAGGCAGCACAGCAGGAGGTGAAACATCGTGTGAGGGAAGCTAAGGACAGCTACAGGAGAAAGGTGGAGCAGAAGCTGAAGGAGAACAACATGAGGGAGGTCTGGGAAGGTGTGAGGACCATCACAGGTCACAACACAAAGACCAGAGCCGTGGGGGGGACAGTGGAGAGGGCGAACGAACTGAATGACTTTTTCAACAGGTTCAACCAGCCCATGCCCCCCCCACCCCCACCCGCACTGCAGCCATCTCTCCTTCTTCCCACAACACACCTCCCCCCAGACACCACAGCAACTCCCTCCTCCTCCCCCCCCCCCCCCCACCTCAACACAATCTCCACCTCAAATCACCACAGACTAGAGATGTCAACTCTCGTTCACTTCAGTGACCCGGATCTTCGGATCTCGTTCAGCTGAACGATTCGTTCATTACATTCGTTCACCAGGTCGTTCAGTGACATTTCCGGTTTACCCGTAACTCACTCACTCTCACTCGTTCACGAACAATACGGCTCCCATTGCATTACTGGTCTTCTTGTTCAATCATCACAAAATAACAGTTACTTGGCCCAACTGTATTAAAAAGAAAATATTATATTTATATAAAAATAAACATTCATGTGTTATCTCATCTTGCTGTTGTGTCAGTTTATTTTTGAGCTGTTGTAATATCGTTTCTAGTATTGTACTTTACTTTATTTCTTTATTTCAGACACATACGTCCATATCTGAACAAAACACAATACATAAAATAAAAGACGAAGACTACAAGTTCATTGTGCTTTACACAAAGTCGTGGTCGAGGATCAGAATGTCTGACCTGTTAGGACATTTCGTGCATTCACGTTCGTTCACGACCGAGAGAGGACCCGGTCATTCGCCCCTCCTCAGCGCTCAAACTGTATTTGCTAGTGTGAAGGTTCTCAGTAATCCAGGTCATTGTAATTTTAATATGCTTCTAATATGAGAAAATCATCCTTAACAGAGGCAAAGGCCTATAGACACCACCGATCTCCCAATTACAATGCAGTATTAAATCATCTGCCTAAACAGGTGAGATCGCACTCACACTCAGAATCATGTGAGCCTAATGACCCATCAACACCAAGGGGAGTGGTGGAGTCGGCCAAAACGGGCCATCAGCTGAAATGGGCCAGATAAGGTTGGACCATAATAGCTCTTTAAAATTTTACAATCAATAACAATGACAGATCTTGATTTGTTGCCACAATAAGGTCGCGTTCTGTCTTTATTTTCCGCACACAATTACTACACAAAATAAAGTACGTCTCTCAACATGCTGGAATGACACGAGCAGGAGCTGTAACCTGCGATCAGTTCATCATAGTTTATAACGCAGCGCGGGGAGAACACAGACGTTTAATAACGTGGACCTGTGTTCAGATCTGTCTGTCAACAGAGACTGCAGTCTGCTGTGTACTACATATATTTTACACAGAGCTGTAGATGATCAGGCTTTATGATCAAACTTTTATATCTCGTCATCACTTCAGTCCGCGATGACCCACTCCCTCCCTCCCTCTGTGCAGGTGCTCTCTCCCTCTCAGCGCTGCGAGTCTGCATCACCGTTTTTATGATATGTTGTTTTTAAAGTTTAACGGAGGTGAATGAGGCTCCTTATATATTCACAGGGCCTGAGGATGTAATATATTTAATCAGAGTCTGAGTCTGTGAATTGACTTGTATGTACAGATGCACCTAATCAGGTCGCTTCGTTCAGTGAACGAGAGAGAGAGAGAGAGAGAGAGAGAGAGAGAGAGAGAGAGAGAGACATTCGGTCAAGCGATACGTTCAGTCACTGTCACTCGTTCATGAACGATGACGGCTCACATTGCATTCACTGGTCTACTTGGCCCAACTTGCCCATTACAAAACCTTCTGACATTATAATTTCTAAATAAATAAATAAATAAACATAGTTTAGTTTGTGTTCATCTGTCAGTGGTTTACACATCTGTGAATTGACCTGTATACACAGATGCACCTAATCGGGTCGCTCGCTTCGTTCAGTGAACGAGAATGGTCTTCGTTCAGTGAACGAGAGCGAGAGAGAGACAGAGAGAGAGACAATCAGTCAAGCGATACGTTCAGTCATTCTCCTAACCAATGATGGTGATTTGATACATTAGATGTGATACAAACAGCCCTCCTCTGAAACGCAATTGGCTCGTGCTAACATCAATCAGTCTGGTTTCCTAAAAGAAGAAGTGGGGAGCCAAGTGAACGAAAGGAACGACTTTGATGCATGAAAGTGAACGGATCATTCCGTTCACTGAAAAGATTCATTCTTTTTGAACGAATCGTTCAGGACCGAAACATCTCTACCACAGACCAGGTCAGAGGACAGCTGAGGAAGCTCCGACCCAGGAAAGCAGCAGGCCCGGACAAGGTGTGTCCAAGACTTCTGAAGACCTGCGCTGCTGAACTGGGGGAACCACTACAACGGATCTTCAACCTCAGCCTGCAGCTAGGGAGAGTGCCCACCCTCTGGAAGACATCCTGCATTGTCCCGGTTCCTAAAAAGAGCCGGCCCAGGGAGCTGAATGATTTCCGGCCGGTGGCACTCACTTCACACCTGATGAAGACGTTGGAGCGGCTCTTCCTCAGCCTCCTCAGACCCCAGGTGCAGCACGCCCAGGACAGCCTGCAGTTCGCCTACCAGCCAGGTGTTGGTGTGGAGGATGCCATCCTCTACCTACTACACCGAGTCCACTCCCATCTGGATAAGGGGAGAGGCACAGCGAGGATTCTCTTCTTGGACTTCTCCAGCGCCTTTAATACCATTCACCCCCCTATGCTTCGAGATAAATTGAACCGGATGGGAGTGGACCCCCACCTGGTGGCCTGGATATCCAACTACCTCACCGACAGGCCACAGTACGTCAGGCTGAAGGACACCACGTCTGACACTGTGGTCAGCAGCACTGGAGCCCCCCAGGGCACAGTGCTGGCCCCTCTTCTCTTCACCCTGTACACCTCGGACTTCTGTCACAACTCAGAGCTGTGTCACATACAGAAGTACGCCGATGACACAGCCATCGTTGGATGCATCAGGGACGACAGAGAGGAGGAGTATCGGAGTCTGGTGGGAGACTTTGCTGCTTGGTGCCGCACAAACCACCTAGAGCTCAACACCTCTAAGACAAAGGAGCTGGTCATAGACTTTGGGAGGTCCAGACCGAAGCCGAGACCAGTCCTACTAGAGGGAGCTGAGGTGGAGAGTGTGGGCTCCTACAAATACCTCGGGCTGTGTCTGGACAACAAACTGGACTGGTCAACACACACCAGCCACCTGTACGGGAAGACACAAGGCAGGATGTACTTCCTAAGGAGACTGCGGTCTTTTAACATCTGCAGCAAACTGCTGCGGATGTTTTACCAGTCTGTGGTTGCCAGTGTCCTCTTTTACACTGTAGTGTGCTGGGGAGGCAGCACATCCAAGAAGGACACATCCAGACTGGATAAACTGATCAGGCGAGCCGGCTCTGTGATCGGCATGAAGCTTGACCCTCTGGTGACGGTGGCAGAGACAAGGACACTGAACAAACTGTTGGACATTATGGACAATGCCAGCCACCCTCTGCACACCGTCATCAGCAACCAGAGGAGCCTGTTCAGTGAGAGACTGCTCCTTCCAAAGTGCAGGACTAACCGACTGAAGAACTCCTTTGTCCCTCATGCCATCAGGCTGTACAACTCCTCACTTAGGGGGAGGAGGTAACAGGGACAGACTCTCTCAACAGCGGTAGCCACTAATTCACCTCACAAAGTTAATAGTAGTAATCTTCTTTTATTCAATAGTAATATTTATTTATTTCTCAAGGGTCATATGTGCAATAAAAATCTGTCAATGTGCAATAATCTCTCACCACAGTGCAATAACCTAATACCACAGTGCAATAACCTAATTTAGTTTAATCGAACTAAATACCAGGTCAATTACCCACTGTTTACTTGTATATTTTCTAAGAGTGTATATTTTATATATTTTGTTATCTAATTTTGTACTTTTTTTATATATATATATATATACATCGATAGATATATATATTTTGATCTTTATTTTTTACCCTCTGTGTGCTGATTCTTTCCTATTGTATTGTACTGTATAAGCTGCTGGAGACTGAATTTCCCAGAGGGAGTCATCCCAAAGGGATCAATAAAGTTGAGTCTAAGTCTAAGTCTAAGTCTAAATGTGTTTGAACAGCATTACAGCTCCTCAATGTGCAAGCTAAAAGGGTCAGTTTTCCCCAAAACACCCTAACAAATTTGGAGTGACAATCAATACAATCACCCTTAATGGTATGTTTTAATACAATTTTTAAATTAGTAATCATGATTACTGTCATTAATCATCAGTGTGATACACTGAATGATGACAATGTGGTTCCAAATAATACAGCCACTGCAACTGCAAACATAACAGAAAGAGAGTCTCGTATTAAAATCAGCTTGTTTTGCTGCTAACCCGACTGTCTTATGCTTTACGACTGGACTCACTTCCTGCTTAACTGTGAGTACAGTGCCAGTTGATAATATACCAAAGCTGCTACTGACACCTACTGGGGAAAATGACATGAGAAAATACATGAAAATTGAGTGATACCACTTTAAATGTTTTTAAATTAAGGTAGCTCATATTAGCAGGGAGGGATGCTCATATTGACAAGCAGGACAGCTCATACCGACAGGTAGAAAATAGATGAAAAATGACTAATACCACTTTAAATGTATTTAAAGTAAGGTAGCTCATATTGACAGGCGGGGTAGCTCATGTTGACGGTTGGGAATGAAAATTGAGTAATACCACTTTAAATGTATTTAAAGTAGGTCATATTGACAAGAGGGGAAAAGAACAAAATAAAATATTTATTTCTTTTAAAAATAAAAATACACATGCAACTGCATTTGAAAGATTTTTGGAAACAAGTGTCTGGCTTTGTCCTTTATTCTCTCCCACTGTAGTAAAAAAAAATTAATCACAACAGTCCTTTTAGTCATATTACAAATCTTATAACAATACTACAAGAAATACTATTAAATACTATGGAACATGTCTCTGAAGGTCTGCAAAATGTTAATAACGTACAAAAAACAATTCTGTTGTTTTTCTTTTGAATCGAGATTGTATGAGTACAGACCATGGGCTATCGTACACCCAGCGCAAGCGTCATTGCTATTTTCCACCCAACATAGTTATCATTTTCATGCCCAGCGGCCACGTTGTGTAAATAGCAAGTGAACTTGCGCCCACGTTAGCGCCTATGGGCGTGTTGGTCTTAAACTGAGGTGTGGTCCGGCAAAAGGGTGGCGCGTTGATATCTTGAGGAAGCAGAAAGCGACTGCGCCATAGACTAACAAAACCTGGTCTAAGGTCTATGGCGCAGTCTGTCTCTGCTATTTAAATGGGGCATCATGGGTATACATCGGCGAGTTCACAACACGCGAGTCTCTGTTTGTCACTTACACAGGTCAGCACTTCTACTCATAAGGAAAAAGCAGTGTTTGCTGATACAGTGAAATAACGTTTATGGGACTGTGAGACCGCAAGCTTTTGTTTCCATTGTCTCTTTAAATCATGATACTGCTTTCGGTTTGTGCCGATCTGGTGAGGAGTGCCAGAAGACGTGGGGCTGCCTCCAACACACATCTGTGTAAACCCAATAATGTTTTTTTTTGTTTTTTTATGAATAATAACGCTGAGTAACAGTGGGACAGACAATATTATGTTTTCAGATAGAAATAAGATGTTGATATTTTTAGTGCAATGATGGATAGTTTTCAGGGCAATGATAGACAACAGATATTGTGTTTGTAGACAGAAAACGATCAGGTCCTTTGTGTAGACACAGTATATTTTAATAGTCACAAAATAACAGGATTGGTAAAATTCACGGCTTGCAAAATTATATGTTAAAGCATTTGACAAATGAAAACAGTGAAGCGTAAATGGGTAGCAAGAGTAATAATTAATAAAATCCACATATGTAACAATAAATAATTCATAACTCAAAATTATGAATCATAAACATACATTGGTGTAAAAGGTGAAGGAGAGTGATGGCACTCAACTTCGGCTCTCAGAAATCATTAGTTTTATATTGAATAACAGAATTTAGGTTTACCTTAAAGCCCCTGATAACCCAAATCCACAAAATCCTTCTCACTATGCAATTTAAAGTCTTATACTTTTAAGCCTGTTAACGGTTTTAGAAATGACTTTTAATCCAAACTGGAGTTATTGCTATTCTTACTTTGTTAACTTCCCTGGCGCTGGGGTTAAATTGGGCGTGGTCAGTGAAGATATTTATGTCGTCATAAATATTCTCGAACCAATCGTGAAATAATCAACAGCAGTTGCCCCGCCCTCACAGGTGCAATAAAAATTGTCAGCTCGCGATCAATCAGTCTCTTTGAGTCTGAGCTAACTCGTGTCTGCACAGCCGTTGCAATTAGCTATTTATTGATTGCCTTTTTTACCTATCATGTCTGTGTGTGCTGTCCCCGGGTGCACATCCACCATGAGAGATGACAAGGTATCATTCTTTTATTTCCCAACTGCGGTGGATTTGGAGAAGCAGTGGGCTGCGTTTTTTGGTGAGTCGCGGCGGACTCGTCCGCAAAAACTCCCGTATATGCAGTTTGCATTTCCATGGGTTTTGCAAAGCGGCTCCGTTTATCACCTGGAGCTGTACCCTCTCTTCCTCCACTTCAGCCTCGGACACCTGGTGTCCCTAACACGGAGACTGATCATGTAAGTTGCTTATCATAGGTAACGTAAAGCTATACGTTACATGTAACACACTTTAAAGCATTAGATCATATGTTAGGTTATCTAACTGTTGTTGGTTGAACATTTAGTGGCAGTGATTTGTAGCTAACGTTACTAGATATGATATCATGATGTGAGCAAACGTAAAGTCATTTGGCTAGGTAGTTACCGTCACCTAAATAGTCAAAGCTAACAACACTTAAAAAAAAACTCCCAAAATATTGTCATAGTGTTGGATAGTTGTAATTGACCGAGACGGAGGAAGGCACAAGGTGTGTGCATGTGTGAGTGAGAGATATGTTTACAGTTTATGAACGCATAAGCATAACGTCAAGTTATAGCAGGTTGCGCAGAGCTATGTAGCTGTTTCTCAAATGTAATTTGGCCTATGAAGTCAGCCTAATTTTAGAATAATCTTCCACCCGTACAGATTATCAGTATGCCATCCCGCACCAGAACGAGTATCAGCGTTGGGTGCCAGTATGCACTAGACCCTGAGCCTTGCATCACTAGCCGGGAGACTGGATGCCAGACCGGTATCGCCTGGCGAAGCAAGTCAGTGAGCACACAGCTGTCAAGAAGAACCTTGGAGAAGAAAAGGAGCCGAGGTATGAGGCCCACATGCTTTTGTGTTTTCAGACTGAATAAACTGTCAGTGCATTTAATTCATTTATAACAAATTTTTGCAGCGTGCCAGGCAAAGGTTTCTACTTCGACCATTGGTGTGGGCAATGATGCCATCACAGCACAACAAAGAACAGCCAGGCAATTTCACTCGCCACCCTTGAAGCGACCACGGTTGGAATTATCCGATACACCACCATGTGTTGAGTCTGAGGATACAATAGTGTGTTGTCAGATGACTCATATGTTCCCACCATGACAGATGTTGATGACTCTACATCTGAGAAGTAACTCAATTACTGTCGGTGCTTGTGACTGCATGTTTACTGGTTATGAACTTATAAATGTTTCATCTTGCTTTTTCTACCTTCAACAGACCACCTGTGAAATCACTCCAAGGTATGCCAAAGTACATTGTGTATGAAGACTGCCTGCTGGATTTGTTCAAGATCTGCCCTGTATGTACAAGCTCCTGTGTGGTGAAAACATACACAAGAGGTACTTTCCTGTCCGTGGACCAAAGATGCACCCACCAGACCTGCATGTACACCAGGCAGTGGAACAGCCAAGCACTTATTGGCAGCGCCCCTGCAGGGAATGTCCATCTGTCCGCTGCTGTGTATTTCACAGGGTCCTCTATGGTCCAGACAAATAAGGTATGACTGATAATGTATAATTATATAGTTTCTGTAACAAAAATATTCATTTTTTTGGACATGCGCAACGTCAACAATGTCTTTACCAGGTTCTCTCAGCTCTGTGTGTGAAGTCTATGTCTAGAACAACATTCAACAAACACGTACGATCCTACATCCAACCTGCAATTGTTCACAAATGGAAAACGGATCAGGCAAGCCTCCTTCTGGACCTGAAGCAGAAAGAGCAGGTGTGTCTGGGAGGGGACATGAGGGCGGACAGCCCTGGGCACTCTGCAAAGTTCGGCTCATACACCATGATGGACCTTGACTCCGACCGAGTTGTTGACATTCAGCTTGTTCAGGTAAGTTTTGATATTGAACATCACAGTGACATTCACAAAGTATTTAGTTTGGACAACATTTGAAAATATATTATCTGCTGTTAGATTTCAGCGCTGATCCTATGTAATTATGATTTCATATCCCTGAGCATCTGCAGCAAACTTTTTCTCCTGTAATCAATAGAGCAATGAGGTAGGTGTCAGTGTGCGGATGGAGAAGGAGGGCCTGATTCGCAGTCTGTCATTCCTCAACACATCTGGTGTGAAGGTGAGTTCTCTGGTAACTGACCGACACCCACAGGTTCAGAAGTACCTTAGGGAGCAGAGACCAGACATCACACACTACTATGATGTATGGCACGTTGCGAAAGCTATTGACATTATCAATCAAGCATTGTTGTTTATGGGTTTATAATTATCATAGATTACATTATTGTTCTATATTTGTCATGAATGCATCCTGTAGGCATCAACAAGAAAGTAGAGGGAATCGCAAAGGAGAATGGGTGCGAGAAAGTAAGGAAGTGGCAGCCAAGCATAAAGAACCACCTTTACTGGTCAGCTGCTGACTCCTCAAGTGGTGAAGAGACTGTGGCCAAGTGGATATCCCTCATGAACCACATCCAGAATGTCCATGAGCATGAAAATCCCTGCCTCCCTGCCTGCCTGCGTGGACCTTTGCCAGGTATCACAAAGTGGCTGAAGCAAGGTATGCACTGAATGACAATTCACTTCACAATTGTAATATTCAACACATGCTTGACTTTTATGTTTTTCTATGCTTCTTTTCCTTTGTTTTCATGTCTGAACACAAATGTAGGTACCAAGCCTTACTACAGGCTTGAAAAAGTGCTGGAGAAGTGCTGTCTCATCAAAGATATTTCAAAGCTCAGCCCACTGCACCAGACGTCTAACCTGGAGGTGTTCCATAGTGTGATTCTGAAGTTCGCACCCAAGAATGTCGTGTTTTCATACCGTGGGATGTTGTGCAGGTAGATGTTATAAGATATACAAATGTTATAATGTCCACTAAACTGTCTGTATTACTCTGATTAAAATACCATCATTTCAGGCTTTACCTGACAGCATTCCACTTTGAGAATGCTGGATGCTGCCAGGCGAAGACTGCTCATGGAGATCTCCAGTACAAAGTCTGCTTCCCCAAGGCCAAGAAGGGGGGACCCTCCATTCAGCCAGTAAAGAGTCCACCAACATGTCGTGAGTTGTAAATGTTTATTAGTATTCATTTTTCATAGCATTGTTACAATTAAAACCACAATAAAAAATAACCAACATGAAAAAATGTTTTCATTATCAAATTAAAAGGCTATGTCGATGAACTTCTGAACCTCCTTTTCAACGAGGTCATCAGTGACCCTGCTCCCTTCGTGGGAGAGCTGACAATGGTGTCAGTACCAGAACCCCTCTGCGCCCAATACGACCGACCAAAGAAGGCAGATGCCATTGCCAATTATGTGTCCCGATTCAGTCGTCAAGGTGGGGTCTGAAACCAACATATTCACCTTCCTCATCAGGATATTCACGGCGAATTCTAAGCACCACACAAGATGGTATTACCACTCTGTTTCGTCTTCCTAAGTAGCCCCAGCACCAGCTCACAAACTGCCTGTAGGCCAGGAAGCGGGCTCGCCTGTAATAAAAAAGTATCAAATAAATGTGGAAGAAAACACAACAAAGCCACACATGTATTGTTTTGATGGCCTAAATTGTGTGTTCTGTCTGTCTATGTTTAGTCTTGCAGTGAGACCCCCTATATTGGCTGATGGAGGATTGACCGCTACTCATCTGCCCTGTCTGCTGTACTGCATCTCCCACACTGTAAGTAGCTCATTCATTTTCCAGCAGAAAGCAAGGCTTTGGTGTGTAAATGTTCAGCAAAGTTGTAACCCATCTTCTCTCCCTTTGCTTTTGTCTTGCAGTCAATTATCCAACATCTTCTGAAGGATGAGGTGGCTTTGTGAAAGTGGCTTTCTCAAAGACTGGACTTCTGATAGATTTCTACCCCACTCTCTGATTAAAGCTACACTTTTTCCATATAATGCAGTGTGTTTGTGAATGCATGAAAGGTCAAATGTTGTTCAAGAGTTTGGAAGAAGTTGAATTTAATATCAATTCATGTAGATTATCAGCTCCTCACACCTGTTGATGACCTAGAGAAAGTGTAAAGATCATTGTACGGGGTGCACTAGTAGACAAAAATGCAAGTCCCCCCCCCCCCCCCCCCCCCCACCAATAAAAGGGGCAATTTGATGGATTAAAAAAGTGTCATGCTAAAGTGTAAAAACTTCACTGAAAGAGAGCTATTGCAGAAAATTGAGCTTATAACATTTGAGTGAAAAAGAAGACTACATACCGGTGTAACCTGCCGACAGCAGAGGTTTTCTGCCATTTTTGGCATTATCTGGCACTCTCCACAGCAACACCTGCAAGTTCAATTTGTCAGTGACTATTGACTTCACAATATGCACCCCAACGCAGTGAATAATGACAATTAATGTTAACCCTCATATGGCCTTGCATCCCTTTTTGATAATTTCCCTAAGGACCCCAACTGAGAATATGTTTGTAGCTGTATGATTCAGTCCTGAATTATAAAATAAATGTGCATGACTAACATGCTGAAGAGGAGAAAGTTAAATCTGTGATCTGAATAGTAAATTGGGTATGATGTTTGATGATCTCCTTGTGGCCTGAACTTATGGTGACCCTACTTTGAAACACACAACCTCAAGGAGCCTGGTAACTTACAGGTAACGTAATACTTGGTGTTTATGGAAATTGTCTTACTAAGGGCAGGTGCATCACATAGTTGCTAAGCAAGTATTTGACATTATGCTACACAGATCAACACCTCACCAGTTAAAAATCACGGAGGGAAACCAGAGGGTGTGGCAAATGGGAAAGCTCAAACATAAGTATAAATTAATAATATGGCACTAGCTCACGCTACAGAGACGTCATTTAGCATCGCATTAATAGCTTTGACAACAAATATGTGCATCTAAGCTAACAATGCACGTGTATGCAAACTTTTCTACTCAACAGCAATATGGATAGCAAATCATTTTTGTAACTCACCATTCAGTGACCGTTTGATAGGAACTTTCAGGTGGTACTGGCAAGGTTTCTGCTTCACCGTCTGAATCAGAATCAGACGGCTCAAACATGTAGGGCTGGACAGCGCTCACTCTCCCATGTGCCATTGTTGTGTTGACGGTTGCCATGAGGACGCGGACAGGCGGACCCCTGCAGGTGTCAATCAACACGGAATCTGCCACGCCTACACAGTCCTGAAAAATTGTCTGCATAGCCTAATGAGCTGTTTTTCAAATAGGTTTTCTAGTGGTTCTGAACATTTATTTTCACTCAGATTTTTGTGGATGCTTTATGATACACTCATCTCTGATATCATATATGCATTTTTGCTATTTCAAGCCGAGTTTACAGGGGCTTTAAATTCAATGTTGGACTCCACCCAATTTTGACAAAACTTATCATTTTGTCAAATATAATTAATATAATATATAATTAGATAAATAAATACTTTAGGCTCATGATCTCAGGGTAGCTATGAGGTTCTTGGTCATGGTGGACAGTGACTTTACCATTTCAGACACACACAAATCACATGGATCAAGGTCTTTAAAAATGAATGGTTCATTTAACTACTCACCTCTAAACAGAATATAAATTGAATAAATGAACAATCAAGTACAATGAATATAACAATGAACAATAAAAAAATGACAAGTAAATTAAGCAGTTGATAGTTTGAAAGGGCACCAAGGAAGATTGTGAAGCAATTCAAAATTAATTCTAATTTGAAAAGATTTTTGGTTTAGGTTTAATGTTAATTAATCCTATTTAATTTAGCATCAAGCATCAACACATGGGAGATGTAATTGTATCACCTGGGCCCAGTTTTTCAAAAAGTTTCATCTGGATCAGAATGATCTGGATAGGATTAAATCTCAAAATTGGGTATTTCAAAAGCAGAGATGGGATCCTGATCCTACAAAAGTGGGATACGGATTTGGTAATCCAATCCTGCCAAGGATCCAGATCAAATATAGATTTTGGGTATTTCAAAACTCTAAGGTGGAGATTAGGATAGGTTTGATGCTAAAAATCAGGATTATCCTGATCCCACTGGAAGGGTGGATTCAGGATGGATTCAGGGTGGATGTAGAGACATGTAGGACACATGACATATTTAATCATTCTTTTATTCAATGCTTGCATAGTAAAGCAACACAGACCATACCAAATAAATATCCATTCTAAATTAAATAATTAAACCTAAAATATTTTCAACTAGAATTAGAAAAAATAGATGCAAAAACAGTAATTTTACATTTCGTCCTCAGGAACTGTAATGCCAGCATCTTTCAGCCTCTCTTCGAAGAGGCGAATACGCAGCTTTGTTTCCCTTTGTTGAAGCAAAGTCAGTTTTATCTGCTCCTCAGCAAGAGTGATCTGTTTCTCTGCCCTTCTCTTGGGGTCTTTTACCAGACGTCGCCTCTTATGGGGCGGTTCTACCCCTGAGGAGTGTGGGTCTTCTTGCTGTTGTTTGTCAGTGACCGGGGGTTCTTTAGGCTCTGCCTCAGCAGGAGTTAGGATAACAACTTGCTCTCCCAACTCATTAGCAGTCTCCGAATCTGGAGTTTCAGTCAAAGTCCCACACAGTCCAGACTCACCACCTTGTGAGACTGACTGAATGCCATGCAGAGCCTGGGATCTCTTTCCACCAATAATGTCTAGAATGACATCAGTGAACTCCCCCCGCTTAAATGGTCTGTTGCCTGTTTTAGGGTTATTAGAGTCACTGTGGTCTTTTGTGGCCTTTTGTTTTAAATTCTTCCAGCGAAGTTTTACCTGGTCCAGGCTTCTTAATTGATCACTCCCTGTGGCATTTACACTCTTCGTGATGTCAGTCCAGATATTGTATTTCATCTTGGCCGTTACTGAGGTGCCAAGTTTAGCCATCATATTGCCATAATATTCCCCTTACACCATCAAGCAAGGCATGTGTTTCAGCTACGTTGAAATTGCTCCCCTTTGAAGAACTTGCTGACACATCCATTTTCTCTTTCTGTCTGTCTCTCTTGCACACTTGTGGTTTCTCAAATTCAGATTTCAGGTCGATTTTTTAGTAATTTTCGGACTTCAGTTTTTGACCCTGTTTTTTGACGACACGGGGGGTGGTTTCTCAAATTCAGATTTCAGGTCGATTTCTGACTTCAGTTTTTGACCCCGATTTTTCACGACAGGGCCAGCGTGGTTCTCAAATATAGATTTCAGGTCGATTTTTGGTCATTTTCTGACTTCAGTTTTTGTCCCCGAATTTTCACGACATGGCCGGGGTGGTTCTCAAATACAGGTTTCAGGTCCATTTCTGTTAATTTTCTGACTTCAGTTTTTGACCCTGTTTTTTGACGACAGGGGGGCTGGATTCTCAAATTCAGATTTCAGGTCGATTTTTGGTAATTTTCTGACTTCCGTTTTTGACCCTGTTTTTTGACGACACGGGGGTGGTTTCTCAAATTCAGATTTCTGGTCGATTTCTGACTTCAGTTTTTGACCCCGATTTTTCACGACAGGGCAGGGGTGGTTCTCAAATACAGATTTCAGGTCGATTTTTGGTAATTTTCTGACTTCAGTTTTTGACCCTGTTTTTTCACGACAGGGCAGAGGTGGTTCTCAAATACAGATTTCAGGTCGATTTCTGTTAATTTTCTGACTTCAGTTTTTGACCCTGTTTTTTGACGACAGGGGGGGTGATTTCACAAATTCAGTTTTCAGGTAGATTCCTTCAGGTTTTGACCCTGTTTTTTGACGACACGAAGGTGGTTTCTCAAATTCAGATTTCAGATCGATTTTTGGTAATTTTCTGACTTCAGTTTTTGACCCCGATATTTCACGACAGGGTGGTTCTCAAATACAGATTTCAGGTCGATTTTTGGTAATTTTCTGACTTCAGTTTTTGACCCTGTTTTTCTGACAACAGAGGGGGTGGTTTCTCACATTCAGATTTGAGGGTGGGTTTCTGACTTCAGTTTTTGACCCTGATATTTCACGACAGGTGGTTCTCAAACACAGATTTCAGGTCGATTTCTAACTTCAGTTTTTGACCCCGATATTTCACGACAGGTGGTTCTCAAATACAGATTTCAGGACGATTTCTAACTTCAGTTTTTGACTCCGATATTTCACGACAGTGCCGGGGTGGTTCTCAAATACAGATTTCAGGTCGATTTTTCTTAATTTTCTGACTTCAGCTTTTGACCCTGTTTTTTGACGACAGGAGGGGTGGTTTCTCAAATTCAGATTCCGGGTCGATTTCTGACTTCAGTTTTTGACCCCGATATTTCACGACAGGGCTGGGGTAGTTCTCAAATTCAGATTTCAGGTCGATTTGTCTTAATTTTCTGACTTCAGTCTTTGACCCTGTTTTTGCCGATGGGGGGGTGGTTTCTCAAATTCAGATTCCGGGTCGATTTCTGACTTCAGTTTTTGACCCTGTTTTTTGCAGACAGGGGGGTGGTTTCTCAAATTCAGATATGAGGGTGGATTTCTGACTTCAGTTTTTGACCCCGATATTTCACGACAGGGCCGGGGTGGTTCTCAAATACAGATTTCAGGGCGATTTTTGCTAATTTTCTGACTTCAGTTTTTGACCCTGTTTTTTGTCGACAGGCGGGGTGGTTTCTCAAATTCAGATTCCGGGTCGATTTCTGACTTCAGTATTTGACCCCGATATTCTACGACAGGGCCGGGGTGGTTCTCAAATTCAGATTTCAGGTCGATTTCTGGTAATTTTCTGACTTCAGTTTTTGACCCTGTTTTGTGACGACAGGGCTGGGGTGGTTCTCAAATACAGATTTCAGGTCGATTTTTCTTCATTGTCTGACTTCAGTTTTTAACCCTGTTTATTGACGACAGGGCTGGGGTGGTTTCTCAAATTCAGATTCCGGGTCGATTTCTGACTTCAGTTTTTGACCCCGATATTCTACGACAGGGCCGGGGGTGGTTCTCAAATTCAGATTTCAGGTCGATTTCTGGTAATTTTCTGACTTCAGTTTTTGACCCTGTTTTTTGCAGACAGGGGGGTGGTTTCTCAAATTCAGATTTGAGGGTAAATTTCTGACTTCAGTTTTTGACCCTGTTTTTTGCCGACAGGAGGGGGTGGTTTCTCAAATTCAGATTTCAGGTTGATTTTTCTTTATTTTCTGACTTCAACTTTTGACCCTGTTTTTTGCCGACGGGGGGGTGGTTTCTCAAATTCAGATATGAGGGTGGATTTCTGACGTCAGTTTTTGACCCCGATATTTCACGACAGGGCCGGAGTGGTTCTCAAATTCAGATTTCAGGTCGATTTCTGGTAATTTTCTGACTTTAGTTTTTGACCCCGATATTTCATGACAGGTGGTTCTCAAATACAGATTTCAGGTTGATTTTTGGTAATTTTCTGACTTCAGTTTTTGACCCCGATATTTCACGACAGGGCCGGGGTGGTTCTCAAATACAGATTTCAGGGCGATTTTTGGTAATTTTCTGACTTCAGTTTTTGACCCTGTTTTTTGCCGACGGGGGGGTGGTTTTTCAAATTCAGATTCCGGGTCGATTTCTGACTTCAGTATTTGACCCCGATATTCTACGACAGGGCCGGGGTGGTTCTCAAATTCAGATTTCAGGTCGATTTCTGGTAATTTTCTGACTTCAGTTTTTGACCCTGATATTTCACGACAGGTGGTTCTCAAATACAGATTTCAGTTCGATTTCTAACTTCAGTTTTTGACCCCGATATTTCACGACAGGTGGTTCTCAAATTCAGATTTCAGGTCGATTTGTGACTTCAGTTTTTGACCCAGATATTTCACGACATGGCCGGGGTGGTTCTCAAATTCAGATTTCAGGTCGATTTTTCTTAATTTTCTGACTTCAGTTTTTGACCCTGTTTTTTGACGACACGGGGGGTGGTTTCTCAAATTCAGATATGAGGGTGGATTTCTGACTTCAGTTTTTGACCCTGTTTTTTGCCGACAGGAGGGGGTGGTTTCTCAAATTCAGATTTCAGGTCGATTTTTCTTTATTTTCTGACTTCAGTTTTTGACCCTGTTTTTTGCCGACGGGGGGGTGGTTTCTCAAATTCAGATATGAGGGTGGATTTCTGACTTCAGCTTTTGATCCCGATATTTCACGACAGGGCCGGGGTGGTTCTAAAATACAGATTTCAGGTCGATTTTACTTAATTTTCTGACTTCAGTTTTTGACCCTGTTTTTTGACGACACGGGGGGTGGTTTCTCAAATTCAGATTTGAGGGTAAATTTCTGACATCAGTTTTTGACCCTGTTTTTTGCAGACAGGGGGGTGGTTTCTCAAATTCAGATATGAGGGTGGATTTCTGACTTCAGTTTTTGACCCTGTTTTTTGCCGACAGGGGGGGTGGTTCTCAAATTCAGATTTCAGGTCGATTTCTGACATCAGTTTTTGACCCCAATATTTTACGACAGTGCCAGGGTGGTTCTAAAATACAGATTTCCGGTCGATTTTTGGTAATTTTCTGACTTCAGTTTTTGACCCTGTTTTTTGCTGACGTGGTGGTTTCTCAAATTCAAATTCAGATTCCGGGTCGATTTCTGACTTCAGTTTTTGACCCCGATATTCTACGACAGGGCCGGTGTGGTTCTCAAATTCAGATTTCAGGTCGATTTCTGGTAATTTTCTGACTTCAGTCTTTGACCCTGTTTTTTGACGACAGGGGGGGTGGTTTATCAAATTCAGATTTGAGGGTAATTTTCTGACTTCAGTTTTTGACCCTGTTGTTTGCCGACAGGGGGGGTGGTTTCTCAAATTCAGATTTCAGGTCGATTTTTCATCATTGTCTGACTTCAGTTTTTAACCCTGTTTATTGACGACAGGGCTGGGGTGGTTCTCAAATACAGATTTCAAGTCGATTTTTCTCAATTTTCTGACTTCAGTTTTTGACCCTGTTTTTTTTGACAACGGGGGGGTGGTTTCTCAAATTCAGATTTGAGGTTGGATTTCTGACTTCAGTTTTTGACCCCGTTATTTCACGACAGGGCCGGGGTGGTTTCTCAAATTCAGATTTCAGGTCGATTTCTGACTTCAGTTTTTGACCCCGATATTTCACGACAGGGCCGGAGTGGTTTTCAAATACAGATTTCAGGTCGAATTTTGGTCATTTTCTGACTTCAGTTTTTGACCCTGTTTTTTGACGACAGGGCCGGGGTGGTTCTCAAATACAGATTTCAGGTCGATTTTTCTCAATTTTCTGACTTCAGTTTTTGACCCTGTTTTTTTGACAACAGGGGGGGTGGTTTCTCAAATTCAGATTTGAGGGTGGATTCCTGACTTCAGTTTTTGACCCCGATATTTCACGACGGTGGTTCTCAAATTCAGATTTCAGGTCGATTTCTGATTTCAGTTTTTGACCCCGATATTTCTCGACAGGGCCAGCGTGGTTCTCAAATACAGATTTGAGGTCGATTTTTCGTAATTGTCTGACTTGAGTTTTTAACCCTGTCTTTTGACGACGGGGGGGTGGTTTCTTAAATTCAGATTTCAGGTCGATTTCTGACTTCAGCTTTTTACCCCGATATTTCACGAGAGGGCCGGGGTGGTTCTCAAATACAGATTTCAGGTCGATTTTTGGTCATTTTCTGACTTCAGTTTTTGACCCTGTTTTTTGTCGACAGGGGGGGTGGTTTCTCAAATTCAGATATGAGGGTGGTTTTCTGACTTCAGTTTTAGACCCTGAAATTTCACGACAGGGCCAGGGTGGTTCTCAAATACAGATTTCAGGTCGATTTTTCTTAATTGTCTGACTTGAGTTTTTGACCCTGTTTTTTGTCGACAGTGGGGGTGGTTTTGGAAATTCAGATTTCAGGTCGATTTCTGACTTCAGTTTTCGATCCCGATATTTCATGACAGGGCTGGGGTGGTTCTCAAATTCAGATTTCAGGTCGATTACTGATTTCAGTTTTTGACCCTGATATGTCACGACAGGGCCAGAGTGGTCTTCAAATACAGATTTCAGGTCGATTTTTGGTAATTTTCTGACTTCAGTTCTTGACCCTGTGTTTTGACGACAGGGGGGGTGGTTTCTCAAATTCAGATTTCAGGTCGATTTCTGACTTCAGTTTTTGACCCCGATATTTCACGACAGGGCCGGGGTGGTTCTTAAATACAGATTTCAGGTCGATTTTTCTCAATTTTCTGTCTTCAGTTTTTGACCCTGTTTTTTGACGACGGGGGGGTGGTTTCTTATATTCAGATTTCAGGTCGATTTCTGACTTCAGTTTTTTTCCCCGATATTTCACGACAGGGCCGGGGTGGTTCTCAAATACAGATTTGAGGTTGATTTTTGGTCATTTTCTGACTTCAGTTTTTGACCCTGTTTTTTGTCGACAGGGGGGGTGGTATCTCAAATTCAGATATGAGGGTGGATTTCTGACTTCAGTTTTAGACCCCAATATTTCACGACAGGGCCAGGGTGGTTCTCAAATACAGATTTCAGGTCGATTTTTGGTAATTTTCTGACTTCAGTTTTTGACCCTGTTTTTTGACGACAGGGCCAGGGTGCTTCTCAAATACAGATTTCAGGTCGATTTTTGGTAATTTTCTGACTTCAGTTTTTGACCCTGTTTTTTGACAACAAGGGGGGTGGTTTCTCAAATTCAGATTTGAGGGTGGATTTCTGACTTCAGTTTTTGACCCCGATATTTCACGACAGGGCCGGGGTGGTTCTCAAATTCAGATTTCAGGTCGATTTTTCTCAT
The DNA here is from genome assembly GCF_022749685.1 of Semicossyphus pulcher. Lineage (NCBI taxonomy): Eukaryota > Metazoa > Chordata > Actinopteri > Labriformes > Labridae > Semicossyphus > Semicossyphus pulcher. Next base: position 93,670 of record NW_027211770.1, on the reverse strand, counting down.
TTTCTGACTTCAGTTTTTGACCCTGTTTTTTGACGACAGGGGGGGTGGTTTCTCAAATTCAGATATGAGGGTGGATTTCTGACTTCAGTTTTAGACCCTGTTTTTTGACAACAAGGGGGGTGGTTTCTCAAATTCAGATTTGAGGGTGGATTTCTGACTTCAGTTTTTGACCCCGATATTTCACGACAGGGCTGGGGTGGTTCTCAAATACAGATCTGAGGTTGATTTTTGGTCATTTTCTGACTTCAGTTTTTGACCCTGTTTTTTGTCGACAGGGGGGGTGGTTTCTCAAATTCAGATATGAGGGTGGATTTCTGACTTCAGTTTTAGACCCCAATATTTCACGACAGGGCCAGGGTGGTTCTCAAATACAGATTTCAGGTCGATTTTTGGTAATTTTCTGACTTCAGTTTTTGACCCTGTTTTTTGACGACAGGGCCAGGGTGCTTCTCAAATACAGATTTCAGGTCGATTTTTCTCAATTTTCTGACTTCAGTTTTTGACCCTGTTTTTTTGACAACAGGGGGGGTGGTTTCTCAAATTCAGATTTGAGGGTGGATTTCTGACTTCAGTTTTTGACCCCGATATTTCACGACAGGGCCGGGGTGGTTCTCAAATTCAGATTTCAGGTCGATTTCTGACTTTAGTTTTTGACCCCGATATTTGACGACAGGGCCGGGGTGGTTCTCAAATTCAGATTTCAGGTCGATTTCTGATTTCAGTTTTTGACCCCGATATTTCACGACAGGGCCAGGGTGGTTCTCAAATACAGATTTGAGGTCGATTTTTCTTAATTGTCTGACTTCAGTCTTTGACCCTGTTTTTTGACGACAGGGGGGGTGGTTTCTCAAATACAGATTTCAGGTCGATTTTTGGTAATTTTCTGACTTCAGTTTTTGACCCTGTTTTTTGACGACAGGGGGGGTGGTTTCTCAAATTCAGATTTCAGGTCGTTTTCTGACTTCAGTTTTTGACCCTGTTTTTTGACGACAGGGCCAGGGTGCTTCTCAAATACAGATTTCAGGTCGATTTTTCTCAATTTTCTGACTTCAGTTTTTGACCCTGTTTTTTTGACAACAGGGGGGGTGGTTTCTCAAATTCAGATTTGAGGGTGGATTTCTGACTTCAGTTTTTGACCCCGATATTTCACGACAGGGCCAGCGTGGTTTTCAAATACAGATTTCAGGTCGATTTTTCTTAATTGTCTGACTTGAGTTTTTGACCCTGTTTTTTGTCGACTGGGGGGGTGGTTTCGGAAATTCAGATTTCAGGTCGATTTCTGACTTCAGTTTTCGACCCCGATATTTCATGACAGGGCTGGGGTGGTTCTCAAATTCAGATTTCAGGTCGATTTCTGATTTCAGTATTTGACTTCAGTTTCTGACCCCGATATTTCACGACAGGGCCAGGGTGGTTCTCAAATACATAATTCAGGTCGATTTTTGGTCATTTTCTGACTTCAGTTTTTGACACAGATATTTCACGACAGGGCCGGGGTGGTTCTCAAATTCAGATTTCAGGTCGATTTTTCTTAATTTTCTGACTTCAGTTTTTGACCCTGTTTTTTTGACAACAGGGGGGGTGGTTTCTCAAATTCAGATTTGAGGGTGGATTTCTGACTTCAGTTTTTGACCCCGATATTTCACGACAGGGCCGGGTTGGTTCTCAAATACAGATTTCAGGTCGATTTTTGGTAATTTTCTGACTTCAGTTTTTGACCCTGTTTTTGGACGACAGGGCTGGGGCGGTTCTCAAATACAGATTTAAGGTCGATTTTTCTTAATTGTCTGACTTCAGTTTTTAACCATGTTTTTTGACGACAGGGCCGGGGTGGTTCTCAAATAAAGATTTCAGGTCGATTTCTCTTAATTTTCTGACTTCAGTTTTTGACCCTGTTTTTTGACGACAGGGGGGGTGGTTTCTCAAATTCAGATTTCAGGTCGATTTCTGACTTCAGTTTTTGACCCCGATATTTCACGACAGGGCCGGAGTGGTTTTCAAATACAGATTTGAGGTCGATTTTTGGTCATTTTCTGACTTCAGTTTTTGACCCTGTTTTTTGTCAACAGGGGGGGTGGTTTCTCAAATTCAGATATGAGGGTGGATTTCTGACTTCAGTTTTAGACCCCAATATTTCACGACAGGGCCAGGGTGGTTCTCAAATACAGATTTCAGGTCGATTTTTCTTAATTGTCTGACTTCAGTTTTTAACCCTGTTTTTTGACGACAGAGCCGGGGTGGTTCTCAAATACAGATTTCAGGTCGATTTCTGACTTCAGTTTTCGACCCCGACATTTCATGACAGGGCTGGGGTGGGTCTCAAATACAGATTTCAGGTCGATTTCTGACTTCAGTTTTTGACCATGTTTTTTTGACAACAGGGGGGGTGGTTTCTCAAATTCAGATTTGAGGTCGTTTTTACTTAATTGTCTGACTTCAGTTTTTAACCATGTTTATTGACGACAGGGCTGGGGTGGTTCTCAAATACAGATTTGAGGTCGATCTTTGGTCATTTTCTGACTTCAGTTTTTGACCCTGTTTTTTGCCGACAGGGGGGTGGTTTCTGAAATTCAAATTTCAGGTCGATTTCTGACTTCAGTTTTTGACCCCGATATTTCACGATAGGGCCGGGATGGTTCTCAAATACAGATTTCAGGTCGATTTTTGGTCATTTTCTGACTTCAGTTTTTGACCCCAATATTTCACGACAGGGCTGGGGTGGTTCTCAAATATAGATTTCAGGTCGATTTTTCTTAATTTTCGGACTTCAATTTTTGACCCTTTTTTTTAACGACAGGGGGTGGTTTCTCAAATTCAGATTTCAGGTCGATTTCTGACTTCAGTTTTTGACCCCGATATTTCACGACAGGGCCAGGGGTGGTTCTCAAATACAGATTTCGGGTCGATTTCTGATTTCAGTTTTTGACTCGGATATTTCACGACAGGGCCAGGGGTGGTTCTCAAATACAGATTTGAGGTCGATTTCTCTTAATTTTCTGACTTCAGTTTTTGACCCTGTTTTTTGTCGACAGGGGGGGTGGTTTCTCAAATTCAGATTTCAGGTCGATTTTTCTTCATTGTCTGACTTCAGTTTTTAACCCTGTTTTTTTGACAACAGGGGGGGTGGTTTCTCAAATTCAGATTTGAGGGTGGATTTCTGACTTCAGTTTTTGACCCCGATATTTCACGACAGGGCTGGGGTGGTTCTCAAATACAGATTTCAGGTCGATTTTTCTCAATTTTCTGACTTCAGTTTTTGACCCTGTTTTTTTGACAACAGGGGGGGTGGTTTCTCAAATTCAGATTTGAGGGTGGATTTCTGACTTCAGTTTTTGACCCGGATATTTCACGACAGGGCCGGGGTGGTTCTCAAATTCAGATTTCAGGTCGATTTCTGACTTTAGTTTTTGACCCCGATATTTGACGACAGGGCCGGGGTGGTTCTCAAATTCAGATTTCAGGTCGATTTCTGACTTCAGTTTTTTTCCCCAATATTTCACGACAGGGCCGGGGTGGTTCTCAAATACAGATTTCAGGTCATTTTCTGACTTCAGTTTTTGACCCTGTTTTTTGCCGACAGGGGGGTGGTTTCTGAAATTCAAATTTCAGGTCGATTTCTGACTTCAGTTTTTGACCCCGATATTTCACGATAGGGCCGGGATGGTTCTCAAATACAGATTTCAGGTCGATTTTTGGTCATTTTCTGACTTCAGTTTTTGACCCCAATATTTCACGACAGGGCTGGGGTGGTTCTCAAATATAGATTTCAGGTCGATTTTTCTTAATTTTCGGACTTCAATTTTTGACCCTTTTTTTTAACGACAGGGGGTGGTTTCTCAAATTCAGATTTCAGGTCGATTTCTGACTTCAGTTTTTGACCCCGATATTTCACGACAGGGCCAGGGGTGGTTCTCAAATACAGATTTCGGGTCGATTTCTGATTTCAGTTTTTGACTCGGATATTTCACGACAGGGCCAGGGGTGGTTCTCAAATACAGATTTGAGGTCGATTTCTCTTAATTTTCTGACTTCAGTTTTTGACCCTGTTTTTTGTCGACAGGGGGGGTGGTTTCTCAAATTCAGATTTCAGGTCGATTTTTCTTCATTGTCTGACTTCAGTTTTTAACCCTGTTTTTTTGACAACAGGGGGGGTGGTTTCTCAAATTCAGATTTGAGGGTGGATTTCTGACTTCAGTTTTTGACCCCGATATTTCACGACAGGGCTGGGGTGGTTCTCAAATACAGATTTCAGGTCGATTTTTCTCAATTTTCTGACTTCAGTTTTTGACCCTGTTTTTTTGACAACAGGGGGGGTGGTTTCTCAAATTCAGATTTGAGGGTGGATTTCTGACTTCAGTTTTTGACCCGGATATTTCACGACAGGGCCGGGGTGGTTCTCAAATTCAGATTTCAGGTCGATTTCTGACTTTAGTTTTTGACCCCGATATTTGACGACAGGGCCGGGGTGGTTCTCAAATTCAGATTTCAGGTCGATTTCTGATTTCAGTTTTTGACCCCGATATTTGACGACAGGGCCGGGGTGGTTCTCAAATTCAGATTTCAGGTCGATTTCTGACTTCAGTTTTTTTCCCCAATATTTCACGACAGGGCCGGGGTGGTTCTCAAATACAGATTTCAGGTCGATTTCTGACTTCAGTTTTTGACCCCGATCTTTCACGACAGGGCCTGGGTGGTTCTCAGATACATAATTCAGGTCGATTTTTGGTCATTTTCTGACTTCAGTTTTTGACCCCGATATTTCACGACAGGGCCGGGGTGATTCTTAAATACAGATTTCAGGTCGATTTTTCTTAATTGTCTGACTTGAGTTTTTGACCCTGTTTTTTTTCGACTGGGGGGGTGGTTTCGGAAATTCAGATTTCAGGTCGATTTCTGACTTCAGTTTTCGACCCCGATATTTCATGACAGGGCTGGGGTGGTTCTCAAATTCAGATTTCAGGTCGATTTCTGATTTCAGTTTTTGACTTCAGTTTCTGACACCGATATTTCACGACAGGGCCAGGGTGGTTCTCAAATACATAATTCAGGTCGATTTTTGGTCATTTTCTGACTTCAGTTTTTGACACAGATATTTCACGACAGGGCCGGGGTGGTTCTCAAATTCAGATTTCAGGTCGATTTTTCTTAATTGTCTGACTTGAGTTTTTGACCCTGTTTTTTGTCGACTGGGGGGGTGGTTTCGGAAATTCAGATTTCAGGTCGATTTCTGACTTCAGTTTTCGACCCCGATATTTCACGACAGGGCCAGGGTGGTTCTCAAATACAGATTTGAGGTCGATTTTTCTTAATTTTCTTACTTCAGTTTTTGACCCTGTTTTTTCACGACAGGGCCAGGGTGGTTTTCAAATACAGATTTCAGGTCGATTTTTCTTAATTTTCTGACTTCAGTTTTCGACCCCGACATTTCATGACAGGGCTCGGGTGGGTCTCAAATACAGATTTCAGGTCGATTTCTGACTTCAGTTTTTGACCCTGTTTTTTTGACAACAGGGGGGGTGGTTTCTCAAATTCAGATTTGAGGGTGGATTTCTGACTTCAGTTTTCGACCCCGATATTTCATGACAGGGCTGGGGTGGTTCTCAAATTCAGATTTCAGGTCGATTTCTGATTTCAGTTTTTGACTTCAGTTTCTGACACCGATATTTCACGACAGGGCCAGGGTGGTTCTCAAATACATAATTCAGGTCGATTTTTGGTCATTTTCTGACTTCAGTTTTTGACACAGATATTTCACGACAGGGCCGGGGTGGTTCTCAAATTCAGATTTCAGGTCAATTTTTCTTAATTTTCTGACTTCAGTTTTTGACCCTGTTTTTTTGACAACAGGGGGGGTGGTTTCTCAAATTCAGATTTGAGGGTGGATTTCTGACTTCAGTTTTTGACCCCGATATTTCACGACAGGGCCGGGTTGGTTCTCAAATACAGATTTCAGGTCGATTTTTGGTAATTTTCTGACTTCAGTTTTTGACCCTGTTTTTTGCCGACGGGGGGGTGGTTTCCCAAATTCAGATTTCAGGTCGATTTCTGACTTCAGTTTTTGACCCCGATATTTTACGACTGGGCCAGGGTGGTTCTCAAATGCAGATTTCAGGTCGATTTTTGGTAATTTTCTGACTTCAGTTTTTGACCCTGTTTTTGGACGACAGGGCTGGGGTGGTTCTCAAATACAGATTTAAGGTTGATTTTTCTTAATTGTCTGACTTCAGTTTTTGACCCTGTTTATTGACGACGGGGTGGTTTCTCAAATTCAGATATCAGGTCGATTTCTGACTTCAGTTTTTGACCCCGATATTTTACGACTGGGCCAGGGTGGTTCTCAAATTCAGATTTCAGGTCGATTTTTGGTAATTTTCTGACTTCAGTTTTTGACCCTGTTTTTGGACGACAGGGCTGGGGTGGTTCTCAAATACAGATTTAAGGTCGATTTTTCTTAATTGTCTGACTTCAGTTTTTGACCCTGTTTATTGACGACGGGGTGGTTTCTCAAATTCAGATTTCAGGTCGATTTCTGACTTCAGTTTTTGACCCCGATATTTCACGACAGGGCCAGGGTGGTTCTCAAATACAGATTTGAGGTCGATTTTTCTTAATTGTCTGACTTGAGTTTTTAACCCTGATTTTTGATGACAGGGGGGGTGGTTTCTCAAATTCAGATTTCAGGTCGATTTCTGACTTCAGTTTTTGACCCCGATATTTCACGACAGGGCCGGAGTGGTTTTCAAATACAGATTTGAGGTCGATTTTTGGTCATTTTCTGACTTCAGTTTTTGACCCTGTTTTTTGTCAACAGGGGGGGTGGTTTCTCAAATTCAGATATGAGGGTGGATTTCTGACTTCAGTTTTAGACCCCAATATTTCACGACAGGGCCAGGGTGGTTCTCAAATACAGATTTCAGGTCGATTTTTCTTAATTTTCTGACTTCAGTTTTTGACCCTGTTTTTGGACGACAGGGCCAGGGTGGTTCTCAAATACAGATTTCAGGTCGATTTTTCTTAATTTTTTTACTTCAGTTTTTGACCCTGTTTATTGACGACAGGGGGTGGTTTCTCAAATTCAGATTTCAGGTCGATTTCTGACTTCAGTTTTTTGACCCCGATATTTCACGACGGGGCCGGGGTGGTTCTCAAATACAGATTTCAGGTCGATTTTTGGTAATTTTTTGACTTCAGTTTTTGACCCTGTTTTTTGCTGACAGGGGGGGTGGTTCTCAAATACAGATTTCAGGTCGATTTTTGGTAATTTTCTGACTTCAGTTTTTGATCCTGTTTTTTGCCGACAGGGGGGGTGGTTTCTCAAATTCAGATTTCAGGTCGATTTTTGGTAATTTTCTGACTTCAGTTTTTGACCCTGTTTTTTCACGACAGGGCCAGGGTGGTTTTCAAATACAGATTTCAGGTCGATTTTTCTTAATTTTCTGACTTCAGTTTTCGACCCCGACATTTCATGACAGGGCTGGGGTGGGTCTCAAATACAGAATTCAGGTCGATTTCTGACTTCAGTTTTTGACCCTGTTTTTTTGACAACAGGGGGGGTGGTTTCTCAAATTCAGATTTGAGGTCGTTTTTACTTAATTGTCTGACTTCAGTTTTTAACCATGTTTATTGACGACAGGGCTGGGGTGGTTCTCAAATACAGATTTGAGGTCGATTTTTGGTCATTTTCTGACTTCAGTTTTTGACCCTGTTTTTTGCCGACAGGGGGGTGGTTTCTGAAATTCAAATTTCAGGTCGATTTTTGACTTCAGTTTTTGACCCCGATATTTCACGACAGGGCCGGGGTGGTTCTCAAATACAGATTTCAGGTCGATTTTTGGTCATTTTCTGACTTCAGTTTTTGACCCCAATATTTCACGACAGGGCTGGGGTGGTTCTCAAATACAGATTTCAGGTCGATTTTTCTTAATTTTCGGACTTCAGTTTTTGACCCTTTTTTTTAACGACAGGGGGTGGTTTCTCAAATTCAGATTTCAGGTCGATTTCTGACTTCAGTTTTTGACCCCGATATTTCACGACAGGGCCAGGGGTGGTTCTCAAATACAGATTTCGGGTCGATTTCTGATTTCAGTTTTTGACCCGGATATTTCACGACAGGGCCAGGGGTGGTTCTCAAATACAGATTTGAGGTCGATTTCTCTTAATTTTCTGACTTCAGTTTTTGACCCTGTTTTTTGTCGACAGGGGGGGTGGTTTCTCAAATTCAGATTTCAGGTCGATTTTTCTTCATTGTCTGACTTCAGTTTTTGACCCTGTTTATTGACGACGGGGTGGTTTCTCAAATTCAGATTTCAGGTCGATTTCTGACTTCAGTTTTTGACCCCGATATTTCACGACAGGGCCAGGGTGGTTCTCAAATACAGATTTGAGGTCGATTTTTCTTAATTGTCTGACTTGAGTTTTTAACCCTGTTTTTTGTCAACAGGGGGGGTGGTTTCTCAAATTCAAAAATGAGGGTGGATTTCTGACTTCAGTTTTAGACCCCAATATTTCACGACAGGGCCAGGGTGGTTCTCAAATACAGATTTCAGGTCGATTTTTCTTAATTTTCTGACTTCAGTTTTTGACCCTGTTTTTGGACGACAGGGCCAGGGTGGTTCTCAAATACAGATTTCAGGTCGATTTTTCTTAATTTTTTGACTTCAGTTTTTGACCCTGTTTATTGACGACAGGGGGTGGTTTCTCAAATTCAGATTTCAGGTCGATTTCTGACTTCAGTTTTTTGACCCCGATATTTCACGACGGGGCCGGGGTGGTTCTCAAATACAGATTTCAGGTCGATTTTTGGTAATTTTTTGACTTCAGTTTTTGACCCTGTTTTTTGCTGACAGTGGGGGTGGTTCTCAAATACAGATTTCAGGTCGATTTTTGGTAATTTTCTGACTTCAGTTTTTGATCCTGTTTTTTGCCGACAGGGGGGTGGTTTCTCAAATTCAGATTTCAGGTCGATTTTTGGTAATTTTCTGACTTCAGTTTTTGACCCTGTTTTTTCACGACAGGGCCAGGGTGGTTTTCAAATACAGATTTCAGGTCGATTTTTCTTAATTTTCTGACTTCAGTTTTCGACCCCGACATTTCATGACAGGGCTCGGGTGGGTCTCAAATACAAATTTCAGGTCGATTTCTGACTTCAGTTTTTGACCCTGTTTTTTTGACAACAGGGGGGGTGGTTTCTCAAATTCAGATTTGAGGGTGGATTTCTGACTTCAGTTTTCGACCCCGATATTTCATGACAGGGCTGGGGTGGTTCTCAAATTCAGATTTCAGGTCGATTTCTGATTTCAGTTTTTGACTTCAGTTTCTGACACCGATATTTCACGACAGGGCCAGGGTGGTTCTCAAATACATAATTCAGGTCGATTTTTGGTCATTTTCTGACTTCAGTTTTTGACACAGATATTTCACGACAGGGCCGGGGTGGTTCTCAAATTCAGATTTCAGGTCGATTTTTCTTAATTTTCTGACTTCAGTTTTTGACCCTGTTTTTTTGACAACAGGGGGGGTGGTTTCTCAAATTCAGATTTGAGGGTGGATTTCTGACTTCAGTTTTTGACCCCGATATTTCACGACAGGGCCGGGTTGGTTCTCAAATACAGATTTCAGGTCGATTTTTGGTAATTTTCTGACTTCAGTTTTTGACCCTGTTTTTTGCCGACGGGGGGGTGGTTTCCCAAATTCAGATTTCAGGTCGATTTCTGACTTCAGTTTTTGACCCCGATATTTCACGACTGGGCCAGGGTGGTTCTCAAATGCAGATTTCAGGTCGATTTTTGGTAATTTTCTGACTTCAGTTTTTGACCCTGTTTTTGGACGACAGGGCTGGGGTGGTTCTCAAATACAGATTTAAGGTTGATTTTTCTTAATTGTCTGACTTCAGTTTTTGACCCTGTTTATTGACGACGGGGTGGTTTCTCAAATTCAGATTTCAGGTCGATTTCTGACTTCAGTTTTTGACCCCGATATTTTACGACTGGGCCAGGGTGGTTCTCAAATTCAGATTTCAGGTCGATTTTTGGTAATTTTCTGACTTCAGTTTTTGACCCTGTTTTTGGACGACAGGGCTGGGGTGGTTCTCAAATACAGATTTAAGGTCGATATTTCTTAATTGTCTGACTTCAGTTTTTGACCCTGTTTATTGACGACGGGGTGGTTTCTCAAATTCAGATTTCAGGTCGATTTCTGACTTCAGTTTTTGACCCCGATATTTCACGACAGGGCCAGGGTGGTTCTCAAATACAGATTTGAGGTCGATTTTTCTTAATTGTCTGACTTGAGTTTTTAACCCTGATTTTTGATGACGGGGGGGTGGTTTCTCAAATTCAGATTTCAGGTCGATTTCTGACTTCAGTTTTTGACCCCGATATTTCACGACAGGGCCGGAGTGGTTTTCAAATACAGATTTGAGGTCGATTTTTGGTCATTTTCTGACTTCAGTTTTTGACCCTGTTTTTTGTCAACAGGGGGGGTGGTTTCTCAAATTCAGATATGAGGGTGGATTTCTGACTTCAGTTTTAGACCCCAATATTTCACGACAGGGCCAGGGTGGTTCTCAAATACAGATTTCAGGTCGATTTTTCTTAATTTTCTGACTTCAGTTTTTGACCCTGTTTTTGGACGACAGGGCCAGGGTGGTTCTCAAATACAGATTTCAGGTCGATTTTTCTTAATTTTTTTACTTCAGTTTTTGACCCTGTTTATTGACGACAGGGGGTGGTTTCTCAAATTCAGATTTCAGGTCGATTTCTGACTTCAGTTTTTTGACCCCGATATTTCACGACGGGGCCGGGGTGGTTCTCAAATACAGATTTCAGGTCGATTTTTGGTAATTTTTTGACTTCAGTTTTTGACCCTGTTTTTTGCTGACAGGGGGGGTGGTTCTCAAATACAGATTTCAGGTCGATTTTTGGTAATTTTCTGACTTCAGTTTTTGATCTTGTTTTTTGCCGACAGGGGGGGTGGTTTCTCAAATTCAGATTTCAGGTCGATTTTTGGTAATTTTCTGACTTCAGTTTTTGACCCTGTTTTTTCACGACAGGGCCAGGGTGGTTTTCAAATACAGATTTCAGGTCGATTTTTCTTAATTTTCTGACTTCAGTTTTCGACCCCGACATTTCATGACAGGGCTGGGGTGGGTCTCAAATACAGAATTCAGGTCGATTTCTGACTTCAGTTTTTGACCCTGTTTTTTTGACAACAGGGGGGGTGGTTTCTCAAATTCAGATTTGAGGTCGTTTTTACTTAATTGTCTGACTTCAGTTTTTAACCATGTTTATTGACGACAGGGCTGGGGTGGTTCTCAAATACAGATTTGAGGTCGATTTTTGGTCATTTTCTGACTTCAGTTTTTGACCCTGTTTTTTGCCGACAGGGGGGTGGTTTCTGAAATTCAAATTTCAGGTCGATTTCTGACTTCAGTTTTTGACCCCGATGTTTCACGACAGGGCCGGGGTGGTTCTCAAATACAGATTTCAGGTCGATTTTTGGTCATTTTCTGACTTCAGTTTTTGACCCCAATATTTCACGACAGGGCTGGGGTGGTTCTCAAATACAGATTTCAGGTCGATTTTTCTTAATTTTCGGACTTCAGTTTTTGACCCTTTTTTTTAACGACAGGGGGTGGTTTCTCAAATTCAGATTTCAGGTCGATTTCTGACTTCAGTTTTTGACCCCGATATTTCACGACAGGGCCAGGGGTGGTTCTCAAATACAGATTTCGGGTCGATTTCTGATTTCAGTTTTTGACCCGGATATTTCACGACAGGGCCAGGGGTGGTTCTCAAATACAGATTTGAGGTCGATTTCTCTTAATTTTCTGACTTCAGTTTTTGACCCTGTTTTTTGTCGACAGGGGGGGTGGTTTCTCAAATTCAGATTTCAGGTCGATTTTTCTTCATTGTCTGACTTCAGTTTTTAACCCTGTTTTTTTGACAACAGGGGGGGTGGTTTCTCAAATTCAGATTTGAGGGTGTATTTCTGACTTCAGTTTTTGACCCCGATATTTCACGACAGGGCTGGGGTGGTTCTCAAATACAGATTTCAGGTCGATTTTTCTCAATTTTCTGACTTCAGTTTTTGACCCTGTTTTTTTGACAACAGGGGGGGTGGTTTCTCAAATTCAGATTTGAGGGTGGATTTCTGACTTCAGTTTTTGACCCCGATATTTCACGACAGGGCCGGGGTGGTTCTCAAATTCAGATTTCAGGTCGATTTCTGACTTTAGTTTTTGACCCCGATATTTGACGACAGGGCCGGGGTGGTTCTCAAATTCAGATTTCAGGTCGATTTCTGATTTCAGTTTTTGACCCCGATATTTCACGACAGGGCCGGGGTGGTTCTTAAATACAGATTTCAGGTCGATTTTTCTCAATTTTCTGTCTTCAGTTTTTGACCCTGTTTTTGGACGACAGGGCCAGGGTGGTTCTCAAATACAGATTTCAGGTCGATTTTTCTTAATTTTTTTACTTCAGTTTTTGACCCTGTTTATTGACGACAGGGGGTGGTTTCTCAAATTCAGATTTCAGGTCGATTTCTGACTTCAGTTTTTTGACCCCGATATTTCACGACGGGGCCGGGGTGGTTCTCAAATACAGATTTCAGGTCGATTTTTGGTAATTTTTTGACTTCAGTTTTTGACCCTGTTTTTTGCTGACAGGGGGGGTGGTTCTCAAATACAGATTTCAGGTCGATTTTTGGTAATTTTCTGACTTCAGTTTTTGATCCTGTTTTTTGCCGACAGGGGGGGTGGTTTCTCAAATTCAGATTTCAGGTCGATTTTTGGTAATTTTCTGACTTCAGTTTTTGACCCTGTTTTTTCACGACAGGGCCAGGGTGGTTTTCAAATACAGATTTCAGGTCGATTTTTCTTAATTTTCTGACTTCAGTTTTCGACCCCGACATTTCATGACAGGGCTGGGGTGGGTCTCAAATACAGATTTCAGGTCGATTTCTGACTTCAGTTTTTGACCCTGTTTTTTTGACAACAGGGGGGGTGGTTTCTCAAATTCAGATTTGAGGTCGTTTTTACTTAATTGTCTGACTTCAGTTTTTAACCATGTTTATTGACGACAGGGCTGGGGTGGTTCTCAAATACAGATTTGAGGTCGATTTTTGGTCATTTTCTGACTTCAGTTTTTGACCCTGTTTTTTGCCGACAGGGGGGTGGTTTCTGAAATTCAAATTTCAGGTCGATTTCTGACTTCAGTTTTTGACCCCGATATTTCACGACAGGGCCGGGGTGGTTCTCAAATACAGATTTCAGGTCGATTTTTGGTCATTTTCTGACTTCAGTTTTTGACCCCAATATTTCACGACAGGGCTGGGGTGGTTCTCAAATACAGATTTCAGGTCGATTTTTCTTAATTTTCGGACTTCAGTTTTTGACCCTTTTTTTTAACGACAGGGGGTGGTTTCTCAAATTCAGATTTCAGGTCGATTTCTGACTTCAGTTTTTGACCCCGATATTTCACGACAGGGCCAGGGGTGGTTCTCAAATACAGATTTCGGGTCGATTTCTGATTTCAGTTTTTGACCCGGATATTTCACGACAGGGCCAGGGGTGGTTCTCAAATACAGATTTGAGGTCGATTTCTCTTAATTTTCTGACTTCAGTTTTTGACCCTGTTTTTTGTCGACAGGGGGGGTGGTTTCTCAAATTCAGATTTCAGGTCGATTTTTCTTCATTGTCTGACTTCAGTTTTTAACCCTGTTTTTTTGACAACAGGGGGGGTGGTTTCTCAAATTCAGATTTGAGGGTGTATTTCTGACTTCAGTTTTTGACCCCGATATTTCACGACAGGGCTGGGGTGGTTCTCAAATACAGATTTCAGGTCGATTTTTCTCAATTTTCTGACTTCAGTCTTTGACCCTGTTTTTTTGACAACAGGGGGGGTGGTTTCTCAAATTCAGATTTGAGGGTGGATTTCTGACTTCAGTTTTTGACCCCGATATTTCACGACAGGGCCGGGGTGGTTCTCAAATTCAGATTTCAGGTCGATTTCTGACTTTAGTTTTTGACCCCGATATTTGACGACAGGGCCGGGGTGGTTCTCAAATTCAGATTTCAGGTCGATTTCTGATTTCAGTTTTTGACCCCGATATTTCACGACAGGGCCGGGGTGGTTCTTAAATACAGATTTCAGGTCGATTTTTCTCAATTTTCTGTCTTCAGTTTTTGACCCCGATATTTCACGACAGGGCCGGGGTGATTCTTAAATACAGATTTCAGGTCGATTTTTGGTAATTTTCTGACTTCAGTTTTTGACCCTGTTTTTTGACAACAAGGGGGGTGGTTTCTCAAATTCAGATTTGAGGGTGGATTTCTGACTTCAGTTTTTGACCCCAATATTTCACGACAGGGTCGGGGTGGTTCTCAAATTCAGATTTCAGGTCGATTTTTGGTAATTTTCTGATTTCAGTTTTTGACCCTGTTTTTTGACGACAGGGCCGGGGTGCTTCTCAAATACAGATTTCAGGTCGATTTTTCTCATTTTCTGACTTCAGTTTTTGACCCTGTTTTTTTGACAACAGGGGGGGTGGTTTCTCAAATTCAGATTTGAGGGTGGATTTCTGACTTCAGTTTTTGACCCCGATATTTCACGACAGGGCTGGGGTGGTTCTCAAATACAGATTTGAGGTTGATTTTTGGTCATTTTCTGACTTCAGTTTTTGACCCTGTTTTTTGTCAACAGGGGGGGTGGTTTCTCAAATTCAGATATGAGGGTGGATTTCTGACTTCAGTTTTAGACCCCGATATTTCACGACAGGGCCAGGGTGGTTCTCAAATACAGATTTCAGGTCGATTTTTCTTAATTTTCTGACTTCAGTTTTTGACCCTGTTTTTGGACGACAGGGCCAGGGTGGTTCTCAAATACAGATTTCAGGTCGATTTTTCTTAATTTTTTGACTTCAGTTTTTGACCCTGTTTATTGACGACAGGGGGTGGTTTCTCAAATACAGATTTCAGGTCGATTTTTCTTAATTTTCTGACTTCAGTTTTTGACCCTGTTTTTGGACGACAGGGCCAGGGTGGTTCTCAAATACAGATTTCAGGTCGATTTTTCTTAATTTTTTGACTTCAGTTTTTGACCCTGTTTATTGACGACAGGGGGTGGTTTCTCAAATTCAGATTTCAGGTCGATTTCTGACTTCAGTTTTTTGACCCCGATATTTCACGACGGGGCCGGGGTGGTTCTCAAATACAGATTTCAGGTCGACTTTTCTTAATTTTCTGACTTCAGTTTTTGACCCTGTTTTTGGACGACAGGGCCAGGGTGGTTCTCAAATACAGATTTCAGGTCGATTTTTCTTAATTTTTTGACTTCAGTTTTTGACCCTGTTTATTGACGACAGGGGGTGGTTTCTCAAATTCAGATTTCAGGTCGATTTCTGATTTCAGTTTTTGACCCCGATATTTCACGACAGGGCCGGGTTGGTTCTCAAATTCAGATTTCAGGTCGATTTTTGGTAATTTTCTGACTTCAGTTTTTGACCCTGTTTTTTGCCGACGGGGGGGTGGTTTCCCAAATTCAGATTTCAGGTCGATTTCTGACTTCAGTTTTTGACCCCGATATTTTACGACTGGGCCAGGGTGGTTCTCAAATTCAGATTTCAGGTCGATTTTTGGTAATTTTCTGACTTCAGTTTTTGACCCTGTTTTTGGACGACAGGGCTGGGGTGGTTCTCAAATACAGATTTAAGGTCGATTTTTCTTAATTGTCTGACTTCAGTTTTTAACCATGTTTTTTGACGACAGGGCCGGGGTGGTTCTCAAATAAAGATTTCAGGTCGATTTCTCTTAATTTTCTGACTTCAGTTTTTGACCCTGTTTTTTGACGACGGGGGGGGGTGGTTTCTCAAATTCAGATTTCAGGTCGATTTCTGACTTCAGTTTTTGACCCCGATATTTCACGACAGGGCCAGGGTGGTTCTCAAATACAGATTTCAGGTCGATTTTTCTTAATTGTCTGACTTGAGTTTTTAACCCTGATTTTTGACGACAGGGGGGGTGGTTTCTCAAATTCAGATTTCAGGTCGATTTCTGACTTCAGTTTTTGACCCCGATATTTCACGACAGGGCCGGAGTGGTTTTCAAATACAGATTTGAGGTCGATTTTTGGTCATTTTCTGGCTTCAGTTTTTGACCCTGTTTTTTGTCAACAGGGGGGGTGGTTTCTCAAATTCAGATATGAGGGTGGATTTCTGACTTCAGTTTTAGACCCCGATATTTCACGACAGGGCCAGGGTGGTTCTCAAATACAGATTTCAGGTCGATTTTTCTTAATTTTCTGACTTCAGTTTTTGACCCTGTTTTTGGACGACAGGGCCAGGGTGGTTCTCAAATACAGATTTCAGGTCGATTTTTCTTAATTTTTTGACTTCAGTTTTTGACCCTGTTTATTGACGACAGGGGGTGGTTTCTCAAATTCAGATTTCAGGTCGATTTCTGACTTCAGTTTTTTGACCCCGATATTTCACGACGGGGCCGGGGTGGTTCTCAAATACAGATTTCAGGTCGACTTTTCTTAATTTTCTGACTTCAGTTTTTGACCCTGTTTTTTGCCGACAGGGGGGGTGGTTTCTCAAATTCAGATTTCAGGTCGATTTCTGACTTCAGGTTTTGACCCCGATATTTCACGACAGGGCCGGGGTGGTTCTCAAATTCAGATTTCAGGTCGATTTGTCCTAATTTTCTGACTTCCGTTTTTCACGACGGGGGGGTGGTTTCTCAAATTCAGATTTGAGGGTAAATTTCTGACTTCAGTTTTGGACCCCGATATTTCACGACAGGGCCGGGGTGGTTCTCAAATACAGATTTCAGGTGGATTTTTGGTAACTTTCTAACTTCAGTTTTTGACGACAGGGGGTGGTTTCTCAAATTCAGATTTCAGGTCGATTTCTGACTTCAGTTTTTGACCCCGATTTTTTAACGACAGGGCCGGGGTGGTTTCTCAAATTCAGATTTCAGGTGGATTTTTGGTCATTTTATGACTTCAGTTTTTGACGACGGGGGGGTGGTTTCTCAAATTCAGATTTCAGGACAATTTCTGACATCAGTTTTTGACCCCGATATTTCACGACAGGGCCGGGGTGGTTCTCAAATACAGATTTCAGGTGGATTTTTGGTAATTTTCTGACTTCAGTTTTTGACCCTGTTTTTTGCCAACAGGGGGGATGGTTTCTCAAATTCAGATTTCAGGTCGATTTTTCTTCATTTTCTGACATCAGTTTTTGACCCTGTTTTTTGCCGACAAGGGGGGTGGTTTCTCAAATTCAAATTTGAGGGTGGATTTCTGACTTCAGTTTTTGACCCCGATATTTCACGACATGGCCGGGGTGGTTCTCAAATACAGATTGCAGGTCAATATCTGACATCAGTTTTTTAGCCCGATATTTTACAACAGGGCCGGGGTGGTTCTCAAATACAGATTTTAGGTCGATTTTTCTTAATTTTCTGACTTCAGTTTTTGACCCTGTTTTTTGACGACAGGGGGGGTGGTTCTCAAATACAGATTTCAGGTCGATTTTTGGTAATTTTCTGACTTCAGTTTTTGACCCTGTTTTTTGCCGACAGGGGGGGTGGTTTCTCAAATTCAGATTTCAGGTCGATTTTTGGTAATTTTCTGATTTCAGTTTTTGACCCTGTTTTTGGACGACAGGGCTGGGGTGGGTCTCAAATACAGATTTCAGGTCGATTTCTGACTTCAGTTTTTTACCCTGTTTTTTTGACAACAGGGGGGGTGGTTTCTCAAATTCAGATTTGAGGTCGTTTTTACTTAATTGTCTGACTTCAGTTTTTAACCATGTTTATTGACGACAGGGCTGGGGTGGTTCTCAAATACAGATTTGAGGTCGATTTTTGGTCATTTTCTGACTTCAGTTTTTGACCCTGTTTTTTGCCAACAGGGGGGTGGTTTCTGAAATTCAAATTTCAGGTCGATTTCTGACTTCAGTTTTTGACCCCGATATTTCACGACAGGGCCGGGGTGGTTCTCAAATACAGATTTCAGGTCGATTTTTGGTCATTTTCTGACTTCAGTTTTTGACCCCAATATTTCACGACAGGGCTGGGGTGGTTCTCAAATACAGATTTCAGGTCGATTTTTCTTAATTTTCGGACTTCAGTTTTTGACCCTTTTTTTTAACGACGGGGTGGTTTCTCAAATTCAGATTTCAGGTCGATTTCTGACTTCAGTTTTTGACCCCGATATTTCACGACAGGGCCAGGGGTGGTTCTCAAATACAGATTTCGGGTCGATTTCTGATTTCAGTTTTTGACCCGGATATTTCACGACAGGGCCAGGGGTGGTTCTCAAATACAGATTTGAGGTCGATTTCTCTTAATTTTCTGACTTCAGTTTTTGACCCTGTTTTTTGTCGACAGGGGGGGTGGTTTCTCAAATTCAGATTTCAGGTCGATTTTTCTTCATTGTCTGACTTCCGTTTTTAACCCTGTTTTTTTGACAACAGGGGGGGTGGTTTCTCAAATTCAGATTTGAGGGTGGATTTCTGACTTCAGTTTTTGACCCCGATATTTCACGACAGGGCTGGGGTGGTTCTCAAATACAGATTTCAGGTCGATTTTTCTCAATTTTCTGTCTTCAGTTTTTGACCCTGTTTTTTGACGACAGGGGGGGTGGTTTCTTAAATTCAGATTTCTGGTCGATTTCTGACTTCAGTTTTTTTCCCCAATATTTCACGAAAGGGCCGGGGTGGTTCTCAAATACAGATTTCAGGTCGATTTCTGACTTCAGTTTTTGACCCCGATATTTCAGGACAGGGCCGGGGTGGTTCTCAGATACATATTTAAGGTCGATTTTTGGTCATTTTCTGACTTCAGTTTTTGACCCTGTTTTTTGACAACAAGGGGGGTGGTTTCTCAAATTCAGATTTGAGGGTGGATTTCTGACTTCAGTTTTTGACCCCGATATTTCACGACAGGGCCGGGGTGGTTCTCAAATTCAGATTTCAGGTCGATTTTTGGTAATTTTCTGACTTCAGTTTTTGACCCTGTTTTTTGACGACAGGGCCGGGGTGCTTCTCAAATACAGATTTCAGGTCGATTTTTCTCATTTTCTGACTTCAGTTTTTGACCCTGTTTTTTTGACAACAGGGGGGGTGGTTTCTCAAATTCAGATTTGAGGGTGGATTTCTGACTTCAGTTTTTGACCCCGATATTTCACGACAGGGCTGGGGTGGTTCTCAAATACAGATTTGAGGTTGATTTTTGGTCATTTTCTGACTTCAGTTTTTGACCCTGTTTTTTGTCGACAGGGGGGGTGGTTTATCAAATTCAGATTTCAGGTCGATTTCTGACTTCAGTTTTTGACCCCGATATTTCACAACAGGGCCGGAGTGGTTTTCAAATACAGATTTGAGGTCGATTTTTGGTCATTTTCTGACTTCAGTTTTTGACCCTGTTTTTTGTCAACAGGGGGGGTGGTTTCTCAAATTCAGATATGAGGGTGGATTTCTGACTTCAGTTTTTGACCCCGATATTTCACGACAGGGCTGGGGTGGTTCTCAAATACAGATTTGAGGTTGATTTTTGGTCATTTTCTGACTTCAGTTTTTGACCCTGTTTTTTGACGACAGGGCCGGGGTGCTTCTCAAATACAGATTTCAGGTCGATTTTTCTCATTTTCTGACTTCAGTTTTTGACCCTGTTTTTTTGACAACAGGGGGGGTGTTTTCTCAAATTCAGATTTGAGGGTGGATTTCTGACTTCAGTTTTTGACCCCGATATTTCACGACAGGGCTGGGGTGGTTCTCAAATACAGATTTGAGGTTGATTTTTGGTCATTTTCTGACTTCAGTTTTTGACCCTGTTTTTTGTCGACAGGGGGGGTGGTTTATCAAATTCAGATTTCAGGTCGATTTCTGACTTCAGTTTTTGACCCCGATATTTCACAACAGGGCCGGAGTGGTTTTCAAATACAGATTTGAGGTCGATTTTTGGTCATTTTCTGACTTCAGTTTTTGACCCTGTTTTTTGTCAACAGGGGGGGTGGTTTCTCAAATTCAGATATGAGGGTGGATTTCTGACTTCAGTTTTAGACCCCGATATTTCACGACAGGGCCAGGGTGGTTCTCAAATACAGATTTCAGGTCGATTTTTCTTAATTTTCTGACTTCAGTTTTTGACCCTGTTTTTGGACGACAGGGCCAGGGTGGTTCTCAAATACAGATTTCAGGTCGATTTTTCTTAATTTTTTGACTTCAGTTTTTGACCCTGTTTATTGACGACAGGGGGTGGTTTCTCAAATTCAGATTTCAGGTCGATTTCTGACTTCAGTTTTTTGACCCCGATATTTCACGACGGGGCCGGGGTGGTTCTCAAATACAGATTTCAGGTCGACTTTTCTTAATTTTCTGACTTCAGTTTTTGACCCTGTTTTTTGCCGACAGGGGGGGTGGTTTCTCAAATTCAGATTTCAGGTCGATTTCTGACTTCAGGTTTTGACCCCGATATTTCACGACAGGGCCGGTTCTCAAATTCAGATTTCAGGTCGATTTGTCCTAATTTTCTGACTTCCGTTTTTCACGACAGGGGGGGTGGTTTCTCAAATTCAGATTTGAGGGTGGATTTCTGACTTCAGTTTTTGACCCCGATATTTCACGACAGGGCTGGGGTGGTTCTCAAATTCAGATTTCAGGTCGATTTTTTGTAATTTTCTGACTTCAGTTTTTGACCCTTTTTTTTGCCGACGGGGGGGTGGTTTCCCAAATTCAGATTTCAGGTCGATTTCTGACTTCAGTTTTTGACCCCGATATTTTACGACTGGGCCAGGGTGGTTCTCAAATTCAGATTTCAGGTCGATTTTTGGTAATTTTCTGACTTCAGTTTTTGACCCTGTTTTTGGACGACAGGGCTGGGGTGGTTCTCAAATACAGATTTAAGGTCGATTTTTCTTAATTGTCTGACTTCAGTTTTTAACCATGTTTTTTGACGACAGGGCCGGGGTGGTTCTCAAATAAAGATTTCAGGTCGATTTCTCTTAATTTTCTGACTTCAGTTTTTGACCCTGTTTTTTGACGACGGGGGGGGGTGGTTTCTCAAATTCAGATTTCAGGTCGATTTTTGGTAATTTTCTGACTTCAGTTTTTGACCCTGTTTTTTTGACAACAGGGGGGGGGTGGTTTCTCAAATTCAGATTTCAGGTCGATTTCTGACTTCAGTTTTTGACCCCGATATTTCACGACAGGGCCAGGGTGGTTCTCAAATACAGATTTCAGGTCGATTTTTCTTAATTGTCTGACTTGAGTTTTTAACCCTGATTTTTGACGACAGGGGGGGTGGTTTCTCAAATTCAGATTTCAGGTCGATTTCTGACTTCAGTTTTTGACCCCGATATTTCACGACAGGGCCGGAGTGGTTTTCAAATACAGATTTGAGGTCGATTTTTGGTCATTTTCTGACTTCAGTTTTTGACCCTGTTTTTTGTCAACAGGGGGGGTGGTTTCTCAAATTCAGATATGAGGGTGGATTTCTGACTTCAGTTTTAGACCCCGATATTTCACGACAGGGCCAGGGTGGTTCTCAAATACAGATTTCAGGTCGATTTTTCTTAATTTTCTGACTTCAGTTTTTGACCCTGTTTTTGGACGACAGGGCCAGGGTGGTTCTCAAATACAGATTTCAGGTCGATTTTCCTTAATTTTTTGACTTCAGTTTTTGACCCTGTTTATTGACGACAGGGGGTGGTTTCTCAAATTCAGATTTCAGGTCGATTTCTGACTTCAGTTTTTTGACCCCGATATTTCACGACGGGGCCGGGGTGGTTCTCAAATACAGATTTCAGGTCGACTTTTCTTAATTTTCTGACTTCAGTTTTTGACCCTGTTTTTTGCCGACAGGGGGGGTGGTTTCTCAAATTCAGATTTCAGGTCGATTTCTGACTTCAGGTTTTGACCCCGATATTTCACGACAGGGCCGGGGTGGTTCTCAAATTCAGATTTCAGGTCGATTTGTCCTAATTTTCTGACTTCCGTTTTTCACGACGGGGGGGTGGTTTCTCAAATTCAGATTTGAGGGTAAATTTCTGACTTCAGTTTTGGACCCCGATATTTCACGACAGGGCCGGGGTGGTTCTCAAATACAGATTTCAGGTGGATTTTTGGTAACTTTCTAACTTCAGTTTTTGACGACAGGGGGTGGTTTCTCAAATTCAGATTTCAGGTCGATTTCTGACTTCAGTTTTTGACCCCGATTTTTTAACGACAGGGCCGGGGTGGTTTCTCAAATTCAGATTTCAGGTGGATTTTTGGTCATTTTATGACTTCAGTTTTTGACGACGGGGGGGTGGTTTCTCAAATTCAGATTTCAGGACAATTTCTGACATCAGTTTTTGACCCCGATATTTCACGACAGGGCCGGGGTGGTTCTCAAATACAGATTTCAGGTGGATTTTTGGTAATTTTCTGACTTCAGTTTTTGACCCTGTTTTTTGCCAACAGGGGGGATGGTTTCTCAAATTCAGATTTCAGGTCGATTTTTCTTCATTTTCTGACATCAGTTTTTGACCCTGTTTTTTGCCGACAAGGGGGGTGGTTTCTCAAATTCAAATTTGAGGGTGGATTTCTGACTTCAGTTTTTGACCCCGATATTTCACGACATGGCCGGGGTGGTTCTCAAATACAGATTGCAGGTCAATATCTGACATCAGTTTTTTAGCCCGATATTTTACAACAGGGCCGGGGTGGTTCTCAAATACAGATTTTAGGTCGATTTTTCTTAATTTTCTGACTTCAGTTTTTGACCCTGTTTTTTGACGACAGGGGGGGTGGTTCTCAAATACAGATTTCAGGTCGATTTTTGGTAATTTTCTGACTTCAGTTTTTGACCCTGTTTTTTGCCGACAGGGGGGGTGGTTTCTCAAATTCAGATTTCAGGTCGATTTTTGGTAATTTTCTGATTTCAGTTTTTGACCCTGTTTTTGGACGACAGGGCTGGGGTGGGTCTCAAATACAGATTTCAGGTCGATTTCTGACTTCAGTTTTTGACCCTGTTTTTTTGACAACAGGGGGGGTGGTTTCTCAAATTCAGATTTGAGGTCGTTTTTACTTAATTGTCTGACTTCAGTTTTTAACCATGTTTATTGACGACAGGGCTGGGGTGGTTCTCAAATACAGATTTGAGGTTGATTTTTGGTCATTTTCGGACTTCTGTTTTTGACCCTTTTTTTTAACGACGGGGTGGTTTCTCAAATTCAGATTTCAGGTCGATTTCTGACTTCAGTTTTTGACCCCGATATTTCACGACAGGGCCAGGGGTGGTTCTCAAATACAGATTTCGGGTCGATTTCTGATTTCAGTTTTTGACCCGGATATTTCACGACAGGGCCAGGGGTGGTTCTCAAATACAGATTTGAGGTCGATTTCTCTTAATTTTCTGACTTCAGTTTTTGACCCTGTTTTTTGTCGACAGGGGGGGTGGTTTCTCAAATTCAGATTTCAGGTCGATTTTTCTTCATTGTCTGACTTCAGTTTTTAACCCTGTTTTTTTGACAACAGGGGGGGTGGTTTCTCAAATTCAGATTTGAGGGTGGATTTCTGACTTCAGTTTTTGACCCCGATATTTCACGACAGGGCTGGGGTGGTTCTCAAATACAGATTTCAGGTCGATTTTTCTCAATTTTCTGTCTTCAGTTTTTGACCCTGTTTTTTGACGACAGGGGGGGTGGTTTCTTAAATTCAGATTTCAGGTCGATTTCTGACTTCAGTTTTTTTCCCCAATATTTCACGAAAGGGCCGGGGTGGTTCTCAAATACAGATTTCAGGTCGATTTCTGACTTCAGTTTTTGACCCCGATATTTCAGGACAGGGCCGGGGTGGTTCTCAGAGACATATTTCAGGTCGATTTTTGGTCATTTTCTGACTTCAGTTTTTGACCCTGTTTTTTGACAACAAGGGGGGTGGTTTCTCAAATTCAGATTTGAGGGTGGATTTCTGACTTCAGTTTTTGACCCCGATATTTCACGACAGGGCCGGGGTGGTTCTCAAATTCAGATTTCAGGTCGATTTTTGGTAATTTTCTGACTTCAGTTTTTGACCCTGTTTTTTGACGACAGGGCCGGGGTGCTTCTCAAATACAGATTTCAGGTCGATTTTTCTCATTTTCTGACTTCAGTTTTTGACCCTGTTTTTTTGACAACAGGGGGGGTGGTTTCTCAAATTCAGATTTGAGGGTGGATTTCTGACTTCAGTTTTTGACCCCGATATTTCACGACAGGGCTGGGGTGGTTCTCAAATACAGATTTGAGGTTGATTTTTGGTCATTTTCTGACTTCAGTTTTTGACCCTGTTTTTTGTCGACAGGGGGGGTGGTTTATCAAATTCAGATTTCAGGTCGATTTCTGACTTCAGTTTTTGACCCCGATATTTCACAACAGGGCCGGAGTGGTTTTCAAATACAGATTTGAGGTCGATTTTTGGTCATTTTCTGACTTCAGTTTTTGACCCTGTTTTTTGTCAACAGGGGGGGTGGTTTCTCAAATTCAGATATGAGGGTGGATTTCTGACTTCAGTTTTTGACCCCGATATTTCACGACAGGGCTGGGGTGGTTCTCAAATACAGATTTGAGGTTGATTTTTGGTCATTTTCTGACTTCAGGTTTTGACCCTGTTTTTTGACGACAGGGCCGGGGTGCTTCTCAAATACAGATTTCAGGTCGATTTTTCTCATTTTCTGACTTCAGTTTTTGACCCTGTTTTTTTGACAACAGGGGGGGTGTTTTCTCAAATTCAGATTTGAGGGTGGATTTCTGACTTCAGTTTTTGACCCCGATATTTCACGACAGGGCTGGGGTGGTTCTCAAATACAGATTTGAGGTTGATTTTTGGTCATTTTCTGACTTCAGTTTTTGACCCTGTTTTTTGTCGACAGGGGGGGTGGTTTATCAAATTCAGATTTCAGGTCGATTTCTGACTTCAGTTTTTGACCCCGATATTTCACAACAGGGCCGGAGTGGTTTTCAAATACAGATTTGAGGTCGATTTTTGGTCATTTTCTGACTTCAGTTTTTGACCCTGTTTTTTGTCAACAGGGGGGGTGGTTTCTCAAATTCAGATATGAGGGTGGATTTCTGACTTCAGTTTTAGACCCCGATATTTCACGACAGGGCCAGGGTGGTTCTCAAATACAGATTTCAGGTCGATTTTTCTTAATTTTCTGACTTCAGTTTTTGACCCTGTTTTTGGACGACAGGGCCAGGGTGGTTCTCAAATACAGATTTCAGGTCGATTTTTCTTAATTTTTTGACTTCAGTTTTTGACCCTGTTTATTGACGACAGGGGGTGGTTTCTCAAATTCAGATTTCAGGTCGATTTCTGACTTCAGTTTTTTGACCCCGATATTTCACGACGGGGCCGGGGTGGTTCTCAAATACAGATTTCAGGTCGATTTTTCTCATTTTCTGACTTCAGTTTTTGACCCTGTTTTTTTGACAACAGGGGGGGTGTTTTCTCAAATTCAGATTTGAGGGTGGATTTCTGACTTCAGTTTTTGACCCCGATATTTCACGACAGGGCTGGGGTGGTTCTCAAATACAGATTTGAGGTTGATTTTTGGTCATTTTCTGACTTCAGTTTTTGACCCTGTTTTTTGTCGACAGGGGGGGTGGTTTATCAAATTCAGATTTCAGGTCGATTTCTGACTTCAGTTTTTGACCCCGATATTTCACAACAGGGCCGGAGTGGTTTTCAAATACAGATTTGAGGTCGATTTTTGGTCATTTTCTGACTTCAGTTTTTGACCCTGTTTTTTGTCAACAGGGGGGGTGGTTTCTCAAATTCAGATATGAGGGTGGATTTCTGACTTCAGTTTTAGACCCCGATATTTCACGACAGGGCCAGGGTGGTTCTCAAATACAGATTTCAGGTCGATTTTTCTTAATTTTCTGACTTCAGTTTTTGACCCTGTTTTTGGACGACAGGGCCAGGGTGGTTCTCAAATACAGATTTCAGGTCGATTTTTCTTAATTTTTTGACTTCAGTTTTTGACCCTGTTTATTGACGACAGGGGGTGGTTTCTCAAATTCAGATTTCAGGTCGATTTCTGACTTCAGTTTTTTGACCCCGATATTTCACGACGGGGCCGGGGTGGTTCTCAAATACAGATTTCAGGTCGACTTTTCTTAATTTTCTGACTTCAGTTTTTGACCCTGTTTTTTGCCGACAGGGGGGGTGGTTTCTCAAATTCAGATTTCAGGTCGATTTCTGACTTCAGGTTTTGACCCCGATATTTCACGACAGGGCCGGGGTGGTTCTCAAATTCAGATTTCAGGTCGATTTGTCCTAATTTTCTGACTTCCGTTTTTCACGACGGGGGGGTGGTTTCTCAAATTCAGATTTGAGGGTAAATTTCTGACTTCAGTTTTGGACCCCGATATTTCACGACAGGGCCGGGGTGGTTCTCAAATACAGATTTCAGGTGGATTTTTGGTAACTTTCTAACTTCAGTTTTTGACGACAGGGGGTGGTTTCTCAAATTCAGATTTCAGGTCGATTTCTGACTTCAGTTTTTGACCCCGATTTTTTAACGACAGGGCCGGGGTGGTTTCTCAAATTCAGATTTCAGGTGGATTTTTGGTCATTTTATGACTTCAGTTTTTGACGACGGGGGGGTGGTTTCTCAAATTCAGATTTCAGGACAATTTCTGACATCAGTTTTTGACCCCGATATTTCACGACAGGGCCGGGGTGGTTCTCAAATACAGATTTCAGGTGGATTTTTGGTAATTTTCTGACTTCAGTTTTTGACCCTGTTTTTTGCCAACAGGGGGGATGGTTTCTCAAATTCAGATTTCAGGTCGATTTTTCTTCATTTTCTGACATCAGTTTTTGACCCTGTTTTTTGCCGACAAGGGGGGTGGTTTCTCAAATTCAAATTTGAGGGTGGATTTCTGATTTCAGTTTTTGACCCCGATATTTCACGACATGGCCGGGGTGGTTCTCAAATACAGATTGCAGGTCAATATCTGACATCAGTTTTTTAGCCCGATATTTTACAACAGGGCCGGGGTGGTTCTCAAATACAGATTTTAGGTCGATTTTTCTTAATTTTCTGACTTCAGTTTTTGACCCTGTTTTTTGACGACAGGGGGGGTGGTTCTCAAATACAGATTTCAGGTCGATTTTTGGTAATTTTCTGACTTCAGTTTTTGACCCTGTTTTTTGCCGACAGGGGGGGTGGTTTCTCAAATTCAGATTTCAGGTCGATTTTTGGTAATTTTCTGATTTCAGTTTTTGACCCTGTTTTTGGACGACAGGGCTGGGGTGGGTCTCAAATACAGATTTCAGGTCGATTTCTGACTTCAGTTTTTTACCCTGTTTTTTTGACAACAGGGGGGGTGGTTTCTCAAATTCAGATTTGAGGTCGTTTTTACTTAATTGTCTGACTTCAGTTTTTAACCATGTTTATTGACGACAGGGCTGGGGTGGTTCTCAAATACAGATTTGAGGTCGATTTTTGGTCATTTTCTGACTTCAGTTTTTGACCCCGATATTTCACGACAGGGCCTGGGTGGTTCTCAAATACAGATTTGAGGTCGATTTTTCTTAATTGTCTGACTTGAGTTTTTAACCCTGATTTTTGACGACAGGGGGGGTGGTTTCTCAAATTCAGATTTCAGGTCGATTTCTGACTTCAGTTTTTGACCCCGATATTTCACGACAGGGCTGGGGTGGTTCTCAAATACAGATTTCAGGTCGACTTTTCTTAATTTTCTGACTTCAGTTTTTGACCCTGTTTTTTGCCGACAGGGGGGGTGGTTTCTCAAATTCAGATTTCAGGTCGATTTCTGACTTCAGGTTTTGACCCCGATATTTCGCGACAGGGCCGGTTCTCAAATTCAGATTTCAGGTCGATTTGTCCTAATTTTCTGACTTCCGTTTTTCACGACAGGGGGGGTGGTTTCTCAAATTCAGATTTGAGGGTGGATTTCTGACTTCAGTTTTTGACCCCGATATTTCACGACAGGGCTGGGGTGGTTCTCAAATACAGATTTCAGGTCGATTTCTGACTTCAGTTTTTGACCCTGTTTTTTTGACAACAGGGGGGGTGGTTTCTCAAATTCAGATTTGAGGTCGTTTTTACTTAATTGTCTGACTTCAGTTTTTAACCATGTTTATTGACGACAGGGCTGGGGTGGTTCTCAAATACAGATTTGAGGTCGATTTTTGGTCATTTTCTGACTTCAGTTTTTGACCCTGTTTTTTGCCGACAGGGGGGTGGTTTCTGAAATTCAAATTTCAGGTCGATTTCTGACTTCAGTTTTTGACCCCGATATTTCACGACAGGGCCGGGGTGGTTCTCAAATACAGATTTCAGGTCGATTTTTGGTCATTTTCTGACTTCAGTTTTTGACCCCAATATTTCACGACAGGGCTGGGGTGGTTCTCAAATACAGATTTCAGGTCGATTTTTCTTAATTTTCGGACTTCAGTTTTTGACCCTTTTTTTTAACGACAGGGGGGGTGGTTTCTCAAATTCAGATTTCAGGTCGATTTCTGACTTTAGTTTTTGACCCCGATATTTCACGACAGGGCCAGGGGTGGTTCTCAAATACAGATTTCGGGTCGATTTCTGATTTCAGTTTTTGACCCGGATATTTCACGACAGGGCCAGGGGTGGTTCTCAAATACAGATTTGAGGTCGATTTCTCTTAATTTTCTGACTTCAGTTTTTGACCCTGTTTTTTGTCGACAGGGGGGGTGGTTTCTCAAATTCAGATTTCAGGTCGATTTTTCTTCATTGTCTGACTTCAGTTTTTAACCCTGTTTTTTTGACAACAGGGGGGGTGGTTTCTCAAATTCAGATTTGAGGGTGGATTTCTGACTTCAGTTTTTGACCCTGTTTTTTGCCGACGGGGGGGTGGTTTCCCAAATTCAGATTTCAGGTCGATTTCTGACTTCAGTTTTTGACCCCGTTATTTTACGACTGGGCCAGGGTGGTTCTCAAATTCAGATTTCAGGTCGATTTTTGGTAATTTTCTGATTTCAGTTTTTGACCCTGTTTTTGGACGACAGGGCTGGGGTGGTTCTCAAATACAGATTTAAGGTCGATTTTTCTTAATTGTCTGACTTCAGTTTTTAACCATGTTTTTTGACGACAGGGCCGGGGTGGTTCTCAAATAAAGATTTCAGGTCGATTTCTCTTAATTTTCTGACTTCAGTTTTTGACCCTGTTTTTTGACGACAGGGGGGGTGGTTTCTGAAATTCAGATTTCAGGTCGATTTCTGACTTCAGTTTTTGACCCCGATATTTCACGACAGGGCCAGGGTGGTTCTCAAATACAGATTTCAGGTCGATTTTTCTTAATTGTCTGACTTGAGTTTTTGACCCTGTTTTTTGTCGACTGGGGGGGTGGTTTCGGAAATTCAGATTTCAGGTCGATTTCTGACTTCAGTTTTCGACCCCGATATTTCATGACAGGGCTGGGGTGGTTCTCAAATACAGATTTCAGGTCGATTTTTGATTTCAGTTTTTGACTTCAGTTTCTTACCCCGATATTTCACGACAGGGCCAGGGTGGTTCTCAAATACATAATTCAGGTCGATTTTTGGTCATTTTCTGACTTCAGTTTTTGACACCGATATTTCACGACAGGGCCGGGGTGGTTCTCAAATTCAGATTTCAGGTCGATTTTTCTTAATTTTCTGACTTCAGTTTTTGACCCTGTTTTTTTGACAACAGGGGGGGTGGTTTCTCAAATTCAGATTTGAGGGTGGATTTCTGACTTCAGTTTTTGACACCGATATTTCACGACAGGGCCGGGGTGGTTCTCAAATTCAGATTTCAGGTCGATTTTTCTTAATTTTCTGACTTCAGTTTTTAACCATGTTTTTTGACGACAGGGCCGGGGTGGTTCTCAAATAAAGATTTCAGGTCGATTTCTCTTAATTTTCTGACTTCAGTTTTTGACCCTGTTTTTTGACGACAGGGGGGGTGGTTTCTGAAATTCAGATTTCAGGTCGATTTCTGACTTCAGTTTTTGACCCCGATATTTCACGACAGGGCCAGAGTGGTTCTCAAATACAGATTTCAGGTCGATTTTTCTTAATTGTCTGACTTGAGTTTTTGACCCTGTTTTTTGTCGACTGGGGGGGTGGTTTCGGAAATTCAGATTTCAGGTCGATTTCTGACTTCAGTTTTCGACCCCGATATTTCATGACAGGGCTGGGGTGGTTCTCAAATACAGATTTCAGGTCGATTTTTGATTTCAGTTTTTGACTTCAGTTTCTTACCCCGATATTTCACGACAGGGCCAGGGTGGTTCTCAAATACATAATTCAGGTCGATTTTTGGTCATTTTCTGACTTCAGTTTTTGACACCGATATTTCACGACAGGGCCGGGGTGGTTCTCAAATTCAGATTTCAGGTCGATTTTTCTTAATTTTCTGACTTCAGTTTTTGACCCTGTTTTTTTGACAACAGGGGGGGTGGTTTCTAAAATTCAGATTTGAGGGTGGATTTCTGACTTCAGTTTTTGACCCCGATATTTCACGACAGGGCCGCGGTGGTTCTCAAATACAGATTTCAGGTCGATTTTTGGTAATTTTCTGACTTCAGTTTTTGACCCTGTTTTTTGCCGACGGGGGGGTGGTTTCCCAAATTCAGATTTCAGGTCGATTTCTGACTTCAGTTTTTGACCCCGATATTTTACGACTGGGCCAGGGTGGTTCTCAAATTCAGATTTCAGGTCGATTTTTGGTAATTTTCTGACTTCAGTTTTTGACCCTGTTTTTGGACGACAGGGCTGGGGTGGTTCTCAAATACAGATTTAAGGTCGATTTTTCTTAATTGTCTGACTTCAGTTTTTAATCATGTTTTTTGACGACAGGGCCGGGGTGGTTCTCAAATAAAGATTTCAGGTCGATTTCTCTTAATTTTCTGACTTCAGTTTTTGACCCTGTTTTTTGACGACAGGGGGGGTGGTTTCTGAAATTCAGATTTCAGGTCGATTTCTGACTTCAGTTTTTGACCCCGATATTTCACGACAGGGCCTGGGTGGTTCTCAAATACAGATTTGAGGTCGATTTTTCTTAATTGTCTGACTTGAGTTTTTAACCCTGATTTTTGACGACAGGGGGGGTGGTTTCTCAAATTCAGATTTCAGGTCGATTTCTGACTTCAGTTTTTGACCCCGATATTTCACGACAGGGCTGGGGTGGTTCTCAAATACAGATTTGAGGTCGATTTCTCTTAATTTTCTGACTTCAGTTTTTGACCCTGTTTTTTGTCGACAGGGGGGGTGGTTTCTCAAATTCAGATTTCAGGTCGATTTTTCTTCATTGTCTGACTTCAGTTTTTAACCCTGTTTTTTGACGACAGGGCTGGGGTGGTTCTCAAATACAGATTTCAGGTCGATTTTTCTTAATTGTCTGACTTCAGTTTTTGACCCTGTTTTTTGTCGACAGGGGGGGTGGTTTACAAATTCAGATTTGAGCGTGGATTTCTGACTTCAGTTTTTGACCCCGATATTTCACGACAGGGCCGGGGTGGTTTCTCAAGTTCAGATTTCAGGTGGATTTTTGGTAATTTTCTGACTTCAGTTTTTGACGACGGGGGGGTGGTTTCTCAAATTCAGATTTCAGGACGATTTCTGACATCAGTTTTTGACCCCGATATTTCACGACAGGGCCGGGGTGGTTCTCAAATACAGATTTCAGGTCGATTTTTTCTTCATTTTCTGACTTCAGTTTTTGACCCTGTTTTTTGACGACAGGGGGGGTGGTTTCTCAAATTCAGATTTGAGGGTAAATTTCTGACTTCAGTTTTTGACCCCGATATTTCACGACAGGGCCGGGGTGTCCTTACATAGCACCTTAACCTATGAAAAGTGTAAAAATGCACTTCTTTTGGCGAGAGGAGGTCGAAAACAGCATTTGAGCGTCTTTGGTAAAGATGCAGTAAAGTGAGGATTCCTTTGACTGGTTGTCGAAAGATGCCTAATTCAGCGACAGAAGCTCAAAACGTGCTTTATTGATTCAATGATTGCCTTGAGACATAAAATACAGGTTTCTCATCTTAATCACATTTTCTAGTAATTTTGACATATTAAATCATTTTTGAACCCTGGGTAAGGACATAGCACCTTAACCTATGAAAAGTGTAAAAATGCACTTCTATTGGCGAGAGGAGGTCGAATACAGCAGATGAGCGTCTTTGGTAAAGATGCAGTAAAGTTCATATAGCGTGTACTGTTATACTTGTCGAAAAATGCCTGATTCAGCGAGAGAAGCTCAAAACGTGCTTTGAGACATTCAGACATAAAATACAGGTTTCTCATCTTAATCAGAATTTTTAGTAATTTTGAAATATTAAAGCATTTTCATAGCCTGGATAAGGACATAGCATCTTAATATATGAAAAGTGTAAAAATGCACTTCTTTTGGCGAGAGGAGGTCGAAAACAGCATTTGAGCGTCTTTGGTAAAGATGCAGTAAAGTGAGGATTGCTTTGACTGGTTGTCGAAAGATGCCTAATTCAGCGACAGAAGCTCAAAACGTGCTTTATTGTTTCAATGAGTGCCTTTGAGACATAAAATACAGGTTTCTCATCTTAATCATAATTTTTAGTAATTTTGAAATATTAAATATTTTTTTAATCCTGGATAAGGACATAGCACCTTAACCTATGAAAAGTGTTAAAATGCACTTCTTTTGGCGAGAGGAGGTCGAAAACAGCATCTGAGCGTCTTTGGTAAAGATGCAGTAAAGTGAGGATTGCTTTGACTGGTTGTCGAAAGATGCCTAATTCAGCGACAGAAGCTCAAAACGTGCTTTATTGTTTCAATGAGTGCCTTTGAGACATAAAATACAGGTTTCTCATCTTAATCATAATTTTTAGTAATTTTGACATATTCAATATTGTTTTGATCCTGGATAAGGACATAGCACCTTAACCTATGAAAAGTGTTAAAATGCACTTCTTTTGGCGAGAGGAGGTCGAAAACAGCATCTGAGCGTCTTTGGTAAAGATGCAATAAAGTGTGGATGGCATGGACTGGTTGTCGAAAGATGCCTAATTCAGCGACAGAAGCTCAAAACGTGCTTTATTGATTCAATGATTGCCTTGAGACATAAAATACAGGTTTCTCATCTTAATCACATTTTCTAGTAATTTTGAAATATTAAATATTTTTTTAATCCTGGATAAGGACATAGCACCTTAACCTATGAAAAGTGTTAAAATGCACTTCTTTTGGCGAGAGGAGGTCGACAACAGCATTTGAGCGTCTTTGGTAAAGATGCAATAAAGTGAGGATGGCATGGACTGTTTGTCGAAAGATGCCTAATTCAGCGACAGAAGCTCAAAACGTGCTTTATTGTTTCAATGAGTGCCTTTGAGACATAAAATACAGGTTTCTCATCTTAATCATAATTTTTAGTAATTTTGAAATATTAAATATTTTTTTAATCCTGGATAAGGACATAGCACCTTAACCTATGAAAAGTGTTAAAATGCACTTCTTTTGGCGAGAGGAGGTCGAAAACAGCATCTGAGCGTCTTTGGTAAAGATGCAATAAAGTGTGGATGGCATGGACTGGTTGTCGAAAGATGCCTAATTCAGCGACAGAAGCTCAAAACGTGCCTTTGAGACATAAAATACAGGTTTCTCATCTTAATCATAATTTTTAGTAATTTTGAAATATTAAATATTTTTTTAATCCTGGATAAGGACATAGCACCTTAACCTATGAAAAGTGTTAAAATGCACTTCTTTTGGCGAGAGAAGGTCGAAAACAGCATCTGAGCGTCTTTGGTAAAGATGCAGTAAAGTGAGGATTGCTTTGACTGGTTGTCGAAAGATGCCTAATTCAGCGACAGAAGCTCAAAACGTGCTTTATTGTTTCAATGAGTGCCTTTGAGACATAAAATACAGGTTTCTCATCCTAATCATAATTTTTAGTAATTTTGAAATATTAAAGTATTTTATAGCCTGGATAAGGACATAGCACCTTAACCTATGAAAAGTGTTAAAATGCACTTCTTTTGGCGAGAGGAGGTCGACAACAGCATTTGAGCGTCTTTGGTAAAGATGCAGTAAAGTGAGGATTGCTTTGACTGGTTGTCGAAAGATGCCAAATTCAGCGACAGAAGCTCAAAACGTGCTTTATTGTTTCAATGAGTGCCTTTGAGACATAAAATACAGGTTTCTCATCTTAATCATAATTTTTAGTAATTTTGAAATATTAAAGTATTTTATAGCCTGGATAAGGACATAGCACCTTAACCTATGAAAAGTGTTAAAATGCACTTCTTTTGGCGAGAGGAGGTCGAAAACAGCATTTGAGCGTCTTTGGTAAAGATGCAGTAAAGTGAGGATTGCTTTGACTGGTTGTCGAAAGATGCCTAATTCAGCGACAGAAGCTCAAAACGTGCTTTATTGTTTCAATGAGTGCCTTTGAGACATAAAATACAGGTTTCTCATCTTAATCATAATTTTTAGTAATTTTGAAATATTAAAGTATTTTATAGCCTGGATAAGGACATAGCACCTTAACCTATGAAAAGTGTTAAAATGCACTTCTTTTGGCGAGAGGAGGTCGAAAACAGCATCTGAGCGTCTTTGGTAAAGATGCAGTAAAGTGAGGATTGCTTTGACTGGTTGTCGAAAGATGCCTAATTCAGCGACAGAAGCTCAAAACGTGCTTTATTGTTTCAATGAGTGCCTTTGAGACATAAAATACAGGTTTCTCATCTTAATCATAATTTTTAGTAATTTTGAAATATTAAATATTTTTTCAATCCTGGATAAGGACATAGCACCTTAACCTATGAAAAGTGTTAAAATGCACTTCTTTTGGCGAGAGGAGGTCGAAAACAGCATTTGAGCGTCTTTGGTAAAGATGCAGTAAAGTGAGGATTGCTTTGACTGGTTGTCGAAAGATGCCTAATTCAGCGACAGAAGCTCAAAACGTGCTTTATTGTTTCAATGAGTGCCTTTGAGACATAAAATACAGGTTTCTCATCTTAATCATAATTTTTAGTAATTTTGAAATATTAAAGCATTTTCATAGCCTGGATAAGGACATAGCATCTTAATCTATGAAAAGTGTAAAAATGCACTTCTTTTGGCGAGAGAAGGTCGAAAACAGCATCTGAGCGTCTTTGGTAAAGATGCAGTAAAGTGAGGATTGCTTTGACTGGTTGTCGAAAGATGCCAAATTCAGCGACAGAAGCTCAAAACGTGCTTTATTGTTTCAATGAGTGCCTTTGAGACATAAAATACAGGTTTCTCATCTTAATCATAATTTTTAGTAATTTTGAAATATTAAAGTATTTTATAGCCTGGATAAGGACATAGCACCTTAACCTATGAAAAGTGTTAAAATGCACTTCTTTTGGCGAGAGGAGGTCGAAAACAGCATTTGAGCGTCTTTGGTAAAGATGCAGTAAAGTGAGGATTGCTTTGACTGGTTGTCGAAAGATGCCTAATTCAGCGACAGAAGCTCAAAACGTGCTTTATTGTTTCAATGAGTGCCTTTGAGACATAAAATACAGGTTTCTCATCTTAATCATAATTTTTAGTAATTTTGAAATATTAAAGTATTTTATAGCCTGGATAAGGACATAGCACCTTAACCTATGAAAAGTGTTAAAATGCACTTCTTTTGGCGAGAGGAGGTCGAAAACAGCATCTGAGCGTCTTTGGTAAAGATGCAGTAAAGTGAGGATTGCTTTGACTGGTTGTCGAAAGATGCCTAATTCAGCGACAGAAGCTCAAAACGTGCTTTATTGTTTCAATGAGTGCCTTTGAGACATAAAATACAGGTTTCTCATCTTAATCATAATTTTTAGTAATTTTGAAATATTAAAGTATTTTTATAGCCTGGATAAGGACATAGCACCTTAACCTATGAAAAGTGTTAAAATGCACTTCTTTTGGCGAGAGGAGGTCGAAAACAGCATCTGAGCGTCTTTGGTATGGATGCAGTAAAGTGAGGATTGCTTTGACTGGTTGTCGAAAGATGCCTAATTCAGCGACAGAAGCTCAAAACGTGCTTTATTGTTTCAATGAGTGCCTTTGAGACATAAAATACAGGTTTCTCATCTTAATCATAATTTTTAGTAATTTTGAAATATTAAATATTTTTTTGATCCTGGATAAGGACATAGCACCTTAACCTATGAAAATTGTAAAAATGCACTTCTTTTGGCGAGAGGAGGTCGAAAACAGCATTTGAGCGTCTTTGGTAAAGATGCAGTAAAGTGAGGATTGCTTTGACTGGTTGTCGAAAGATGCCTAATTCAGCGACAGAAGCTCAAAACGTGCTTTATTGTTTCAATGAGTGCCTTTGAGACATAAAATACAGGTTTCTCATCTTAATCATAATTTTTAGTAATTTTGAAATATTAAAGTATTTTATAGCCTGGATAAGGACATAGCACCTTAACCTATGAAAAGTGTTAAAATGCACTTCTTTTGGCGAGAGGAGGTCGAAAACAGCATTTGAGCGTCTTTGGTAAAGATGCAGTAAAGTGAGGATTGCTTTGACTGGTTGTCGAAAGATGCCTAATTCAGCGACAGAAGCTCAAAACGTGCTTTATTGTTTCAATGAGTGCCTTTGAGACATAAAATACAGGTTTCTCATCTTAATCATAATTTTTAGTAATTTTGAAATATTAAAGTATTTTATAGCCTGGATAAGGACATAGCACCTTAACCTATGAAAAGTGTTAAAATGCACTTCTTTTGGCGAGAGGAGGTCGAAAACAGCATTTGAGCGTCTTTGGTAAAGATGCAGTAAAGTGAGGATTGCTTTGACTGGTTGTCGAAAGATGCCTAATTCAGCGACAGAAGCTCAAAACGTGCTTTATTGTTTCAATGAGTGCCTTTGAGACATAAAATACAGGTTTCTCATCTTAATCATAATTTTTTAGTAATTTTGAAATATTAAAGCATTTTTATAGCCTGGATAAGGACATAGCATCTTAACCTATGAAAATTGTAAAAATGCACTTCTTTTGGCGAGAGGAGGTCGAAAACAGCATTTGAGCGTCTTTGGTAAAGATGCAGTAAAGTGAGGATTGCTTTGACTGGTTGTCGAAAGATGCCTAATTCAGCGACAGAAGCTCAAAACGTGCTTTATTGTTTCAATGAGTGCCTTTGAGACATAAAATACAGGTTTCTCATCTTAATCATAATTTTTAGTAATTTTGAAATATTAAAGTATTTTATAGCCTGGATAAGGACATAGCACCTTAACCTATGAAAAGTGTTAAAATGCACTTCTTTTGGCGAGAGGAGGTCGAAAACAGCATCTGAGCGTCTTTGGTAAAGATGCAGTAAAGTGAGGATTGCTTTGACTGGTTGTCGAAAGATGCCTAATTCAGCGACAGAAGCTCAAAACGTGCTTTATTGTTTCAATGAGTGCCTTTGAGACATAAAATACAGGTTTCTCATCTTAATCATAATTTTTAGTAATTTTGAAATATTAAAGTATTTTATAGCCTGGATAAGGACATAGCACCTTAACCTATGAAAAGTGTTAAAATGCACTTCTTTTGGCGAGAGGAGGTCGAAAACAGCATCTGAGCGTCTTTGGTATGGATGCAGTAAAGTGAGGATTGCTTTGACTGGTTGTCGAAAGATGCCTAATTCAGCGACAGAAGCTCAAAACGTGCTTTATTGTTTCAATGAGTGCCTTTGAGACATAAAATACAGGTTTCTCATCTTAATCATACTTTTTAGTAATTTTGAAATATTAAATATTTTTTTGGTCCTGGATAAGGACATAGCACCTTAACCTATGAAAAGTGTTAAAATGCAGTTCTTTTGGCGAGAGGAGGTCGAAAACAGCATTTGAGCGTCCTTGGTAAAGATGCAGTAAAGTGAGGATTGCTTTGACTGGTTGTCGAAAGATGCCTAATTCAGCGACAGAAGCTCAAAACGTGCTTTATTGTTTCAATGAGTGCCTTTGAGACATAAAATACAGGTTTCTCATCTTAATCATAATTTTTTAGTAATTTTGAAATATTAAAGCATTTTTATAGCCTGGATAAGGACATAGCATCTTAACCTATGAAAATTGTAAAAATGCACTTCTTTTGGCGAGAGGAGGTCGACAACAGCATTTGAGTGTCTTTGGTAAAGATGCAGTAAAGTGAGGATTGCTTTGACTGGTTGTCGAAAGATGCCAAATTCAGCGACAGAAGCTCAAAACGTGCTTTATTGTTTCAATGAGTGCCTTTGAGACATAAAATACAGGTTTCTCATCTTAATCATAATTTTTAGTAATTTTGAAATATTAAAGTATTTTATAGCCTGGATAAGGACATAGCACCTTAACCTATGAAAAGTGTTAAAATGCACTTCTTTTGGCGAGAGGAGGTCGAAAACAGCATTTGAGCGTCTTTGGTAAAGATGCAGTAAAGTGAGGATTGCTTTGACTGGTTGTCGAAAGATGCCTAATTCAGCGACAGAAGCTCAAAACGTGCTTTATTGTTTCAATGAGTGCCTTTGAGACATAAAATACAGGTTTCTCATCTTAATCATAATTTTTTAGTAATTTTGAAATATTAAATATTTTTTTAATCCTGGATAAGGACATAGCACCTTAACCTATGAAAAGTGTTAAAATGCACTTCTTTTGGCGAGAGGAGGTCGAAAACAGCATCTGAGCGTCTTTGGTAAAGATGCAGTAAAGTGAGGATTGCTTTGACTGGTTGTCGAAAGATGCCTAATTCAGCGACAGAAGCTCAAAACGTGCTTTATTGTTTCAATGAGTGCCTTTGAGACATAAAATACAGGTTTCTCATCTTAATCATAATTTTTAGTAATTTTGAAATATTAAAGCATTTTCATAGCCTGGATAAGGACATAGCATCTTAATCTATGAAAAGTGTAAAAATGCACTTCTTTTGGCGAGAGAAGGTCGAAAACAGCATCTGAGCGTCTTTGGTAAAGATGCAGTAAAGTGAGGATTGCTTTGACTGGTTGTCGAAAGATGCCTAATTCAGCGACAGAAGCTCAAAACGTGCTTTATTGTTTCAATGAGTGCCTTTGAGACATAAAATACAGGTTTCTCATCTTAATCATAATTTTTAGTAATTTTGAAATATTAAATATTTTTTTAATCCTGGATAAGGACATAGCACCTTAACCTATGAAAAGTGTTAAAATGCACTTCTTTTGGCGAGAGGAGGTCGAAAACAGCATCTGAGCGTCTTTGGTAAAGATGCAGTAAAGTGAGGATTGCTTTGACTGGTTGTCGAAAGATGCCTAATTCAGCGACAGAAGCTCAAAACGTGCTTTATTGTTTCAATGAGTGCCTTTGAGACATAAAATACAGGTTTCTCATCCTAATCATAATTTTTAGTAATTTTGAAATATTAAAGTATTTTATAGCCTGGATAAGGACATAGCACCTTAACCTATGAAAAGTGTTAAAATGCACTTCTTTTGGCGAGAGGAGGTCGACAACAGCATTTGAGCGTCTTTGGTAAAGATGCAGTAAAGTGAGGATTGCTTTGACTGGTTGTCGAAAGATGCCTAATTCAGCGACAGAAGCTCAAAACGTGCTTTATTGTTTCAATGAGTGCCTTTGAGACATAAAATACAGGTTTCTCATCTTAATCATAATTTTTAGTAATTTTGAAATATTAAAGTATTTTATAGCCTGGATAAGGACATAGCACCTTAACCTATGAAAAGTGTTAAAATGCACTTCTTTTGGCGAGAGGAGGTCGAAAACAGCATTTGAGCGTCCTTGGTAAAGATGCAATAAAGTGTGGATGGCATGGACTGTTTGTCGAAAGATGCCTAATTCAGCGACAGAAGCTCAAAACGTGCTTTATTGTTTCAATGAGTGCCTTTGAGACATAAAATACAGGTTTCTCATCTTAATCATAATTTTTTAGTAATTTTGAAATATTAAAGCATTTTTATAGCCTGGATAAGGACATAGCATCTTAACCTATGAAAAGTGTTAAAATGCACTTCTTTTGGCGAGAGGAGGTCGAAAACAGCATCTGAGCGTCTTTGGTAAAGATGCAGTAAAGTGAGGATTGCTTTGACTGGTTGTCGAAAGATGCCTAATTCAGCGACAGAAGCTCAAAACGTGCTTTATTGTTTCAATGAGTGCCTTTGAGACATAAAATACAGGTTTCTCATCTTAATCATAATTTTTAGTAATTTTGAAATATTAAAGTATTTTATAGCCTGGATAAGGACATAGCACCTTAACCTATGAAAAGTGTTAAAATGCACTTCTTTTGGCGAGAGGAGGTCGAAAACAGCATCTGAGCGTCTTTGGTATGGATGCAGTAAAGTGAGGATTGCTTTGACTGGTTGTCGAAAGATGCCTAATTCAGCGACAGAAGCTCAAAACGTGCTTTATTGTTTCAATGAGTGCCTTTGAGACATAAAATACAGGTTTCTCATCTTAATCATAATTTTTAGTAATTTTGAAATATTAAATATTTTTTTGATCCTGGATAAGGACATAGCACCTTAACCTATGAAAAGTGTTAAAATGCAGTTCTTTTGGCGAGAGGAGGTCGAAAACAGCATTTGAGCGTCCTTGGTAAAGATGCAATAAAGTGTGGATGGCATGGACTGTTTGTCGAAAGATGCCTAATTCAGCGACAGAAGCTCAAAACGTGCTTTATTGTTTCAATGAGTGCCTTTGAGACATAAAATACAGGTTTCTCATCTTAATCATAATTTTTTAGTAATTTTGAAATATTAAAGCATTTTTATAGCCTGGATAAGGACATAGCATCTTAACCTATGAAAATTGTAAAAATGCACTTCTTTTGGCGAGAGGAGGTCGAAAACAGCATTTGAGCGTCTTTGGTAAAGATGCAGTAAAGTGAGGATTGCTTTGACTGGTTGTCGAAAGATGCCTAATTCAGCGACAGAAGCTCAAAACGTGCTTTATTGTTTCAATGAGTGCCTTTGAGACATAAAATACAGGTTTCTCATCTTAATCATAATTTTTAGTAATTTTGAAATATTAAAGTATTTTATAGCCTGGATAAGGACATAGCACCTTAACCTATGAAAAGTGTTAAAATGCACTTCTTTTGGCGAGAGGAGGTCGAAAACAGCATCTGAGCGTCTTTGGTAAAGATGCAGTAAAGTGAGGATTGCTTTGACTGGTTGTCGAAAGATGCCTAATTCAGCGACAGAAGCTCAAAACGTGCTTTATTGTTTCAATGAGTGCCTTTGAGACATAAAATACAGGTTTCTCATCTTAATCATAATTTTTAGTAATTTTGAAATATTAAAGTATTTTATAGCCTGGATAAGGACATAGCACCTTAACCTATGAAAAGTGTTAAAATGCACTTCTTTTGGCGAGAGGAGGTCGAAAACAGCATCTGAGCGTCTTTGGTATGGATGCAGTAAAGTGAGGATTGCTTTGACTGGTTGTCGAAAGATGCCTAATTCAGCGACAGAAGCTCAAAACGTGCTTTATTGTTTCAATGAGTGCCTTTGAGACATAAAATACAGGTTTCTCATCTTAATCATAATTTTTTAGTAATTTTGAAATATTAAAGCATTTTTATAGCCTGGATAAGGACATAGCATCTTAACCTATGAAAATTGTAAAAATGCACTTCTTTTGGCGAGAGGAGGTCGACAACAGCATTTGAGCGTCTTTGGTAAAGATGCAGTAAAGTGAGGATTGCTTTGACTGGTTGTCGAAAGATGCCTAATTCAGCGACAGAAGCTCAAAACGTGCTTTATTGTTTCAATGAGTGCCTTTGAGACATAAAATACAGGTTTCTCATCTTAATCATAATTTTTAGTAATTTTGAAATATTAAATATTTTTTTAATCCTGGATAAGGACATAGCACCTTAACCTATGAAAAGTGTTAAAATGCACTTCTTTTGGCGAGAGGAGGTCGAAAACAGCATCTGAGCGTCTTTGGTAAAGATGCAGTAAAGTGAGGATTGCTTTGACTGGTTGTCGAAAGATGCCTAATTCAGCGACAGAAGCTCAAAACGTGCTTTATTGTTTCAATGAGTGCCTTTGAGACATAAAATACAGGTTTCTCATCCTAATCATAATTTTTAGTAATTTTGAAATATTAAAGTATTTTATAGCCTGGATAAGGACATAGCACCTTAACCTATGAAAAGTGTTAAAATGCACTTCTTTTGGCGAGAGGAGGTCGACAACAGCATTTGAGCGTCTTTGGTAAAGATGCAGTAAAGTGAGGATTGCTTTGACTGGTTGTCGAAAGATGCCTAATTCAGCGACAGAAGCTCAAAACGTGCTTTATTGTTTCAATGAGTGCCTTTGAGACATAAAATACAGGTTTCTCATCTTAATCATAATTTTTAGTAATTTTGAAATATTAAAGTATTTTATAGCCTGGATAAGGACATAGCACCTTAACCTATGAAAAGTGTTAAAATGCACTTCTTTTGGCGAGAGGAGGTCGAAAACAGCATTTGAGCGTCTTTGGTAAAGATGCAGTAAAGTGAGGATTGCTTTGACTGGTTGTCGAAAGATGCCTAATTCAGCGACAGAAACTCAAAACGTGCTTTATTGTTTCAATGAGTGCCTTTGAGACATAAAATACAGGTTTCTCATCTTAATCATAATTTTTAGTAATTTTGAAATATTAAATATTTTTTCAATCCTGGATAAGGACATAGCACCTTAACCTATGAAAAGTGTTAAAATGCACTTCTTTTGGCGAGAGGAGGTCGAAAACAGCATCTGAGCGTCTTTGGTAAAGATGCAGTAAAGTGAGGATTGCTTTGACTGGTTGTCGAAAGATGCCTAATTCAGCGACAGAAGCTCAAAACGTGCTTTATTGTTTCAATGAGTGCCTTTGAGACATAAAATACAGGTTTCTCATCTTAATCATAATTTTTAGTAATTTTGAAATATTAAAGTATTTTATAGCCTGGATAAGGACATAGCACCTTAACCTATGAAAAGTGTTAAAATGCACTTCTTTTGGCGAGAGGAGGTCGAAAACAGCATCTGAGCGTCTTTGGTATGGATGCAGTAAAGTGAGGATTGCTTTGACTGGTTGTCGAAAGATGCCTAATTCAGCGACAGAAGCTCAAAACGTGCTTTATTGTTTCAATGAGTGCCTTTGAGACATAAAATACAGGTTTCTCATCTTAATCATAATTTTTAGTAATTTTGAAATATTAAATATTTTTTTGATCCTGGATAAGGACATAGCACCTTAACCTATGAAAAGTGTTAAAATGCAGTTCTTTTGGCGAGAGGAGGTCGAAAACAGCATTTGAGCGTCCTTGGTAAAGATGCAATAAAGTGTGGATGGCATGGACTGTTTGTCGAAAGATGCCTAATTCAGCGACAGAAGCTCAAAACGTGCTTTATTGTTTCAATGAGTGCCTTTGAGACATAAAATACAGGTTTCTCATCTTAATCATAATTTTTAGTAATTTTGAAATATTAAAGTATTTTATAGCCTGGATAAGGACATAGCACCTTAACCTATGAAAAGTGTTAAAATGCACTTCTTTTGGCGAGAGGAGGTCGAAAACAGCATCTGAGCGTCTTTGGTATGGATGCAGTAAAGTGAGGATTGCTTTGACTGGTTGTCGAAAGATGCCTAATTCAGCGACAGAAGCTCAAAACGTGCTTTATTGTTTCAATGAGTGCCTTTGAGACATAAAATACAGGTTTCTCATCTTAATCATAATTTTTTAGTAATTTTGAAATATTAAAGCATTTTTATAGCCTGGATAAGGACATAGCATCTTAACCTATGAAAATTGTAAAAATGCACTTCTTTTGGCGAGAGGAGGTCGACAACAGCATTTGAGCGTCTTTGGTAAAGATGCAGTAAAGTGAGG
This sequence comes from Semicossyphus pulcher, assembly GCF_022749685.1. NCBI lineage: Eukaryota > Metazoa > Chordata > Actinopteri > Labriformes > Labridae > Semicossyphus > Semicossyphus pulcher. The sequence continues at coordinate 49,856 of NW_027211770.1, read as the reverse complement.
ATTGCTTTGACTGGTTGTCGAAAGATGCCTAATTCAGCGACAGAAGCTCAAAACGTGCTTTATTGTTTCAATGAGTGCCTTTGAGACATAAAATACAGGTTTCTCATCTTAATCATAATTTTTAGTAATTTTGAAATATTAAATATTTTTTTAATCCTGGATAAGGACATAGCACCTTAACCTATGAAAAGTGTTAAAATGCACTTCTTTTGGCGAGAGGAGGTCGAAAACAGCATCTGAGCGTCTTTGGTAAAGATGCAGTAAAGTGAGGATTGCTTTGACTGGTTGTCGAAAGATGCCTAATTCAGCGACAGAAGCTCAAAACGTGCTTTATTGTTTCAATGAGTGCCTTTGAGACATAAAATACAGGTTTCTCATCCTAATCATAATTTTTAGTAATTTTGAAATATTAAAGTATTTTATAGCCTGGATAAGGACATAGCACCTTAACCTATGAAAAGTGTTAAAATGCACTTCTTTTGGCGAGAGGAGGTCGACAACAGCATTTGAGCGTCTTTGGTAAAGATGCAGTAAAGTGAGGATTGCTTTGACTGGTTGTCGAAAGATGCCTAATTCAGCGACAGAAGCTCAAAACGTGCTTTATTGTTTCAATGAGTGCCTTTGAGACATAAAATACAGGTTTCTCATCTTAATCATAATTTTTAGTAATTTTGAAATATTAAAGTATTTTATAGCCTGGATAAGGACATAGCACCTTAACCTATGAAAAGTGTTAAAATGCACTTCTTTTGGCGAGAGGAGGTCGAAAACAGCATTTGAGCGTCTTTGGTAAAGATGCAGTAAAGTGAGGATTGCTTTGACTGGTTGTCGAAAGATGCCTAATTCAGCGACAGAAACTCAAAACGTGCTTTATTGTTTCAATGAGTGCCTTTGAGACATAAAATACAGGTTTCTCATCTTAATCATAATTTTTAGTAATTTTGAAATATTAAATATTTTTTCAATCCTGGATAAGGACATAGCACCTTAACCTATGAAAAGTGTTAAAATGCACTTCTTTTGGCGAGAGGAGGTCGAAAACAGCATCTGAGCGTCTTTGGTAAAGATGCAGTAAAGTGAGGATTGCTTTGACTGGTTGTCGAAAGATGCCTAATTCAGCGACAGAAGCTCAAAACGTGCTTTATTGTTTCAATGAGTGCCTTTGAGACATAAAATACAGGTTTCTCATCTTAATCATAATTTTTAGTAATTTTGAAATATTAAAGTATTTTATAGCCTGGATAAGGACATAGCACCTTAACCTATGAAAAGTGTTAAAATGCACTTCTTTTGGCGAGAGGAGGTCGAAAACAGCATTTGAGCGTCTTTGGTAAAGATGCAGTAAAGTGAGGATTGCTTTGACTGGTTGTCGAAAGATGCCTAATTCAGCGACAGAAGCTCAAAACGTGCTTTATTGTTTCAATGAGTGCCTTTGAGACATAAAATACAGGTTTCTCATCTTAATCATAATTTTTAGTAATTTTGAAATATTAAAGTATTTTATAGCCTGGATAAGGACATAGCACCTTAACCTATGAAAAGTGTTAAAATGCACTTCTTTTGGCGAGAGGAGGTCGAAAACAGCATTTGAGCGTCTTTGGTAAAGATGCAGTAAAGTGAGGATTGCTTTGACTGGTTGTCGAAAGATGCCTAATTCAGCGACAGAAGCTCAAAACGTGCTTTATTGTTTCAATGAGTGCCTTTGAGACATAAAATACAGGTTTCTCATCTTAATCATAATTTTTAGTAATTTTGAAATATTAAAGTATTTTATAGCCTGGATAAGGACATAGCACCTTAACCTATGAAAAGTGTTAAAATGCACTTCTTTTGGCGAGAGGAGGTCGAAAACAGCATCTGAGCGTCTTTGGTAAAGATGCAGTAAAGTGAGGATTGCTTTGACTGGTTGTCGAAAGATGCCTAATTCAGCGACAGAAGCTCAAAACGTGCTTTATTGTTTCAATGAGTGCCTTTGAGACATAAAATACAGGTTTCTCATCTTAATCATAATTTTTAGTAATTTTGAAATATTAAAGTATTTTATAGCCTGGATAAGGACATAGCACCTTAACCTATGAAAAGTGTTAAAATGCACTTCTTTTGGCGAGAGGAGGTCGAAAACAGCATCTGAGCGTCTTTGGTATGGATGCAGTAAAGTGAGGATTGCTTTGACTGGTTGTCGAAAGATGCCTAATTCAGCGACAGAAGCTCAAAACGTGCTTTATTGTTTCAATGAGTGCCTTTGAGACATAAAATACAGGTTTCTCATCTTAATCATAATTTTTAGTAATTTTGAAATATTAAATATTTTTTTGATCCTGGATAAGGACATAGCACCTTAACCTATGAAAAGTGTTAAAATGCAGTTCTTTTGGCGAGAGGAGGTCGAAAACAGCATTTGAGCGTCCTTGGTAAAGATGCAATAAAGTGTGGATGGCATGGACTGGTTGTCGAAAGATGCCTAATTCAGCGACAGAAGCTCAAAACGTGCTTTATTGTTTCAATGAGTGCCTTTGAGACATAAAATACAGGTTTCTCATCTTAATCATAATTTTTTAGTAATTTTGAAATATTAAATATTTTTTTAATCCTGGATAAGGACATAGCACCTTAACCTATGAAAAGTGTTAAAATGCACTTCTTTTGGCGAGAGGAGGTCGAAAACAGCATCTGAGCGTCTTTGGTAAAGATGCAGTAAAGTGAGGATTGCTTTGACTGGTTGTCGAAAGATGCCTAATTCAGCGACAGAAGCTCAAAACGTGCTTTATTGTTTCAATGAGTGCCTTTGAGACATAAAATACAGGTTTCTCATCTTAATCATAATTTTTAGTAATTTTGAAATATTAAAGTATTTTATAGCCTGGATAAGGACATAGCACCTTAACCTATGACAAGTGTTAAAATGCAGTTCTTTTGGCGAGAGGAGGTCGAAAACAGCATTTGAGCGTCCTTGGTAAAGATGCAGTAAAGTGAGGATTGCTTTGACTGGTTGTCGAAAGATGCCAAATTCAGCGACAGAAGCTCAAAACGTGCTTTATTGTTTCAATGAGTGCCTTTGAGACATAAAATACAGGTTTCTCATCTTAATCATAATTTTTAGTAATTTTGAAATATTAAAGTATTTTATAGCCTGGATAAGGACATAGCACCTTAACCTATGAAAAGTGTTAAAATGCACTTCTTTTGGCGAGAGGAGGTCGAAAACAGCATTTGAGCGTCTTTGGTAAAGATGCAGTAAAGTGAGGATTGCTTTGACTGGTTGTCGAAAGATGCCTAATTCAGCGACAGAAGCTCAAAACGTGCTTTATTGTTTCAATGAGTGCCTTTGAGACATAAAATACAGGTTTCTCATCTTAATCATAATTTTTTAGTAATTTTGAAATATTAAATATTTTTTTAATCCTGGATAAGGACATAGCACCTTAACCTATGAAAAGTGTTAAAATGCACTTCTTTTGGCGAGAGGAGGTCGAAAACAGCATCTGAGCGTCTTTGGTAAAGATGCAGTAAAGTGAGGATTGCTTTGACTGGTTGTCGAAAGATGCCTAATTCAGCGACAGAAGCTCAAAACGTGCTTTATTGTTTCAATGAGTGCCTTTGAGACATAAAATACAGGTTTCTCATCTTAATCATAATTTTTAGTAATTTTGAAATATTAAAGTATTTTATAGCCTGGATAAGGACATAGCACCTTAACCTATGACAAGTGTTAAAATGCACTTCTTTTGGCGAGAGGAGGTCGAAAACAGCATTTGAGCGTCTTTGGTAAAGATGCAGTAAAGTGAGGATTGCTTTGACTGGTTGTCGAAAGATGCCTAATTCAGCGACAGAAACTCAAAACGTGCTTTATTGTTTCAATGAGTGCCTTTGAGACATAAAATACAGGTTTCTCATCTTAATCATAATTTTTAGTAATTTTGAAATATTAAAGCATTTTTATAGCCTGGATAAGGACATAGCACCTTAACCTATGAAAATTGTAAAAATGCACTTCTTTTGGCGAGAGGAGGTCGACAACAGCATTTGAGCGTCTTTGGTAAAGATGCAGTAAAGTGAGGATTGCTTTGACTGGTTGTCGAAAGATGCCAAATTCAGCGACAGAAGCTCAAAACGTGCTTTATTGTTTCAATGAGTGCCTTTGAGACATAAAATACAGGTTTCTCATCTTAATCATAATTTTTAGTAATTTTGAAATATTAAAGTATTTTATAGCCTGGATAAGGACATAGCACCTTAACCTATGAAAAGTGTTAAAATGCACTTCTTTTGGCGAGAGGAGGTCGAAAACAGCATTTGAGCGTCTTTGGTAAAGATGCAGTAAAGTGAGGATTGCTTTGACTGGTTGTCGAAAGATGCCTAATTCAGCGACAGAAGCTCAAAACGTGCTTTATTGTTTCAATGAGTGCCTTTGAGACATAAAATACAGGTTTCTCATCTTAATCATAATTTTTAGTAATTTTGAAATATTAAATATTTTTTCAATCCTGGATAAGGACATAGCACCTTAACCTATGAAAAGTGTTAAAATGCACTTCTTTTGGCGAGAGGAGGTCGAAAACAGCATCTGAGCGTCTTTGGTAAAGATGCAGTAAAGTGAGGATTACTTGACTGGTTGTCGAAAGATGCCTAATTCAGCGACAGAAGCTCAAAACGTGCTTTATTGTTTCAATGAGTGCCTTTGAGACATAAAATACAGGTTTCTCATCTTAATCATAATTTTTTAGTAATTTTGAAATATTAAAGCATTTTTATAGCCTGGATAAGGACATAGCATCTTAACCTATGAAAATTGTAAAAATGCACTTCTTTTGGCGAGAGGAGGTCGACAACAGCATTTGAGCGTCTTTGGTAAAGATGCAGTAAAGTGAGGATTGCTTTGACTGGTTGTCGAAAGATGCCAAATTCAGCGACAGAAGCTCAAAACGTGCTTTATTGTTTCAATGAGTGCCTTTGAGACATAAAATACAGGTTTCTCATCTTAATCATAATTTTTAGTAATTTTGAAATATTAAAGTATTTTATAGCCTGGATAAGGACATAGCACCTTAACCTATGAAAAGTGTTAAAATGCACTTCTTTTGGCGAGAGGAGGTCGAAAACAGCATTTGAGCGTCTTTGGTAAAGATGCAGTAAAGTGAGGATTGCTTTGACTGGTTGTCGAAAGATGCCTAATTCAGCGACAGAAGCTCAAAACGTGCTTTATTGTTTCAATGAGTGCCTTTGAGACATAAAATACAGGTTTCTCATCTTAATCATAATTTTTAGTAATTTTGAAATATTAAAGTATTTTATAGCCTGGATAAGGACATAGCACCTTAACCTATGAAAAGTGTTAAAATGCACTTCTTTTGGCGAGAGGAGGTCGAAAACAGCATTTGAGCTTCCTTGGTAAAGATGCAATAAAGTGTAGATGGCATGGACTGTTTGTCGAAAGATGCCTAATTCAGCGACAGAAGCTCAAAACGTGCTTTATTGTTTCAATGAGTGCCTTTGAGACATAAAATACAGGTTTCTCATCTTAATCATAATTTTTTAGTAATTTTGAAATATTAAAGCATTTTTATAGCCTGGATAAGGACATAGCATCTTAACCTATGAAAATTGTAAAAATGCACTTCTTTTGGCGAGAGGAGGTCGAAAACAGCATTTGAGCGTCTTTGGTAAAGATGCAGTAAAGTGAGGATTGCTTTGACTGTTTGTCGAAAGATGCCTAATTCAGCGACAGAAGCTCAAAACGTGCTTTATTGTTTCAATGAGTGCCTTTGAGACATAAAATACAGGTTTCTCATCTTAATCATAATTTTTAGTAATTTTGAAATATTAAATATTTTTTTAATCCTGGATAAGGACATAGCACCTTAACCTATGAAAAGTGTTAAAATGCACTTCTTTTGGAGAGAGGAGGTCGAAAACAGCATCTGAGCGTCTTTGGTAAAGATGCAGTAAAGTGAGGATTGCTTTGACTGGTTGTCGAAAGATGCCTAATTCAGCGACAGAAGCTCAAAACGTGCTTTATTGTTTCAATGAGTGCCTTTGAGACATAAAATACAGGTTTCTCATCTTAATCATAATTTTTAGTAATTTTGAAATATTAAATATTTTTTTAATCCTGGATAAGGACATAGCACCTTAACCTATCAAAAGTGTTAAAATGCACTTCTTTTGGCGAGAGGAGGTCGAAAACAGCATTTGAGCGTCTTTGGTAAAGATGCAGTAAAGTGAGGATTGCTTTGACTGGTTGTCGAAAGATGCCTAATTCAGCGACAGAAGCTCAAAACGTGCTTTATTGTTTCAATGAGTGCCTTTGAGACATAAAATACAGGTTTCTCATCTTAATCATAATTTTTAGTAATTTTGAAATATTAAATATTTTTTTAATCCTGGATAAGGACATAGCACCTTAACCTATGAAAAGTGTTAAAATGCACTTCTTTTGGCGAGAGGAGGTCGAAAACAGCATCTGAGCGTCTTTGGTAAAGATGCAGTAAAGTGAGGATTGCTTTGACTGGTTGTCGAAAGATGCCAAATTCAGCGACAGAAGCTCAAAACGTGCTTTATTGTTTCAATGAGTGCCTTTGAGACATAAAATACAGGTTTCTCATCTTAATCATAATTTTTAGTAATTTTGAAATATTAAAGTATTTTATAGCCTGGATAAGGACATAGCACCTTAACCTATGAAAAGTGTTAAAATGCACTTCTTTTGGCGAGAGGAGGTCGAAAACAGCATTTGAGCGTCTTTGGTAAAGATGCAATAAAGTGTGGATGGCATGGACTGTTTGTCGAAAGATGCCAAATTCAGCGACAGAAGCTCAAAACGTGCTTTATTGTTTCAATGAGTGCCTTTGAGACATAAAATACAGGTTTCTCATCTTAATCATAATTTTTAGTAATTTTGAAATATTAAATATTTTTTTGATCCTGGATAAGGACATAGCACCTTAACCTATGAAAAGTGTTAAAATGCACTTCTTTTGGCGAGAGGAGGTCGAAAACAGCATCTGAGCGTCTTTGGTAAAGATGCAGTAAAGTGAGGATTGCTTTGACTGGTTGTCGAAAGATGCCTAATTCACGACAGAAGCTCAAAACGTGCTTTATTGTTTCAATGAGTGCCTTTGAGACATAAAATACAGGTTTCTCATCTTAATCATAATTTTTAGTAATTTTGAAATATTAAAGCATTTTCATAGCCTGGATAAGGACATAGCATCTTAATCTATGAAAAGTGTTAAAATGCACTTCTTTTGGCGAGAGAAGGTCGAAAACAGCATCTGAGCGTCTTTGGTAAAGATGCAGTAAAGTGAGGATTGCTTTGACTGGTTGTCGAAAGATGCCTAATTCAGCGACAGAAGCTCAAAACGTGCTTTATTGTTTCAATGAGTGCCTTTGAGACATAAAATACAGGTTTCTCATCTTAATCATAATTTTTAGTAATTTTGAAATATTAAAGTATTTTATAGCCTGGATAAGGACATAGCACCTTAACCTATGAAAAGTGTTAAAATGCACTTCTTTTGGCGAGAGGAGGTCGAAAACAGCATCTGAGCGTCTTTGGTAAAGATGCAGTAAAGTGAGGATTGCTTTGACTGGTTGTCGAAAGATGCCTAATTCAGCGACAGAAGCTCAAAACGTGCTTTATTGTTTCAATGAGTGCCTTTGAGACATAAAATACAGGTTTCTCATCTTAATCATAATTTTTAGTAATTTTGAAATATTAAAGTATTTTATAGCCTGGATAAGGACATAGCACCTTAACCTATGAAAAGTGTTAAAATGCACTTCTTTTGGCGAGAGGAGGTCGAAAACAGCATTTGAGCGTCTTTGGTAAAGATGCAATAAAGTGTGGATGGCATGGACTGTTTGTCGAAAGATGCCAAATTCAGCGACAGAAGCTCAAAACGTGCTTTATTGTTTCAATGAGTGCCTTTGAGACATAAAATACAGGTTTCTCATCTTAATCATAATTTTTAGTAATTTTGAAATATTAAATATTTTTTTGATCCTGGATAAGGACATAGCACCTTAACCTATGAAAAGTGTTAAAATGCACTTCTTTTGGCGAGAGGAGGTCGAAAACAGCATCTGAGCGTCTTTGGTAAAGATGCAGTAAAGTGAGGATTGCTTTGACTGGTTGTCGAAAGATGCCTAATTCAGCGACAGAAGCTCAAAACGTGCTTTATTGTTTCAATGAGTGCCTTTGAGACATAAAATACAGGTTTCTCATCTTAATCATAATTTTTAGTAATTTTGAAATATTAAAGCATTTTTATAGCCTGGATAAGGACATAGCACCTTAACCTATGAAAAGTGTAAAAATGCACTTCTTTTGGCGAGAGGAGGTCGAAAACAGCATCTGAGCGTCTTTGGTAAAGATGCAGTAAAGTGAGGATTGCTTTGACTGGTTGTCGAAAGATGCCTAATTCACGACAGAAGCTCAAAACGTGCTTTATTGTTTCAATGAGTGCCTTTGAGACATAAAATACAGGTTTCTCATCTTAATCATAATTTTTAGTAATTTTGAAATATTAAAGCATTTTCATAGCCTGGATAAGGACATAGCATCTTAATCTATGAAAAGTGTTAAAATGCACTTCTTTTGGCGAGAGAAGGTCGAAAACAGCATCTGAGCGTCTTTGGTAAAGATGCAGTAAAGTGAGGATTGCTTTGACTGGTTGTCGAAAGATGCCTAATTCAGCGACAGAAGCTCAAAACGTGCTTTATTGTTTCAATGAGTGCCTTTGAGACATAAAATACAGGTTTCTCATCTTAATCATAATTTTTAGTAATTTTGAAATATTAAATATTTTTTTAATCCTGGATAAGGACATAGCACCTTAACCTATGAAAAGTGTTAAAATGCACTTCTTTTGGCGAGAGGAGGTCGAAAACAGCATCTGAGCGTCTTTGGTAAAGATGCAGTAAAGTGAGGATTGCTTTGACTGGTTGTCGAAAGATGCCTAATTCACGACAGAAGCTCAAAACGTGCTTTATTGTTTCAATGAGTGCCTTTGAGACATAAAATACAGGTTTCTCATCTTAATCATAATTTTTAGTAATTTTGAAATATTAAAGCATTTTCATAGCCTGGATAAGGACATAGCATCTTAACCTATGAAAATTGTAAAAATGCACTTCTTTTGGCGAGAGGAGGTCGACAACAGCATTTGAGCGTCTTTGGTAAAGATGCAATAAAGTGTGGATGGCATGGACTGTTTGTCGAAAGATGCCAAATTCAGCGACAGAAGCTCAAAACGTGCTTTATTGTTTCAATGAGTGCCTTTGAGACATAAAATACAGGTTTCTCATCTTAATCATAATTTTTAGTAATTTTGAAATATTAAATATTTTTTTGATCCTGGATAAGGACATAGCACCTTAACCTATGAAAAGTGTTAAAATGCACTTCTTTTGGCGAGAGGAGGTCGAAAACAGCATCTGAGCGTCTTTGGTAAAGATGCAGTAAAGTGAGGATTGCTTTGACTGGTTGTCGAAAGATGCCTAATTCAGCGACAGAAGCTCAAAACGTGCTTTATTGTTTCAATGAGTGCCTTTGAGACATAAAATACAGGTTTCTCATCTTAATCATAATTTTTAGTAATTTTGAAATATTAAAGCATTTTTATAGCCTGGATAAGGACATAGCACCTTAACCTATGAAAAGTGTAAAAATGCACTTCTTTTGGCGAGAGGAGGTCGAAAACAGCATCTGAGCGTCTTTGGTAAAGATGCAGTAAAGTGAGGATTGCTTTGACTGGTTGTCGAAAGATGCCTAATTCACGACAGAAGCTCAAAACGTGCTTTATTGTTTCAATGAGTGCCTTTGAGACATAAAATACAGGTTTCTCATCTTAATCATAATTTTTAGTAATTTTGAAATATTAAAGGATTTTCATAGCCTGGATAAGGACATAGCATCTTAATCTATGAAAAGTGTTAAAATGCACTTCTTTTGGCGAGAGGAGGTCGAAAACAGCATCTGAGCGTCTTTGGTAAAGATGCAGTAAAGTGAGGATTGCTTTGACTGGTTGTCGAAAGATGCCTAATTCAGCGACAGAAGCTCAAAACGTGCTTTATTGTTTCAATGAGTGCCTTTGAGACATAAAATACAGGTTTCTCATCTTAATCATAATTTTTAGTAATTTTGAAATATTAAAGTATTTTATAGCCTGGATAAGGACATAGCACCTTAACCTATGAAAAGTGTTAAAATGCACTTCTTTTGGCGAGAGGAGGTCGAAAACAGCATTTGAGCGTCTTTGGTAAAGATGCAATAAAGTGTGGATGGCATGGACTGTTTGTCGAAAGATGCCAAATTCAGCGACAGAAGCTCAAAACGTGCTTTATTGTTTCAATGAGTGCCTTTGAGACATAAAATACAGGTTTCTCATCTTAATCATAATTTTTAGTAATTTTGAAATATTAAATATTTTTTTGATCCTGGATAAGGACATAGCACCTTAACCTATGAAAAGTGTTAAAATGCACTTCTTTTGGCGAGAGGAGGTCGAAAACAGCATCTGAGCGTCTTTGGTAAAGATGCAGTAAAGTGAGGATTGCTTTGACTGGTTGTCGAAAGATGCCTAATTCAGCGACAGAAGCTCAAAACGTGCTTTATTGTTTCAATGAGTGCCTTTGAGACATAAAATACAGGTTTCTCATCTTAATCATAATTTTTAGTAATTTTGAAATATTAAAGCATTTTTATAGCCTGGATAAGGACATAGCACCTTAACCTATGAAAAGTGTAAAAATGCACTTCTTTTGGCGAGAGGAGGTCGAAAACAGCATCTGAGCGTCTTTGGTAAAGATGCAGTAAAGTGAGGATTGCTTTGACTGGTTGTCGAAAGATGCCTAATTCACGACAGAAGCTCAAAACGTGCTTTATTGTTTCAATGAGTGCCTTTGAGACATAAAATACAGGTTTCTCATCTTAATCATAATTTTTAGTAATTTTGAAATATTAAAGCATTTTCATAGCCTGGATAAGGACATAGCATCTTAATCTATGAAAAGTGTTAAAATGCACTTCTTTTGGCGAGAGAAGGTCGAAAACAGCATCTGAGCGTCTTTGGTAAAGATGCAGTAAAGTGAGGATTGCTTTGACTGGTTGTCGAAAGATGCCTAATTCAGCGACAGAAGCTCAAAACGTGCTTTATTGTTTCAATGAGTGCCTTTGAGACATAAAATACAGGTTTCTCATCTTAATCATAATTTTTAGTAATTTTGAAATATTAAAGTATTTTATAGCCTGGATAAGGACATAGCACCTTAACCTATGAAAAGTGTTAAAATGCACTTCTTTTGGCGAGAGGAGGTCGAAAACAGCATCTGAGCGTCTTTGGTAAAGATGCAGTAAAGTGAGGATTGCTTTGACTGGTTGTCGAAAGATGCCAAATTCAGCGACAGAAGCTCAAAACGTGCTTTATTGTTTCAATGAGTGCCTTTGAGACATAAAATACAGGTTTCTCATCTTAATCATAATTTTTAGTAATTTTGAAATATTAAATATTTTTTTAATCCTGGATAAGGACATAGCACCTTAACCTATGAAAAGTGTTAAAATGCACTTCTTTTGGCGAGAGGAGGTCGAAAACAGCATCTGAGCGTCTTTGGTAAAGATGCAGTAAAGTGAGGATTGCTTTGACTGGTTGTCGAAAGATGCCTAATTCAGCGACAGAAGCTCAAAACGTGCTTTATTGTTTCAATGAGTGCCTTTGAGACATAAAATACAGGTTTCTCATCTTAATCATAATTTTTAGTAATTTTGAAATATTAAAGCATTTTTATAGCCTGGATAAGGACATAGCACCTTAACCTATGAAAAGTGTAAAAATGCACTTCTTTTGGCGAGAGGAGGTCGAAAACAGCATCTGAGCGTCTTTGGTAAAGATGCAGTAAAGTGAGGATTGCTTTGACTGGTTGTCGAAAGATGCCTAATTCACGACAGAAGCTCAAAACGTGCTTTATTGTTTCAATGAGTGCCTTTGAGACATAAAATACAGGTTTCTCATCTTAATCATAATTTTTAGTAATTTTGAAATATTAAAGCATTTTCATAGCCTGGATAAGGACATAGCATCTTAATCTATGAAAAGTGTTAAAATGCACTTCTTTTGGCGAGAGAAGGTCGAAAACAGCATCTGAGCGTCTTTGGTAAAGATGCAGTAAAGTGAGGATTGCTTTGACTGGTTGTCGAAAGATGCCTAATTCAGCGACAGAAGCTCAAAACGTGCTTTATTGTTTCAATGAGTGCCTTTGAGACATAAAATACAGGTTTCTCATCTTAATCATAATTTTTAGTAATTTTGAAATATTAAATATTTTTTTAATCCTGGATAAGGACATAGCACCTTAACCTATGAAAAGTGTTAAAATGCACTTCTTTTGGCGAGAGGAGGTCGAAAACAGCATCTGAGCGTCTTTGGTAAAGATGCAGTAAAGTGAGGATTGCTTTGACTGGTTGTCGAAAGATGCCTAATTCACGACAGAAGCTCAAAACGTGCTTTATTGTTTCAATGAGTGCCTTTGAGACATAAAATACAGGTTTCTCATCTTAATCATAATTTTTAGTAATTTTGAAATATTAAAGCATTTTCATAGCCTGGATAAGGACATAGCATCTTAACCTATGAAAATTGTAAAAATGCACTTCTTTTGGCGAGAGGAGGTCGACAACAGCATTTGAGCGTCTTTGGTAAAGATGCAATAAAGTGTGGATGGCATGGACTGTTTGTCGAAAGATGCCAAATTCAGCGACAGAAGCTCAAAACGTGCTTTATTGTTTCAATGAGTGCCTTTGAGACATAAAATACAGGTTTCTCATCTTAATCATAATTTTTAGTAATTTTGAAATATTAAATATTTTTTTGATCCTGGATAAGGACATAGCACCTTAACCTATGAAAAGTGTTAAAATGCACTTCTTTTGGCGAGAGGAGGTCGAAAACAGCATCTGAGCGTCTTTGGTAAAGATGCAGTAAAGTGAGGATTGCTTTGACTGGTTGTCGAAAGATGCCTAATTCAGCGACAGAAGCTCAAAACGTGCTTTATTGTTTCAATGAGTGCCTTTGAGACATAAAATACAGGTTTCTCATCTTAATCATAATTTTTAGTAATTTTGAAATATTAAAGCATTTTTATAGCCTGGATAAGGACATAGCACCTTAACCTATGAAAAGTGTAAAAATGCACTTCTTTTGGCGAGAGGAGGTCGAAAACAGCATCTGAGCGTCTTTGGTAAAGATGCAGTAAAGTGAGGATTGCTTTGACTGGTTGTCGAAAGATGCCTAATTCACGACAGAAGCTCAAAACGTGCTTTATTGTTTCAATGAGTGCCTTTGAGACATAAAATACAGGTTTCTCATCTTAATCATAATTTTTAGTAATTTTGAAATATTAAAGGATTTTCATAGCCTGGATAAGGACATAGCATCTTAATCTATGAAAAGTGTTAAAATGCACTTCTTTTGGCGAGAGGAGGTCGAAAACAGCATCTGAGCGTCTTTGGTAAAGATGCAGTAAAGTGAGGATTGCTTTGACTGGTTGTCGAAAGATGCCTAATTCAGCGACAGAAGCTCAAAACGTGCTTTATTGTTTCAATGAGTGCCTTTGAGACATAAAATACAGGTTTCTCATCTTAATCATAATTTTTAGTAATTTTGAAATATTAAAGTATTTTATAGCCTGGATAAGGACATAGCACCTTAACCTATGAAAAGTGTTAAAATGCACTTCTTTTGGCGAGAGGAGGTCGAAAACAGCATTTGAGCGTCTTTGGTAAAGATGCAATAAAGTGTGGATGGCATGGACTGTTTGTCGAAAGATGCCAAATTCAGCGACAGAAGCTCAAAACGTGCTTTATTGTTTCAATGAGTGCCTTTGAGACATAAAATACAGGTTTCTCATCTTAATCATAATTTTTAGTAATTTTGAAATATTAAATATTTTTTTGATCCTGGATAAGGACATAGCACCTTAACCTATGAAAAGTGTTAAAATGCACTTCTTTTGGCGAGAGGAGGTCGAAAACAGCATCTGAGCGTCTTTGGTAAAGATGCAGTAAAGTGAGGATTGCTTTGACTGGTTGTCGAAAGATGCCTAATTCAGCGACAGAAGCTCAAAACGTGCTTTATTGTTTCAATGAGTGCCTTTGAGACATAAAATACAGGTTTCTCATCTTAATCATAATTTTTAGTAATTTTGAAATATTAAAGCATTTTTATAGCCTGGATAAGGACATAGCACCTTAACCTATGAAAAGTGTAAAAATGCACTTCTTTTGGCGAGAGGAGGTCGAAAACAGCATCTGAGCGTCTTTGGTAAAGATGCAGTAAAGTGAGGATTGCTTTGACTGGTTGTCGAAAGATGCCTAATTCACGACAGAAGCTCAAAACGTGCTTTATTGTTTCAATGAGTGCCTTTGAGACATAAAATACAGGTTTCTCATCTTAATCATAATTTTTAGTAATTTTGAAATATTAAAGCATTTTCATAGCCTGGATAAGGACATAGCATCTTAATCTATGAAAAGTGTTAAAATGCACTTCTTTTGGCGAGAGAAGGTCGAAAACAGCATCTGAGCGTCTTTGGTAAAGATGCAGTAAAGTGAGGATTGCTTTGACTGGTTGTCGAAAGATGCCTAATTCAGCGACAGAAGCTCAAAACGTGCTTTATTGTTTCAATGAGTGCCTTTGAGACATAAAATACAGGTTTCTCATCTTAATCATAATTTTTAGTAATTTTGAAATATTAAAGTATTTTATAGCCTGGATAAGGACATAGCACCTTAACCTATGAAAAGTGTTAAAATGCACTTCTTTTGGCGAGAGGAGGTCGAAAACAGCATCTGAGCGTCTTTGGTAAAGATGCAGTAAAGTGAGGATTGCTTTGACTGGTTGTCGAAAGATGCCAAATTCAGCGACAGAAGCTCAAAACGTGCTTTATTGTTTCAATGAGTGCCTTTGAGACATAAAATACAGGTTTCTCATCTTAATCATAATTTTTAGTAATTTTGAAATATTAAATATTTTTTTAATCCTGGATAAGGACATAGCACCTTAACCTATGAAAAGTGTTAAAATGCACTTCTTTTGGCGAGAGGAGGTCGAAAACAGCATCTGAGCGTCTTTGGTAAAGATGCAGTAAAGTGAGGATTGCTTTGACTGGTTGTCGAAAGATGCCTAATTCAGCGACAGAAGCTCAAAACGTGCTTTATTGTTTCAATGAGTGCCTTTGAGACATAAAATACAGGTTTCTCATCTTAATCATAATTTTTAGTAATTTTGAAATATTAAATATTTTTTTAATCCTGGATAAGGACATAGCACCTTAACCTATGAAAAGTGTTAAAATGCAGTTCTTTTGGCGAGAGGAGGTCGAAAACAGCATTTGAGCGTCCTTGGTAAAGATGCAATAAAGTGTGGATGGCATGGACTGTTTGTCGAAAGATGCCTAATTCAGCGACAGAAGCTCAAAACGTGCTTTATTGTTTCAATGAGTGCCTTTGAGACATAAAATACAGGTTTCTCATCTTAATCATAATTTTTAGTAATTTTGAAATATTAAAGTATTTTATAGCCTGGATAAGGACATAGCACCTTAACCTATGAAAAGTGTTAAAATGCACTTCTTTTGGCGAGAGGAGGTCGAAAACAGCATTTGAGCGTCTTTGGTAAAGATGCAGTAAAGTGAGGATTGCTTTGACTGGTTGTCGAAAGATGCCTAATTCAGCGACAGAAGCTCAAAACGTGCTTTATTGTTTCAATGAGTGCCTTTGAGACATAAAATACAGGTTTCTCATCTTAATCATAATTTTTAGTAATTTTGAAATATTAAAGTATTTTATAGCCTGGATAAGGACATAGCACCTTAACCTATGAAAAGTGTTAAAATGCACTTCTTTTGGCGAGAGGAGGTCGAAAACAGCATTTGAGCGTCTTTGGTAAAGATGCAGTAAAGTGAGGATTGCTTTGACTGGTTGTCGAAAGATGCCTAATTCAGCGACAGAAGCTCAAAACGTGCTTTATTGTTTCAATGAGTGCCTTTGAGACATAAAATACAGGTTTCTCATCTTAATCATAATTTTTAGTAATTTTGAAATATTAAAGTATTTTATAGCCTGGATAAGGACATAGCACCTTAACCTATGAAAAGTGTTAAAATGCACTTCTTTTGGCGAGAGGAGGTCGAAAACAGCATCTGAGCGTCTTTGGTAAAGATGCAGTAAAGTGAGGATTGCTTTGACTGGTTGTCGAAAGATGCCTAATTCAGCGACAGAAGCTCAAAACGTGCTTTATTGTTTCAATGAGTGCCTTTGAGACATAAAATACAGGTTTCTCATCTTAATCATAATTTTTAGTAATTTTGAAATATTAAAGCATTTTTATAGCCTGGATAAGGACATAGCACCTTAACCTATGAAAAGTGTAAAAATGCACTTCTTTTGGCGAGAGGAGGTCGAAAACAGCATCTGAGCGTCTTTGGTAAAGATGCAGTAAAGTGAGGATTGCTTTGACTGGTTGTCGAAAGATGCCTAATTCACGACAGAAGCTCAAAACGTGCTTTATTGTTTCAATGAGTGCCTTTGAGACATAAAATACAGGTTTCTCATCTTAATCATAATTTTTAGTAATTTTGAAATATTAAATATTTTTTTAATCCTGGATAAGGACATAGCACCTTAACCTATGAAAAGTGTTAAAATGCAGTTCTTTTGGCGAGAGGAGGTCGAAAACAGCATTTGAGCGTCCTTGGTAAAGATGCAATAAAGTGTGGATGGCATGGACTGTTTGTCGAAAGATGCCTAATTCAGCGACAGAAGCTCAAAACGTGCTTTATTGTTTCAATGAGTGCCTTTGAGACATAAAATACAGGTTTCTCATCTTAATCATAATTTTTAGTAATTTTGAAATATTAAAGTATTTTATAGCCTGGATAAGGACATAGCACCTTAACCTATGAAAAGTGTTAAAATGCACTTCTTTTGGCGAGAGGAGGTCGAAAACAGCATTTGAGCGTCTTTGGTAAAGATGCAGTAAAGTGAGGATTGCTTTGACTGGTTGTCGAAAGATGCCTAATTCAGCGACAGAAGCTCAAAACGTGCTTTATTGTTTCAATGAGTGCCTTTGAGACATAAAATACAGGTTTCTCATCTTAATCATAATTTTTAGTAATTTTGAAATATTAAAGTATTTTATAGCCTGGATAAGGACATAGCACCTTAACCTATGAAAAGTGTTAAAATGCACTTCTTTTGGCGAGAGGAGGTCGAAAACAGCATTTGAGCGTCTTTGGTAAAGATGCAGTAAAGTGAGGATTGCTTTGACTGGTTGTCGAAAGATGCCTAATTCAGCGACAGAAGCTCAAAACGTGCTTTATTGTTTCAATGAGTGCCTTTGAGACATAAAATACAGGTTTCTCATCTTAATCATAATTTTTAGTAATTTTGAAATATTAAAGTATTTTATAGCCTGGATAAGGACATAGCACCTTAACCTATGAAAAGTGTTAAAATGCACTTCTTTTGGCGAGAGGAGGTCGAAAACAGCATCTGAGCGTCTTTGGTAAAGATGCAGTAAAGTGAGGATTGCTTTGACTGGTTGTCGAAAGATGCCTAATTCAGCGACAGAAGCTCAAAACGTGCTTTATTGTTTCAATGAGTGCCTTTGAGACATAAAATACAGGTTTCTCATCTTAATCATAATTTTTAGTAATTTTGAAATATTAAATATTTTTTTGATCCTGGATAAGGACATAGCATCTTAACCTATGAAAATTGTAAAAATGCACTTCTTTTGGCGAGAGGAGGTCGAAAACAGCATTTGAGCGTCCTTGGTAAAGATGCAATAAAGTGTGGATGGCATGGACTGTTTGTCGAAAGATGCCTAATTCAGCGACAGAAGCTCAAAACGTGCTTTATTGTTTCAATGAGTGCCTTTGAGACATAAAATACAGGTTTCTCATCTTAATCATAATTTTTTAGTAATTTTGAAATATTAAAGCATTTTTATAGCCTGGATAAGGACATAGCATCTTAACCTATGAAAATTGTAAAAATGCACTTCTTTTGGCGAGAGGAGGTCGAAAACAGCATTTGAGCGTCTTTGGTAAAGATGCAGTAAAGTGAGGATTGCTTTGACTGGTTGTCGAAAGATGCCTAATTCAGCGACAGAAGCTCAAAACGTGCTTTATTGTTTCAATGAGTGCCTTTGAGACATAAAATACAGGTTTCTCATCTTAATCATAATTTTTAGTAATTTTGAAATATTAAAGTATTTTATAGCCTGGATAAGGACATAGCACCTTAACCTATGAAAAGTGTTAAATGCACTTCTTTTGGCGAGAGGAGGTCGAAAACAGCATCTGAGCGTCTTTGGTATGGATGCAGTAAAGTGAGGATTGCTTTGACTGGTTGTCGAAAGATGCCTAATTCAGCGACAGAAGCTCAAAACGTGCTTTATTGTTTCAATGAGTGCCTTTGAGACATAAAATACAGGTTTCTCATCTTAATCATAATTTTTAGTAATTTTGAAATATTAAATATTTTTTTGATCCTGGATAAGGACATAGCACCTTAACCTATGAAAAGTGTTAAAATGCAGTTCTTTTGGCGAGAGGAGGTCGAAAACAGCATTTGAGCGTCCTTGGTAAAGATGCAGTAAAGTGAGGATTGCTTTGACTGGTTGTCGAAAGATGCCAAATTCAGCGACAGAAGCTCAAAACGTGCTTTATTGTTTCAATGAGTGCCTTTGAGACATAAAATACAGGTTTCTCATCTTAATCATAATTTTTAGTAATTTTGAAATATTAAAGTATTTTATAGCCTGGATAAGGACATAGCACCTTAACCTATGAAAAGTGTTAAAATGCACTTCTTTTGGCGAGAGGAGGTCGAAAACAGCATTTGAGCGTCTTTGGTAAAGATGCAGTAAAGTGAGGATTGCTTTGACTGGTTGTCGAAAGATGCCTAATTCAGCGACAGAAGCTCAAAACGTGCTTTATTGTTTCAATGAGTGCCTTTGAGACATAAAATACAGGTTTCTCATCTTAATCATAATTTTTTAGTAATTTTGAAATATTAAATATTTTTTTAATCCTGGATAAGGACATAGCACCTTAACCTATGAAAAGTGTTAAAATGCACTTCTTTTGGCGAGAGGAGGTCGAAAACAGCATCTGAGCGTCTTTGGTAAAGATGCAGTAAAGTGAGGATTGCTTTGACTGGTTGTCGAAAGATGCCTAATTCAGCGACAGAAGCTCAAAACGTGCTTTATTGTTTCAATGAGTGCCTTTGAGACATAAAATACAGGTTTCTCATCTTAATCATAATTTTTAGTAATTTTGAAATATTAAAGCATTTTCATAGCCTGGATAAGGACATAGCATCTTAATCTATGAAAAGTGTAAAAATGCACTTCTTTTGGCGAGAGAAGGTCGAAAACAGCATCTGAGCGTCTTTGGTAAAGATGCAGTAAAGTGAGGATTGCTTTGACTGGTTGTCGAAAGATGCCTAATTCAGCGACAGAAGCTCAAAACGTGCTTTATTGTTTCAATGAGTGCCTTTGAGACATAAAATACAGGTTTCTCATCTTAATCATAATTTTTAGTAATTTTGAAATATTAAATATTTTTTATAGCCTGGATAAGGACATAGCACCTTAACCTATGAAAAGTGTTAAAATGCACTTCTTTTGGCGAGAGGAGGTCGAAAACAGCATCTGAGCGTCTTTGGTAAAGATGCAGTAAAGTGAGGATTGCTTTGACTGGTTGTCGAAAGATGCCTAATTCAGCGACAGAAGCTCAAAACGTGCTTTATTGTTTCAATGAGTGCCTTTGAGACATAAAATACAGGTTTCTCATCCTAATCATAATTTTTAGTAATTTTGAAATATTAAAGTATTTTATAGCCTGGATAAGGACATAGCACCTTAACCTATGAAAAGTGTTAAAATGCACTTCTTTTGGCGAGAGGAGGTCGACAACAGCATTTGAGCGTCTTTGGTAAAGATGCAGTAAAGTGAGGATTGCTTTGACTGGTTGTCGAAAGATGCCTAATTCAGCGACAGAAGCTCAAAACGTGCTTTATTGTTTCAATGAGTGCCTTTGAGACATAAAATACAGGTTTCTCATCTTAATCATAATTTTTAGTAATTTTGAAATATTAAAGTATTTTATAGCCTGGATAAGGACATAGCACCTTAACCTATGAAAAGTGTTAAAATGCACTTCTTTTGGCGAGAGGAGGTCGAAAACAGCATTTGAGCGTCTTTGGTAAAGATGCAGTAAAGTGAGGATTGCTTTGACTGGTTGTCGAAAGATGCCTAATTCAGCGACAGAAACTCAAAACGTGCTTTATTGTTTCAATGAGTGCCTTTGAGACATAAAATACAGGTTTCTCATCTTAATCATAATTTTTAGTAATTTTGAAATATTAAAGCATTTTTATAGCCTGGATAAGGACATAGCACCTTAACCTATGAAAATTGTAAAAATGCACTTCTTTTGGCGAGAGGAGGTCGACAACAGCATTTGAGCGTCTTTGGTAAAGATGCAGTAAAGTGAGGATTGCTTTGACTGGTTGTCGAAAGATGCCAAATTCAGCGACAGAAGCTCAAAACGTGCTTTATTGTTTCAATGAGTGCCTTTGAGACATAAAATACAGGTTTCTCATCTTAATCATAATTTTTAGTAATTTTGAAATATTAAAGTATTTTATAGCCTGGATAAGGACATAGCACCTTAACCTATTAAAAGTGTTAAAATGCACTTCTTTTGGCGAGAGGAGGTCGAAAACAGCATTTGAGCGTCTTTGGTAAAGATGCAGTAAAGTGAGGATTGCTTTGACTGGTTGTCGAAAGATGCCTAATTCAGCGACAGAAGCTCAAAACGTGCTTTATTGTTTCAATGAGTGCCTTTGAGACATAAAATACAGGTTTCTCATCTTAATCATAATTTTTAGTAATTTTGAAATATTAAATATTTTTTCAATCCTGGATAAGGACATAGCACCTTAACCTATGAAAAGTGTTAAAATGCACTTCTTTTGGCGAGAGGAGGTCGAAAACAGCATCTGAGCGTCTTTGGTAAAGATGCAGTAAAGTGAGGATTGCTTTGACTGGTTGTCGAAAGATGCCTAATTCAGCGACAGAAGCTCAAAACGTGCTTTATTGTTTCAATGAGTGCCTTTGAGACATAAAATACAGGTTTCTCATCTTAATCATAATTTTTAGTAATTTTGAAATATTAAAGCATTTTCATAGCCTGGATAAGGACATAGCATCTTAATCTATGAAAAGTGTTAAAATGCACTTCTTTTGGCGAGAGAAGGTCGAAAACAGCATCTGAGCGTCTTTGGTAAAGATGCAGTAAAGTGAGGATTGCTTTGACTGGTTGTCGAAAGATGCCTAATTCAGCGACAGAAGCTCAAAACGTGCTTTATTGTTTCAATGAGTGCCTTTGAGACATAAAATACAGGTTTCTCATCTTAATCATAATTTTTAGTAATTTTGAAATATTAAATATTTTTTTAATCCTGGATAAGGACATAGCACCTTAACCTATGAAAAGTGTTAAAATGCACTTCTTTTGGCGAGAGGAGGTCGAAAACAGCATCTGAGCGTCTTTGGTAAAGATGCAGTAAAGTGAGGATTGCTTTGACTGGTTGTCGAAAGATGCCTAATTCACGACAGAAGCTCAAAACGTGCTTTATTGTTTCAATGAGTGCCTTTGAGACATAAAATACAGGTTTCTCATCTTAATCATAATTTTTAGTAATTTTGAAATATTAAAGCATTTTCATAGCCTGGATAAGGACATAGCATCTTAATCTATGAAAAGTGTTAAAATGCACTTCTTTTGGCGAGAGGAGGTCGAAAACAGCATCTGAGCGTCTTTGGTAAAGATGCAGTAAAGTGAGGATTGCTTTGACTGGTTGTCGAAAGATGCCTAATTCAGCGACAGAAGCTCAAAACGTGCTTTATTGTTTCAATGAGTGCCTTTGAGACATAAAATACAGGTTTCTCATCTTAATCATAATTTTTAGTAATTTTGAAATATTAAAGTATTTTATAGCCTGGATAAGGACATAGCACCTTAACCTATGAAAAGTGTTAAAATGCACTTCTTTTGGCGAGAGGAGGTCGAAAACAGCATTTGAGCGTCTTTGGTAAAGATGCAATAAAGTGTGGATGGCATGGACTGTTTGTCGAAAGATGCCAAATTCAGCGACAGAAGCTCAAAACGTGCTTTATTGTTTCAATGAGTGCCTTTGAGACATAAAATACAGGTTTCTCATCTTAATCATAATTTTTAGTAATTTTGAAATATTAAATATTTTTTTGATCCTGGATAAGGACATAGCACCTTAACCTATGAAAAGTGTTAAAATGCACTTCTTTTGGCGAGAGGAGGTCGAAAACAGCATCTGAGCGTCTTTGGTAAAGATGCAGTAAAGTGAGGATTGCTTTGACTGGTTGTCGAAAGATGCCTAATTCAGCGACAGAAGCTCAAAACGTGCTTTATTGTTTCAATGAGTGCCTTTGAGACATAAAATACAGGTTTCTCATCTTAATCATAATTTTTAGTAATTTTGAAATATTAAAGCATTTTTATAGCCTGGATAAGGACATAGCACCTTAACCTATGAAAAGTGTTAAAATGCACTTCTTTTGGCGAGAGGAGGTCGAAAACAGCATTTGAGCGTCTTTGGTAAAGATGCAGTAAAGTGAGGATTGCTTTGACTGGTTGTCGAAAGATGCCTAATTCAGCGACAGAAGCTCAAAACGTGCTTTATTGTTTCAATGAGTGCCTTTGAGACATAAAATACAGGTTTCTCATCTTAATCATAATTTTTAGTAATTTTGAAATATTAAATATTTTTTTAATCCTGGATAAGGACATAGCACCTTAACCTATGAAAAGTGTTAAAATGCACTTCTTTTGGCGAGAGGAGGTCGAAAACAGCATCTGAGCGTCTTTGGTAAAGATGCAGTAAAGTGAGGATTGCTTTGACTGGTTGTCGAAAGATGCCTAATTCAGCGACAGAAGCTCAAAACGTGCTTTATTGTTTCAATGAGTGCCTTTGAGACATAAAATACAGGTTTCTCATCTTAATCATAATTTTTAGTAATTTTGAAATATTAAATATTTTTTTAATCCTGGATAAGGACATAGCACCTTAACCTATGAAAAGTGTTAAAATGCACTTCTTTTGGCGAGAGGAGGTCGAAAACAGCATTTGAGCGTCTTTGGTAAAGATGCAGTAAAGTGAGGATTGCTTTGACTGGTTGTCGAAAGATGCCAAATTCAGCGACAGAAGCTCAAAACGTGCTTTATTGTTTCAATGAGTGCCTTTGAGACATAAAATACAGGTTTCTCATCTTAATCATAATTTTTAGTAATTTTGAAATATTAAATATTTTTTTAATCCTGGATAAGGACATAGCACCTTAACCTATGAAAAGTGTTAAAATGCACTTCTTTTGGCGAGAGGAGGTCGAAAACAGCATCTGAGCGTCTTTGGTAAAGATGCAGTAAAGTGAGGATTGCTTTGACTGGTTGTCGAAAGATGCCAAATTCAGCGACAGAAGCTCAAAACGTGCATTATTGTTTCAATGAGTGCCTTTGAGACATAAAATACAGGTTTCTCATCTTAATCATAATTTTTAGTAATTTTGAAATATTAAAGTATTTTATAGCCTGGATAAGGACATAGCACCTTAACCTATGAAAAGTGTTAAAATGCACTTCTTTTGGCGAGAGGAGGTCGAAAACAGCATCTGAGCGTCTTTGGTAAAGATGCAGTAAAGTGAGGATTGCTTTGACTGGTTGTCGAAAGATGCCTAATTCAGCGACAGAAGCTCAAAACGTGCTTTATTGTTTCAATGAGTGCCTTTGAGACATAAAATACAGGTTTCTCATCTTAATCATAATTTTTAGTAATTTTGAAATATTAAATATTTTTTCAATCCTGGATAAGGACATAGCACCTTAACCTATGAAAAGTGTTAAAATGCACTTCTTTTGGCGAGAGGAGGTCGAAAACAGCATCTGAGCGTCTTTGGTAAAGATGCAGTAAAGTGAGGATTGCTTTGACTGGTTGTCGAAAGATGCCTAATTCAGCGACAGAAGCTCAAAACGTGCTTTATTGTTTCAATGAGTGCCTTTGAGACATAAAATACAGGTTTCTCATCTTAATCATAATTTTTAGTAATTTTGAAATATTAAATATTTTTTCAATCCTGGATAAGGACATAGCACCTTAACCTATGAAAAGTGTTAAAATGCACTTCTTTTGGCGAGAGGAGGTCGAAAACAGCATCTGAGCGTCTTTGGTAAAGATGCAGTAAAGTGAGGATTGCTTTGACTGGTTGTCGAAAGATGCCTAATTCAGCGACAGAAGCTCAAAACGTGCTTTATTGTTTCAATGAGTGCCTTTGAGACATAAAATACAGGTTTCTCATCTTAATCATAATTTTTAGTAATTTTGAAATATTAAAGCATTTTTATAGCCTGGATAAGGACATAGCACCTTAACCTATGAAAAGTGTTAAAATGCACTTCTTTTGGCGAGAGGAGGTCGAAAACAGCATTTGAGCGTCTTTGGTAAAGATGCAATAAAGTGTGGATGGCATGGACTGTTTGTCGAAAGATGCCTAATTCAGCGACAGAAGCTCAAAACGTGCTTTATTGTTTCAATGAGTGCCTTTGAGACATAAAATACAGGTTTCTCATCTTAATCATAATTTTTAGTAATTTTGAAATATTAAAGTATTTTATAGCCTGGATAAGGACATAGCACCTTAACCTATGAAAAGTGTTAAAATGCACTTCCTTTGGCGAGAGGAGGTCGAAAACAGCATTTGAGCTTCCTTGGTAAAGATGCAATAAAGTGTAGATGGCATGGACTGTTTGTCGAAAGATGCCTAATTCAGCGACAGAAGCTCAAAACGTGCTTTATTGTTTCAATGAGTGCCTTTGAGACATAAAATACAGGTTTCTCATCTTAATCATAATTTTTTAGTAATTTTGAAATATTAAAGCATTTTTATAGCCTGGATAAGGACATAGCATCTTAACCTATGAAAATTGTAAAAATGCACTTCTTTTGGCGAGAGGAGGTCGAAAACAGCATTTGAGCGTCTTTGGTAAAGATGCAGTAAAGTGAGGATTGCTTTGACTGTTTGTCGAAAGATGCCTAATTCAGCGACAGAAGCTCAAAACGTGCTTTATTGTTTCAATGAGTGCCTTTGAGACATAAAATACAGGTTTCTCATCTTAATCATAATTTTTAGTAATTTTGAAATATTAAATATTTTTTTAATCCTGGATAAGGACATAGCACCTTAACCTATGAAAAGTGTTAAAATGCACTTCTTTTGGAGAGAGGAGGTCGAAAACAGCATCTGAGCGTCTTTGGTAAAGATGCAGTAAAGTGAGGATTGCTTTGACTGGTTGTCGAAAGATGCCTAATTCAGCGACAGAAGCTCAAAACGTGCTTTATTGTTTCAATGAGTGCCTTTGAGACATAAAATACAGGTTTCTCATCTTAATCATAATTTTTAGTAATTTTGAAATATTAAATATTTTTTTAATCCTGGATAAGGACATAGCACCTTAACCTATCAAAAGTGTTAAAATGCACTTCTTTTGGCGAGAGGAGGTCGAAAACAGCATCTGAGCGTCTTTGGTAAAGATGCAGTAAAGTGAGGATTGCTTTGACTGGTTGTCGAAAGATGCCAAATTCAGCGACAGAAGCTCAAAACGTGCTTTATTGTTTCAATGAGTGCCTTTGAGACATAAAATACAGGTTTCTCATCTTAATCATAATTTTTAGTAATTTTGAAATATTAAAGTATTTTATAGCCTGGATAAGGACATAGCACCTTAACCTATGAAAAGTGTTAAAATGCACTTCTTTTGGCGAGAGGAGGTCGAAAACAGCATTTGAGCGTCTTTGGTAAAGATGCAGTAAAGTGTGGATGGCATGGACTGTTTGTCGAAAGATGCCAAATTCAGCGACAGAAGCTCAAAACGTGCTTTATTGTTTCAATGAGTGCCTTTGAGACATAAAATACAGGTTTCTCATCTTAATCATAATTTTTAGTAATTTTGAAATATTAAATATTTTTTTGATCCTGGATAAGGACATAGCACCTTAACCTATGAAAAGTGTTAAAATGCACTTCTTTTGGCGAGAGGAGGTCGAAAACAGCATCTGAGCGTCTTTGGTAAAGATGCAGTAAAGTGAGGATTGCTTTGACTGGTTGTCGAAAGATGCCTAATTCACGACAGAAGCTCAAAACGTGCTTTATTGTTTCAATGAGTGCCTTTGAGACATAAAATACAGGTTTCTCATCTTAATCATAATTTTTAGTAATTTTGAAATATTAAAGCATTTTTATAGCCTGGATAAGGACATAGCACCTTAACCTATGAAAAGTGTAAAAATGCACTTCTTTTGGCGAGAGGAGGTCGAAAACAGCATCTGAGCGTCTTTGGTAAAGATGCAGTAAAGTGAGGATTGCTTTGACTGGTTGTCGAAAGATGCCTAATTCACGACAGAAGCTCAAAACGTGCTTTATTGTTTCAATGAGTGCCTTTGAGACATAAAATACAGGTTTCTCATCTTAATCATAATTTTTAGTAATTTTGAAATATTAAAGCATTTTCATAGCCTGGATAAGGACATAGCATCTTAATCTATGAAAAGTGTTAAAATGCACTTCTTTTGGCGAGAGAAGGTCGAAAACAGCATCTGAGCGTCTTTGGTAAAGATGCAGTAAAGTGAGGATTGCTTTGACTGGTTGTCGAAAGATGCCTAATTCAGCGACAGAAGCTCAAAACGTGCTTTATTGTTTCAATGAGTGCCTTTGAGACATAAAATACAGGTTTCTCATCTTAATCATAATTTTTAGTAATTTTGAAATATTAAATATTTTTTTAATCCTGGATAAGGACATAGCACCTTAACCTATCAAAAGTGTTAAAATGCACTTCTTTTGGCGAGAGGAGGTCGAAAACAGCATTTGAGCGTCTTTGGTAAAGATGCAGTAAAGTGAGGATTGCTTTGACTGGTTGTCGAAAGATGCCTAATTCAGCGACAGAAGCTCAAAACGTGCTTTATTGTTTCAATGAGTGCCTTTGAGACATAAAATACAGGTTTCTCATCTTAATCATAATTTTTAGTAATTTTGAAATATTAAATATTTTTTTAATCCTGGATAAGGACATAGCACCTTAACCTATGAAAAGTGTTAAAATGCACTTCTTTTGGCGAGAGGAGGTCGAAAACAGCATTTGAGCGTCTTTGGTAAAGATGCAGTAAAGTGAGGATTGCTTTGACTGGTTGTCGAAAGATGCCTAATTCAGCGACAGAAGCTCAAAACGTGCTTTATTGTTTCAATGAGTGCCTTTGAGACATAAAATACAGGTTTCTCATCTTAATCATAATTTTTAGTAATTTTGAAATATTAAATATTTTTTTAATCCTGGATAAGGACATAGCACCTTAACCTATGAAAAGTGTTAAAATGCACTTCTTTTGGCGAGAGGAGGTCGAAAACAGCATCTGAGCGTCTTTGGTAAAGATGCAGTAAAGTGAGGATTGCTTTGACTGGTTGTCGAAAGATGCCTAATTCAGCGACAGAAGCTCAAAACGTGCTTTATTGTTTCAATGAGTGCCTTTGAGACATAAAATACAGGTTTCTCATCTTAATCATAATTTTTAGTAATTTTGAAATATTAAATATTTTTTTAATCCTGGATAAGGACATAGCACCTTAACCTATGAAAAGTGTTAAAATGCACTTCTTTTGGCGAGAGGAGGTCGAAAACAGCATTTGAGCGTCTTTGGTAAAGATGCAGTAAAGTGAGGATTGCTTTGACTGGTTGTCGAAAGATGCCAAATTCAGCGACAGAAGCTCAAAACGTGCTTTATTGTTTCAATGAGTGCCTTTGAGACATAAAATACAGGTTTCTCATCTTAATCATAATTTTTAGTAATTTTGAAATATTAAATATTTTTTTAATCCTGGATAAGGACATAGCACCTTAACCTATGAAAAGTGTTAAAATGCACTTCTTTTGGCGAGAGGAGGTCGAAAACAGCATCTGAGCGTCTTTGGTAAAGATGCAGTAAAGTGAGGATTGCTTTGACTGGTTGTCGAAAGATGCCAAATTCAGCGACAGAAGCTCAAAACGTGCATTATTGTTTCAATGAGTGCCTTTGAGACATAAAATACAGGTTTCTCATCTTAATCATAATTTTTAGTAATTTTGAAATATTAAAGTATTTTATAGCCTGGATAAGGACATAGCACCTTAACCTATGAAAAGTGTTAAAATGCACTTCTTTTGGCGAGAGGAGGTCGAAAACAGCATCTGAGCGTCTTTGGTAAAGATGCAGTAAAGTGAGGATTGCTTTGACTGGTTGTCGAAAGATGCCTAATTCAGCGACAGAAGCTCAAAACGTGCTTTATTGTTTCAATGAGTGCCTTTGAGACATAAAATACAGGTTTCTCATCCTAATCATAATTTTTAGTAATTTTGAAATATTAAAGTATTTTATAGCCTGGATAAGGACATAGCACCTTAACCTATGAAAAGTGTTAAAATGCACTTCTTTTGGCGAGAGGAGGTCGAAAACAGCATCTGAGCGTCTTTGGTAAAGATGCAGTAAAGTGAGGATGGCATGGACTGGTTGTCGAAAGATGCCTAATTCAGCGACAGAAGCTCAAAACGTGCTTTATTGTTTCAATGAGTGCCTTTGAGACATAAAATACAGGTTTCTCATCTTAATCATAATTTTTAGTAATTTTGAAATATTAAATATTTTTTTGATCTTGGATAAGGACATAGCACCTTAACCTATGAAAAGTGTTAAAATGCACTTCTTTTGGCGAGAGGAGGTCGAAAACAGCATTTGAGCGTCTTTGGTAAAGATGCAGTAAAGTGAGGATTGCTTTGACTGGTTGTCGAAAGATGCCTAATTCAGCGACAGAAGCTCAAAACGTGCTTTATTGTTTCAATGAGTGCCTTTGAGACATAAAATACAGGTTTCTCATCTTAATCATAATTTTTAGTAATTTTGAAATATTAAATATTTTTTCAATCCTGGATAAGGACATAGCACCTTAACCTATGAAAAGTGTTAAAATGCACTTCTTTTGGCGAGAGGAGGTCGAAAACAGCATCTGAGCGTCTTTGGTAAAGATGCAGTAAAGTGAGGATTGCTTTGACTGGTTGTCGAAAGATGCCTAATTCAGCGACAGAAGCTCAAAACGTGCTTTATTGTTTCAATGAGTGCCTTTGAGACATAAAATACAGGTTTCTCATCTTAATCATAATTTTTAGTAATTTTGAAATATTAAAGTATTTTATAGCCTGGATAAGGACATAGCACCTTAACCTATGAAAAGTGTTAAAATGCACTTCTTTTGGCGAGAGGAGGTCGAAAACAGCATTTGAGCGTCTTTGGTAAAGATGCAGTAAAGTGAGGATTGCTTTGACTGGTTGTCGAAAGATGCCTAATTCAGCGACAGAAGCTCAAAACGTGCTTTATTGTTTCAATGAGTGCCTTTGAGACATAAAATACAGGTTTCTCATCTTAATCATAATTTTTAGTAATTTTGAAATATTAAATATTTTTTCAATCCTGGATAAGGACATAGCACCTTAACCTATGAAAAGTGTTAAAATGCACTTCTTTTGGCGAGAGGAGGTCGAAAACAGCATCTGAGCGTCTTTGGTAAAGATGCAGTAAAGTGAGGATTGCTTTGACTGGTTGTCGAAAGATGCCTAATTCAGCGACAGAAGCTCAAAACGTGCTTTATTGTTTCAATGAGTGCCTTTGAGACATAAAATACAGGTTTCTCATCTTAATCATAATTTTTAGTAATTTTGAAATATTAAAGCATTTTTATAGCCTGGATAAGGACATAGCACCTTAACCTATGAAAAGTGTTAAAATGCACTTCTTTTGGCGAGAGGAGGTCGAAAACAGCATTTGAGCGTCTTTGGTAAAGATGCAATAAAGTGTGGATGGCATGGACTGTTTGTCGAAAGATGCCTAATTCAGCGACAGAAGCTCAAAACGTGCTTTATTGTTTCAATGAGTGCCTTTGAGACATAAAATACAGGTTTCTCATCTTAATCATAATTTTTAGTAATTTTGAAATATTAAATATTTTTTTGATCCTGGATAAGGACATAGCACCTTAACCTATGAAAAGTGTTAAAATGCACTTCTTTTGGCGAGAGGAGGTCGAAAACAGCATCTGAGCGTCTTTGGTAAAGATGCAGTAAAGTGAGGATTGCTTTGACTGGTTGTCGAAAGATGCCTAATTCAGCGACAGAAGCTCAAAACGTGCTTTATTGTTTCAATGAGTGCCTTTGAGACATAAAATACAGGTTTCTCATCTTAATCATAATTTTTAGTAATTTTGAAATATTAAAGTATTTTATAGCCTGGATAAGGACATAGCACCTTAACCTATGAAAAGTGTTAAAATGCACTTCTTTTGGCGAGAGGAGGTCGAAAACAGCATTTGAGCGTCTTTGGTAAAGATGCAGTAAAGTGAGGATTGCTTTGACTGGTTGTCGAAAGATGCCTAATTCAGCGACAGAAGCTCAAAACGTGCTTTATTGTTTCAATGAGTGCCTTTGAGACATAAAATACAGGTTTCTCATCTTAATCATAATTTTTAGTAATTTTGAAATATTAAATATTTTTTCAATCCTGGATAAGGACATAGCACCTTAACCTATGAAAAGTGTTAAAATGCACTTCTTTTGGCGAGAGGAGGTCGAAAACAGCATTTGAGCGTCTTTGGTAAAGATGCAATAAAGTGTGGATGGCATGGACTGTTTGTCGAAAGATGCCAAATTCAGCGACAGAAGCTCAAAACGTGCTTTATTGTTTCAATGAGTGCCTTTGAGACATAAAATACAGGTTTCTCATCTTAATCATAATTTTTAGTAATTTTGAAATATTAAATATTTTTTTGATCCTGGATAAGGACATAGCACCTTAACCTATGAAAAGTGTTAAAATGCACTTCTTTTGGCGAGAGGAGGTCGAAAACAGCATCTGAGCGTCTTTGGTAAAGATGCAGTAAAGTGAGGATTGCTTTGACTGGTTGTCGAAAGATGCCTAATTCACGACAGAAGCTCAAAACGTGCTTTATTGTTTCAATGAGTGCCTTTGAGACATAAAATACAGGTTTCTCATCTTAATCATAATTTTTAGTAATTTTGAAATATTAAAGCATTTTCATAGCCTGGATAAGGACATAGCATCTTAATCTATGAAAAGTGTTAAAATGCACTTCTTTTGGCGAGAGAAGGTCGAAAACAGCATCTGAGCGTCTTTGGTAAAGATGCAGTAAAGTGAGGATTGCTTTGACTGGTTGTCGAAAGATGCCTAATTCAGCGACAGAAGCTCAAAACGTGCTTTATTGTTTCAATGAGTGCCTTTGAGACATAAAATACAGGTTTCTCATCTTAATCATAATTTTTAGTAATTTTGAAATATTAAAGTATTTTATAGCCTGGATAAGGACATAGCACCTTAACCTATGAAAAGTGTTAAAATGCACTTCTTTTGGCGAGAGGAGGTCGAAAACAGCATCTGAGCGTCTTTGGTAAAGATGCAGTAAAGTGAGGATTGCTTTGACTGGTTGTCGAAAGATGCCTAATTCAGCGACAGAAGCTCAAAACGTGCTTTATTGTTTCAATGAGTGCCTTTGAGACATAAAATACAGGTTTCTCATCTTAATCATAATTTTTAGTAATTTTGAAATATTAAAGTATTTTATAGCCTGGATAAGGACATAGCACCTTAACCTATGAAAAGTGTTAAAATGCACTTCTTTTGGCGAGAGGAGGTCGAAAACAGCATTTGAGCGTCTTTGGTAAAGATGCAATAAAGTGTGGATGGCATGGACTGTTTGTCGAAAGATGCCAAATTCAGCGACAGAAGCTCAAAACGTGCTTTATTGTTTCAATGAGTGCCTTTGAGACATAAAATACAGGTTTCTCATCTTAATCATAATTTTTAGTAATTTTGAAATATTAAATATTTTTTTGATCCTGGATAAGGACATAGCACCTTAACCTATGAAAAGTGTTAAAATGCACTTCTTTTGGCGAGAGGAGGTCGAAAACAGCATCTGAGCGTCTTTGGTAAAGATGCAGTAAAGTGAGGATTGCTTTGACTGGTTGTCGAAAGATGCCTAATTCAGCGACAGAAGCTCAAAACGTGCTTTATTGTTTCAATGAGTGCCTTTGAGACATAAAATACAGGTTTCTCATCTTAATCATAATTTTTAGTAATTTTGAAATATTAAAGCATTTTTATAGCCTGGATAAGGACATAGCACCTTAACCTATGAAAAGTGTAAAAATGCACTTCTTTTGGCGAGAGGAGGTCGAAAACAGCATCTGAGCGTCTTTGGTAAAGATGCAGTAAAGTGAGGATTGCTTTGACTGGTTGTCGAAAGATGCCTAATTCACGACAGAAGCTCAAAACGTGCTTTATTGTTTCAATGAGTGCCTTTGAGACATAAAATACAGGTTTCTCATCTTAATCATAATTTTTAGTAATTTTGAAATATTAAAGCATTTTCATAGCCTGGATAAGGACATAGCATCTTAATCTATGAAAAGTGTTAAAATGCACTTCTTTTGGCGAGAGAAGGTCGAAAACAGCATCTGAGCGTCTTTGGTAAAGATGCAGTAAAGTGAGGATTGCTTTGACTGGTTGTCGAAAGATGCCTAATTCAGCGACAGAAGCTCAAAACGTGCTTTATTGTTTCAATGAGTGCCTTTGAGACATAAAATACAGGTTTCTCATCTTAATCATAATTTTTAGTAATTTTGAAATATTAAAGTATTTTATAGCCTGGATAAGGACATAGCACCTTAACCTATGAAAAGTGTTAAAATGCACTTCTTTTGGCGAGAGGAGGTCGAAAACAGCATCTGAGCGTCTTTGGTAAAGATGCAGTAAAGTGAGGATTGCTTTGACTGGTTGTCGAAAGATGCCAAATTCAGCGACAGAAGCTCAAAACGTGCTTTATTGTTTCAATGAGTGCCTTTGAGACATAAAATACAGGTTTCTCATCTTAATCATAATTTTTAGTAATTTTGAAATATTAAATATTTTTTTAATCCTGGATAAGGACATAGCACCTTAACCTATGAAAAGTGTTAAAATGCACTTCTTTTGGCGAGAGGAGGTCGAAAACAGCATCTGAGCGTCTTTGGTAAAGATGCAGTAAAGTGAGGATTGCTTTGACTGGTTGTCGAAAGATGCCTAATTCAGCGACAGAAGCTCAAAACGTGCTTTATTGTTTCAATGAGTGCCTTTGAGACATAAAATACAGGTTTCTCATCTTAATCATAATTTTTAGTAATTTTGAAATATTAAATATTTTTTTAATCCTGGATAAGGACATAGCACCTTAACCTATGAAAAGTGTTAAAATGCACTTCTTTTGGCGAGAGGAGGTCGAAAACAGCATTTGAGCGTCTTTGGTAAAGATGCAGTAAAGTGAGGATTGCTTTGACTGGTTGTCGAAAGATGCCTAATTCAGCGACAGAAGCTCAAAACGTGCTTTATTGTTTCAATGAGTGCCTTTGAGACATAAAATACAGGTTTCTCATCTTAATCATAATTTTTAGTAATTTTGAAATATTAAATATTTTTTTAATCCTGGATAAGGACATAGCACCTTAACCTATGAAAAGTGTTAAAATGCACTTCTTTTGGCGAGAGGAGGTCGAAAACAGCATCTGAGCGTCTTTGGTAAAGATGCAGTAAAGTGAGGATTGCTTTGACTGGTTGTCGAAAGATGCCTAATTCAGCGACAGAAGCTCAAAACGTGCTTTATTGTTTCAATGAGTGCCTTTGAGACATAAAATACAGGTTTCTCATCTTAATCATAATTTTTAGTAATTTTGAAATATTAAATATTTTTTTAATCCTGGATAAGGACATAGCACCTTAACCTATGAAAAGTGTTAAAATGCACTTCTTTTGGCGAGAGGAGGTCGAAAACAGCATTTGAGCGTCTTTGGTAAAGATGCAGTAAAGTGAGGATTGCTTTGACTGGTTGTCGAAAGATGCCAAATTCAGCGACAGAAGCTCAAAACGTGCTTTATTGTTTCAATGAGTGCCTTTGAGACATAAAATACAGGTTTCTCATCTTAATCATAATTTTTAGTAATTTTGAAATATTAAATATTTTTTTAATCCTGGATAAGGACATAGCACCTTAACCTATGAAAAGTGTTAAAATGCACTTCTTTTGGCGAGAGGAGGTCGAAAACAGCATCTGAGCGTCTTTGGTAAAGATGCAGTAAAGTGAGGATTGCTTTGACTGGTTGTCGAAAGATGCCAAATTCAGCGACAGAAGCTCAAAACGTGCATTATTGTTTCAATGAGTGCCTTTGAGACATAAAATACAGGTTTCTCATCTTAATCATAATTTTTAGTAATTTTGAAATATTAAAGTATTTTATAGCCTGGATAAGGACATAGCACCTTAACCTATGAAAAGTGTTAAAATGCACTTCTTTTGGCGAGAGGAGGTCGAAAACAGCATCTGAGCGTCTTTGGTAAAGATGCAGTAAAGTGAGGATTGCTTTGACTGGTTGTCGAAAGATGCCTAATTCAGCGACAGAAGCTCAAAACGTGCTTTATTGTTTCAATGAGTGCCTTTGAGACATAAAATACAGGTTTCTCATCCTAATCATAATTTTTAGTAATTTTGAAATATTAAAGTATTTTATAGCCTGGATAAGGACATAGCACCTTAACCTATGAAAAGTGTTAAAATGCACTTCTTTTGGCGAGAGGAGGTCGAAAACAGCATCTGAGCGTCTTTGGTAAAGATGCAGTAAAGTGAGGATGGCATGGACTGGTTGTCGAAAGATGCCTAATTCAGCGACAGAAGCTCAAAACGTGCTTTATTGTTTCAATGAGTGCCTTTGAGACATAAAATACAGGTTTCTCATCTTAATCATAATTTTTAGTAATTTTGAAATATTAAATATTTTTTTGATCTTGGATAAGGACATAGCACCTTAACCTATGAAAAGTGTTAAAATGCACTTCTTTTGGCGAGAGGAGGTCGAAAACAGCATCTGAGCGTCTTTGGTAAAGATGCAGTAAAGTGAGGATTGCTTTGACTGGTTGTCGAAAGATGCCTAATTCAGCGACAGAAGCTCAAAACGTGCTTTATTGTTTCAATGAGTGCCTTTGAGACATAAAATACAGGTTTCTCATCTTAATCATAATTTTTAGTAATTTTGAAATATTAAATATTTTTTTAATCCTGGATTAGGACATAGCACCTTAACCTATGAAAAGTGTTAAAATGCACTTCTTTTGGCGAGAGGAGGTCGAAAACAGCATTTGAGCGTCTTTGGTAAAGATGCAGTAAAGTGAGGATTGCTTTGACTGGTTGTCGAAAGATGCCTAATTCAGCGACAGAAGCTCAAAACGTGCTTTATTGTTTCAATGAGTGCCTTTGAGACATAAAATACAGGTTTCTCATCTTAATCATAATTTTTAGTAATTTTGAAATATTAAATATTTTTTCAATCCTGGATAAGGACATAGCACCTTAACCTATGAAAAGTGTTAAAATGCACTTCTTTTGGCGAGAGGAGGTCGAAAACAGCATCTGAGCGTCTTTGGTAAAGATGCAGTAAAGTGAGGATTGCTTTGACTGGTTGTCGAAAGATGCCTAATTCAGCGACAGAAGCTCAAAACGTGCTTTATTGTTTCAATGAGTGCCTTTGAGACATAAAATACAGGTTTCTCATCTTAATCATAATTTTTAGTAATTTTGAAATATTAAAGTATTTTATAGCCTGGATAAGGACATAGCACCTTAACCTATGAAAAGTGTTAAAATGCACTTCTTTTGGCGAGAGGAGGTCGAAAACAGCATTTGAGCGTCTTTGGTAAAGATGCAGTAAAGTGAGGATTGCTTTGACTGGTTGTCGAAAGATGCCTAATTCAGCGACAGAAGCTCAAAACGTGCTTTATTGTTTCAATGAGTGCCTTTGAGACATAAAATACAGGTTTCTCATCTTAATCATAATTTTTAGTAATTTTGAAATATTAAATATTTTTTCAATCCTGGATAAGGACATAGCACCTTAACCTATGAAAAGTGTTAAAATGCACTTCTTTTGGCGAGAGGAGGTCGAAAACAGCATCTGAGCGTCTTTGGTAAAGATGCAGTAAAGTGAGGATTGCTTTGACTGGTTGTCGAAAGATGCCTAATTCAGCGACAGAAGCTCAAAACGTGCTTTATTGTTTCAATGAGTGCCTTTGAGACATAAAATACAGGTTTCTCATCTTAATCATAATTTTTAGTAATTTTGAAATATTAAAGCATTTTTATAGCCTGGATAAGGACATAGCACCTTAACCTATGAAAAGTGTTAAAATGCACTTCTTTTGGCGAGAGGAGGTCGAAAACAGCATTTGAGCGTCTTTGGTAAAGATGCAATAAAGTGTGGATGGCATGGACTGTTTGTCGAAAGATGCCTAATTCAGCGACAGAAGCTCAAAACGTGCTTTATTGTTTCAATGAGTGCCTTTGAGACATAAAATACAGGTTTCTCATCTTAATCATAATTTTTAGTAATTTTGAAATATTAAATATTTTTTTGATCCTGGATAAGGACATAGCACCTTAACCTATGAAAAGTGTTAAAATGCACTTCTTTTGGCGAGAGGAGGTCGAAAACAGCATCTGAGCGTCTTTGGTAAAGATGCAGTAAAGTGAGGATTGCTTTGACTGGTTGTCGAAAGATGCCTAATTCAGCGACAGAAGCTCAAAACGTGCTTCATTGTTTCAATGAGTGCCTTTGAGACATAAAATACAGGTTTCTCATCTTAATCATAATTTTTAGTAATTTTGACATATTCAATATTTTTTTGATCCTGGATAAGGACATAGCACCTTAACCTATGAAAAGTGTTAAAATGCACTTCTTTTGGCGAGAGGAGGTCGAAAACAGCATTTGAGCGTCTTTGGTAAAGATGTAGTAAAGTGAGGATTGCTTTGACTGGTTGTCGAAAGATGCCAAATTCAGCGACAGAAGCTCAAAACGTGCATTATTGTTTCAATGAGTGCCTTTGAGACATAAAATACAGGTTTCTCATCTTAATCATAATTTTTAGTAATTTTGAAATATTAAAGTATTTTATAGCCTGGATAAGGACATAGCACCTTAACCTATGAAAAGTGTTAAAATGCACTTCTTTTGGCGAGAGGAGGTCGAAAACAGCATCTGAGCGTCTTTGGTAAAGATGCAGTAAAGTGAGGATTGCTTTGACTGGTTGTCGAAAGATGCCTAATTCACGACAGAAGCTCAAAACGTGCTTTATTGTTTCAATGAGTGCCTTTGAGACATAAAATACAGGTTTCTCATCTTAATCATAATTTTTAGTAATTTTGAAATATTAAAGCATTTTCATAGCCTGGATAAGGACATAGCATCTTAATCTATGAAAAGTGTTAAAATGCACTTCTTTTGGCGAGAGAAGGTCGAAAACAGCATCTGAGCGTCTTTGGTAAAGATGCAGTAAAGTGAGGATTGCTTTGACTGGTTGTCGAAAGATGCCTAATTCAGCGACAGAAGCTCAAAACGTGCTTTATTGTTTCAATGAGTGCCTTTGAGACATAAAATACAGGTTTCTCATCTTAATCATAATTTTTAGTAATTTTGAAATATTAGTTTTTTTTAATCCTGGATAAGGACATAGCACCTTAACCTATGAAAAGTGTTAAAATGCACTTCTTTTGGCGAGAGAAGGTCGAAAACAGCATCTGAGCGTCTTTGGTAAAGATGCAGTAAAGTGAGGATTGCTTTGACTGGTTGTCGAAAGATGCCTAATTCAGCGACAGAAGCTCAAAACGTGCTTTATTGTTTCAATGAGTGCCTTTGAGACATAAAATACAGGTTTCTCATCTTAATCATAATTTTTAGTAATTTTGAAATATTAAAGTATTTTATAGCCTGGATAAGGACATAGCACCTTAACCTATGAAAAGTGTTAAAATGCACTTCTTTTGGCGAGAGGAGGTCGAAAACAGCATTTGAGCGTCTTTGGTAAAGATGCAGTAAAGTGAGGATTGCTTTGACTGGTTGTCGAAAGATGCCTAATTCAGCGACAGAAGCTCAAAACGTGCTTTATTGTTTCAATGAGTGCCTTTGAGACATAAAATACAGGTTTCTCATCTTAATCATAATTTTTAGTAATTTTGAAATATTAAATATTTTTTCAATCCTGGATAAGGACATAGCACCTTAACCTATGAAAAGTGTTAAAATGCACTTCTTTTGGCGAGAGGAGGTCGAAAACAGCATCTGAGCGTCTTTGGTAAAGATGCAGTAAAGTGAGGATTGCTTTGACTGGTTGTCGAAAGATGCCTAATTCAGCGACAGAAGCTCAAAACGTGCTTTATTGTTTCAATGAGTGCCTTTGAGACATAAAATACAGGTTTCTCATCTTAATCATAATTTTTAGTAATTTTGAAATATTAAAGTATTTTATAGCCTGGATAAGGACATAGCACCTTAACCTATGAAAAGTGTTAAAATGCACTTCTTTTGGCGAGAGGAGGTCGAAAACAGCATTTGAGCGTCTTTGGTAAAGATGTAGTAAAGTGAGGATTGCTTTGACTGGTTGTCGAAAGATGCCAAATTCAGCGACAGAAGCTCAAAACGTGCATTATTGTTTCAATGAGTGCCTTTGAGACATAAAATACAGGTTTCTCATCTTAATCATAATTTTTAGTAATTTTGAAATATTAAAGTATTTTATAGCCTGGATAAGGACATAGCACCTTAACCTATGAAAAGTGTTAAAATGCACTTCTTTTGGCGAGAGGAGGTCGAAAACAGCATCTGAGCGTCTTTGGTAAAGATGCAGTAAAGTGAGGATTGCTTTGACTGGTTGTCGAAAGATGCCTAATTCACGACAGAAGCTCAAAACGTGCTTTATTGTTTCAATGAGTGCCTTTGAGACATAAAATACAGGTTTCTCATCTTAATCATAATTTTTAGTAATTTTGAAATATTAAAGCATTTTCATAGCCTGGATAAGGACATAGCATCTTAATCTATGAAAAGTGTTAAAATGCACTTCTTTTGGCGAGAGAAGGTCGAAAACAGCATCTGAGCGTCTTTGGTAAAGATGCAGTAAAGTGAGGATTGCTTTGACTGGTTGTCGAAAGATGCCTAATTCAGCGACAGAAGCTCAAAACGTGCTTTATTGTTTCAATGAGTGCCTTTGAGACATAAAATACAGGTTTCTCATCTTAATCATAATTTTTAGTAATTTTGAAATATTAGTTTTTTTTAATCCTGGATAAGGACATAGCACCTTAACCTATGAAAAGTGTTAAAATGCACTTCTTTTGGCGAGAGAAGGTCGAAAACAGCATCTGAGCGTCTTTGGTAAA
The DNA here is from genome assembly GCF_022749685.1 of Semicossyphus pulcher. NCBI lineage: Eukaryota > Metazoa > Chordata > Actinopteri > Labriformes > Labridae > Semicossyphus > Semicossyphus pulcher. The sequence goes on along the minus strand of NW_027211770.1, from coordinate 10,371 downwards.
GATGCAGTAAAGTGAGGATTGCTTTGACTGGTTGTCGAAAGATGCCTAATTCAGCGACAGAAGCTCAAAACGTGCTTTATTGTTTCAATGAGTGCCTTTGAGACATAAAATACAGGTTTCTCATCTTAATCATAATTTTTAGTAATTTTGAAATATTAAAGTATTTTATAGCCTGGATAAGGACATAGCACCTTAACCTATGAAAAGTGTTAAAATGCACTTCTTTTGGCGAGAGGAGGTCGAAAACAGCATTTGAGCGTCTTTGGTAAAGATGCAGTAAAGTGAGGATTGCTTTGACTGGTTGTCGAAAGATGCCTAATTCAGCGACAGAAGCTCAAAACGTGCTTTATTGTTTCAATGAGTGCCTTTGAGACATAAAATACAGGTTTCTCATCTTAATCATAATTTTTAGTAATTTTGAAATATTAAATATTTTTTCAATCCTGGATAAGGACATAGCACCTTAACCTATGAAAAGTGTTAAAATGCACTTCTTTTGGCGAGAGGAGGTCGAAAACAGCATCTGAGCGTCTTTGGTAAAGATGCAGTAAAGTGAGGATTGCTTTGACTGGTTGTCGAAAGATGCCTAATTCAGCGACAGAAGCTCAAAACGTGCTTTATTGTTTCAATGAGTGCCTTTGAGACATAAAATACAGGTTTCTCATCTTAATCATAATTTTTAGTAATTTTGAAATATTAAAGTATTTTATAGCCTGGATAAGGACATAGCACCTTAACCTATGAAAAGTGTTAAAATGCACTTCTTTTGGCGAGAGGAGGTCGAAAACAGCATCTGAGCGTCTTTGGTAAAGATGCAGTAAAGTGAGGATTGCTTTGACTGGTTGTCGAAAGATGCCTAATTCACGACAGAAGCTCAAAACGTGCTTTATTGTTTCAATGAGTGCCTTTGAGACATAAAATACAGGTTTCTCATCTTAATCATAATTTTTAGTAATTTTGAAATATTAAAGCATTTTCATAGCCTGGATAAGGACATAGCATCTTAATCTATGAAAAGTGTTAAAATGCACTTCTTTTGGCGAGAGAAGGTCGAAAACAGCATCTGAGCGTCTTTGGTAAAGATGCAGTAAAGTGAGGATTGCTTTGACTGGTTGTCGAAAGATGCCTAATTCAGCGACAGAAGCTCAAAACGTGCTTTATTGTTTCAATGAGTGCCTTTGAGACATAAAATACAGGTTTCTCATCTTAATCATAATTTTTAGTAATTTTGAAATATTAGTTTTTTTTAATCCTGGATAAGGACATAGCACCTTAACCTATGAAAAGTGTTAAAATGCACTTCTTTTGGCGAGAGAAGGTCGAAAACAGCATCTGAGCGTCTTTGGTAAAGATGCAGTAAAGTGAGGATTGCTTTGACTGGTTGTCGAAAGATGCCTAATTCAGCGACAGAAGCTCAAAACGTGCTTTATTGTTTCAATGAGTGCCTTTGAGACATAAAATACAGGTTTCTCATCTTAATCATAATTTTTAGTAATTTTGAAATATTAAAGTATTTTATAGCCTGGATAAGGACATAGCACCTTAACCTATGAAAAGTGTTAAAATGCACTTCTTTTGGCGAGAGGAGGTCGAAAACAGCATTTGAGCGTCTTTGGTAAAGATGCAGTAAAGTGAGGATTGCTTTGACTGGTTGTCGAAAGATGCCTAATTCAGCGACAGAAGCTCAAAACGTGCTTTATTGTTTCAATGAGTGCCTTTGAGACATAAAATACAGGTTTCTCATCTTAATCATAATTTTTAGTAATTTTGAAATATTAAATATTTTTTCAATCCTGGATAAGGACATAGCACCTTAACCTATGAAAAGTGTTAAAATGCACTTCTTTTGGCGAGAGGAGGTCGAAAACAGCATCTGAGCGTCTTTGGTAAAGATGCAGTAAAGTGAGGATTGCTTTGACTGGTTGTCGAAAGATGCCTAATTCAGCGACAGAAGCTCAAAACGTGCTTTATTGTTTCAATGAGTGCCTTTGAGACATAAAATACAGGTTTCTCATCTTAATCATAATTTTTAGTAATTTTGAAATATTAAAGTATTTTATAGCCTGGATAAGGACATAGCACCTTAACCTATGAAAAGTGTTAAAATGCACTTCTTTTGGCGAGAGGAGGTCGAAAACAGCATTTGAGCGTCTTTGGTAAAGATGCAGTAAAGTGAGGATTGCTTTGACTGGTTGTCGAAAGATGCCTAATTCAGCGACAGAAGCTCAAAACGTGCTTTATTGTTTCAATGAGTGCCTTTGAGACATAAAATACAGGTTTCTCATCTTAATCATAATTTTTAGTAATTTTGAAATATTAAATATTTTTTCAATCCTGGATAAGGACATAGCACCTTAACCTATGAAAAGTGTTAAAATGCACTTCTTTTGGCGAGAGGAGGTCGAAAACAGCATCTGAGCGTCTTTGGTAAAGATGCAGTAAAGTGAGGATTGCTTTGACTGGTTGTCGAAAGATGCCTAATTCAGCGACAGAAGCTCAAAACGTGCTTCATTGTTTCAATGAGTGCCTTTGAGACATAAAATACAGGTTTCTCATCTTAATCATAATTTTTAGTAATTTTGACATATTCAATATTTTTTTGATCCTGGATAAGGACATAGCACCTTAACCTATGAAAAGTGTTAAAATGCACTTCTTTTGGCGAGAGGAGGTCGAAAACAGCATTTGAGCGTCTTTGGTAAAGATGTAGTAAAGTGAGGATTGCTTTGACTGGTTGTCGAAAGATGCCAAATTCAGCGACAGAAGCTCAAAACGTGCATTATTGTTTCAATGAGTGCCTTTGAGACATAAAATACAGGTTTCTCATCTTAATCATAATTTTTAGTAATTTTGAAATATTAAAGTATTTTATAGCCTGGATAAGGACATAGCACCTTAACCTATGAAAAGTGTTAAAATGCACTTCTTTTGGCGAGAGGAGGTCGAAAACAGCATCTGAGCGTCTTTGGTAAAGATGCAGTAAAGTGAGGATTGCTTTGACTGGTTGTCGAAAGATGCCTAATTCAGCGACAGAAGCTCAAAACGTGCTTCATTGTTTCAATGAGTGCCTTTGAGACATAAAATACAGGTTTCTCATCTTAATCATAATTTTTAGTAATTTTGAAATATTAAAGCATTTTCATAGCCTGGATAAGGACATAGCATCTTAATCTATGAAAAGTGTTAAAATGCACTTCTTTTGGCGAGAGAAGGTCGAAAACAGCATCTGAGCGTCTTTGGTAAAGATGCAGTAAAGTGAGGATTGCTTTGACTGGTTGTCGAAAGATGCCTAATTCAGCGACAGAAGCTCAAAACGTGCTTTATTGTTTCAATGAGTGCCTTTGAGACATAAAATACAGGTTTCTCATCTTAATCATAATTTTTAGTAATTTTGAAATATTAGTTTTTTTTAATCCTGGATAAGGACATAGCACCTTAACCTATGAAAAGTGTTAAAATGCACTTCTTTTGGCGAGAGAAGGTCGAAAACAGCATCTGAGCGTCTTTGGTAAAGATGCAGTAAAGTGAGGATTGCTTTGACTGGTTGTCGAAAGATGCCTAATTCAGCGACAGAAGCTCAAAACGTGCTTTATTGTTTCAATGAGTGCCTTTGAGACATAAAATACAGGTTTCTCATCTTAATCATAATTTTTAGTAATTTTGAAATATTAAAGTATTTTATAGCCTGGATAAGGACATAGCACCTTAACCTATGAAAAGTGTTAAAATGCACTTCTTTTGGCGAGAGGAGGTCGAAAACAGCATTTGAGCGTCTTTGGTAAAGATGCAATAAAGTGTGGATGGCATGGACTGTTTGTCGAAAGATGCCTAATTCAGCGACAGAAGCTCAAAACGTGCTTTATTGTTTCAATGAGTGCCTTTGAGACATAAAATACAGGTTTCTCATCTTAATCATAATTTTTAGTAATTTTGAAATATTAAATATTTTTTTTAATCCTGGATAAGGACATAGCACCTTAACCTATGAAAAGTGTTAAAATGCACTTCTTTTGGCGAGAGGAGGTCGAAAACAGCATCTGAGCGTCTTTGGTAAAGATGCAGTAAAGTGAGGATTGCTTTGACTGGTTGTCGAAAGATGCCTAATTCAGCGACAGAAGCTCAAAACGTGCTTTATTGTTTCAATGAGTGCCTTTGAGACATAAAATACAGGTTTCTCATCTTAATCATAATTTTTAGTAATTTTGAAATATTAAATATTTTTTTAATCCTGGATAAGGACATAGCACCTTAACCTATGAAAAGTGTTAAAATGCACTTCTTTTGGCGAGAGGAGGTCGAAAACAGCATCTGAGCGTCTTTGGTAAAGATGCAGTAAAGTGAGGATTGCTTTGACTGGTTGTCGAAAGATGCCTAATTCAGCGACAGAAGCTCAAAACGTGCTTTATTGTTTCAATGAGTGCCTTTGAGACATAAAATACAGGTTTCTCATCTTAATCATAATTTTTAGTAATTTTGACATATTCAATATTTTTTTGATCCTGGATAAGGACATAGCACCTTAACCTATGAAAAGTGTTAAAATGCACTTCTTTTGGCGAGAGGAGGTCGAAAACAGCATTTGAGCGTCTTTGGTAAAGATGCAGTAAAGTGAGGATTGCTTTGACTGGTTGTCGAAAGATGCCTAATTCAGCGACAGAAGCTCAAAACGTGCTTTATTGTTTCAATGAGTGCCTTTGAGACATAAAATACAGGTTTCTCATCTTAATCATAATCTTTAGTAATTTTGAAATATTAAAGCATTTTTATAGCCTGGATAAGGACATAGCACCTTAACCTATGAAAAGTGTTAAAATGCACTTCTTTTGGCGAGAGGAGGTCGAAAACAGCATTTGAGCGTCTTTGGTAAAGATGCAATAAAGTGTGGATGGCATGGACTGTTTGTCGAAAGATGCCAAATTCAGCGACAGAAGCTCAAAACGTGCATTATTGTTTCAATGAGTGCCTTTGAGACATAAAATACAGGTTTCTCATCTTAATCATAATTTTTAGTAATTTTGAAATATTAAAGTATTTTATAGCCTGGATAAGGACATAGCACCTTAACCTATGAAAAGTGTTAAAATGCACTTCTTTTGGCGAGAGGAGGTCGAAAACAGCATCTGAGCGTCTTTGGTAAAGATGCAGTAAAGTGAGGATTGCTTTGACTGGTTGTCGAAAGATGCCTAATTCACGACAGAAGCTCAAAACGTGCTTTATTGTTTCAATGAGTGCCTTTGAGACATAAAATACAGGTTTCTCATCTTAATCATAATTTTTAGTAATTTTGAAATATTAAAGCATTTTCATAGCCTGGATAAGGACATAGCATCTTAATCTATGAAAAGTGTTAAAATGCACTTCTTTTGGCGAGAGAAGGTCGAAAACAGCATCTGAGCGTCTTTGGTAAAGATGCAGTAAAGTGAGGATTGCTTTGACTGGTTGTCGAAAGATGCCTAATTCAGCGACAGAAGCTCAAAACGTGCTTTATTGTTTCAATGAGTGCCTTTGAGACATAAAATACAGGTTTCTCATCTTAATCATAATTTTTAGTAATTTTGAAATATTAAAGTATTTTATAGCCTGGATAAGGACATAGCACCTTAACCTATGAAAAGTGTTAAAATGCACTTCTTTTGGCGAGAGGAGGTCGAAAACAGCATTTGAGCGTCTTTGGTAAAGATGCAGTAAAGTGAGGATTGCTTTGACTGGTTGTCGAAAGATGCCTAATTCAGCGACAGAAGCTCAAAACGTGCTTTATTGTTTCAATGAGTGCCTTTGAGACATAAAATACAGGTTTCTCATCTTAATCATAATTTTTAGTAATTTTGAAATATTAAATATTTTTTCAATCCTGGATAAGGACATAGCACCTTAACCTATGAAAAGTGTTAAAATGCACTTCTTTTGGCGAGAGGAGGTCGAAAACAGCATCTGAGCGTCTTTGGTAAAGATGCAGTAAAGTGAGGATTGCTTTGACTGGTTGTCGAAAGATGCCTAATTCAGCGACAGAAGCTCAAAACGTGCTTTATTGTTTCAATGAGTGCCTTTGAGACATAAAATACAGGTTTCTCATCTTAATCATAATTTTTAGTAATTTTGAAATATTAAAGTATTTTATAGCCTGGATAAGGACATAGCACCTTAACCTATGAAAAGTGTTAAAATGCACTTCTTTTGGCGAGAGGAGGTCGAAAACAGCATTTGAGCGTCTTTGGTAAAGATGCAGTAAAGTGAGGATTGCTTTGACTGGTTGTCGAAAGATGCCTAATTCAGCGACAGAAGCTCAAAACGTGCTTTATTGTTTCAATGAGTGCCTTTGAGACATAAAATACAGGTTTCTCATCTTAATCATAATTTTTAGTAATTTTGAAATATTAAATATTTTTTCAATCCTGGATAAGGACATAGCACCTTAACCTATGAAAAGTGTTAAAATGCACTTCTTTTGGCGAGAGGAGGTCGAAAACAGCATCTGAGCGTCTTTGGTAAAGATGCAGTAAAGTGAGGATTGCTTTGACTGGTTGTCGAAAGATGCCTAATTCAGCGACAGAAGCTCAAAACGTGCTTCATTGTTTCAATGAGTGCCTTTGAGACATAAAATACAGGTTTCTCATCTTAATCATAATTTTTAGTAATTTTGACATATTCAATATTTTTTTGATCCTGGATAAGGACATAGCACCTTAACCTATGAAAAGTGTTAAAATGCACTTCTTTTGGCGAGAGGAGGTCGAAAACAGCATTTGAGCGTCTTTGGTAAAGATGTAGTAAAGTGAGGATTGCTTTGACTGGTTGTCGAAAGATGCCAAATTCAGCGACAGAAGCTCAAAACGTGCATTATTGTTTCAATGAGTGCCTTTGAGACATAAAATACAGGTTTCTCATCTTAATCATAATTTTTAGTAATTTTGAAATATTAAAGTATTTTATAGCCTGGATAAGGACATAGCACCTTAACCTATGAAAAGTGTTAAAATGCACTTCTTTTGGCGAGAGGAGGTCGAAAACAGCATCTGAGCGTCTTTGGTAAAGATGCAGTAAAGTGAGGATTGCTTTGACTGGTTGTCGAAAGATGCCTAATTCAGCGACAGAAGCTCAAAACGTGCTTCATTGTTTCAATGAGTGCCTTTGAGACATAAAATACAGGTTTCTCATCTTAATCATAATTTTTAGTAATTTTGAAATATTAAAGCATTTTCATAGCCTGGATAAGGACATAGCATCTTAATCTATGAAAAGTGTTAAAATGCACTTCTTTTGGCGAGAGAAGGTCGAAAACAGCATCTGAGCGTCTTTGGTAAAGATGCAGTAAAGTGAGGATTGCTTTGACTGGTTGTCGAAAGATGCCTAATTCAGCGACAGAAGCTCAAAACGTGCTTTATTGTTTCAATGAGTGCCTTTGAGACATAAAATACAGGTTTCTCATCTTAATCATAATTTTTAGTAATTTTGAAATATTAGTTTTTTTTAATCCTGGATAAGGACATAGCACCTTAACCTATGAAAAGTGTTAAAATGCACTTCTTTTGGCGAGAGAAGGTCGAAAACAGCATCTGAGCGTCTTTGGTAAAGATGCAGTAAAGTGAGGATTGCTTTGACTGGTTGTCGAAAGATGCCTAATTCAGCGACAGAAGCTCAAAACGTGCTTTATTGTTTCAATGAGTGCCTTTGAGACATAAAATACAGGTTTCTCATCTTAATCATAATTTTTAGTAATTTTGAAATATTAAAGTATTTTATAGCCTGGATAAGGACATAGCACCTTAACCTATGAAAAGTGTTAAAATGCACTTCTTTTGGCGAGAGGAGGTCGAAAACAGCATTTGAGCGTCTTTGGTAAAGATGCAATAAAGTGTGGATGGCATGGACTGTTTGTCGAAAGATGCCTAATTCAGCGACAGAAGCTCAAAACGTGCTTTATTGTTTCAATGAGTGCCTTTGAGACATAAAATACAGGTTTCTCATCTTAATCATAATTTTTAGTAATTTTGAAATATTAAATATTTTTTTTAATCCTGGATAAGGACATAGCACCTTAACCTATGAAAAGTGTTAAAATGCACTTCTTTTGGCGAGAGGAGGTCGAAAACAGCATCTGAGCGTCTTTGGTAAAGATGCAGTAAAGTGAGGATTGCTTTGACTGGTTGTCGAAAGATGCCTAATTCAGCGACAGAAGCTCAAAACGTGCTTTATTGTTTCAATGAGTGCCTTTGAGACATAAAATACAGGTTTCTCATCTTAATCATAATTTTTAGTAATTTTGAAATATTAGTTTTTTTTAATCCTGGATAAGGACATAGCACCTTAACCTATGAAAAGTGTTAAAATGCACTTCTTTTGGCGAGAGGAGGTCGAAAACAGCATCTGAGCGTCTTTGGTAAAGATGCAGTAAAGTGAGGATTGCTTTGACTGGTTGTCGAAAGATGCCAAATTCAGCGACAGAAGCTCAAAACGTGCATTATTGTTTCAATGAGTGCCTTTGAGACATAAAATACAGGTTTCTCATCTTAATCATAATTTTTAGTAATTTGAAATATTAAAGTATTTTATAGCCTGGATAAGGACATAGCACCTTAACCTATGAAAAGTGTTAAAATGCACTTCTTTTGGCGAGAGGAGGTCGAAAACAGCATCTGAGCGTCTTTGGTAAAGATGCAGTAAAGTGAGGATTGCTTTGACTGGTTGTCGAAAGATGCCTAATTCACGACAGAAGCTCAAAACGTGCTTTATTGTTTCAATGAGTGCCTTGAGACATAAAATACAGGTTTCTCATCTTAATCATAATTTTTAGTAATTTTGAAATATTAAAGCATTTTCATAGCCTGGATAAGGACATAGCATCTTAATCTATGAAAAGTGTTAAAATGCACTTCTTTTGGCGAGAGAAGGTCGAAAACAGCATCTGAGCGTCTTTGGTAAAGATGCAGTAAAGTGAGGATTGCTTTGACTGGTTGTCGAAAGATGCCTAATTCAGCGACAGAAGCTCAAAACGTGCTTTATTGTTTCAATGAGTGCCTTTGAGACATAAAATACAGGTTTCTCATCTTAATCATAATTTTTAGTAATTTTGAAATATTAGTTTTTTTTAATCCTGGATAAGGACATAGCACCTTAACCTATGAAAAGTGTTAAAATGCACTTCTTTTGGCGAGAGAAGGTCGAAAACAGCATCTGAGCGTCTTTGGTAAAGATGCAGTAAAGTGAGGATTGCTTTGACTGGTTGTCGAAAGATGCCTAATTCAGCGACAGAAGCTCAAAACGTGCTTTATTGTTTCAATGAGTGCCTTTGAGACATAAAATACAGGTTTCTCATCTTAATCATAATTTTTAGTAATTTTGAAATATTAAAGTATTTTATAGCCTGGATAAGGACATAGCACCTTAACCTATGAAAAGTGTTAAAATGCACTTCTTTTGGCGAGAGGAGGTCGAAAACAGCATTTGAGCGTCTTTGGTAAAGATGCAGTAAAGTGAGGATTGCTTTGACTGGTTGTCGAAAGATGCCTAATTCAGCGACAGAAGCTCAAAACGTGCTTTATTGTTTCAATGAGTGCCTTTGAGACATAAAATACAGGTTTCTCATCTTAATCATAATTTTTAGTAATTTTGAAATATTAAATATTTTTTCAATCCTGGATAAGGACATAGCACCTTAACCTATGAAAAGTGTTAAAATGCACTTCTTTTGGCGAGAGGAGGTCGAAAACAGCATCTGAGCGTCTTTGGTAAAGATGCAGTAAAGTGAGGATTGCTTTGACTGGTTGTCGAAAGATGCCTAATTCACGACAGAAGCTCAAAACGTGCTTTATTGTTTCAATGAGTGCCTTTGAGACATAAAATACAGGTTTCTCATCTTAATCATAATTTTTAGTAATTTTGAAATATTAAAGCATTTTCATAGCCTGGATAAGGACATAGCATCTTAATCTATGAAAAGTGTTAAAATGCACTTCTTTTGGCGAGAGAAGGTCGAAAACAGCATCTGAGCGTCTTTGGTAAAGATGCAGTAAAGTGAGGATTGCTTTGACTGGTTGTCGAAAGATGCCTAATTCAGCGACAGAAGCTCAAAACGTGCTTTATTGTTTCAATGAGTGCCTTTGAGACATAAAATACAGGTTTCTCATCTTAATCATAATTTTTAGTAATTTTGAAATATTAGTTTTTTTTAATCCTGGATAAGGACATAGCACCTTAACCTATGAAAAGTGTTAAAATGCACTTCTTTTGGCGAGAGAAGGTCGAAAACAGCATCTGAGCGTCTTTGGTAAAGATGCAGTAAAGTGAGGATTGCTTTGACTGGTTGTCGAAAGATGCCTAATTCAGCGACAGAAGCTCAAACGTGCTTTATTGTTTCAATGAGTGCCTTATTGA